>NC_057837.1:46555681-47195000 GCF_910594005.1 Cervus elaphus | reverse complement strand
GACCTGAAACCTCGTTAAGGAATCTGGATGTCTTTGGCTAATTCTTTGGCTAATTAGGACACACAGTATGATAGTTTCTGTGGCATGGCCATTCCTGCTGCAGTAGAGCTATCAAGATGAAACAAACAGGAGCCTTTTGTGCTGTTGAGATGATGGTTTATGCAGTGGAAGTGCACATATTTGGGAGTTCTTGGTCTGAGGAGGGCAGGCTTAAGCTCTGGAGAAGGAGCTCTGCCATCTTGGAGCTTACGTCTTGTTTATATAAACACTGTTAGGACAGGAATACTGATTTAAAGTTTGAGTTCTGCTGCTGCACTGCTTATAACTGTGTCCTTTGGCAAGTTACTTTTAATTTCTCTGAAGCTCAGTTTCCACTTTTATAGAGTTAGTGTGCCTATCAAGTAGTAATTTTTGTTTATATAATGAGAGGTAAGAGATGTCTCTGGGACACATAGCTGGATAACTACTGTCATTATTATCATTTTCATTATTGGTGAATCAGTAATGGGGCTTTTTATCCCTCAGCCCCATCTTTCCCCTTGTCTTGGGCTCAGGGGCAAGATAGCACTTGTTCAGTTGCTCAGTCACATCCAACTCTTTGTGACCCCATGGACTGATGCACGCCAGGCTTCCCTGTCCTTCACTGTCTCCTAGAGTTTGCTTAAATTCATGTCCATTGAATGAGTGATGCAGTATGCAGATAGCACTGGCCTTGCTTGTTCTCTTTGTTTTGCACAGAGTAGGAAGAAGGATCAATTAGGCACTGTGGGAGGACACTTTCCCATTTCAGGTTTTTTGGCAGATTTTACTTTCTGTTTTACCACAAATTCTAACATAGACCCTAAACTTCACTGTTTAAAATCTTTTGCTGCATTTGTCTTTGGACCTTGGCATTTCCCCACTTGAAAGTTCAACTCTACATATAAAAGACTCTCATCTCAGGTTAGTGCGTGGTTTCTGGCCTTGAAGCTATCTTCATAAATCTTGAGTACTTGGCTGTTGAGTGCTTTGTCATTTTGGGACTTTCAAGAATGTATTTTTATTTTCAGTGGTCACTGTCTCCTCCTTTTCTTCCTCTTCTTCTTCCCTTCATTTGTCCATCTTCTTGGACTTTGCAGCCCTCTGCCCCAAAACTTTTCTCAAACTTCCTGCCCTATACTTTCTTTGGCCCCAAAACCTTTTATGCTTACTTGGTTCTATGTCTTTAGGACTTTCCAAAGCCTGCTTTTCTGTAAGAGACCAGCCCAAGGGAGTGGATGGGTCCCCTCAGTATAGCTTGTGTTGTTGTTCAGTCGCCCAGTTGGGTCCCACTCTTTGCAGCTCCATGGAGTGCAGCACGCCAGGACAGGGAAGCGTGTCCTTCACTATCTCACTATCTCAAACTCATGTCCACTGAGTTGATGATCCATACAACCATCTCATTCTCTGTCGCCCCCTTCTCCTCCTGCCCTCAATCTTTCCCAGCATCAAGGTCTTTTCCAGTTAGTCGGCTCTTAGCATCAGATGGCCAAAGGATTAGAGCTTCAGCTTCAGCTCTTCCAATGAATATTCAAGGTTATTTTCCTTTAGCATTGACTAGTTTGATCTCCCTGCTTTCCAAAGGACTCTCAAGAGTCTTTTCCAATCCCACAGTTCGAAAGCATCAAGTCTTTGGCGCTCAGCGTTCTTTATGGTCCAGTTGTCACAACCATACATGACTATTGGAAAAACCATAGTGTTGACTATATGGACCTTTCTCAGCAAAGTGATGTCTCTGCTTTTTAATCTGCTGTTTAGGTTTGTCATAGCTTTTCTTCCTTGGAGCAAGTGTCTTTTAATTTCATGGCTGCAGACACTGTCCGCAGTGATTTTGGAGCCCAAGAATAATAAAGTCTGTCACTGTTGCCATTTTTCCCCTTTCTATTTGCCATGAAGTGATGGGGCCAGACGCCATGATCTTAATTTTTTGTATATTGAGTTTTAAGTCACCCTTTTCACTCTCCTCTTTGACCTTCATCAATAGGCTCTTTAGTTCCACTTCACTTTCTGCTGTTAGAGTGGTGTCATCTGGATATCTGAGGTTATTAATATTTCTCCCTGCAATCTTGATTCCAGCTTGTGCTTCATCCAGACCAGCATTTCATATGATATACTCTGAATATGTTAAATAAGCAGGGTGACAATATACAGCCTAGACATACTCCTTTCCCAATTTTGAACCAACCCATTGTTCTGTGTCCAGTTCTAACTTGCTTCTTGACCTGTGTACAGATTTCTGAGGAGGCAGGCAAGTCTGTCTGGTATCCCCATCTCTTCCAGAGCTTCTTGTGATCCACACAGTCAAAGGCTTTAGTGTAGTCAGTGAAGCAGAAATAGATGTTTTTCTGGGATTCCCTTGTTTTTTCTATAATCAAGTGGATGTTGGTAATTTTGTTTCTGGTTCCTGTGCCTGTTTTAAATCTAGCTTGTACATCTACACTTAAGGCTTCCCTGGTGGCTTAGTTGGTAAATAGTCTGTTGCAATGCGGGTGACCTGGGTTTGATCCCTGGGTTGGGAAAGTCCCCTGGAGAAGGAAATGGCAACTCACTCCAGAATTCTTGCCTGGAGAATTCCATGGACAGAGGAGCCTGGTGGGCTCCAGTCCATGGGGTCACGAAGAGTCGGACCGACTGAGTGACTAACTTTACTTTTGTACATTTGGAAGTTCTTGTTTCACATACTGTTGAAGCCTAGCTTGAAGATTTTGAGCATTACCTTGCCTAGCATGTGAGGTAAGCGCAATTGTGCAGTAGTTGTAACATTTTGGCCTTGCGCTTCTTTGGGATTGGAATGAAAACTGACCTTTTCGAGCCCTGTGGCCACTGCTGAGTTTTCCAAATTTGCTGGTATATTGAGTACAGCATCATCTTTAAATGATTTTAAATAGCTCATCTGGAATTCCATAACCTCCTCTAGCTTTGTTTATAGTAATGCTTCCTAAGACCCACTTGACTGCACACTTGAGGAAGCTTGTGAGGGTCAGTTAATCATTGGGTAGAGAAATGGAGTCTTGTCCAAATGGAGAAAAGTAGTCTTGTCCAGATGGAATTTTATCCCTCTCTGTTTCTGGTGATGAGGGCCAGTGGGGAGGGTTGGCTCCTGCAGTGGACGTATACGTCTGAAACAAACATGAAGATAAAATTAACCTAGTAAAATAAATGTGTTCTACATTAAAGTCCTGTCATTTTAGCTAAAGTTAACATGGGTTCAGTTCAGTTCAGTTGTTCAGTCATGTTTGACTCTGTGACCCCATGGATTGTAGCACGCCAGGCTTCCCTGTGCATCACCAACTCGTGGAGCTTGCTCAAACTCATGTCCATCAAGTCGGTGATGCCATCCAACCATCTCATCCTCTGTCGTCCCCTTCTCCTCCTGCCTTCAGTCTTCCCTAGCAAGTAGAATAAATGTATTCTACATTAAAGTTCTTTCGTTTCCCCTAAAGTTAACTTGGTTAAGTGTAGATTTGAAAGCTCTGCTGGCATGCAAATGGCAGTGGGGCTAGATGTAAAGCAAAGAGGTTATGGTCCCTCTGGATGTGACTCTATGGCAAGTATTCTTATAAAGACCCAACAGTTTTCACCATCCTCTTTGCTTGTCCTGTCTCTGGAAAACATAAGGTCTTGGCCATGGTAAAAATCTGTCAGAGTCTCTTCAGGAAGATTTTATTAATATATTTAGGTATGCTTGTTGTCACACTCTTTTTTTGTTCAGATCTTGGAAAGCTGATGGATGGCAGTGGCCAAATCACTATGTAGAAGACTGATGGATTTGGTTACATAAAAATAAAAACAATTCTAAAAGATCATTCACAGGATTCGCAAGCAAGCAAAAAGCTAGACTAAGATATTTGCATCAAATATAACAAAAAATTATCTATTCTATACATTCTACAGAATGTTTAACAGTACACCTGGCCTCCACTTACTAGATACTAGTAGCTATGTCCCAGTTGTGATGACCAAAAGTGTCTTCAGACATTGCCAGATATCCCCTGGAAGAAAAAAAAAATCACTCCTCACTGAGAGCCACTGCTTTAAAGCGTCATGGATGTGATGTGAACATGAATGCAGAATGTGGATGAACATTTAAACTGAAAGAGCCACCTCAAAAATTTTTGTGTTTGTGTACCTAGCTCTATACCATTGAGGCAACTTGACATTCTGGCAGCTATTTCTATTATTTTTCTTTTTTGCCCTTTAACTGTTGAATTCTCTGGTTTTGTGTTTTCTTATTGTTTATATTTCTGTTTTTCTCCAGCTTATCTAAAGTATTTGTTGATTGAGGCGTCTTAAGAAAATTCCTTAAACAGAAGGTTTTCTACTTGTCTTTCCAAACTCCTTGTAGGCCTGCCTTCTCATTTGCAGGACAGCTTGTCTGGCTTATTCATTCTCTGTGGGAAATTAATTGATGCTAAGATCTGACATTGTTCTAACCTGAGTGCCAGTGAATGTTTCCTGTCCCTTCTCCCTTCTACTTGCATGTGGTATTTTTCTCTCTATCTTAGGGAATTCCATGGTGGTCCTTTGGCTAAGACTCCACACTTTCACTGCTGAAGGTGCAGGTTCAGTCCCTGGTTGGGGAGCTAAGACCCATACAATCCTAGTAAGTTGGCTGTGGCTGAGCTGTCTAGTATAATCACCACTGCTGCTGCTGCTAAGTCGCTTCAGTCGTGTCCGACTCTGTGCGACCCCAAAGACGGCAGCCCACCAGGCTCCCCCGTCCCTGGGATTCTCCAGGCAAGAACACTGGAGTGGGTTGCCATTTCCTTTTCCAGTGCATGAAAGTGAAAAGTGAAGGTGAAGTCGCTCAGTCGTGTCCGACTCTTAGCAACCCCATGGACTGCAGCCCACCAGGCTCCTTCGTCCATGGGATTTTCCAGGCAGTGATCACCACTAGCCAAACTTAAATTTGATACAAATGGAGGTTCAGTTTCTGTATCTGCACTAGTTACATTTTAAAAATAATTTTATTTATTTATTTATGGTTGCATCTTTGTTGCTGTGGGCTTTTCTCTAGTTACTGCAAGTGGGGGCTACTCTAGTTGCTGTGTGGGGGCTTCTCGTTGTGCTGGCTTGTCTTGTTGTGGAGCACAGGCTCTAGGGTGCACTGGCTGCAGCAGTTGTGGCTCCCAGGATCTAGAGCACAGGCTCAGTAGCTGTGGCACACAGGCTTAGTTGCCTCGTGGCACATGGAATCTTCCCGGACCAGGGATCACACCCGTGTCTCCTGCATTAACAGTTGGGTTCTTTACCACTGAGTCCCCAGGGAAGACTTGCACTTGTCACATTTTAAGTGCTTAGTATCCTGTGACTAGTGACGAATGTATTGGACAAGACAGATGTAGGATATTTCCATCATTGTAGAAAGGTTCTGTTGGATAGTGCTGGACTAAAAGATAGATACTGTAATGCATGTCAAAGAAATGCTTCTTCTATTTTTTTCCTCCCTAGTATTCTGATGTTTTTGATAGTCAGTTTCGGTGGTCCCCCTCTCCAGAGGGTGGTTCAGAATCTTAATGACTGTAAATGAAGGTGGATGAGGATTTGAAAAGTGATTAAGTGATGAGTTTTTGTAATGTTTGGATATAATTGTACTCTGACTTTCCTGTGCAGGAAACAGTGTCTGTGTCCTGTGTTGTTTGTATGCTTGACATGACTTGGCTGCTTTCTCTTTTTCTAGGTGCTTAGAAATGGCACTTGTGGGGCTCATCTCTGCCTGAGAATCGGCACTGGAAGAGCTGACTCTGATCCTGGGCTCCTTCTGTTGACAAGCCTTAACTTCCAACCACTTCAGTCCCCAAGCTGCTCTTTTTCTCTTAATGATGGGTATTGGTAAGAACACTACGTCCAAATCCATGGAGGCTGGAAGTTCAGCTGAAGGCAAATATGAAGATGAAGCGAAGCACCCGTCTTTCTTTACTCTTCCGGTAACAGCATTCACTGTCTTCCTTTCTTAAGTCACTCTAAAGTAGTTTCTGCATTGAATAGGATTGACATAAATACTCCTGTTCTCAGCGAAGGTTAAGGTGATTGAAGAGCAAATGCTTTTCACACAGGATAGTCTTTGGGAACCCTGTTCTCTGACAGTGGTTATGGCCTGCTCTCTGCCTAGAGTCACCTGATGGGATTAACTCCAAGAAGGAAGCATGCCCTGCTGTGAACACTGTAAAACTGGCTCAATGTTTACTGTGTACTAGAGGATGTTGAAGGCTTAATTTTATCTCCAAAAATGTGTTTTTATGAAATAATCTGTGACCCAAGTTCAGACTTGTATTTCAAGGTGGGAGGATGAATGAATGCATCCATTGTTTGGGACCCAAATGTCCATGACTTAGTATTATGGTAATAGCATCCAAGATAGAGATATTTTTCCTGGAAAAGTGATATCAGATAAGTCAGATAAGGTTGATGGTACACATTCATTATATTCAGTGCTAATATTTTTTTTCAGCTGTAGGATTATGACTTGATGTGTGTAAAGATACCTAAACTGTTGGTTTAAAAAAGAAAAAAGCTCTTTAGAGGGATCTTGCCTCTTTTTTCCCCTTAATATTAGAAATGGTAATGTCAAGAATACCATTCTAGGATTCTTTAAAACAGGGTCCTGGAATTTGCCTCACTGCAAATACCCAGTAAGAAAGATACAAACACAGCATCTTTAAGTACATTGGTTGACCAAATCTACAGTTATGTTTTGATTTTTACTCTGTGAAATCAGAGAGATGTTCCACTGATTTTGTAAGTGGTATTACTTGTTTTCTTTCTTCAAAGTAAAATTTTCTGTTATACCGAAGGCTTATCTAGAGGAAGAGAGAAATCAGGTTTCCAGGCTTATCTAGAGGAAGAGAGAAATCAGGTTTCCAGGTTTAAACTAGAGCATCTTTGAAAACTGACAAGGAAAGTTCATGCCTGGGTTTTGACTTGTCTCTCCTGCACCATTTGCTCAGCAGACCATTCACTCTTACCTTGCTCTACGTGAGAGACGAAAACTTCAGTTCTCTTGAGTCTGCTTTGTCGTTATGGTCTAGGGTTTAGGCTTATTTTAGCATTCAGATTGTGATAGTGCACAATTAGCGGTTAGATTCACCAATATATGTTATCAGTTTTCATAGTCACTATTGTTTTTTGTATCCCTCTTCTTCTCTTTGTTCACTTGTCTTTTAAACCACACCAAGGGTCTATGAATGGTCACTACCTTTGTGTTTGCACTTCTGAAAATAACTGTATTTTGCTCTGAACTCTTGAATGGACTTCTGTTAACTATACAGTACAGCTTCCCATTCTGTCTCCATTTTTCTTTAACTACTTTCTTACAATTTGTAAGTCTTTTTCTAGTGCTTCCTTCTGGCTGGATTCTCCGGTGTTATTTCCCAGTTTATTAATTCTTTGTGTACAGTTGTGTGTTTATGTTGAACTTTTATTGCCATGATTGTATTTCTTATTTCTAAAGTTACTATTCAGTTTATATCTGCCTGTTTTTGGTTCTTAATTTCTTATATGTATGTGTTTTAAAATGTTTGTGCATTTTAAAATGTACAAATGACCCTAATGTACTATTTTTCTCGTTGTTCTAGTATACTTTCAGCTGGTGTGAAATCCTCTTGTTTCTTTTGATATTTTCTTCTCTCTCCCTGCCACTGCCTGCTTCTCTCTCTATAAGAGTTTTGCCTTTTTCTGGATCCAGTCCAGAACCTGGTCTTACAGTGGGAGGTCTTCCTGTCTTCCCCCAGTGGTGCAGACCATGGCATGAAGGAGTGAGGAGACCTGCTGGCCCTTGTGCACTGAGCCTGGTTCTGGTCCTCCCCTTGTGCGGGGACCCCTGAGCCCCTGTTTCCCCATGGAAGTTGCCTGACTAAGGTCTTCTGGGCCCAGAGCTTCTTGGGTCCCAACGTCCACCCATTCATTGTTTTATGTTTCTTGTATTCTAAAAGACTTGTCAGTTTCTAGCCTTGCCTGTTTGGAGGTTTTCCAAATGCCATTGTTTTTTTAGGGGTGCGGTTGGGAAGGAGTATTCCTCAAAGTGTTAATTTCCAGATTCATTTTCACCAGGAGTACAAGTACATGGGAGCTGGGAATATGGATATACTATGTAGTTAGACATAAAAATAATGTGGATATAAAGTTAATTTAACACTCGAGCCGTTTCATTTAGAGATGTTATGGAATTTTTACTTTATTCTTTGGCTGTAAAAGTTAAGCATTAAAAAGGGAGAAGAAAAAGAGGAGTGATAGAGTTGAAATCAATGGGATTGAGCTACTGGGACGAATGTGACATATCACGGGGAGAAGCTGTAAAAATCAGCACATGAGCCCCCAGGATGACTTAGAACAGGGATGCCAAGAAGTGTGTTAACATGGGCTCCCTTAGAGCTTGTAAGAAAATAGAAGATGAAATAAAAGAATGAAAACAAAAGCTTATCCAAAAATGTTTATGAAGAACTAGTTCACGTGTTGTAATTTGAGGTTGTAGAAAGTTTTGTTAGAAAATATTTTGTAATATAATAAAAATAGGAACAGTATGCCGCCCTTATTTAATCACTAGTTAAATTACTTGCCCTAAGAAAACTTAAAAAATAAGGTAAAAGACCATTTGAAAATATTTATTATTTTTATTTATTTGGCTGTGCTGGTTCTTGTTGTGCATGGGGGATCTTTGATTTCCGTTGCAGCATGCTAACTCTTAGTTGCATCACGTGGGATCTAGTTCCCTGACAAGGGGGATCAAGCCTGGCTCTTGCATTGAGAATGTGGAATCTTAGCCAATGGAGCACCCTAGTGGGATTTTGAATCTCGTTTTGAATGACTTGTTGTTGATAGGGCAGAGGTAGGGGGTTAGGTTAGAGCTGGTCCCTTTCTGATACCCAGTTGGTAGGATTATTTTGGTCACTGCCTCTCTGCTCTTAGGACATGGATCTGTCTTTCCTTCCTCATTCAGGGACCACAGGGTCTGCACACTAATTTCATAGAATCTGATAGTCTTAGAGTTGAAAGTGGCTTTAGAACTTTCGTAGTGGTTCTGTGGGAAGGTGAAATGTAGGGCTTTGCCCAAAGCATCTAGCTAACATGATGTGTTAAGTAAAGTTTATCAGTTGGATCATACAGGCTCTTGTCCCCAAGGAGTTCACAGCCAGGTGAGCAAGACAGGGGCTGCACATGCATTGATCATCTGAGTTTCATTGATGTTCCTGGGGATAGTCTTCGAAATAAAGAGTTGGGAATGGTGGTGCTTTAACTGCTGTAGTTGATGCTCCAATGGGAGTAGTGGTGAAAAATGATACTCAGTTTTGTTTCTTACAGCTACTTGTCATTGTTAGCATCTGACTGACTTTGTGGTTCTGGTTGTGTTTTTGTTTCCTTTTCCCTATAATGTGGCCCCTCGGTGCATTTGAGAAATGGTGTTTTGGATTATAGGGTTAGTCCTCCTAAGAGAATCTCTAAGCCAGTTTCGAATATAGGTGATTTTTTTTCTTCTGACTATATCCTCTCATAGAAAATGTGATTGCATTAGAAAAAGACAGGTGTGGGTAGAGGCAGGAGGTGTTGAGATGCGGAGAGGACCCTTGGCTATGTTGGTCCCTGGATGCAGTGGCAGCTGAAATGGATCCTGAAGTGAAAGGAGGCAGTGTCAGAACATGTCGGGATAGTGCAGGGGAAGGGAGCAGTCTGAGGCAAGTCAGGGGTAGAAGAATAAACATGTGGAGGATGGTGTTAGAGCGGTAGGCTGGAAGCTGAGAATCTGGGTAGTTCCTGAATGATTGGCTAAAAAGTATAGAAGTTTGTAGTCTATCAGTAAAAAGCTCTCCAAGAGTTTTGACCAGGGGAATAACCTAAAAGGTTGCACTTTATAACACACTGGAGTTGGGCACAATTAGAGAGAAATGTCATTTTAGTCAACTCTGGCTGCTGTAACAATTTACCATAGGCTGGGTGACTTAAGAGTTTCCCTGGTGGCTCAGACAGTAAAGAATCCTCCTGCAATGCAGGAAGCCTGGGTTTGATCCCTGGGTTGGGAAGATACTCTGGAGAAAGAAATGGCTACCCACTCCAGTATTCTTACCTGAAGAATTCCATGGACAGAGGAGCCTGACTGGCTATAGTCCATGGGGTCTTAAAGAGTCAGATACAACTGAGCGACTAACACTTCCACAGACATTTATTTCTTACAGTTCTGTTGGAGTCAGGGAAGAACAAGATCAAGGTACCAGCAGATTTGGTTCTTGATGAGGACTCTTCTTGGCTTGCAGACAGCTGCCTTCTCACAGGATCCTGACAAGACTGAGAGAAGAAGCTCTGCTGTCTCTTCTTATAAGAATACCAAGCCTGTTATGGGGGTTCTACCCTTATGACCTTATCTACATTGAGTTACCTTTCAAAGGCCCTACATTCTAATCATGTTGGGAGTTAAGGCTTCAACATAATGAATTTTGGGGGGACAAAACATTCAGTCCATAAAACATATCTGTTGTAGTTCTCATTTAGCAAGTATTTATTGAACACATTCTGTTTTAGAGGTGGCCCATATCTATGCATAAAACCTTCTAACTTTTTGCCCTCAAGTGGACGGAGGAGCCTGGTAGGCTGCAGTCCATGGAGTCGCGAAGAGTCAGACACGACTGAGTGACTTCACTTTCCCTTTTCACTTTCATGCATTGGAGAAGGGAATGGCAACCCACTCCAGTGTTCTTGCCTGGAGAATCCCAGGGACGGGGGACCCTAGTGGGCTGCTGTCTATGGGGTCACACAGAGTCGGACACGACTGAAGCAACTTAGCAGCAGCAGCAGCAGTGAGTGAGCAGGAGCAGTGAGTAGACAGTAGAGTGAGCACTGCAGCAGGAATTCCTAGAGCATACAGTTGGAGCCCACTGGAAGGGCCCTGGACTCTTTTGGGGAAAAGAGTTGGTTGGGGTGAGGACAGGTTAGGACAGGGAGAGTTGGGGAGGCTTCAGAGATACCAAAGGCTTAAGTGTGGGTAAGTGCAGTAGGAATGGAGGTGAGGCTGATAGAAGAGATGCTGAGGAGATTTTGAGAGCTGAGAGAGAGGAGAACATTAAGGGTGACATTTAGATTTATTTAAAGGAAACTGGTTGTGTGACGGTACCTTTGCAGAAAAGAAGTACAGGGAAAATCATAGGTTTGGAGGATGGGGGAAGATAGAAGATAATGGGCTGCATTTGAGAAATTGTGGACTTGAGATGCTGATGAAATTCCTGCAGACACTGGGGCTGTGGAACTTGAAGCACAGAGAGGCAGGAGTGTAATAATAAAAGTTCTTTTAAAGACATGGGGCTGAGGTGGCTGAATCCAAAGAGAGCTGGCATGGGAAGAAAGGAGAGTTGAGAATCTCACTGTTGGAGACGCCTGCCTGTGGGCGTCTGAGAGCACTGGGACAAGGACATCACTGCCTGCTGGGGCCTTTCTTCATCATGGCTTTCCAAAATGTGAACGTTGAAAAGTAACCAATAGGGCAGCTCTGTATTTGTTTTTTTCTCTAGATCTGTGCCACCTTTAGGTTCTCTAGCTCTTGTGCTACTAGCACAGTAGCTGCTAGCCCTGTCTGGCTGTTTAAATGCAAATTAATTAAAATTAGATAAAATATAAATCCAGTCTCTCAGTTGGACTAGTCAACTTTCTTTTTTTTTTTTAATTTGCCGGCTGATTCAAGGCCTTCCTAGACTCTAAAATTCAGGCTCTTATTTCCTTGTTTGCTTTGGAGTTAGAAGTTGGGCCTCAGGCTGGCTAAGACATCCAGAGGCCAGTGTTCTGGAGTGCAGGGAGGTGGGACAGTGGGAACAGAGCTGGCTGTTACTCAGAACCAGGTTTGGTGATGGTCTCAGGAGTGGGTTGCTGGGGGTACAGGTGTTCAGGGTCTCGGGGCATCCTATGTTAGATAATTGCTTCCTCAAATGTTACAAGTGCTGATTTTTTAAAGAACAATTCCTATGGAAGGAAATAAATAAAAATCTTATTTTATTATTTTCTTAAATAAAACAAAGGCTCATGATAATAATGAGAGAAAGAATAAGCCATACATAGAGGTGGAATAATGAATAAATCACGTTAAGATCAAGAGACATGCAAAGCCCCAAGGTTCATAGAAATTAGGTCATATGTTCAGAATTGATATTAAATAGGAGAAAGATAGTAAAAGAGCTTATCCGTATCCTAGGGGAATCTTGTTAAGCAAGTTTGTGTGCTTTTAGGAAATGTGTAAGGAATGAATGCAGAGCAGCACGAAATCAGAACCAGAATAAAACAGAAGTCTTAAAGAACTACCGTACACTAAGGACACTGGCCAGGAAGCAGAGCCAGGAAGAGGTTTACTCTGCCGTTCCCCTCTGTTGGTAGCTCCTGTATCTTCTGAACCTGGAAGGGCATCCAAGGAAAACTAAGTAAATAGCTTGAACTTAACTGTTGGCATAGAGTGATGATCCAGTCTAATGTTTCTGCTGAGCCCTTAAGTTTTTGTTTTTTCTCCTTCTAACAGCCTCTGTGAGAATATCTGAGTCTCTTCTCTTGGATGCCAAGAATAGATCATTCAGTCTGGAGATATTAAGGGGATGGATTGAGGAGTAGCTTTATTACGTTCAATTTTATCAAAGAATAGGAAAAATATTCCTCAGTGTTCATACCAATCTGTTATTTCAGATTTCCTTGGTATATTTTCTTTAGAGCCATATAATGTTAAGAATCCATGATGCCCCAACCCAGTTGGGGTGTGAGATATTAAAAAAAAAAGTGTGTGTGTGTGTGTATACACACACATATATATATATAGGTCTTTGCCCCTGGTTCCTGGCACAGAGCTCCTGAACCCCTTGTAATTTCCTAAGTGAAAAGTACACTAGGAGCATCATGTTCTAATAAGATGACTCTGGGTGGGCTTCTGGATGGCTCCTGGTTGGAGACTGGTCATCAAGAAGACCAAGCCATGATTTGAAGCTTGGAAATTTCAGCCTCATACCTCATCCTCTGGAGAGAGGAGAGTTGCTGGAAATGGAGTTAATGATTGATCATGTGTACTTGAGAAAGTCTCCATACAATCCAATAGTAGAGAACTTGGAGAATTCCCAGGTTGGTGAAAATCTTCACACCAATAGGATCATGCACCCTAGCTCCACAGGGACTGAGGCTCCTGGGCTAGACCTTGCTCTCTCTATCTCTTTATCTGGCTGTTTATCTCTATCCTTTATTATATCCTTTAATAAACTGGTAGACACGAGTGTTTCCCTGAGTTCTGTGACCTCTAGCAAATTAATCAAACCTGAGGAGGGGATTGTGGGAACCTCCAATTTGTAGATAAATTGGGCAGAAGTTGTGGGTAAGGCTTGGATTACTGCTTGGGATTGACGTCAGAAGTAGCAGGGGGAGCAGTCATGTGGGATTGAGCCCTTAACGTGTGTGGTCTGACACTATCTAGCTAGACTGTCAGAGTTGAGTTAAATTGCAGAACCCTGGCTGATTTCACAGAGAAAAATCCTCTCACATTTGGTGGCAGCAGCGTCAGAAGTGAAGTATTCTGTGTGAGCAGTAAAGGAGACACAGGAAAGACGTGTGGGCTGGAGCTGTTCCCTGCTTGTTGGCAGTGTGGAGATGGTATGTAAAGCCAAGGGATTAGATGATATCTCCTAGGGATAGATGCCCCTAAGAGAGAAAGCACGTCTGAGGACCCTGCACTGAAGAGATGTGGTGTTGGAAGTATGGAAGCTGAGGAGGACCAGCAATAGGGAGAAGTAAGGAGTGGTAGCTTAGGTTGGAGGGAGACCTCAAGAGAGGTCAATGTTTGAGCGGGAGAATGATATCCTCCTTGGTATGTGGAAGCAGCCAGTGAGGAAGGCATTGCAAAAGGAAGCTGGATGAAGAGTAAGGATGGATGACTTGATTTAGCCAGGTGAGCACCAGAGAGGACAGTGAAGGTTTGTGCGAGAGTGACTGTAGTGATGTGCCATGGTCCCAAGACAGGGTGAAGAGGGAATTAAGGCTGATGCCTCATGGGCTCTGAGGCATAAGATGTTGAAAAGGCATTTGGGCTTGGCAAAAGCTGAGGGCTTGGCAGTCCTGCTGAGGTCAGGAAACTGGGAATTAGGGTCCTTGGAATTAGGTCCTAAGATGGAATTAGGGTCCATCAAGATGGGTAGATCATAAACAGGCAGCTTTGAGAGGTGCTAAAGGTACAGATGTGACCAAATTTGGTGTTGTCTTAGGTGTGGGTGGTGAGGTATACAATAGAAAGTCAGGAATGACTTGAGGAGGTTGGGATAGGCCACCTGGGTGTATGGTGGCACCTTTTGGTGAAGTAAGAGACACACAGACAGGACACAGGGTGCTTTTTTCATTTTTAAGATGGTGTGAGGAAGTAATGAATTGATAGAGCAGAATCTTTAATTCTGTGTTCTTTCATTATGCTTTGTGTTCATACACAGTCAGGAAAGTTGTGATTGATTCCTTTGCATCTGAGGTCTTTTCCTCATACATGTTGATACATCTCCCCTTTATGCTCACAAGGGTCCTGGTTTGGTTGATATCTGGTCACTTTAATTACAACAAAAAGTCATGTATTAATTTCAGTTGTTCAGTCACTAAGTTGTGTCCTACTCTTTGCAACCTCTTGAACTGCAGCGTGCCAGGCTTCCCTGTCCTTTACGATCTCCTGGAGTTTCCTCAAACGCATGTGCATTGAGTCAGTGATGCCATCCAACCATCTCATCCTCTGTTGCCCCCTTCTCCTTTTGCCTTTAGTCTTTCCCAGCATCAGGGTTTTTTCCAATGAGTTGGCTCTAGCCATCAGGTGGCCAGAGTATTGGAGCTTCAGCATCAGTCCTTCCAGTGAATAGTCAGGATTGATTTCCTTTAGGATTGACTGGTTTGATCTCTGTGCTGTTCAAGGGACTCTCTTCTCCAGTACCACAGTTTGAAAGCATCAGTTCTTTGGTGCTCATACATCTTTATGGTCCAACTCTCACATCCATACATGACTGCTGGAAAAACTGTAGCTTTGACTATACAGACCTTTGTTGGCAAAGTGATGTTTGCTTTTTAATCCGCTGTCTAGCTTTGTCATAGTTTTTCTTCCAAGGAGCAAGCATCTTTTAATTTCATGGCTGCAGTCACCATCCACAGTGATTTTGGAGCCCAAGAAGATAAAGTCTGTCACTGTTTCCATTTTTTACCCCCTTCTATTTGTCATGAAGTGAAGGACCAGATACCATAATCTTAGTTTTTTTGAATGTTGAGTTTTAAGTCAGCTTTTTCACTTTCCTCTTTCACTTTCATCAAGAGGCTTTTAGTTCTTCTTCACTTTCTGCCATTAAAGTGGTATCATCTGCATATCTGAGGTTATTGATGTTTCTCCCAGCAGTCTCCAGCTTATGAGTCATGCAGCCAGGCATTTTGCATGATGTACTCTGCATGTCAGTTAAATAAGCGGGGTGACAATATGCAGCATTGACGTACTCCTTTTTGAGATTTTGAACCAGTTCATTGTTCCATGTCCAGTTCTACCTGTTGCTTTTGTCCTGTACACATTTCTCAGGAGACAGGTAAGGTGGTCTGGTATTTCCATCTCTTTAAGAATTTTCCAGAGTTTGTTGTGATCCACACAGTTAAAGGCTTTGGCGTAGTCAATAAAGCAGAAGTAGATGTTTTTTGGAATTCCCTTGCTTTTTCTGTGATCCAGCATATGTGGGCAATTTGATCTCTGGTTCCGCTGCCTTTTCTAAATCTAACTTATACATCTGGAAGTTCTTGGTTTATGTACTGCTGCAACCTAGCTTGAAAGATTTTTCACTTGGACAGCAAGGAGATTATACCAGTCAATTCTAAAAGAAATCAACCCTGAATATTTATTGAAAGGACCGATGCTAGAACTGAAGCTCTGATACTTTGGTCACCTGATGCAAAGAGCTGATTCATTGGAAAATTTGGAGTTTGGAGCATGGTTGGAGCATGGTTCTTTCTAGTAGTGAGAGTTTCATGTTGTGGACTTACACTTGGCTGGGAGATATATCCTGCTGACAACTAGTTTTGTAGACAAAGAAATGTCACAAACCCAGTTGTCTTGTGTAAAAAGCTATAGCATGACTTAAAGATAGTTTTAAAAGCAATTCTTTATTTGAATTAAGACTATCTTATCCTGTAAGAATTATATACTAGTGAGTTGAGATTTTTTTGGAATACTTTGAAACTAGCCTTATACTTGGGTTATATAATCTGTATGATCTTGAATAAGAAATTAAAATTTTCTATGGCCTTATTTCCTCGACTGGAGAAGTAGGTGGATTGAAATCTCTCTGGACTACCTTAGCGAAGCCATGCTGCTCAGATCTTTAGTCTTTTTAAATTCTTCCCTGTTATAAAAATAAATTGTCCCTATTGTGGAAAATTACCAAAATATGTAAAGAGAAAAAGAGGGTAAAAATGGCTCCATTGATTAAAGGCAATCACTGTTACTATTTTGGTATACTGGTGTATGCCTTTTATATTAGCCCTTTTAAAAAGCATAGACGTCTACAAACAACACCTGAATGTGTACTGATTATAAAAGATCCAGGACTTCCCTGATGGTCCAGTGGTTGGGAATCTGTTTGCCAGTGCAGGGGACAGGTTCGATTCCTAGTCTGGGAAGATCTCACCTGCCTTGGGGCAGTTAAGCCTGTTGCACTGCAACTACTGAGTTCATGCTCCCTAGAACCCATGCTCTGCAACAAGAGAAGCCACTGCAGTGACAGACCTGCACACCACAGCTAGAGGAGGCCTGCATGCCGCAGCGAAGACCCAGCACAGCCACAGGGAAAAAAAGATCCAGATCCTTCTGGATCCCAGTCCAGAAGGGTTGGGAATGAAAAGTGCCTGTCATTACTTCTTGCCCTGAGGGCAACCTGTTAGTGATTTTGACTTTCCTGGATCCTTTCCCAAACATTTTGGACAGATAGAGAGGGTATTAAAAAAAATTTTTTTTTTTTAGCATAATCCAGTTAATTGTAGGCTTGCACTTGTGACTTTTAACACTTGTGACTTAAAAAAAAAAAACACAACAGTATTTCTTGGACTTGTTTCCTCGTCGGTACATCAGTTTTATGCTTTTATGTTTTATTTTATTTTATCATTTATTTATTTTTGACTGTGCTGGGTCTTCGTTGCTGTGTGGGCTTTCTCTTTGTCAAGTAGGGTCTTTTCTCTAGTTGCGGTGCACAGGATTCTCATTGCAGTGGCTTTTCTTGTTGCAGTGCTCTAAGGTGTGCAGGCTCAGTAGTTGCAGCACAACAGGCTTAGTTGCCCCGCAGCACATGGGATCTTCTCAGACCAGGGATCAAACCCATGTCCCCTGCACTGACAGGCAGGCTCCTAACCACTGGACCACCAGGAAAGTCTGTTTTATTCTTTAAAATGGCTGAATATTGGGAATTCCTTAGCTGTCCAGTGCTTTGGATTTGCCACTTTCACTGCTATTGGCCAGATTCAAGCCCTGGTTGCGGAACTAAGATCCTGCAAACCATGCAGCATAGCCAAAAAAAAATTTTTTTAATGGCTGAATGCTATTCTTGAAATACATACACGATAATTTAACAATGACTTTTTGATAAACGTGTACGGTTTTCCAAGTATTCAGCATTTTAAGTAATGCTGTAGTCATCAACTGTGAACATATATATTGCATAGATATTTCTGGAGGATAAGTTTCTGTAAGTAAAATTGCTGGCTCCAAGAAAATGCCTATTTCAAATCCCAGTGCTAAGTTAATCTCCAGAAAGATCATTCCACCAGGAACATAATGTCTCTACACCCTGGTCAACACCAGATTCCTCTTTTAAAATTTCCTCCTAATTTATGTTAAAAAAATGGAATTATATTTTGTCGCTTTTGTAGTTTTAACTAAGGTTGAACGACTTTTTGTGTCTCACTGGATATTTTAATTTTTTTCCTATGGCTAGATTCCTATCCTTTGGGTTATTTGTAGGTATTTTTTTTTAATTACTACTACCAATCATTTGTTATGTGTTGCCCTGTTTTCTCTTACACTATCACTCATCTTTTACTTCTCCTTAGTGTGTTCTATAGCACTAGAATTTAAACTTTTAATGTAGTTTTTCTTTTTTCCTCAGTATTTAAAAAATGTAGTTGTGGTGTTATTCACACATAAAATCATTTTCAGTATTGTTTTTTTCAATGTAAATTTTAAAAAATGGAATCACTAAGCTAAAGACTAAAAATATTTTCAGGTATTTGCTGCAGTCAGCCAGGACATAAGTTGCACCTGACCAGGGGGTAGGCATGAAGGGGGTCATGACCTGCCAGGTGCCCAAGTTTTCTTTGAATCTCAGGATAACTTCTAGTCCTTATCTTGAGGGTCTAGAAACTCAATTTTGTTGTCATAGACAGCCACTACCCATCCACATCCCCTCAGTGCCACAAAGAAGTGGACACACCAGTGGGCTAGTTTATTTAATTGCTGTGAGAAATATAAATTAGTAAATTAGGATAACAGAAGTGCATGAATTGCTCCAACTGGCACACATTTCTTCCTTGTAGGGACGTAGATTGTTGTTAATCTGGCATTGGGAAAGGATCTTAACCAAGGCAGCTCAGGATGCTTCTCACCTGCTCAGAAACTGTAGCATTGTCCTCACAGCCAGGTCTCCCTTGTCTAGAGGCTTCTGGGGATCCTACCCCTTGTAGTTTCTTGGAGTGTTACATTTCTGGTGTCCTTCAGCTGACTCCCATTCTTGGATCCTTATTCTATAGGACACATGATACGTTTCCCCATCAGAAACACATGTGTGGTCACTGGTGCATATGTACTTGTCAGGAGTTTCATTTAAGAAAACTTAAAACTTGGCTAGTCTGATAGGGGAAATTCATGCAGTTATTTTCTTTGAGGGAAAAGATTTTTATACAGCAGAGTGGTATAGGGTGAAACAAACCTCTAAACAAATTGTTTCTCTTCAGGTGGTGATCAATGGAGGGGCCACGTCCAGTGGTGAACAGGACAATGAAGACACCGAGCTCATGGCGATATATACGACAGAAAACGGCATCGCAGAAAAGGTACCTCTTTCGTCAGCCCCATCCATTCACCCACCACTATACAAGGAAGTTCCTATATAAGGAAGTGGGTATCCATCTGGAATTTTTGTCTCTTTCTGAGTGTGTATGTGTTTGTGTTCTTCATAATGGAAATAGAAGGAGTGATAAGGAATAGTACTTAGAAATTTTTATTGTTTTGATGGCAATATTTCAGTGAGAACCATGTAGAGGTCTTTAACTAGATATTTTTAAAACCTCAGCCAGGATCCCAGAGTGAAGTGGTTAGGAGTTTGAGGTCTGTCGTTAGGTCTGGGTGCTAATACGACTCTGATCCTGAGGGATTTACTTAAGCTTTCTGGGCATTAGTTTCCTCACCTCTAAAATGGGTATAAAAATATCAGCATCTGCCTTAAAGTTGTGAGTATTGAAATAATATATATAAAGTTATTAGCATTGTGCCTGGTACATACTGTTCAATTCAGTTCAGTCGCTCAGTTGTGTCTGACTTTTTGCGACCCCATGGACTGCAACACACAGTATATGCTGTGTACAGTAAATAAAAGACACCAGTAGATGAGTTATGTAGACTGTGAAAATGCCTTGAACAAAGATATTTGAGAATCACACACTGAAGTCGGTGATCCCTCATCTCATCTGCTTGACAGGTCAGTCTGTGTGACCATAGAATGTATGACCATATTCACAGGGGCCTGGAGAAAGCTGCCCAGAGAGGGTCCACATGCCTTAATTTCTTTTTCTCTTTGTATCTGCTACTGTGTCTGATATATATGAAAAGTATAATAACATGGAATTTCCAGACTGCTTTGCAGTCCTTAGACTTCTCGATTTTATTTGAGTTTCATTTGACAGCGATTTTTAAGACAGATTTTATTTTTTATCATCAACTTATATAATGATGTATTATATTCTAGAACCACTATATTGTACTATAGACAGTGTATACTGTGTATTCTAATAACAGACCACTGGAAAGTTGATATATACAAATATAATTCCTAGCTCGGGTACTAGTACAGTAAGTATACAGTATAATCACAAAAATGGTAAAGAACAAAATAAATTATATTGAAATTCTTAAATAATCAAATTTTTGTGTCTGTGATTTCTTTTTCTCTTTCTCTCTTTTTCTTTCTTTTCTAGTTTGGGAGATGGAAATCTCATTTTTGGCTGTCTTGACCAATATTGCTGTTGTTTGGTCAAGCTATTATAAGTTAGGTGAATCTTAAGTATAGATTCATGCCAAGATGTTGTAATTTCTATAGTACTGATTTCCAAGTTGCTCCTCAGAGCACAGTGATGGGAGCAGCCATTGTTGAGGCTTTGGTCTGCAGCAGAGACTGTCCATAGGGCAGGGTCTGGGTAGGGCTTGCTTCTTATCTAGCTTGAGTTTCAACATCCAAGAAACACATCTTGTAGCAAAGTGCTTCTTTTTTTTTTTTTTTTAAAGCAAAGTGCTTCTGTCTTTTACAGACTTGTTGAACTCCATTCAAACCTCAGATATTTGATCCTTAATCAGAGAGTCACCAGAATTTCCAGGCTGAAGGCTGTCATGATTTTGGATGTTCATTATCCAGGAATTGATGGCTCTCTTTTGAAATGATTGATAGAGTATTAATTTTTCAGGTTGTAAAATATCTGTAGGTGTACCTTTTACTGATCTGCTGGCAGGAAAAATGTGTAGTATGGTAATGTTAGCACATTTATGCTAGACATTTATTGTTCGGGTGAACATTTTTTTTATCATCTGAACTTTAATAGGTGTGTATTTTCTTAAACACTAGTGAAATAGATCTTCCTGGTCCTTTTACTGGTCCTTTTTCTTTTCCTATGAAATGGCAAGGATACTAAGAATTATTGTATGTTGAATAGTGCCAAAGGTCCAGACCCTTAGCTTCAGCAGCCTGTCATATTTAGTCCTCTTAGCAACCCTGTTAGAAAGGTACCATCACTGTCCTTGTTTTAAAGGTGAAGAAAATGAAATATTAGGTCTTCTGTTGTCTTGAATTTGTGTAAAGAAAACTTGACACCAGAGGATTTTACTCTTTGGGATCTTGCTTTTCAGATGGCATTGAAAGGCTCTCTGAACACTTGACTATGAAATAAGAATGAACCATTCAAGGAAAGACAAAAGAACTGGAAGCAAGAGATTCTGTCCTATGTTTTCTTCATATCTGTAGGGTTTCTTAGCTATTCATTTTAATGTACTTACTTATTTTATTAAAAACTTTGCTTTTCTGGTGTCCATTTAACTCTTGAATTTCTTGAAGTAAATTCTGGCTAATGTGATATTAGCTACAAGAGACTCATTTTGGAATTTGCTCAAAGGGATTTTTTTGTTGAAAAGACCAGAAGATTAGTGCCCCAGATCATAATCATAAGTCCATAGGATGATGTTAAGACTCATGTCCAGGACTTTCTTAGTATGGACTTCAGTATCATTAGGATTCTTCAGTTAGGGAGCCTGAGGGACTTGAACTTCATAATGAGGGTATTTCTTTTTTAAATTTTAACCTTTTTTGATTTATGAACCATGCAGATTCTCTCTCTCTTTTTCTTTTTAACACCAAAAATATTTTGTATTGGGATATAGCCAATTAACAATGTTGTGATAGTTTCAAGTGAACAGTGAAGGAACTAAGCCATATGTGTACATATATCCATTCTCCCCCAAACCCCCCTTCTGTCCAGACTGGCACATAACATTGAGCAGAGTTCCATGTGCTATACAGTAAGTTTTTGTTGGTTATCTGTTTTAAATATAGCAGTGTGTACATGACCTTCCCAAAGTCCTTAACCATCCCTTCCCCCTGGCAACCATGAGTTTGTTTTCTAAGTCTGTGAGTCTCCTTCTGTTTTGTGAGTAAGTTCATTTGTATCATTTAGATTCCACACATAAGGGACGTCATATGATGTTTCTCCTTCTCTGTGTGACTTACTTCACTCAGTATACACTCTCTAGGTTCATCTATGTTGCTGGAAATGGCCTTATTTTGTTCTTTTTAATGGCCGAGTAATATTCTGTTGTATACATGTACCACATCTTCTTTATCCATTCCTCTGTCAGTTGGCATTTAGGTTGCTTCCATGTCTTGACCATTGTAAACAGTGCTGCAATGAACATTGGCATGCATGTGTCTTTTCAGGCCATGTTTTTCTCTGGGTATATGTCCAGAAGTGGAACTGCAGGGTCACATGGTAGCTCATAGTTTTAGTTTTTTAAGGAACCTCCATACTGTTCTCTGTAGTGGCTCCATTTTATATTCCCACCAACAGCACAGGAGGGTCCCTTCTCTCCACACTCTCTCCAGCATTTGTTGTTTGTGGATTTTTTGATGATAGCCATTCTGGCCGGTGTGAGGTGATATCTCATTGTAGTTTTGATTTGCATTCTCAAATAACTGGCAGTTTTGAACATCTTTTCATGTGCCTGTTGGCCGTCTGTGTGTCATCTTTAGAGAAATGTCTATTCAGATCTTCTGCCCATTTTTGAGTGGATTGTTTGTTTTGATGCTATTAAATGTCATAAAGAAAGAAAGAAAGTGAAGTCGCTCAGTTGTGTCCGACTCTTTGCAACCCCATGGACTGTAGCCTGCCAGGCTCCTCCATCCACAGGATTTTCCAGGCAAGAATACTGGAGTGGGTTGCCATTAAATGTCACAGGCTGTTTGTAAATTTTGGAAACTAATCCCTTATCAGTCCCATTATTTGCAAATATTTTCTCCCAATCTGTGGGTTGTCTTTTTGTTTTGTTTATTGTTTCCTTTGCTGTGTAAAAGCTTTTGAGTTTAAGTAGGTCCAGTTTGTTTATTTTTGCTTTTGTTTCCATTATTCTGGGAGATGGGTTAAAAAAGATGTTGCTGTGACTTATGTCAGAGTGTGTTCTGCCTGTGTTTTCCTCTAAGAGTTTATAGTGTCCAGCCTAACATTTAGGTCTTTAATCCACTTTAAGCTTATTTTTGTGTATGGAGTCAAAGAATGATCTAATATTTTTTACATGTGGCTGTCCAATTTTACTAGCATCATTTATTGAAGAGACTGTCATTCCCACATTGTGTAGTCTTGCTTCTTTTGTCATAGATTAATTGACTATAGGTGCTTATTTCTGGGTTTTTTTTATCCTGTTCTGTTGATTTATATTCCTATTTTTGTGCCAGTACCATACTGTGTGGTTGATTGTAGCTTTGTAGTATAGTCTAAAGTCAGGGAGCCTGATTCCTCCAGCTCTGTTTTTCTTTTTCAAGATTGCTTTGGATATTCATGGTCTTTTGTATCTCCGTACAAATCTTGAAATTTTTTGTTCTAGTGCTATGAAAAATGCCATTGGTAATTTTATAGGGATTGCATTGAATCTATAGATTGCCTTGGGTAGTATAATCATTTTGACAATATTAGTTCTTTCAATCCATGAACATGGTATGTCTTTCCATCTGTTTGTTGTCCGATTTCTTTCATCCGTGTCTTATGGTTTTGGGAGTACAAGTCTTTTGTCCCTTAGGTAGGTTTATTCTTAGGTGTTTTATTCTTTTTGATGCAATAGTAAATGGAATTACTTCTTGTAATTCTCTTTCTAATCTTTCATTGTTAGTATATAGAAGTGCAACAGACTTTTGTGTATTAATTTTGTAACCTGCAAATTTGCCAAATTCACATAAGTTCTAGTAATTTTCTGGTAGCATCTTTAGGCTCTTCTATGTATAATATATCATCTGTAAACAGTGACAGTTTAATGTTTTATTTTCCAGTTTGGATTCCCTTTACTTCTTTTTCTCTGACTGCTGTAGCTAGGACTTCCAAAACTATATTGATTAAAAGTGGTGAGAGTGGACATCCTTGTCTTGTTCCTGATCTTAGAGGGAATGCTTTCAGCCTTTCACCATTAAGTATGATGTTAGGTGTAGGTTTGTTGTATATGGCCTTTATTATGTTGAGGTATGTACCCTCTATGCCCACTTTCTGGAGAGTTTTTATTATAAATGGGTACTGGATTTTGTCTAAAGCCTTTTCTGCATCTATTGAGATGATCATATGGTTTTTATTCTTCAATTTAATTGATTTACAGATGTTGAAAATCCTTGCATCCCTGGGATGAACCCCACTTGATCATGGTGTATGATCTTTTTAATGTATTGTTGGATATGGATTGCTAGTATTTGTTTTGCATCTGTGTTCATCAGTGATACTGGTCTCTAGTTTTCTTTTTCTTTTTCTTTTTTTTGTCATATCTTTGTCTGCTTTAAAATTAGTTGGGAAGTCTTCCTTCCTCTTTGGCTTTTTGGAACAGTTTCAGAAGGATAGATGTTAACTGTTCTCTTAAATGTTTGATAAAATTAGCCTGGGAAGCTGTCAGGTCCGGGATTTATGTTTTTTGGGAGGTTTTTAATCATGGTTTCAATTTCAGTGCTTGTGACTGGTCTGTTCATATTTTCTTTCTGTTTCTTCCTGGTTCAGTCTAGGGGAACTGTACCTTTCCAAGAATTTGTTCATTTCTTCCAGATTGTCCATTTTATTGGCATACAGTTGTTCATAGTAGTCTCTTTTCATTTCTAATTTTACTGATTTGAGTTCTCTCCATTTGTTGTGTGTGTGTGTGTTTTTTTTTTTTTTTTTTGATGAATCTGGCTAAAGGTTTATCGATCTTGTTTATCTTTTCAAAGAACCAGCTTTTAGTTTCCTTGATCTTTGTGATTGTTTTCTTTGTTTCTATTTCAGTTATTTCTGCTCTGACTTTTATGATTTCCTTCCTTCTACTAACTTTAGGTTTTGTTTGTTTTGCTTTATCTAGTTGTTTTAGGTGTAAGGTTAGGTTGTTTATTTGAGATTTTTCTTGTTTCTTGAGGTAAGACTGTATTGTAACTAGTTTTACTGCATCCAGAAGGTTTTGAACTATTGTGCTTTCATTTTCATTTGTCTCTAGGTATTTTTTTTAATTTCTTTTGATTTCTTCAGTGAACCAGTGGTTGTTCAGTAGCATATTGTTTAGCTACCATGTGTTTGTGTTTCTTAGAGGTTTTTTCCTTGTAGCTTATTTCTCATCTCATAGCACTGTGATCAGAAAAGAAGCTTGATATGATTTCAGTGTCCTTAAATTTGCCAAGGCTTGCCTTGTGGCCCAGCATGTGGTCAATTCTGGAGAACGTTCTGTGTGCACTTGAGAAAAATGTGAAGTCTGATGCTTCTGGATGGGATTCTTTATAAATAACAATTAAGTCTAAGTCGTCTAAAATATTCTAGGTGGCAAGAATACACAGAAGAAGTATAGAAAAAAAATCTTAATGACCCAGATAATCACAATGGTGTGATGACTTACCTAGAGCCAGACATCCTGGAGTGTGAAGTCAAGTGGGCCTTAGGAAACATCGCTACAAACAAAGCTAGTGGAGGTGATGGAGTTCCAGTTGAGCTATTTCAAATCCTAAAAGATGATGCTGTCAAAGTACTGTACTCAATATGCCAGCAAATTTGGAAAACTCAGCAGTAGCCACAGGATTGGAAAAAGTCAGTTTTCATTCCAGTCTCAATTAAAGGCAATGCCAAAGAATGTTCAAACTACCACACAGTTCACTCATTTCACAGGCTAGCAAAGTAATGCTGAAAATTCTCCAGGCTTGACTTCAACAGTACATGAACTGAGAACTTCCAGATGTTCAAACTAGAATTAGAAAAGGCAGAGGAACCAGAGATCAAATTGCCAACATCTGTTGGATCATAGAAAAAGCAAGCGAATTCTAGCAAAACATCTACTTCTTCTTCATTGACTACACTAAAGCCTTTGACTGTGTGGATCACAACAACCTGTGGAAAATTCTCAAAGAGATGGGAATACCAGACCACCTTACCTGTCTCCTGAGAAACCTGTATGCAAGTCAAGAAGCAACAGTTAGAACCAGACATGGAACAATGGACTGGTTCAAAATTGGGAAAGGAGTATATCAGGGCCATATATTGTCACCTTGCTTATTTAACTTCTATGCAGCGTGCATCATGTGAAATGCTGGGCTGGATGAAGCACAGGCCGGAATCAAGATTGCAGGGAGAAATATCAATAACCTCAGATATGCAGATGACACCACCCTTATGGCAGAAAGTGAGGAGGCGCTGAAGAGCCTCTTGATGAAAGTGAAAGAGGAGAGTAAAAAAGCTGGCTTAAAACTCAACATTGAAAAAACGAAGATCGTGGCATCCGGTCCCATCACTTCATGGCAAATACATAGGGAAACAATGGAAATAGTGACAGACTTTATTTTCTTGGGCTCCAAAATCACTGCTGATGGTGACTGCAGCCATGAAATGAAAAGACGCTTGCTCCTTGGAAGGAAAGCCATGACAGAGCTAGACAGCATATTAAAAAGCAGAGATACCACTTTGCCACCAAAGACCCTTATAGTCAAGGCTATGGTTTTTCAAGCAGTCATGTATGGATGTGAGAGCTGGACCAATAAGAAGGCTGAGCACCAAAAGTTGATGTTTTTGAACTGTGGTGTTGGAGAAGAATCTTGAGAGTCCCTTGGACTGCAAGGAGATCAAACCAGTCAGTCGTAAAGGAAATTAGTCCTGAATATTCATTGGAAGGACTGATGCTGAAGCTGAAGCTGAAGCTCCAGTGCTTTGGCCACCTGATGCGAAGAGCTGACTCATTAGAAATAAGACCCTTATGCTGGGGAAGATTGAAGGCAGGAGAAGAAGGGGATGACAAAGGATGAGATGGTTGTATGGCCTCATCGACTCAGTGGATGTTTGAGCAAGCTCCAGAGATAGTGAAGGACAGGGAAAACTGGTGTGTTGCAGTCCATGGGGTTGAAAGAGTCGGACATGACTGAGCAACTGAACAGCAACAACAAAGGCTTGCATTTCCTTACTGATTTTCTGTCTGGATGATCTGTCCATTGTTGAAAGTGGGATATGAAGGTCTTCCACTGTTAATTTTGTTACTGTCGATTCCTCCTTTATGTTTGTTTGTATTTGTCTTACATATTGAGGTGCTTCTGTGTTGGGTGCATATATATTTATAATTGTTATATCTTCTTCTTGGGTTGAACTGTTGATCATTATGTAGTGTCCTTCTTTGTCTCTTATAACAGTCTTTGTTTTAAAGTTTATTTTGTCTGATATGAGTATTGCTACTCCAGCTTTCTTATGATTTCCATTTGCATGAAATATCTTCTCCCATCCCCTTATTTTCAGTCTGTAAGTGTCCCTAGGTATGAAGTGGGTCTCTTATAGACAATATATATTTGGGTCTTGTTTTTGTGTCCACTCTGCCAGTTTATGTTTTGGTTGGTGCATTTAACTCCTTTACATTTAAGGTAATTATTGATATGTATGATCCTACTCCTATTTTGTTGTTTGGGATTTATTTTTTATAGATCAGTTCCTTCTCTTGTGTTTCCTGTCTAGAGAAGTTCCTTTTGCATTTGTTGTAAAACTGATTTAGTGGTGCTAAATTCTCTTAATTTTGCTTGTCTGGAAAGCTTTTGATTTCAGTATCAAATCTGAAAGAGTCTAGTTGGGTAGGGTATTCTTGGTTGTAGGTTCTTCCTTTTTATCATTTGAAATATATTTCAAGTCCCTTGAAATATATTGTAAGTCCCTTCTGGCTTGTAGAGTTTCTGTTGAGAAATCAGCTGATAACCTTATAGGTTTTCCCTTGTATGTTATTTGTCTTTTTTCCTTTGTTGCTTTTAATGATTTATCTTTAATTTTTGTCAGTTTGATTACCATGTGTTTTGGTGTGTTCCCCCTTGGGTTTATCCTGCCTGGGACTCTGTGCTTCCTGGACATGATTGGCTGTTTCCTTTCCCATGTGGGGGATGTTTTCACCTGTTTTCTCTTCAGATATTTTCTTGGGTCCTTTCTCTCTCTTTTCTCCTTCTGGGACCCATATAATGTGAATATTGGTGCATTTAATATTGTCCCAGAGGTCTTTTAGGCTGTCTTCATTTCTTTTCATTCTTTTTTCTATATTCCATTTTGCAGCATTAATTTCTACCATTCTATCTTCCAGGTCACTTATCCATTCTTCTGCTTCAGTTATTCTGTGCTTGATTCTGTCTAGTGTATTGTTCATCTCTGTTTGTTTGTTCTTTAGTTTTTCTAGGTCCTTGGTAAACATTTCTTGTATCACCTCAATCTTGTATCGCCTCCAATCTTTTTCAGAGGTCCTGAATCATCTTCACTGTCATTATTCTGAATTCTTTTTCTGGGAGTTTGCCTATCTCCATTTCATTTAGTTGTGTTTCTGGGTATTTATCTTATTTCTTCATCTAGTACATAATCCTATTTCTTTTCATTTTGGGTAGTTTTCTGTGATTGTGGTATTAGTTCTAGAGGCTGATGGGATTGTAGTTCTTCTGTCTGCCTTCTGGTGGCTGAGAATAAGAGGCTTGTATAAGCTTCCTGATGGGAGGGACTGGCTGTGGGGGAAACTGGGTCTTGGTCTGGTGGGCAGGGCTGTGCTCAGTAAAACTTGAATACAATTGTCTGCTGATGGGTGGGGCTGTGCTCCCCTCCCCGTTAGTTGTTTGGCCTGAGGTGACCCAGTCCTGGAGTCTATAGGTTTCTGTAGTAGGACTACCGGTGATCTCCAAGAGGGCTTAGATTGTCCCTGTATCCGTGGCATGCCGCTTCCAGCCCATGCCTCTACAGGAGACCCTCAAACACCCACAGGTAGGTCTAACCCAGTCTTCTGTGGG
This sequence comes from Cervus elaphus, assembly GCF_910594005.1. NCBI lineage: Eukaryota > Metazoa > Chordata > Mammalia > Artiodactyla > Cervidae > Cervus > Cervus elaphus. The sequence continues at coordinate 47,166,252 of NC_057837.1, read as the reverse complement.
GCCACTCCTCCTTTCCTTTGGGACCTGGTGTGCACAAGATTTTGTTTGTGCCCTCCAAGAATCTCTTGTTTCCCCCCGTCCTATGGAAGCTCTGTAATCAAATCCCACTGGCCTTCGAAGTCAGATTCCCTGGGGATTCCTAGTACCTTGGCCAGATCCCCAGACTGGGGAGCCTGATCTGGGGCCTAGAACCTTCACAACAGTGGGGAACTTCTTTGGTATAATTGCTCTCCAATCTGTGAGTCGCCCACCTGGCGGGTATAGGATTTGATTTTATTATAATTATTCCCCTCCGCTCAGATGGTAAAGTGTCTGCCTACAATGCGGGAGACCCGGGTTCGATCCCTGGGTCAGGAAGATTCCCTGGAGAAGGAAATGGCAACCCACTCCAGTATTCTTGCCTGGAAAATCCCATGGACTGAGGATCCTGATAGGCTACAGTCCATGGCGTCGCAAAGAGTCGGACATGACTGAGCGACTTCACTTCACTTCACCATTTCGTTATGGCTTCTCCTTTGTCCTTGGATGCTGGGTACCTTTTTTTAGTGTGTTCCAGTGTCTTCAGTCGATGGTTGTTCAATAGCTAGTTGCGATTTTGGTGCTCATATGTAGAATGAGTGGGAATTTACTGCTGGTCTTGGACAGTCTCCTGGAGAGGTGGAGATGGCTGCGTTGCATGCTGGGGAGTGCCTTCTACCTTGTGAAGCCAGTGAGGGTGGGCGCCATTGTGGGTGGGCGCCATTAGGTAGGCGGCTCCTCCTCATTTCCAGATTTTCATTACCTTTTAGTACCACTTGTTCTTGAGCATACTTGTTTTAACATAAGCAGCCCAAAATTGTATTAAGTTTAAAATGTGCTGCCTCCATTCTTGGTCTGCCCAGCCTAATTGACAACTGGCAGTCTGATGTGTATATTCCACATGCTTTTCCACTCATGAACACACATATCTGAGAGTGTTGTACTATAGACAGTGAGCTACTAGTCTCTACCCCACCTACATGATGTATATACTTCACTAGATTACTAAATGTATGTGGAATTTTTTGTTTTTAAAAATTAATTTTAATATTTTGAATAGATAATCTCATGATTTAGAAAATCATTAGGTATATATAGAGCAATCATTTCTGAACTGTTTGAAAGTAAGTTACAGACATGATACTCCTTTTTCCCTAAATATTTCAGTGTGTATTTCTAAAAACAAGGACATTAGAATACTCACATTGATAAAACTATTATTGATAATAGATCTCATTAATTTTAATTTTAAAATAAAGCTTAATAATTTTCATTTATCTACCATGAACAGTAACAAAATTGGTAATTTTTCTTCCTTCCATTTTCTTTCTTCTACTGTCTGATTTTGGTCAGAAATACTTCTTGCACTTTCTGTTATAATTGATTTGTCAGCTTTAAGTATCATCCTTTGACTCCCAACTATATTAGATTACAATTTACTGCTTGCCTTTTTCTTTTTCCCCTCTCACATTTTGTTAATTGTAATGTTTGTATCTTTTTGGTGCACATGACTTTTATATATTCTGGCTACCTACTTCCTACTTTTAGTTTTATTTCTACAGCTAATTTGAGTCAAACCTTCTGCTGATTTTCACCAGTAATTTCTTGGTTGACTGAAGTTCATCCTCCAGGCCCTTGATATTAAAGTGTAGTCCATTCAGAACTTCCTCAGGGGCTTGTACGCCTGGTGCAGGAGCTAGGAGGCCCGAGATTGTGCTTGGAATAGTGGTGCACCATGTCCCGGGGTTCCAGCGCTGGTTTTGACCGACACATTACCATTTTTTCTCCCGAGGGATGGCTCTACCAAGTAGAATATGCTTTTAAGGCTGTTAACCAGGGTGGCCTTACATCAGTAGCTGTCAGAGGGAAAGACTGTGCAGTGATTGTCACACAGAAGAAAGTGCCTGACAAATTACTGGATTCCAGCACAGTGACTCACTTATTCAAGATAACTGAAAACATTGGCTGTGTGATGACAGGAATGACAGCTGACAGTAGATCCCAGGTACAGCGGGCATGCTTGAGGCAGCTAATTGGAAATACAAGTATGGTTACGAAATTCCCGTGGACATGCTGTGTAAAAGAATTGCTGGTATTTCTCAGGTCTACACACAGAATGCTGAAATGAGGCCTCTTGGTTGTTGTATGATTTTAATTGGTATAGATGAAGAACAAGGCCCTCAGGTGTACAAGTGTGATCCTGCAGGTTACTATTGTGGGTTTAAAGCAACTGCTGCAGGAGTTAAACAAACTGAGTCAACCAGCTTCCTTGAAAAAAAAGTAAAGAAGAAATTTGATTGGACCTTTGAGCAGACAGTGGAAACTGCGATTACATGCCTGTCTACTGTTCTATCAGTTGATTTCAAACCTTCAGAAATAGAAGTTGGAGTAGTTACAGTCGAAAATCCTAAATTCAGGATTCTTACAGAAGCAGAGATTGACGCTCACCTTGTTGCTCTAGCAGAGAGAGACTAGACACTGTAGTTAGTTTACCAAATCCATGACACCACTTGCCTGTGTGTTTGGTAACAACAGACCAACATTTTGGGGGCCCCTCGATTGAAAAAGGAACTTGTCCCACTCTTGCTGCCACTGAAATGGTTAGGACTCTGTATAAATAAAACCAGTGCTTTTGGAAAAAATAAAAAATAAAAAAAAAATAAAGTGTAGTCCATTCACCAGCTTTGTTGACATCATTACCTACAAGCTTGTTAGAAATGTAGAATCTCTGCCCCAACCAAAACCTGCTGAATCAGAATTTGCATTTTCATACGATTCCTATGTGATTTGATATGTTCATTGAAGTTAGAGAAATAACCCTGAAGAACTGGATCATGGGAATAGTTTTGGATGAGAATTTATCTATAGCATTTAGGCTTGAAGGAAAGTTTGCCTGGATGTAAAATCTTTAGGACACTGTTTAGATCCTGACTCAAATAAATCAGCTGTAACAAAATTTTGACATAGGATGGAAAAATTTTAATAAGCATTGGGTATTAACTGATATGAAGAAATTGTTAATTTGATTAGTATGTAATGGTATTTCTGTTCTTTTTAAGGGTCTTTATCTGCTGAAGAGACATATATGTGTTTCTGAGCAAATGTATGTATTTTGAGGATTCAGTTTAAAATAATCCATCCCTTTACTCCAGTAAAGTTAGAATAAGATGAGAAATAGATTAAATAAGAATCCAGGGATAATAAATTTTGAAGCTGGAGCTGGGAATAGATATAGGACAGGCATTTCAAGTTCCTTCTACCACTGTATAGTTTTGAAAAATTATGTAATACAAAATTAAGGAAATAATTGAATCATACCTTATTGTTTGCTCTTTTCTCATTTTCTGGTATTGAATATGGCTTTGAAGATCTCAGGCTGGTCTTATTTTTTTCCCCTTGTAAATCAATATCTTGATCTTTTTGCCTTTTCTGTGGATTATTTATCTTTTATATTCAGTAACTTTACTGACTATCATATAATAATAATAAGTTTTGAAGCTGACCTTCTGTGTCAGCTTTTCCTGGCACTTTCAATATTTAGCTTCAAGTCTCCTGTTACTTCAGCAATGTTGTCTTGAATTACATTTTTATTTTTTGTTCTAGTTTCTTCTTTTGGTTTTCTTATTTGGGGGCTCCATTCATGTCTGTTCTGAATCTACTTTGTCTGCCCTATCACTTCTTTCTAATCTTTTTTTCTCTTATACTTTTTTCATGTTGTCTTTCCCTCTTGTGCTCCTACCATTTTGATTTTTCTTTTTTTTTCCCCTTCTGTCCAAATTGTTAAAACTCATGTTTTATTTCCCCTTTGTCCTTAAATTTCTTGACATATTAGATTCTTTTGTTGAGTTTTCAAAGATAGCTGAATCTTTTTTAATTAATTTATTGAGAATTTAGTGTATTTTTCTAATTTGTAAGCATATCCTTTAGTTCTTAGAAATTTTCTTACTTCTTTGATTCCTGTATTCTGTTTTCTTCCATAAAAATTGTTCTTAACCCATGTTTGTCTTTTTGTTATTTGGGGCACATGTTATTTGGGACTCTCAACCCGTTTGTTGAATTTTTTTCCTATCCTGTTTTTAGTTCCTAAGGTGTTTTTTACTCTTTGTTTTTGTTTTTATTTACTGATTAGAGCTTTGAAAATGACATTTCTTTCCTCCCAGGTTCAAAATACTTTTGTGAAGAGACAGGTTTCTCCCTCTGCCAATGTTTTCTTTCTATTACATGGACCTATTTCTTCTATTTGGCTTTTATTTTTGGAGGAATGTGAGGCAATAAAAAATATGATTGTAGAATCATTGTGTGTGGATAAAGTTTTCTGTTCAGCCTTTCCACTGAATAGGGAAAGCTATCTTATCACTGTAGGGTCTGTAGATGGAAGTGTTTTGTCTCTGAGGCTGATCAGATCATCTGGAAAGGAGTACTCTAGTGTCTTCCTGTAGCTTCTAGCATTCTGGAAACAGATAAGGATCTCACTGTTCATGCTTGTGGGTTAAAACCACACATAGTATTCCTCAGTCTGAGGTATTTCTGACTTGTATTCTTCAAATAATACATTTTTGTGTCTTGAAGGGCGAGGATAGCAGTTGGCAGGCAGCAGCGTGTCTGATTGGTTTGCAGAGTTAAAGCCCATCTTTTTCCCATCCCTATTCTGTCTTGTGCCTTCAAGCATAGAACATTTCTCAGCTTCTGTTGGTCAGCCAGCTCACTTCTTTATACCTTTCCCCTCCAGCACCTATGTTGTAGAGTCTTTCCCTCTCCCAGATGGGTCACAGCTCATACAGATGCTCTACATATTCCAGAAATAATGGGGTATAGCCAGTTAACAGTGTTACGATAGGGTGAACAGTGAAGGGACTCAGCTGTGCATATACATGTGTCCATTCTCCCCCTAACTCCCCTCCCTTTCAGGCTGCCGTATAACACTGAGCAGAGTTCCATGTGCAGTACAGTAGGCCCTTATTGGTTATCCACTTTAAATACAGAGTTTGTATATGTCCACCCCAAGCTCCCTAACTTTCCCTCCTTCCAGCTTCCCCCGATCCTCCCCCTCTCACCCTCACCGTACGTCTGTGAGTCTCTTTTCTGTTTTGTAAGTGAGTTCATTTCTTTTATTTCTTTCTAGATTCCACGTAGAAGGGATGTCATCCCATATTTCTCCTACTCTGTCTGACTTAATGTAATCATCTTTCAAAGAGACTTCTCTGTTGGAGGTTTTTTTTTTTTGCAGTTTTAAAATGGTTCATATTGTTCATGCTGTGATAACAGAAAGTGGTACCATGGTCTGCAGTGACTATTCTCCTTCTGTCTCAGGGAGGAGCAGTGTAGCATTTGTCTGACAGGGTTCACTTATCCCCTTGACCATACAATTTCCTGCTTTTTCTTGATATCATCAGTGGGCATTTACATTAGTTCATTACTGAGTTGTAGAACCACCCTTATTACTAAGAAAAATTGTGTGTATACAGTATATATATACACACACACATTTGTGTACACATCGTAATCTTAGCCTTCCAGGTTATAAAGAGGACAGATCCAGTCTTCAGTTCTGTTCATGTGTTTTATAGGTAAAACTAGCCATTTGGGAATCATTAGAGTAGTAATGCTTATAATATTATTCTAACAGATTATACTAATCTAGTAATGGTAGTGCTACAGCACTCTGTTTTCAGACATTTCTTTTTGTTACTTTGTGAGCAGTAACACTCCCACGTGTAGGCACTGTGATAGTGTTGAGTTGTCCTTTGTGTAGTGAGTCCAGTGTCCATAGTTGCATCATATTAGCAAATGGTCACCTTCGTTCAGAAATATCCAAGACTCGTTTAGGAGTCCCGAATCAGGTTCAGTGATTCGCTTGGATGACTCACACTGATTCAATGGACATGAATTTGAGCAAACTCAGGGAGATAGTGAAGGACAGGGAACCCTGGCATGCTGTAGTCCATGAGGTCGCAAGAGTTGGACATGACTGAACAAGACCAACTCATAGAATTCAGAAAAGCTTCTGGTTATAGCTTATTTGAGAAAAAGGGTTCAGATTAAAATCAATGGAAAAAACCCATGTAGGGCAGGGTATAGGAGACACTGAGCAAACTTTCATTTGTCCTCTTCCTAATGGAGTCATGTGGGCAGTGCTTAATTTCCCCCAAAACAATGTATGAGGACACTCAAGAAGTGTTGCCAGACCCTCTGGAGTCAAATTGATACCATGTGGCTCAAGGCCCCCATTGTCAATTGCACTGTTAGAATAATCTATGAAGGGCGGCTCAGGGATTCAGGTAGACAAATATACTCTTAAGAGGAAGGATATTCCAAAAACACTGAAGTATCTTCCAGGTGTCAGGTAAGGACCAAACTTTTCTTTCAAATGTGCACGGTTTGAACAGCCCAGACCTGCTGAGTTAATCCTTTACTGCATATCATGGCTTCGCTGGTGGCTCAGTAGTAAAGAATCTGCTTGCAATGCAAGAGACCTGTGTTCGATCCCTGGGTTGGGCAGATCCTCTGGAGAAGGTAATGGCAACCCACTCCAGTATTCTTGCCTAGAGAATCCCCATGGACAGAGGATCTTGGCGGGCTATATAGTCCATGGGGTCACAAAGAGTTGGACATGACTGAGCGGCTAAGCACACACACAACTGCGTATCAAGTTCCTCACCATGTGTACCTTCTCTGCCACCCCTATGAACAAGTTTTGAATGACACATATAATATGTTTAAACCCATTTAATAATGCAGACCTGCCTATATCCATTGTTTGAATGGTTCAAACATTTGAATGGTTCAGAAAGGTCATATTCAATTCACATTTGGATTAGATCAAATGTCCGTTTACTTTTGATATTTACCTTTAGGCTTTTGAAAGTGATACTGAATTGTGTCATTAATACAACGGTCTTTGTTCAAGAGTATTTGGCCAGTGTATGTTCAAATTCCAGTATATGAAAAATGAAGTGATAAACAAGGAGTCAGCATCTTTCTCAGAATCTTTCTGTGGATCAGATCCATTGGAAAGTGGAACAAATTGGGCTAGATGTGACCAAGGTTTAGAATATTGTCATCTTTATCCTTTTTGTGGCACATCTTGTAATTTTGTTTCCTCTTAGCCACTTTATTATTAAAAAACTTAAAAAAAGAAAGGCACATCTTGGGTTCCAAGAAATTGTATGGTTTTAGAAACAGAGTAACATTGTGGGTATATACGGGAACTCCCCCCCCCCCCCCCCCCCCGACCGAGTTTTCAGTTTGGCTCAGATACTGGATGAGTTCAGAAGTGACGCTGAAGCTGATCGGAAATGTCTGGAGTATAACCTGTGGTCTCTGTAAAGATTCTGGTTTATAAAGCATATAACACAACATTTAAAAAAATCTTCAGTAATGGGGGTTGGTGGGGTTATCCTTAACTACAAATACATTTTTAGTCTTTTTTTTTTTTAGCATCTTTAATTTTTTTTTCTTTTTTAAAAATTTATTTTTTAACTGAAGGATAATTGTTTTACAGAATCTTATCGGTTTCTTTGAATCATAGTATCTGTATACCTTTGCTCTCTTCACTCACATTTGTGTCTGAGCAGAAGTGTTTTAAAAGAAATGTGTTTCCTGGGACTTTCTTAGTGGTCTAGTGGTTAAGAATCTGCCAGCCAGTATAGAGGACATGGGTTTGATCCCTGGTCCAGGAAGATCCCACATGCCATGGAGCAACTAAGCACATGTGCCACAACTGCTGAGCCCATGCACTGCAGTTACTGAAACCCGCATGCTCCAGACCCCACGCTCTGAAAAGAGAAGCCACTGCAACGAGAAGCCTGTGCAATGCAACTCGAGAGTAGCCCCCACTTGCTGCAATGAGAGAAAGCCCACTTACAGCAACAGAGACCTAGCACAGCCAAAAATAAAATTTTAAAATGAATAAAAGAAGGGTATTTAGGTACAAAAATCTTTTTCCTTGCAGGGATGGGATGGGATAGGAGGGACAGATTAGTGCTGTTGAAACTAGTTAGCATTTTATAATATTTCTTCATTCAGGTTACCACCCAAGGATGGTATCACTCATGCCATGGTATTACTTTGTGGTCTCAACCTTGGGAGCATCTCTCTCTATGCAGGAGGTGCCCAGGTTTGGGGAGAAGCTCTGAGCAAGCTGGTTGCTCTTGGGGATGAGTTGATGGCAAGTGATACTGAGCCCCTAAATCCTGAGAACAGACTATCCCACTGAGTGTGCTTGACACAAAGGTAATAAAGGCTTCATTTTACATTAGAGTGACAGCCACTTTATAAAATTGTTTTTCAGTAACAGCCTGTGCTGAGTTAACTTTAGACCTTGCTTTTATTAAACAACTTCTTTTCTCCCTTGCTCACAGAGCTCCCTTGCTGAGACCTTGGATAGCACTGGCAGTCTAGACCCCCAGAGATCAGATATGATTTATACCATAGAAGATGTTCCACCCTGGTACCTGTGCATTTTTCTGGGGTTGCAGGTAAGATGATTCCTTTGGAATGTAACCACCAGTAGATGCTTGAATTGTCTGTCGAGATTATTTAAAATTCTATTTTTATTTTCTACTTATTGACAGCTTTAAGTTACTCTTTTAAGGATGATGAATGATAATTGTTAATTTGAATTTCAAAGCAGTGAAAGGAAGAAAACAGGAGGAGTAGGGTAACCATGGTAAGAAAGAAGGAAAATATTCAGGGAATAAGCAAGAGAAATGACAAGGAAGGAAGGAAAAAAGATCATAGATGTATGGAAAGGGGGAGAATAGAGGGAAGGGAACGTAGAGAAATAGAGATAAGAAGGATTAGTGTTCATCTCTCATTCCTAGTTAACCAATCCATAGTCACTGTCAACCGCCATGAAATATGGGTGACATTAAGAAGTGCTGTGTTGCCATAAAAAGGAATGCATTTGAGTCAGTTCTGATGAGGTGGATGAACCTAGAACCTATTATACAGAGTGAAGTGAGTCAGAAAGAGAAAGATAAACATGGTATTCTAACACATATATATGGAATCTAGAAAATGGTACTGAAGAATTTATTTACAGGGCAGCAATGAAGAAACAGACATAGTGAATAGACTTACAGACATAGGGAGAAGGAAGGAGAGGGTGAGATGTATGAAAAGAGTAACATGGAAACTTACATTACCATATGTAAAATAGATAGCCAGCCAATGGGAATTTGCTGTATGGCTCAGGAAACTCAAACAGGGACTCTGTATCAATTTAGAGGAGTGGGATGGGGTGGGAGATGGGAGGGAGGTTCAAAAGGGAGGGGATAGATGTATACTTATGGCTGTTTCATGTTGGGGTTTGACAGAAAACAACAGAATTCTTTAAAGCAATTATCCTTCAATAAAAAAATAAATTTAAAAAAAGTGCTATGTTGGTCAGGACATAAATGTGGAGGCTTCAGTCTTATTTTTAAAGGAAGGCAGGCTTGCTTTGTCTGCCTGCAGTTTCCAGTGGGAGCAGAGCAGGGAAGCTGCCAAGGAATAGGTAGGAGGGATGGGGTGAGAAGTGACCCAAGCTGGTGCAGGACTTCTGCATCTTTGGTATCCACTCCCCCCTCTCCCCCCAGCCACCACTCCCTTTTCCCACTTATGATCGAAGTGGGGCTTTAGGAGAAAGGGGATGACATGGAAGGCTCTTTGCCCAGACACATAGCTCTGGTCTGTTTGCCTTAGTTTTGAGATCTCACTTTCCATTCTTACTTTCTCAAGTTACAATGATCAGTTCATGCTAAGGAAATCAGTCTCATTACCCAGACAAGTTTATTCACTTGGATGTGGACTGTACCTGCTGACAGCTGATACTTTGGTTCAATTTCCAGGTCCTTCCCCCATCTTAGGTATTAAAACAATTGATAACCTGGACAGAAAGGCATTCTAATAAAGAAGACATAACCAAAGGACCTGACTGGTTGGGCAAATAATTTCCCTAGGGCTGAATGTCTCAAATGAGGTTCAGGAAACTCGTTTTTTGAAATGTTTATAGATGTGTCTAGAAGTAGTCTTCCCTTTTCAGATAAGATTGGGAAACCCTGTATGCATCATTCCCTTCTTGCCAGTGCAATCTTATGAGCAGCTCTGGGAATGTTCTGTTCCCTTCACCAAACACCTGTTAGTGTTACACAGTTGATCATTTTGGGCTGCAAGCAGCGCATTTTGGCAAAAATGAGCAGAGATGGGGACCTGTTCGGAAGAAAAGAGGAAATTTGCAGAACAGAAGTAAGAACTGAACAGGTAGGCCTCTGGGAGGAAGGGATGTGAGCAGTGAGAGCTGGAATGTCCTGCCTGGGCTGTAGGGAATGGGGGAGGGGTCCTAAAGGAGGAGTGGGACCAGCTCTTTCTGGATGATTCCCACAGCTGCTGTGTGAGCCTAGTGCTTCCCTGATTACTGTTAAATAATGCCAGGTCGTAGGAAAAGATGGAGAATGCCTTGTGCAGTGAAGCTTGTAACTTTAATCCCCAGACCTAAAAGAATTTTTTAAAAAGGATGAATTATCTCAAAACATAGTTGTAAAATTCTGCATAAAATATTGGCAAATCAAATTCCAGAAGAAAAATCTAACATGACTAACTAGGATTTGTTTCAAGAATGGCTCAGTGCCACACAGTTCCTGTTAACAGATTAGAGGGGAAAGATCTATGGCCTTTAGCAACTGGTGCTGAAAAGCAGTTAAAAAAACAAATATTCTCAGTAAAAATTCTATAGATAAAACATTACTGGTGTTTGTATTGCGTTTCCTTTGTGCTGGCCCGGATTCATGCAGGTAATAAGTAATAATACAGGTGAGTTAGAAGACAAGAAAATGTAATAGGAGAAATGCTGGGGGGAGAAAAAAACAATTTGGCATATGATGAGTGTACCTAAAAAAACAAATTCATGTGTGCTACTTTTTAAAAACAACAGGGGAGTGGGCAAAGTTAGGATAAAATCAGAAAAAAATACAAAAAAAAGATTAATTTTCCCCCTCTGTCTCACTATCCCCACAGCATTACCTGACATGTTTTAGCGGCACCATTGCAGTGCCCTTTCTGCTGGCCGATGCCATGTGTGTGGGATATGACCAGTGGGCCACCAGCCAGCTCATTGGGACCATTTTCTTCTGCGTGGGAATCACAACTTTGCTGCAGACTACTTTTGGATGCAGGTGAGATTGGGGCACTGAATTGGGAATGCTGATGTGCCCACGAGGCATTGTTCACCTAGGGCTGCTTGGAAGGACTGACTGGAGTATGGGGAAGTGTGGCCTAGTGGCATTTGCCTTGCCTCTCCCCAGCCCTGTTGTGTTTCTTCCCTAGGTGGGTGGCACCACTTCCTGACTAGTTGTGCAGGCTGGAACTCAGCTCCTTCCTGCCTGGAAGGGCGAGTTTTCTCTCTAGTACTCTGTCACTGCCCCTAGTTCCTGAAGTTCAGACCTGGACTGCGTTCTACTAGGTTTCCCGTTGGTTTCCCTGCCTCCAAGGCTCCTCTCCTCTGCCCCGCCCTGCGTGCCACCCTGGTGTCGTTTTTCCAAAGTTTGCATCTTCCTGGGTGCTAGGAGGCTGCAGCCCTACTCCCTGTTTAAAAACTGGGATGTGCCCACCCCGCAGGCTCCTCCTTTGTGCTCTGTCCCACCGCCCTTCCGGGTATGTCCCTGAGCCCTGCAGTCTCCTTCCTGGCACTCACCAAGAAATGAGCTCCTCCTCCTCAAGCCCGCTGTGCTGTCTTACCATCCTGTGCTTGTGCCCCCCTGCAGCCTTCCAGTCCTGGCTTGTTCCACTTCTCTCTGTGAAGCACCCTTGACTTCCCAACGCCTCTGTTGTTCTCTCTGAATTCCCACACATGCATCTTGTGTATGTTCTTCTTATGTGACTCTTATTCCGCTTTGTCCTTTTTCGTTTGTGTCTTTTCTTGCTGATTTGTGTTCCCTCAAAGTGCAAAGTGTGCTTTGCATCCCCAGGCCCCAGCTTACATGGATGTGGAGCTGACATAGGAAGGAAAAGAACTGTCTTCTTTTACCTTCTCCTGCAGTCTTGCTTTGTCCCCTCCTGTCCCCTTCTTCCACCCTCTTCACATTCAGCCTTTTCCTTTACCCCAGGATGTTGCTCAAGGGATGGAGCCTGTGGCGACAGGACTATCCTCAGGGCAAGGACAGCAGAGTAAATGTATAAGTTGTCTCTCCCTGCTAGGGAAGTGGGAGCAAACGCAGAGGGCAAAGAAGGCAGCCTGGTAATCATGGACTGTATTCAGTGAGTCAGAATCCTCAGAACAAGTTTCACTTACAGAGGACAGGAGAATATGGGAAGGACAATGTTAGGGCATTTTGGTTGGCAGCTTAATTAAGCAATGTCCTCATAAGGAATATGACAGCTCTTTAGCAGGTCTGATGGAAGGAAGGCTGTAAGGGCTGGCCAGCTCCTGGGGTTTTCAAATCCCCAGCTCCTGCAGAACTGCCTGAAGCCACCATGCTGAGCAGATCCCTTACCTCAGAAAGGAGGGTCGCCTTAGGGGACCCCTGAGGGAAAGGCAGCGTGTTACTGACCTATTAGGGGAAGGAGATGTATTTGGACACTCCAGAGAAGACTTGATTCATTTTCTTAGTGCTCAGGTAGTTAAACTTGGCTGATAGCATCTTTCATTCTTTTGTTACAGCATTCAAGATTTTGTGTTTTAAAGCCAGGGTGGTTCAGAAAGTTTTTATTGGCTGACTCAAGGACCTTATCTTGTACATGGGGAACTGGTTCTCTGGGGAAATATTTGTTTTCTAAACAGCTAGCTCATCAGAGAAGTTGTAGCACAAATCATCTATAAATTTAGGCAGTGCCTCTAGTTGAGAATTGTTGGTTGACTTGAAGAGGGAATGAAAAACATGTTTGCTGTGGTATGGCAGGTACCAGGTACAGCTCTGCCCTGGTCTTATATCAGGAAGGCTACTCCTGACTCTGCTTCCCTCTTTGTGCTAACACAGCAGCACCTTTTTCTTGCCTTGGATCCTTGCCTCTCAGCTCCCATCTAGTAGGGAAAAAATAAAAAGGCACTCAGTGGCTTGGTTTTCAACTCCTCAAAGCCACAAGCTGTTGTTGATACATTCTTTTAAGTTTTGCCTAGCATATATTTGAGGGCCTGCTGTGTGAAGGCGAGCCCAGATGATGAGGTGTATGAGAGGTATTTCCCTCCCTACCTGATTGATCACCACCTCTGAGGTTGTTTGTTTTCTGTATCCCATGTCCCCTGTTTGTTTGCAGTATCCCATCTCCCCCATCCCGTGCATCTCTCTGTCCTTCACCGTTTTCTGTTAAAACTCTCACTCTTCTTTTCCCAATTTCCCCTTGTTTCACTGTGCCTGAAGAGGCAGGGCCACCCCTTCCAGCTGAATCACCTCTCAGATTCTTGCCCCCAGGTCTCCTGTGACTTTTGTAAAAGAAGAGCAGAGATCTCATGAATGGCCAAATAGCACACCCCTTTAGTATTTCCAGCAGAGCAAGGTTGACACTCAGACCTCGGTAGAGTGGGGACCCACCCCTGGTACTCAAACACCCAGTATTTACTCAGAACAGGTCAGAGTTGAGCATCCCTGAGTCTATTCCAGGGATGTCTATTCAGCAAAGTCAGAGCAGCAGCATTGCCAGTGTTGGTTCAAATCAAGTTGTTGACCAATGTAATGATAAACTGTAATCCTATGGGCAGTCAGAATCTACAATTCCCAATAAAGCGTTAGCTTATGCCACGTGGCAAATGATGGTTTCTTTGCCGTTCGCACATGGGGGAATGAAATGAGTGAGTATGAGGAGTTAGAGAGGCCTGTGCAGTGTTATAACTGTGGACAGAAGACCTCTCCAGCTCCCAGTTTGCTTTTGTGAAAATGATAGGAGGCTCTTCCTAAGGTGTCCTATGGATGACATTTGCCATCATTGTGTGTTTGCAGATTATTATATTATAAGCTTCTTCCTAAAATACATTTGAAAAGTTGCAAGAGTATGAATAATATGAAAAGCCTTCTAATTCTGCTGCTTACTGACATAGACCCTCATCGTCGATTTTAAATTGTCATGTTTACAGACTTGTGCATTTACTTTCTGATCACAAGAGAATCAAACAAATGGATAAAGCAGTTGGGGCTGTGGAAATACAAGGGTGGGACAGTGCGAAAGAAAGGCTGACATGGCCAAGAGTGGAATTTATTCCCAATATCACAACCGTAAGGATTGCAGATGGCCTCTGCATGTTTGTTGGTGTTTGCAGTTCACACTCATTTCCTTAGATGGAGAGCTGCAGAAGAAAAAGGTTTTCATGTTCAGCTGTCATGATTTCTAGGGAAGATTTTCAGACTTTTCTAACTCTGAGTGGTTTGCCATGTGTGTCTGACTTCTATTTCTTTGTGTGTTTGCCTAACTCCCGTGTAGTACCCAGAACTCCCCTGCACTGAATGTCATGGATCTATGGGACCTTGAGACCAGCGATGGCCCAGCCTCTGAGGGATGGGGCCTTTATTGTGAGGAAGCTAAGACCATAATTGCAGGTCTAGAGCAGGGGAAGGAAGTGTAACCATTTCCATTCTCTGGGCTCTGGCCAGGTCATCCCTGCTCCACGTTTCACATGGGTGCGCTGAAGAGTGGCGTGCTGTTTCGGGAAAGCTGTTTCATTGCATAAAAATAACCAAAAGTGATATGGAAAAAGTGAGAGTGAAACAGAGGTGTGCCTTTGCAAGCCTGAACCATGAGCTTGCAGTGCCAGCTTTAGGATACTATGTCAAAAATACTCCTTTGGGGATGTGTTTTCCATGAGCTGGGCTGGCTAAGGCCACAGAAAATGTGTCTGATGCAGCATGTGCAGAATGTCCTTCCTTCCCTAAATGTCTCCCCTGGCATGAACATGGTTTCCTTTCTTCCAGAGATCATGACTTGTTTTGGAATGGAGATCATGTATCTCAGCCCCAATTGTGTAACTTCTGTGGCTTTCAGTGCTTTCCAGAGTCTCTGCCTCTTGGGGATCAAGTGTTTCTGTGACAACTGCTTCTTTCATCCCCTTCCCTCCATCCAACCTTTTCCTTCTTCCTTCTTTCCTTTGACTTTGGTCCCCTGCACTTGGCTTTTAACAAGGTCTTTATTGCTCTTGAGTACCCTTGAGTGAGGTTTCAGCAGTTCTCATTCTGGTTGATTTAAATCCACCTTACCCCTTGGGTCTTTCTAGGAGTTAGTACAAAGCCTTTAAAATCCCATGAGCTGGGTCAAGGGTCAGAGTCCCCCAACCCAGGTGTTAACCAGCCCGCAGCAGCCATGCCTCCCTGGCTTTAGGGAGGACTCAGTTAATGCATCACTTTGGCTGCCATTGTCTTTTCCATCAGAGACCAAGCCTGGGTAGCAGCTCTGAGCTTCCCAGAGTCCCTGCCCTTAACTGCAGGTGTTAGTGCACAGCTGGGGATGAAGGAAGGCCATCTGGGATGGACCCTGCCCTTTGTGCACCATGCTGACCTTTTCCAACCTTCCCTGAGGTGTGCAGGTGCTGTATTTGGGGACCACGTCCAGTCTTTTGTTCTAGGTTCCTCTTGGAGTCCTATCTGTCAGCTCTCCAGAAAAAGAAAAAATTGCAGGCTGAGAGGCCCTTTCCTTGAGAGCCTCTCCTGGCTATAACAGGCCTGCTGGAGACTCACAGAAACTTCCTTTGCTGAGAAAAGGTAGGGTTTTGGCTAAGACAGTAGCTAGCACAGCAGCCTGACCTCTAGCAGAGCTGACTGTCCTGAGGAGAGAGCTCCTCTGTTTTTCACCTCCTTGGGTTCCGGGGCTGGTACATATTGTGTGCTTACTAACTATGGGGGGTGGCTCCAGGATACTTCAAGATCTCAAGTCTGAGGCTTTGAACTCTTGATAATATTTAGAAGAATGGAGAGATGCAGTGCTTAGATTGGGGTAGGGAGACTGGGATTTCCCTCATATTCTTTCTCTGTATATGTATTTGTGCTGGGGTATATATGCAACTTTTTGAATTAATTGAGAGTTGCAGGCAGCATGGTGATGACTCACTCCTAAATACTCTCCTAGAAATGAGGGTCTCTTGTGTAACTGTTTACCACACCTGAGAAATTTGAGTCATATCATCTAATATGCAATCTATGTCTAATTTCCCTAGTTGTCCCTAAAATATCTGTTATAGCTGTTCTGCCCACCTCTCTGAACCAGGATCCAATTAAGTTTGTATGGTGCATTTGTTGTGTTTCTGTGGTCTGATACATTTTTCTTCCACATGATCCCCTTTTTTTTTTTACATAATGATTAAAGGCTTTATTTGGCAGGAAGATACATAATAATTCTAACCATACATAAACATAACAACAATGCTCAAGATGCAGAAACCAAACACTAATAGAACTATAAGAAGAAATAGAGAAATACACTATCATAGTGGAAGATGCCAACCTTTTTGTTTTAAATTGAAGTCTATTTGACCTATAACACTGTGTCAGTTCCGAGTTGATACTTCTATACATTAAAAAATGATTGCCACAATAAGTCTAGTTACCATTTGCCACCATACAAAATTATTACAATTTTTATTGACTATAAAATTGTGATTATTTTATTTATTGACTCTTGCTGTATAGTTCATCCTAGTGACATTTATTTTGTAACTGGAAGTTAGTACTTCTTTAACTCCCGCACATGTTTTACGCATCCCCTCCACCCTCTACCTCTAACGATCACCAGTTTTTTTCTGTATCTATGAATCTATTTCTGTTTTGTTATGTTTGTTCATTTATTTTGATTTTTATGTGTTTATTGATAGATAAATGGATGAAGAAGGCATGATTTATACACACACACACACACACACACACACATATACGCACAATGGAATACTACTCATCTATAAAAAAGAATGAAACCTTGCTATTTGTGACAACATGCATGATCCTAGAGGATGTTATACTAAGTAAATAAGTCAGATAGAGGAAGACGAATATCATATGTTTCCACTTATAGATAGAATTTAAAAATCAAAATACATGATCCTCTTTTTAAAGAGTCCAGGGCAGTTGTCTTGTTGAACATCCCATAGTCTGAATATGTCTAGTTGTGTTCTTGGGGGTGATATTTGATTTGTTCCACAATTCTGCTACTTGTAAACTGGGAGATGGGGCCAAAGGCATGGTTGATTCAGAATGAACATTTTTGCCAGCGTTACTGTATAGATGATAGTGAGTGTATCATGTTAAGTAGGTTCTTAATAGCAAGTTGTAGGTTTTTCCTGCCTCCACGTAAAAAAAAAACATATATATATATATATATGTATATACTATTTAACTTAATGAATTTTAGGTAGTATATTAAAAACATGGGTATCAGTGAAAAACTGGAGGTAGTGACCTTGGAGAAAGAGGGGAGCTTTGCCTGGCTCCCCTCACCAGCTGTATTGTGGGGCTTTGACTTCAGAGGTGACATTACTCCCATTCTACCGTTTGCCAGCTGTCTGGCTTTTTTAAAAACATTTATTTATTTGGCTGCATCGGGGCTTTGTTGCAGCATGTGGGCTCTTCATTTAGGAATACAGGATATTTTGTTGTGGCAGGTGGGCTTCTGTAGTTACAGCAAGCGGGCTTAGTTGCTCTGTGGCATGTGGGATCTTAGTTACCCAACCAGGATTCAGACCCACATCATCTGCATTGGAAGGTGGATTCTTAACCACTGGGTCACCAGGGAAGTCGTCAGCTGTGTGGCTTTGGCTAGTTGACTGGTCTCAAAGCCCTTTCTCTCCTCTCTAAAATGTAATAGTAATAAAGTTGTTGCTGCTGCTGCTGCTAAGTCGCTTCAGTCGTGTCCAACTCTGTGCGACCCCATAGACGGCAGCCCACCAGGCTCCCCCGTCCATGGGATTTTCCAGGCAAGGACACTGGAGTGGGGTGCCATTGCCTTCTCCAAATAAAGTTGTTAGTAAGCGTCAAATGAGATAGTGTCCTGGCACCTGACCATACTTGCCTGTTGGTGCTTATTATTTTAGTGGGGCCTCCAGAAGGGTGTGTAGGTGAGGTAGATGAGGGTGCAGTGGGCAAGTCTGGGACACCACATGGAGCAGCTCATCCTTGATGACATGACAGGGGTTGAGTGTGCTCCTTGGCCACACGACCACTGGTGGACTCCTTCAACTCGAGCTTTTCTGAGTGGGCTCCCCCTTCAGTTAACATGTTGTTTCTCTGTTTGCTGTTATTTCTGATGCTTCAGATGACTAGGAGACTAAGTCCTCTCATATGTGAGGTTAATGAATCTAGTTCCCCACAGTCTTTTTTCCTTGACTGCCACATCTCACTTGCCCCGTATGTTTCCACGTGTTCTAAAATGCACATCTTCTTCCTCACGGCCCACTGACTCTCCCTTGTATCCTCCCTTTTCAGGCAGGTGGACTGCCTGACAAAAGCTGCACCGGGATAGAGCAGCACTATGCATGAGCCACAGAAAGAGCTTCTCCTCAAATACCCAGAGTGAAGCTCTTTTCTTTTTCTTTTTTAGTTTTGTGTCTTTTCTAACTATTTGATATAACTCTAGTATTTTAAGGAATTATCCCCCCCCATTTCTCCTTCAAGAAAGACACTTTATAGGCAAAAATTTTTTTAAGTCAATCTACTGAAGGGTAATTGACATAGAGTAAAATTTGCCTTTTTTCCTGTGCATAGTTAGATGAATTTTTACTCATGTGTACAGTCACTTAATCACCACGACACCAATAGACAGAGCATTGTCCACATCAAAGGATTCCCTTATGCTTCTCTGTGACTGACTAGATATTTAAGTAATGTAATAAACTTTTGACTTGAAATAGTTAATACTATCATGCCTGAAAAAGAGGTTATCAAAATTGGATCCAGCCAGGCCCCCTAAATTCCTGTGCTCTGTCTTGACAAAGCCTCCTGCTGGGAGAGTAGCCAGTTGGCTGCTTTCTACTGAGGTCCCCCAGGAGTGTGTCTAACTGAAAGTGTTAACTGAGCTAACTCATATAATTTTGATATTTACATATAAGACCAGAATATCATGGACATGAAGAGAAATGTTAGACTTGCTTTAGTTAAGAGTTTTCTTTGAATCAACTCAAAATGG
This sequence comes from Cervus elaphus, assembly GCF_910594005.1. Classification (NCBI taxonomy): domain Eukaryota; kingdom Metazoa; phylum Chordata; class Mammalia; order Artiodactyla; family Cervidae; genus Cervus; species Cervus elaphus. The sequence goes on along the minus strand of NC_057837.1, from coordinate 47,147,166 downwards.
ATTAGAAATCCAAATGCAAGAAATGTGAAATCATATAACTATTAGAATAAAGCCAGGGTGAATTCCTTTATAACTTGAGTAGGGAAAGAGTTTCAAAATAGGACTCAAACTCTAGAATCGATAAAAGGATGAAAATACAATGCCATTAAGTGTTTTAAAATTTTAAGCTTTTCATTGTAAAAAATATAAAAAAATGGCAAACTGGAGAAAATATCTGTAATACAGGTAAGTTCTAATATCTCTAACTGGGGCTTCCCAGATGGCTCAGTGGCAAAGAATCCGCCTGCCAATGCAGGAGACTCAGGTTCTATCCCTGGGTCAAGAAGATCCCCATGGAGAAAGAAATGGCAACCCAATCCAGTATTCTTGCCTGGTAAATCCCACGGACAGAGGAGCCTGGCAGGCTACAGTCCATGGAGTCACAAAAGAGTTGGACACAATTTAGCAACTAAACAACAATGTGCCTAATATAGAAAGAACTCTTACAATCAAAGTTAAAAAAAATACCAAAAAATATATAGAAAAAGCAAAAGACACAAATAGACAATTCTCAAAAAAGCTATATACTGGCCCTTCATCATAGGAAAGGATCAAATTGACTTTATAATAAGAGAAGTACGAACTAAATCTACTCTGAGACACCATTTGTCTCCTTTGTCAATTGACAGAAAATAATTTTGACAAGCCACTCTGATGGCAAAACTGAGAGAACAGGCATTGTTACACATTGCTCTCAGGAGTGTGTGGCTCAGACAGTAAAGAATCAGCCTGCAATGCAGGAGACCTGAACTCGATCCCTGGGTTGGGAAGATTGCTTGGAGAAGGGAATGGCTACCCACTCCAGTATTCTTCCCTGGAGAATTCCATGAACAGAGGAGTCTGGCAGGCTACAGTCCATGAGGTTGCGAAGAGTTGAACATGACTGACTGACTGACACTTTCACTTTTTCAGAAACTAAATCTACCCTGAGACACAATTTGTCTTCTTTGTCAGATTAACAAAAATAATTTTGACAAGCCCCTCTGATGGAAAAACTGTAGGAGAACAGGCATTGTTACACATTGCTGTCAGGAGTGAAAATAGTTCAGTCCCTATGAGGAGGGGTGTTACAGTATTGAGAGCACATATGCATTTACCATTTGATTTAACGGTCCTACTTCTAGAAATTTAACCTGCAGATATGCTCTCACAAATGCAAAATAAATGCAGAAAGTTTTTTTATTGCTGTGTAATTTGTAATGACAAAATAGTTCGGTTCGGTTCAGTCGCTTAGTCGTGTCTGAATCTTTGCGACCCCATGAGTCGCAGCACGCCAGGCCTCCCTGTCCACCACCAACTCCCAGAGTTTACTCAAACTCATGTCCATCTAGTTGGTGATGCCATCTAGCCATCTCATCCTCTGTCGTCCCCTTCTCCTCCTGCCCCCAACCCCTCCCACCATCAGGGTCTTTTCCAATGAGTCAGCTCTTCTCATGAGGTGGCCAAAGTATTGGAGTTTCAGCTTCAGCATCAGTCCTTCCAGTGAACACCAGGACTGATCTTGTTTAGGAGATCAGACAAAATAGTTAACACAACTTAAATGCCCATATGTAGGAGACTAGCATACATCGCAGTGAATGCAGCTCTGAGAAAGAATAAGGAAGATCTTCTTGAACTGGTGTAGAGTAAGTTCTAAGGATATATTGGAAAAAGCAAGTTGTAAAACAGTGTGTATGTTTGAAGAAATAAGGAGAAGTTAGAAATTAATAAAAATGGTTAATGATAAGTGAGATTTGGAGGGTGGAGGCGATAGGAATGGGAGTGACCATATATTTTATGGTTTTATTTTAAAACTATAAAATGGTCAAATATGTTTTGAAAATATATGTTCAAAACATAAACTCTAAAAGGATGAAGAAACGCAAATCCTAAAATTGAATACAAACAGAAACAAGTGAACCTGTGACAAATTGCTGGCCACATGGAGAAAAGAATTAATTCATAGACTTTAGAACATAGTACTTTGCACACTCTGAATGAAATATATTCCAAGGGGAAAAAAAGAGAAACCTTAAACTTTCAGTTCAGTTCAGTTGCTCAGTCGTATCTGACTCTTTGCGACCCCATGAACTGCAGCACACCAGGCCTCCCTGTCCATCACCACCAACTCCCGGAGTCTACCCAAACCCATGTCCACTGAGTCGGTGATGCCATCCAACCATCTCATCCTCTGTCGTCGCCTCTCCTCCTGCCCCCAATCTTTCCCAACATCAGGATCTTTTCAAATGAATCAGCTCTTCGCATCAGGTGGCCAAAGTATTGGAGTTTCAGCTTCAACCTTTAACTTAGTAGTCTTATTAGTAGTGACATTGGTATAATTCTGGAACTGTGGTGCTTTGGGCAAATTTGGGATAGTTTATATTAAAAGGAATAGTCATGGAAGTGTATTATTAAACTGAATAAAAAATGAGTCCATGTGTTTAGGATGATGTTTTCTTTTTGGACAAAAAGAAAAGCTCTTTACAAAAGGACACTAATTAGTATCAACGGAATGATAAAATTAAAAACTATAGTTTTAGAGCCACACGACACGGTAAGAATGTTAATAAGCTAGTGAGAATATAATATTTGTACAATTTAGGAATCACCTTATAGATAATTTATTCATTACAAAAGGAAGAGGTACTTTGAAAACGGAGAGTTCCAGTAGTCACTACCCTGACCAAGTTTTCTTACCTCATGGGACAGCCTGACAGGCCTCCCGATGTGATGCTTTAAGAAAGGTACGACACCTGAGCAGTCTTTGCCAAAAGTGTTTGACAGTGAAAGTTGCTCAGTCATGTCCGACTCTTTGTGACCCCATGGACTGTACAGTCCATGGAATTCTCCAGGCTGGAATACTGGAGTGGATAGCCTATCCATTTCTCCAGTGGATCTTCCCCACCCAGGAATTGAACCGGGATCCTATCGCTTCTCCAGATGATCTTCACCACCCAGGAATCGAACCGGGGTCTCCTGCATTGCAGGTGATTCTTTACCAGCCGAGCTACCAGAGAAGGTATGACACCTGAGCAGTCTTTGCCAAAAATGTTTAACCTGACTCTAAATATGATGCACAATAACCAGCTGCAGTGTAGAAACTGTGGTTGGATATAAGCACTTTTATAAACAATTAGGGACTTCTGTGATGGTCTAGTGACAGATTTCACCTTCTAATGCAAGGGGTGCAAGTTTGATCCCTGATTGGGAAACCAAGGTCCCACATGCCTTTGGCCAAAAAAAAAAAAAAAAAAATCCAAAAAATGTAAAACAGAAGCAATATTTTAACAAATTCAGTAAATACTTCAAAAATGGTCCACATTAAAAAAAAAAAATCTTAAAAGAATTTGGGGAATTGAAGTATGGCCTAACTATTAGGCCATGTTATTAAAATTCATGTCACCTTCCTTGGGTGTGATTACGGGGCAGGGGGTAATGATGTGGGAGGATTTATTTATTCTTAAGAGATGCCTACTAAAGTGTTTGGGTAGAGGACTCCATGCCCACAAGCTCCTTTTCAGCAGTCCAGCAGATGCATACATACATATAGGTGTAGTAAACAGTATGGAAATATTTCCAGTTAAGAATATTCTTTGACACATTGTATTTTGCTTTTCTTAAGGCCAAACTTGCAATTGTGCTGCAGTTTAGATTCAAGTAAATGTTTATTTGGTGATGAAAGTTTTTGTACCAACTTGATTACTTTCTTGGTAGATGGAGGAAGCCAGGCACAGTGTGTTCTCTGTGCTGTTGAATTATGTGTTTGCTGTATTCATTTTCATTAAATAGTTTAGTTCTGGGCAGATGCATTTCACCCCTTCTTGGTGCTGCCTGTGGGACTGTTTCCTTTTAAACTTTTTGATACCTTTTCCTTGATGGCACCATGGAGGACTGCCAGCCTCTGGGGCATGGGGGAGTTACCTGATTTTTTATCTTGAATATCCATGCACATTGAACTCTCTACTCTCTCTACCCAGTGCCTTTAATCTTAAAAAGTTCTCCCCCAAATTTGCAATTAAAAGCAACATGGCAGAAAGATATAACCTCTTATTTCTAGTCTAATAAAATTCCTCTGGAAGGATATTTGTCAATAGCACCTTCAATTCATTAATTACTAAGCGAAAGTTAGTGCTGGGGGGTCCAGTGATGGGTAAATAGGCTCAGTTCCTACTGTCAGGGTGATACCACCCCCTTGGGGAGATGAGCAGGTTAGCAGCAGGGAGCTCTTCAATACAGAGGCTTCAGTGCTGTGAAGGGAGTTGTAGAGGCCAAAACCTGACTTGGGCAGGCTGGTCATCTGAACTGCCACCACAGGATGGGTGGAGTCAGTGAAACAAGGACCACTAACCAGAGTTATGTCACAGCCTCTTGGAATGCCTTGAGAATAGTTAAAGTCAACTTTTGCGTTTTTCCCCCCAGAAGTGATTCTTTCAGAGCAAGGTTCTTCACTGGTTTTCCTCTTATCTACAAGAAGATTTCAAGGCATTTGCTGTTTGGCCCCCTCTGACCTTCACCACACCAACTCCCACCCACAGTAAAGTACATGCAATTCTTTGAGGATTTCTGGGTCTGCTTTGTGGCTCTCATTTGCATCTGCTCTCCTCTGCCTGGATTAACTAACCTCTTGCTTATGGGCTGAAGTACTTATTGTCCTTTAAGTGATTACAGACTCCCATGGCATCTTGCACCATCTCCCTCACTACCCTTCATGTATAGCCATGATAGATAATCTCTTTCACACAACAGAAACCCCTCAAGGGCCCAAGGGTGGTTTTTCCCATTGTCTCATCTGTTTATAAGTGTGCCTGTGTCAAGCAGACACCCAGGAAATGTCCATCAAGAGACCAAAATGGTAAATCCCTTCATCTGGCATAGGGGTTGTCTTTGTTTCCTAGTGCCTCAGCCTTACCCAGAAGTAATTATTCAAAATGCAGATTCAGAGACTCCACCTGAAACTGATTAACATAGACTGAGTGAGAAGGAGAAATGTTCCCTTTTAACCAGCGCCCACCAGCCCCACCCCAGGGAATCATGAAGCAGTTTCCTGGCAACTTGGGGAGTAACTTGTAGAAATCATGGCCAGAAGGTCCTAAGTAGGAGAACACATTATAGATCCTTAGGAGAGCCAAGAATAATTCCTGGAGGAGATGGTATTTTTGGTGCCCTTTAAATGTTGAAATGGAGCTTTAGAAATGAATTGATGACTGAGGGGATAAGCAAAGGCTCAGAGGCAAGAACATAGACTACTTGCCTGGAGTGCAAGTGTGTGACATGATGGGTGAGAGACTAGACTGGGAAATGGATTCAGGTCACCTGGATGCTCAAGAGGAAATGAGGCACCTCCAGAAGAGTTTTGAGCAAAGTAAAAACTTGTGTGGGGCTTGTTAGGGTCTTTTCCTCTCCTGGGGCTACAAAATTTGCTCATATTTTTTTCCTTAATGACATCTAGTTAACACTATTTATTAACTTTAAAAATGTCTACTAAAAAAAAAATTCTACATTTTTGGGGTATTTTCACATATTTAAGATATACTTTCCCTGTAGTCAAGGTTAGCAATTTTATTTTTTCTGTAGTGTGTTAACCAGTGAATATTTTAGGCTTTGTGTTCCCTGTTATAACTATTCAGCTCTACCACTGAAGCATAAGAGTAGGTGCAGACAGCTCATGAATGAGTGAGGGTGGTGGCTGTGTCCCAGTGAAACTTTACTCATAAAACCAGGTGGTTTTCCAACTCCTTGTGTAAAGAAAAGCACAGTTTAATTTGTTTCCTTTCCAGTCATCAGTGCAGAATAAAAGAGCAGACAGTCCTGTCTACTTGAAGAGCCCAGGGATCTGAAGTTTAGATGATTGTATCGGGGAAGAGCCTCATCTACCTCAGAACAGTGTGTACCAGCTCTGTATTTGTAAAGCGGCTCTATGTCCTTCAGCCAGAGCCAGTGTTTCTCAATCCAGTTACTGTGTGACTCAGGGCAGGACATACTGTCAGCTCAGAGGAGAGCCTTACTGGGTTCCTATCCTACTGGCCAGGACACTGATTCAAGGCTGCTTAGAAGTGTTTTAAGAATGATCTGGATATCTGAAAGTTCCAAACCCTGCAAACCAAAGGGCTAGTTTCATATTTTACCCTCAAAATAATGTTAAAGATAGTGATTGAGTTCCTATGTTAGACCATTAGAGCCACCTTAATAGAACTCCAGTGGAAAATACTCTATTATACTCTAATAATAAATAACAAAATCTTTTGAATTTGAGTAGCACCAGTGCTCATAAAATCAATATGAATTATCTAGAATGTAATTGAATGGTGGTATCGAGGATCTCTGCATTTAGTTTGACAGTGTAGGCAGGAAATTTAACAGAATCTACAAGTTTTCTGGGATCTTTAGAAATAAGGGTACAAGCGGTTTTTTTGAGTATTTTTTTTTTTATTAAGCACAATATTTTATCTACTGTTGATTTGTAACTTACAGTTTTCCTTTTTCTCAATAGATAGATAACTAATGTAATCTTATTGCTTATCCCCAGTGATTTACGGCAGTTTTGACTTACAAAATGGAACGACATGGGGAGATAGGTTTTTCTCCCGTGATAACCAATAAGAATTTGACAGGGAGGAGGATGGTAAAATAGAAGAGGTACATTGATGATTAATAAGGAGCTCACAAGCTCAGCAGGACAGAGACCCAAATGCCTGCATTCCCCCCCACCAAGGGGAAAGGTGGTAATGTCAGGGGCTGGTGTTGGGGTGCTGGCACTGACCACAGAGCTCCCCCACAACCTACCCTGGGGCTCTCTGGGGAGAGAGCATTAGGAGGGGAGAACGGAGAAGCCAGCGTCCCTGGCTGCATGGCCGAGGATGTCTTTGCAGACTGGGGCTTTTTTTCCAGGTGTGCCTGCATTTACTCATGTGCTGTTTGTCTATGGAAAAGACTGTTAAGCTGTCAAATAGTGAACTACCTCGGTAGTTCCTGATGCTGTGATCATGGTTTTGGTCTCGTTTCTTTTAGGTTACCCCTGTTTCAGGCCAGTGCTTTTGCATTTCTGGCCCCTGCTCGAGCCATCCTGTCTTTAGATAAATGGAAATGTAACACCACAGGTAATTGCAGTTATTTCCACATATGTCATTGGGGTCCTTTAATGCAGGTGATAGAAGGGAGGCCTGGATGTGCTGCCCCCAGCAGTGTTAAATCCTTTCTGGAATCAGGCACAGAACACACACCCAGCAAAACAGCTTAGAACACTCCAATCTGTGGACCGTGTTTCTGTCTCTCTCTATCCACTCATCCATCCCCACCCCCAGAGCAAGTAAGGACCAGTGAAGGACCTCGTTTGTCTCTGCTGATGAAAACTGATAAATATAGAAACAGAATAGAAAAATATTTGTGCTGTTTTTCTGCCTCTTTCTTTCAGTGGATTTTATGAACCACCAGTAGTCACTCTCTTTGCTGCATCAGCATCCTTTCTCTGAAACATCTCTGCTTTTTAAGGATCTGGCTGCTTTGGTTTTCTGCAAATGACTTTCATTCCCCCTCCTATCCTCCTCATAGTGATTGCAAAGATCCTTAAATAACCCAGTAGGGTCAGGAAGAAATCAGATAGGGGATTTGAGGAAAGCAGACAGACCTGTTGTACTCTCAAAATACTGTTAGATTTTTAGGTTCTAGGAGCAGAATTTTCTAGCTTTTATTTCCTTCCTTGCTCCTAGGAGTTACTTTGTGACCACTGATTTGATTTAGGAACAGAAAAAGGGCCTCAGTTTTATCTAGGTTTTTAAAACCTCAATCAAGCAACCTTTCCATTGGTCATTTCAATGAGCTGCTTGCAAAGGTTGGTCTTTGTATGAGACTGGGACTAGCAGTGTGTGTCAGCAGTTCAGTCAGCTTCTGAGAAGCCAGGAGCTCTCGTTGGTGAATAAATTTGGTTAATTAGCAATAGGGAATCCACCTTTCAGTATGATATGCTGTACTATTGTAACTTGAATTTTAGGGTTGGGTATTTATACAGATATACTGAGAACAGGGAGGAAATTCTTCTTAAAAGGAGTAAAATGAATATGTCCTGTCAAATATCAGTGTCACTCCAAGAAAAATTTTGTCTTTGTTTTTGTTTTCAAGATGTTTTGGTTGCCAATGGAACGACAGAGCTGTTACACACAGAACACATCTGGTATCCCCGAATACGCGAGGTAAATAATGAGCATTGTCTACTTACGGCTTCTTTGTGTTTCTTCTCATTTTCAGTGTTGGTCATGCCCAGTATATTGCAGTTGCTTACCCTAAGCTCTTTTTTTTTTTTTTTTCAGCTACTGATATGTTCATTTGTGTTGTGAAATTCAATTTAGATGACATCACTATAAAATAAAGCATGTAGAAATGCTTTGTGCCAGCAGACAGTATTGTTTCTTGCCCTCTTTTCTGTCCTCCTTTCTCTTCCTCCTCTCCTATGCCGCCACAGACTGTCTGCTTACACCCTCCAGTGTAACCAGCTGAGGGACCTGGCTCCCTTTGGAGGGAACCACAGAGTTGATAGTTTGCAAAACTATTTATTCTGGCCTCAGTTTGCTTGTGTTGGTTGAAGGAATTAAACCCATTTGTATGTTGCAGTGCACTTGAATAGAATAGGGTGTGGGTGGGAGTCCTTAGATACAAAGAATGACTGACATTTTATCCAGATCTTCCAAAACCTGTAAAACCATTCACCATTAGTTCAGAATTAACACAGATATCACCATTCTGTACAACAGAAATATTCCTTTAGGATTTTTGTCAGTAACAATACCTTTTAAATGTCCTGCAGGAGCTCACTTCTGAAAGTCAAGAGCCTTTGTACTGCATTGTACCTTTGGGGCTTGTTTTGAACATTGTGTCTTAAATGAGAATGATAAATTCCATCTGTCTCAATCAGTGGGATAGGCAAGCTGATTTTGTGTCCAGCGCCCATTTCGGTAATACTCCTACAGTAGTCAGGTCATACTTAGGTTTGCTAGGTCCCAATCACACCCACTGGTATCTTTGGAGTTTCCCAGGCATTTCTCAGCTATGTCTTGCCTATTTTATAATAGCTTGATGCCTTACAGAATTATCAGTTGTGGTTGCAGGTGACATTTAGAGTATGTGATTTATAAGCAGTTTGCTCTTATGTCTGTGTCCTCTCTTGCTCCAGATCCAGGGAGCCATCATCATGTCCTCACTGATAGAAGTGGTCATCGGCCTCCTAGGCCTGCCTGGGGCTCTGCTGAAATACATCGGGCCCCTGACCATCACACCCACGGTGGCCCTCATTGGCCTCTCCGGTTTCCAGGCAGCAGGAGAGAGAGCAGGGAAGCACTGGGGCATCGCCATGCTGTAAGTGTTCCCAGGCCACTCAGGAGTGGACAGTAAAAGATCTCCCTTCTTCCCAACACTGAGGGGCAGCTTCTTTGAATGTTTTGAACATTTATACAGACTTTAGGAGATATGTAAGATTAGTCTGATAGTTTAAACTTTATTTGTCTCATGCCAGGGAATTATTAAAGTGCCATGCAGTCAGGGTATTCTAAAAATTGGGAGGACTGTAAGGTTTTAAACTTTGAGAAAGGAGTAAGATGGTGGCGCCATTAACTCTTGACTTTTGGGGTCATGCCAAGTCTCATACATGGAAATTGAAATACCAAGAAGCTGAATCCTTTAAATGAGAGTCAAAAATCCTTCCAGACTGGCAGGAGACAGAGCTGCGGCCTGCAGTGTGCTGGCATCAGGGGTGATGTGGCTCCCAGGTCAGACAGCTCCACACACCTGTCACAAAGCCGTCATTTCTGCCAGAGTCCTGCTGGTCAGTGCCAGTCCTTTCACACAGTACTTGACGTGAATTAAATATGTCACTTGCCCCTTTTTTCAGTAATGTCAATAAAGACATTCAGAACTTTATAAGATTGATTATTAGAGCCACAGCTTTCTGTGTACCGCAGATAGAACCCACAGTCTGTGCATATCTCTGTAGAGCATATCTCTGTAGAGCATATTTCTGTAGAGTATATGTAAGAGTTGACCACATCATAGGAAATGATTCTAAGACTCTAGAATTTTAGCAATCAGTCAGAGTTCTTAAAAAATTAAGTAACAGAAGAGGATTTTTAATTGTTTTTGTTTTGTGAAAACTTCTGTAGTTATTCAATGAAAAACAGTATTTATTGAGCCTACATATCATGCTTTACATAAATGCTGGTTATATATATTATAAATTAAGGTAGGTACTAGTGTTATCCCTGTGTAACAAGTAAAGAAATCCAGGGACAAAGATGCAATGTTAGTTTTTCAGGTTCACACAGTTAGCCAGGATGCTTTTCAAAACCCAAATAGTCTGACTCAGACTTAACCCGTAACACTTAATTCTGCCTCTCTGTGTTAGAATGTAGTTTACAAATAAAGTGAATCCTTACATAATTGTAATCCATATATCATTATAAGTTAAAGTATAAGAAAATATCCAGTGTTGTACTTAGTTTTCTCATTTCACCAAAGGTTGTCAATATTTCCATATCAGGATGGGTGTGTTGAAGGCATGTGAGAATGTTCACTCAGTGAAATGCAGTAAGTTCCAAAAAGGAGAAATTGTGTTTACTGTCTTGCTGTAAACTTTAGGAACCAATAACAAAAGAATGAATAAAACCCCCAAACCACTTAGAAGCAAGAGAACGCCATTATAAATAACTCAGAAAAGAACTCCAAACTTTACAATTGCCGACAATTTAGAAAATGATGATAACAGCACTAATCACACTTATTGAACAGTCAGTTCTCAAGAAGAGTCAAATAAAAATAAAGTACTTGAAGAGCTTATCTTCAGAAATGAGAAAAACAGGATGAAAAATGAGCGCAGTGAAAGCAGGGGAAAACATTGGTAGAGATACAAAAAATATGCTAGCAAAGTAATGCTTAAGATCCTTCAACCTAGTCTTTAATGGTATGTGAACTGAGAGCTTCCAGATGTACAAGCTGGATTTAGAAATGGCAGAGGAACCAGAGATCAAATTGCCAACATCCATTGGATCATAGGAAAAGCTAGAGAATTCTGGAAAATATCTGCTTCATTGACTACGTTAAAGTCTTTGACTGTGTAGATCACAACAAACTGTGGAAAATTCTTAAAGAGACAGAAATACCAGACCTCCTTACCTGCTACTGCCTCCTGCGAAACCTGTATGCAGATCAAGAAGCAACAGTTAGAACTGGACATGGAAAAACGGACTGGTTCAAAATTGGGAAAGGAATACGTCAAGGCTTATTTAAAAGCACCCTGCTTTTTAAAAAGCAGAGATGTTATTTTGCCTACAAAAGTCTATATAGTCAAAACTATGATTTTTCCAGTAGTCGTGTACGGATGTGGGAGCTGGACATAAAAAAAGGCTGAGTGCTGGAGAATTGATTCTTTTGAACTGTGGTGCTGGAGAAGACTCTTGAGAGTCCCTTGGACTGCAAGGAAATAAAACCAGTCAATCCTAAAGGAAATCAACCCTGAATATTATTTAGAAGGACTGATGCTGAAGCTGAAGGTTCAATACTTTGGTCACCTGATAAGAAGAGCTGACTCGTTGGAAAAGGCCCTGATGCTGGGAAAGATTGAAGGCAGGAGGCGAAGGGGATGACAGAGGATGAGATGGTTGGATGGCATCATCGACTCAGTGGACATGAGTTTGAGCAAACTCTGGGAGATGGTGAGGGACAAGGAGGCCTGGCATGCTGCAGTCCATGGGGTTGCAAAGAGTCAGACACAACTGAGCAACTGAACAACAAAATAAAAAATAGGAAACAAATAGAAGTGATGCATGCCAAAGCTGGTTTTTTGGAGAGAGTGGCATACATATAGACAGACTGCTGGCAGGGCTAATTAAGGTGAGAGGGAATGCACACACAAAGCAGTGGTAAAACTTAGCTCCAGGGAGGATGAGGTAGATCTGTGTTCCTGCCCCTAAGTTTATATGTATATATATATAAATAGAATAGGTGGTTTTCCAGCTGTATTTTTGGTAAATAATAAAAACTGACCCCTTCTCCCCCAGACCTCTGGATGTTGGGGCTCCTCAGAACTTGGTCCTGGGCCTCCTTCTGTCTCCATTCTCTTCTTCTGGGGTATCTCATTGAGTTTATGGCATCAGCAGACATGCATTATGCTGGTGGGCTCCACATGAACCTGTAACGTGGACCTCTAAACTCAGACTTTCAGATCAAACCCCTGACTTGCCCTGTCCATTTGCTGTTACACAAGACACCTCAAACTTTAAAGGCAGAAAACTCCAAACTTTTGACTCCCTCCTTGCCCGTAAACCAGTTCCTTCTGTGGTCTTCCTCACAGTAGCACAGCCACAGGTGCAGTAGTAGCACAGGTGCTTAAGCCAGAAGCCCTGCAGTGATCCTTTGTTCTTCACTCCCTCATTCACCATGCAGAACTTGTCATCCTCTCCTACCTCCAGAAAAAAAAATCCCAATTCTATCCTTGGTCATCATTGCTACAACACTCAGCCATCACTTCCAAACTGGTCTCTGGTTTATTTTTTTCTCCCTTCCTGTGCATTGTCAGTCCTATAAAATGCTTGGTCATTTTCTCTTCAAGACTTTCTCTTCTGTCCCCAATTCTTGCTGGATTCTAGAATCTTTTAGGTCTTCTTGTCATCACGATGTCTGAAACCTTGCCTGCTGCTCTTTGGTGGTCTGTTTACATCTCAGGCTTGGCACTCTGGGCTGTTTTACTTTGTAATCTTGGGTGTTCATGGGAAATGATCTTGAATTATTTCACAGATGCCTTCTCTCCCCCCCCCCCCACCCCCACCGCTTGTCTCTCTCTTTCTGGATCTTCTAGGATGTTAGCCCTCCCAAAGTTGTCCTCTTACTTTCCTCTTCTGTCTTTCATCTCTTTATTTTTTCCCTCTGTTCCTAGGAATTTTCCTCAGCTTTATCTGTGACTTCTCTTGAGTTTTTTTTATTTCTGCTGTCCTGTTTTTTATTTTCCAGAGCTCTTCTTTTGTAGTTGGATCTCAGCTCTGTGAAGGCAGGACCTCAGCTCTATAATAATCACCCTGGCACCGCCAGTACCTGGCTCACTGTCTGTCCCAGAGCAGGCATATTCACTAAGAGCATTGTGAATAAGTTAGGGGAGGGGCGGGAGGTGTGACCACACCCTTGACCGTGGGAAGGAAAGTCAAGGATGTTTTAGAAAGACTTTCATTCCTGAAGGATGTGCTCTACTGGTTAGGCATTGAGTATATTACATCTCCAAGGAAGAGAAAATTCCTGTACTGTTTAAACTGTACTGGAGCTTTGAAAAAGAAAGGAAACTTCATAGTTTTATCTTAATGGCAAATCCTGACAGAGCTAATGCAGAAGGGAGATCCTGGACCAACTTTTTCCTTCCTAGGGTTGTATAAAACCCTAAGGAAATACGTTCAGGTAGCAACCCACTCCAGTACTCTTGCATGGAAACTCCCATGGATGGAGGAGCCTGGTAGGCTGCAGTCCATGGGGTCACGAAGAGTCAGACAAGATTGAGTGACTTCACTTCCACTTTTCACTTCCGTGCATTGGAGAAGGAAATGGCAACCCACTCCAGTGTTCTTGCCTGGAGAATCCCAGGGACGAAGGAGCCTGGTAGGCTGCCATCTATGGGGTCGCACAGAGTCGGACACGACTGAAGCGACTTAGCAGCAGCAGCAGCAGTAGCATCTAAAGCTCAGTGTCTTAAAAGGCTCAATACAGTCTCTAAGATGGAAGTGTGTAGAAAACTTTCAGAAAAGGGCCTTACTGTACAGCTCTGCACATACTTAATTTTTTAAGTGCTGCGTCTATAAACATATCTGAAAAGAATGTTCCTTGGGACATGGTTTGGGAAAATGCTGCTGCAGATAATACAGTAAAAGGGCAATGTATTTATCATTTCAGGAACTCAAGGATGATTAAATATTAGAAATTGTATTTTATTAAAATCCACTATGGTTTTTTATTTAAAAATTATGGTGATGATTTTTTAAAATTGATCAATCTATGTTCCAACTGCAGACTATTAGCAGTGATAAATATGATTTTTAAATGCCCCATATACGTTACTTGCCTCCTGAGAAACCTGTATGCAGGTCAAGAAGCAACATTTAAAACCAGATATGGAACAATGGATTGGTTCAAAATTGGGAAAGAAATACATCAAGGCTGTAAATTGTCACTTTGCTTACTTAACTTATATGCAGAGTACATCATTCAAAATGCTGGGCTGGATGACTCACAAGCTGTAATCAAGGTTGCCGGAGAAATATCAGCAACCTCAGATATGCAGATGATATCACTCTACTGGCAGAAAGTGAAGAGAAACTAAAGAGCCTCTTGATGAGAGTGAAAGAGAGTGAAAAGGCAGACTTAAAACTCAACATTCAAAAAATTAAGATCATGGCATCTGATGCCATCATTTCATGGCAAATAGATGGGGGGAAAAGTGGAAGCAGTGACAGATTTTATTTTCTTGGGCTCCAGTATCACTGTGGATGATGACTGCAGCCATGAAATTAAAAGACACTTGCTCTGTGGAAGAAAAGTTATAACAAACTTAGATGGCAGATTAAAAAGCAGAGACATCACTTTGCTGATAGATGTCTGTATAGGCAAATCTATGGTTTTTCCACTGGTCATGTACTGCTGTGAGAGGTGGACCATAAAGAAGGCTGAGTGCTGAAGAATTGATGCTTTTGAACTGTGGTGCTGGAGAAGACTTTTGAGAGCCTCTTGAACAGTGAGGAGATCAAACCAGTCAATCCTAAAGGAAATCAACCCTGAATATTCATTGGAAGGGCTGAAGCTGAAGCTCCAATACTTTGGTCACCTGATGCGAAGAAGTGACTCATTGGAAAAGACTCATGCTGGGAAAGATGGAGGGCAGGAGAAGAAGGGGGTGACAGAGGATGAGATGGTTTGATGGCATCATCAACTCAAATGGACATGAGTTTGAGCAAACTGGCAGAATACTGAAGGACAGGGAAACCTTGCGTGCTGCAGTCCATGGGTTTGCGGAGGGTTGGACACGACTTAGTGACTGAACGACAACATACATTAATGGTGAAAGACTTAAATTAGACTGGCTGTTGAAATCAGAAACTGAGATAAGAATGTTTATTATCAGAATCATTTAAAGTTCTGAATGTGCTAACCAATAAATAAGACAAAATAAAATAATATGGATCAATGCAGGAATAGGGAGAAGGGCTTGATGACTTGCCCTTAGCAATAATTAAAACACATTCTAGGACTTAGTGATGTGGGACAGGGTAGACATTGATAGAGTAGAACAGAAAGAATAGAAACATAACCAATAAAAAAAATTAATGCTTAGTATATGATGTTTGAAATCAGCAGAAAATGAACTGTGTAGAAAATAATTATTTGGAAAAAAGTTAGATTTCTGATTTATATCAAATTACATTTCAGTTGAGTTAAAGACTCAAATGTAGAAAATAAAACCATGAAAGGGCCGTAAGGAAACTTATATTAAATAGACTAGACAAGGCAGATAGGAAAAGAGAAAGATTGATTTTACCACTGATTAATTTAAAGCTCATATCAAAAACCATTGAAACTAAATTTTAAGTGTACCTGAGAAAATACAGCAAACTCCATAAGAAAGGCTAATGTTTCCAATTCATAGAATTTCACCAGTTAATTCAAAGGAGAGAGAGTCCTGGTAGAGTAATGAATGAAGAACCACTTAACAAAAAATAGTGATACAGATAACCAATTAGTGTTTAAAAAGGGCTACCTTCACTTGTTATCATTATGCATATTCACATGGAAGGGGACCCTTTAGCAGTAGGAGTATTGGTGGTGGGTCATTGTGGTCTCCTAAGTCAACCAATAGATGTGGCCTTTAGAGACAAACTGTCTCTAAAGGAAGAGTCAGTGTGGTGAACCAGTACCTGCCATTTCTAACACTGTACATAAATTCTGAGTGGGAACTGTGTGTTTCCTGAAAATATTTTTCCGTTTACTTTTCTTATGGATAACTTAAAACCTATTCAAAAGTAGAATAGTTTAATAAATTGCCATGTACCATCACCAGACATTCCAGAAAAGTCTCATTTTGCCTATATCCCCAAGTTCATTGAGATTCTTGGCATTTGAAGTTTAATAATAATTAAACAGAGAAATCTAAAGTAAAATAATAGTCCCTCCCACACACTCCATCCCTCAGAAAAATATTCTCTTGAATAACTAACAATAATGTAGTGTTTATCCTTCCATATTTTGCATTATTGTTGCAGAAATACAAGCATGCACATATACAACTTTATCATTATTTTATAATTTTTCACCTCAATAATTTGTTGGGGTCACCTTCCCAAGACAATCTGTTTAGATCTATTTCATTCTTTGTACAACTGTACAATGGTAAGTAGAATGAAATAGTCTATATTAAACTACTCCCAGGTGATGCAATAGTAAAGAATCCACCTGCCAATGTAGGAGATGCAGGTTTGATCCCTGGGTCAGGAAGATCCCCTGGAGGAAGAGATGGCAACCCGCTCCAGTATTCCTGCCTGGGAAATCCCATGGACAGAGGAACCTGACGGGCTATAGTCCATGGGGTCACAAAGAGTCAGACACAACTGAGCTCACACATGCACACACGCAGACAAACCATTTCCCAGTTGATACACAAGCATGTTATTTAAAATATTTTTTGTTGCAAACAATGCTGAAATACCTATTTTCATGTTAAATAATGAATATTAAAATAAATGATGATAGTGTTTTTAAATTGATGAAATTGGTAGGGATTTAAAAGTATAAAGGGCTTCCCTGATAGCTCAGTTGGTAAAGAATCCACCTGCAATGCAGGAGACGCCAGTTGAATTCCTGGGTTGGGAAGATCTCCTGGAGAATGGATAGGCTACCCACTCCAGTATTCTTGGGCTTCCCCTGTGGCTCAGGTGGTAAAGAATCTGCCTACAATGCAGAAGACCTGGGTTTGATCCCTGGGTTGGGAAGACCCCCTGGAGAAGGGAATGGCTACCCACTCCAGTGTTCTGGCCTGGAAAATTCCATGGACTATATAATCCATGAGATTGCAAAGAGTCGGACATGACTGAGCAGTTTTCACTTTCACTTAAAAGTATAAAACCCCCTGCTACAGTGAGTAGCAAATGGACATTTTAAAAAATTTATTTCACAGAAGTGTAGTTTATTTACAGTTTTGTGTTAATTTCTAATGTATAGCAGTGATTCAGTTATATATGTGTGTATATATATATATACACACACACACACACATTCTTTTTCATTATGGTTTATCACAGGATATTGAATATAGTTTCCTGTGCTATACAGTAGGACCTTGTTTTGTCGTTTGGTTTTGGTTTTTTCTGGCCAGACCACTCAGCATATGGGATCTTAGTTCCCCAGCCAGGGATTGAACACATGTCCCCTGCAGTAGAAGCATGGAATCTTAACCATTAGACTGCTAAGGAAGTCCCAGGACTTTGTTGTTTATCCATTCTATATATAATATTTTGCATCTGCTAATCCCCAAACCCCAATCCATCCCTCCCTTACATCAACTTGACAACTACAAATCTATTCTCTATGTCTGTGAAGCTATAAGTTCATTTCTGTCATATTTTAGATTCCAGATGTAAGTGATAATGGTATTTGTCTTTCTCCTGACTTATTTTACTTAGTATGATAATCTCTGGATCCATCCATGTTGCTGTAAATGGCATCATTTCATTCTTTTTTATGGCTGAGTAGTATTCCATTGTGTGTGTGTGTGTGTGTGTGTGTGTGTGTGTGTGTGTGTGTGTGTGTATCACATCATTTTTTTTTTTAGTATAGGTTATTTTAATTTGGGGCTTCCCTTGTAGCTTACTCGGTAAAGAGTCTGCCTGAAACACAAGAGACTTGGGTTTGATCCCTGGGTCAGGAATGTCACCTGGAGAAGGAAATGGCAAACCACTCCAGTATTATTGGCTGGAGAATCCCATTGACAGAGGAGCCTGACAGGCTACAGTCCATGGGGTCGCAAAGAGTCGGACACGACTGAGTGACTTTCACTCCATTTTAATTTTAATTGAAGTCTACTTGATTAGTTTCTGTACCACATCTTCTTTGTCCATTCACCTGTTAATGAACATTTAAATTTTCTCCATTTCTTGACTATCGTAAATAGTGCTGCAGTGAACATTGCGGTGCATGTATCTTTTTAAATTTCTCCAGATATATACTCATGAGTGGGATTGCAGAATCATATAGCAACTCTATTTTTAGTTTCTTGGGGAACCTCTATACTGTTTTCCATAGTGACTGTGCCAATTTACATTCTCACCAATAGTGTAGAGGACTCTCCACACTCTCTCCAGCATTTGTAGACCTTTTTTGGTCTGATCTTCAGATATATTATTTGTGGACTTCTTAATGATGGCCATTCTGACCAGTGTGAGGTAATACCTCATTGTAGTTTTGATTTGCATTCCTCTAATAACTAGTGATGTTGAGTATCTTTTCATGCACCTGTTGGTCATCTGTACATGTTCTTTGGAGAAATGTCGGTTTAGGCCTTTTGCCCATTTTCCAGTTGGGTTGTTTTTTCGTTGTTGAGATACATGAGCTGTTTGTATGTTTTGGAAATTAAACCTTTGTTGGTCACATTAGCAAATGGACATTCTTGGTCTCTGGATGTGATTGTAAATTCACCCAAACTTTCTGTATGTATTTAATATTTAGCAGTTTGTATCAAAACACTTTTCAGTAAGGTATTCACTGTTTGACAGATCTGTTCTAGTCCTGGGAACTTGTCATAAGCAGATATTCACACTGGTGCCAGGGAAAGATGATCCATTGCAGTTGTTTATGTTGCTCCCAATGTCATACTTTAGGGGACGTGTTTAAATAAGATGTGGTATGGTACAGCCACTAGATGGAATGCTAATAAGCAGCCTCTAAGGTGCTGATGGGGGTTGCCATCTCTTGAGGTCAGGCTGTTAACTGGGGCTGCAGGCTAGTTGGGAAGCAGCATGTAAAATAGGATTGATTCCTTTTTGGGCCAGTTGATGACCTGTTTGTGCTCCAAGAGCAAGGATGACATCAGATAGTCCTGTTTCCCTTTCTAATCCCAGTGCCTGGGACCCAATAACATGCTCTAAAAGCCCTGGGATTCAGCAGACCAGAGTGCTGCATGCTTGTCATCCAATGAGAGATGATGAGCAGTCTTCAAGATTTTGTGTCTTTCTTTTTGCTTATCTGCCGTTTATAGTTTTTCTACATTTTAGTATGTATTGCTTGCATAATATAGGTAAAGTTAAAACAAAGGTAGACAAATAAGCAAAATGTCACATGAGATGGAAATCCTGGTATGGTGGACAGAACTGTGGCCTGAGCATCAAGGCTCAGATCCTGCCTCTTCTATGCTGGGCCAAGTCTTGTGAACTCTGACACAGCATCTAGTGCTGAGCCTTTGCTCTTGCCTCTCTGCAATGGGGCTGGCCTCCCTAACTGTCCCACAGGTGTGTTTGAGGGTTAAAATTAAAAGAGAAGAATAGTGTTCATCTGCCCAGTTCACTTAATCAATTTCAGTTGCCAGATTTGAACCTGAAATCTGGGTGTCCTTCCTTGGACTCTGTTAAGTGTCCCCTTCCCCTTTTTAAACGTGCTTTGAAAAGTGAACACCATAACTGTCGGCTGTAACTGTCAGGTGAGATGTCACCTGCACTGATGATAACAGTGAAAACAGATACCTAGTATATAATTGGGAGTAAATCAGTAACATTTTTTAAGACGTGAAAAATTTATGTTGATCTAAGTTTAAAATACATCTCTTTTAGTATCCTTCATTGTCATACTGGTTTTTGCTAAACATCACCATTCTTGGGGGAGTTGGAATAACTTGGGCACCATGTATGTTTTCATCCTTGAACTGGTACTGATCTGATGACTTTGTGGGGGCACCAGGTCAGTGAAGTGCCTGCATAGGTGAGGAAATGGTAGAGTGGCAGCCAGTTGCAATCCACACCTCATTTGGAGTGTGACTGTGAAGCAGCACTTGACTGGCTGTCAATGGAACTGATAATTCCATTGCAGCAATTAGAACTGTTCCCAGGAACAACTAAGCTTAACTTTGAGAATCCTCTCTTCCTGTCAACTCTACCTTAGGTTATAAGAGAAAGAATGAGTCCCTACAGGTGATGAGACATATTATGGTATACCTTCATTGTTTCAATATGGGAAGCTATCCCACACCTGCCACACATGGGGCACCAGACACATGAGGATGTATTGGGTTCTGCTCCAGGAACCACCTGCTTCCTGTAGCAGTCATCATAGCTGGATCAAGAGTGCAGGACTTATTATAGAGAAACTTCTGAGTCAGCCCAGACATCCCTGCCCTCACAATGTAGCAGCATAGTTCAGAGCCCAGGCTGTAGAGCTAGACATGATCTTGGACTGCTGGCTTTGTCTCTTTTTTGTAAAGTGAATGATTATAGAAGCTACTGTGGAAGGGTAGCTAATGGTTGGGAATGCATAATGTCTTGAGACAGAAATCTCTCAGGAATATTATTTATATATGAATATATTGTATGGGGCTTCCCGGGTAACTCAGCTGGTAAAGAATCCACCTGCAATGCAGGAGAGCCCAGTTCAATTTGTGGGTTGGGAAATTCCCCTGGAGAAGGGATAGCTAGCTACCCACTCCAGTATTCTTGGGCTTCCCTGGTGGCTCAGATGGTAAAGAATCCGCCTGCATTGCAGGAGACCTGGGTTTGATCCCTGGATTGGGAAGATCCCCTGGAGGAGGGCATGGCAACCCACTCCAGTATTTGTGCCTGGAGAATCCTTGTGGAGGGAGGAACAGGAACATGGCAGGCTACAGTCCATGGAGTCGCAAAGAGTCAGACACAACTGAGCAACTAAGCACACATGCACATATATATGTGTATGTATATAATTTTTTTAAATGTATTTTTGGCTGTGGTGGGTCTTTGTTGCTGCTTGGGCTTTTCTCTAGTTGTTGCGAGCAGGGGCCACTCTAGTTGCAATGCACAGGCTTTTTTTTTTTTAATAGAAACGTAGTACTCGTTTTTGGTTTTTTTTCTTTTTTTCATTTATTTTTATTAGTCAGAGGCTAATTACTTTACAATATTGTAGTGGTTTTTGCCATACTTTGACATGAATTCAGCCATTAAAAAGAATTAATTTGAATCAGTGCTAATGAGATGGATGAAACAGGCTTCTTATTGAGGTGGTTTCTCTTGTCGCAGAGCACAGGCTTCAGTAGTTGAGCTCCTGGGCTCTAGGCACACGGGTTTAGTTGCTTTGCTGCATGTGGGATCTTCCTGGATCGGGGATCGAACCCATATCTCCTTCATTGGCAGGCAGAGTCTTTACCACTGAGCCACACTAGGGAAGCCCAGGAATATTATTATTAATATTGAATGCTATTGTATATAGCTTTTTAAATTATTTAAGTTTAGTTTTTGCTTTTTAAAGTAATTTATGTTCCTTCCAAGTAAATCAGAACATACAGAAAAATGGGGAATAAGCCAATCCTTGTGAGCATTTGGATCCTGTCCTTCTTACCTGTTTGCATTCATGCATATGTGTACACATGCACTCTTGTGTGGTAATTGCTTGTTTTTTAGTTAATTCGTGGTTGTAATTTTACTATGCAGGATGTTGTATCTGGCATCTTGTCCTTTTCCTCACATAGCGTGAACTTTTCCTATAAGTATATACATTCTTTGGTTTTTCTTCACCTATTAAGGAATATTTAGCTGAAGCATTTACATGACAATCTCATTTCCATATCTGGAAATGTTAAGATCTAAAAATGGCATTTCCAAAAGACATTTCCCAAATACTAGAGGAATAGCAACTTTCTAGAGAAATGAATTGAACACATGGTCAATTTTGTCATTGAAACTTTGAGTATTATTTTTAACATAGATGTAATAGCCTTTAACCTAGTTCATTTTCTTTCTCTCCTCAGGACTATTTTCCTAGTATTACTGTTTTCTCAATATGCCAGAAATGTTAAATTTCCTCTCCCAATTTACAAATCCAAGAAAGGATGGACTGCATATAAGTTACAGCTTTTCAAAATGTTCCCTGTGAGTAATTACCTTTGTTTTTTTAAGACAGTCTTGCATTTGGTTCATATGTAAAATGTTTATAATGAGAAGAGGGGTTTAAGCAGATTGTCCTGAGGGACCATGTCTGTGTGATGATATCAGAGTACTAATGACCACCCAAATCATCCTGGACCTAAGTTTTAGAAGTGGTTGAAGTTTCCAGTCCTGGAGTCCTTTTCAATTCAGTCACTCAGTTGTGTCTGACCATTTGCAACCCCATGGACTGCAGCACACCAGACTTCCCTGTCCATCACCAACTTCCAGAGCTTGCTCAAACTCATGTCCATCAAGTCAGTGATGGCATCCAAAAATCCATCTTTTTAACAGTATGTAAGAGGACATTGATTCTCCTTGGAACTGAGGGAGATCGGACTCCACGGCCTTTTCAGGCCCATCGTCCATTATTCTTATTTTACTAGCCAGTTTCAAACTAAATAACTTTACTGTATGAAACTACTCTCTCTAAATGTGATTCCATTCAAGGAATAGGTTTTATGCAGATCCTTTATGTGTTTTTTTCTGCAAAGTACTGATGGGCTCTGAGATATAATAATCCCACTGCAGGAAGGCATGTTTTGCTAGCAACCACCACTTCTGTTGGCCTGACAGAGCTTTTTCCTTTGACCACTTCAGATCATCCTGGCCATCCTTGTGTCCTGGCTACTCTGCTTCATCTTCACAGTGACAGATGTCTTCCCTCCTGACAGCACGAAGTATGGCTTCTATGCTCGAACTGATGCCAGGCAGGGTGTGCTTCTAGTAGCCCCGTGGTTTAAGGTCCCATACCCATGTAAGTATTCTGGTGGCCAAGAGTGGTCAGGAGCCCACAAGGGTCCAACCTAGAGGAGTTGGG
This sequence comes from Cervus elaphus, assembly GCF_910594005.1. Classification (NCBI taxonomy): domain Eukaryota; kingdom Metazoa; phylum Chordata; class Mammalia; order Artiodactyla; family Cervidae; genus Cervus; species Cervus elaphus. Next base: position 47,124,165 of record NC_057837.1, on the reverse strand, counting down.
AATTGGCAGGAAGCCCTGCAACACCAAAGGCCTTCTTTGTTGCAGAGCATGCCCTGAAAGTCATACCATTCTGGCCTTCAGAGAAGTAGATAGCAGAGAAGGGAGGCAGGAGTCTCTGTCTCCAGAGGACTGTAGAGACTAACCAGCTCTCTTCTCAGTTGTACCAGTTGATTCTTTTGGTTCCATTAGAACAAAATCCCCGGCTCAAGGAGCCTCTTGCCAGATTCGAGCTCTAATGGCCAGGATTTGACATCAGCTGCTTAGAAAGGCAAGGATAGAGCTGCACAGTAACCAAACCACCGAAATGAACAGACTTGAGTAGGAGGGGGCTGAAGATTAGGAGACTGCTCAAACCTGGTGGAATTTGTATAATCTTTCAGTAGGTAGCTATAATTTTTTTTTTTAATTTGGTCACACTTGTCAGGTAAACTAATATTCACAAACAGATAATGGATCTTAAGTTATAATTTCATTGTTGGGTAACTCTTGGCCAGGTGGCAGGGGTGTATGATCCCTAGCTGTGAGGTATCACTTTGATTCATGTGTAGCATTTTCTGGACCCCAGCCCCAGAAGTGTTTTGTGTGAACCCAGTGATTATTACATGCTTGTTATAATGTGAAGACTCTGTTCCCAGCATTTAAGGTTTTTATTAGAGTAAAGCCTGAACTTAGTCAGATTGTGCCAGTTTACACCCCTGTCCAGTAGTCACATTTTCATATTTTCTGACAGTGAGGAAAAGCCAAAAATATAAAGATTGGGTCAAAGATAAATGTTCTAAGCATGTTAAATGATAGTGATTCTGGCAGTTCTTCCTCCTGGTCTTAACACATTTACAAACACTGTAAAAAGTTTAGTCTTTCTAAAGCATTCTGAATCTCATCAGATTATATGGTATAAGTATGTATTTATGTATACCTGCCCCCTCCATACAAGGTTCATAAACATACATGTAATCTCAGATAAAATGAGATTAAAAGTCAGTTGATGAGGGAGTCAGGAGAAGGCATGGGAGAGCAGGTAGGAGAAAGCCCCCACAGCACATATGGGTGGTCCTCTGTACCTATACATGTGGCTCCCAAGATGAGCACAAATACTGATAGAAACACAGAGCGGGCTGTCCCGGAGAAGCAGCGGTGCGTGTGTTGAGAGATGAGAGACTTCGCTCAGGGACCATGGGGCCTGTGCACAGGGAGGCATCACCGAGTGGACAGGTCCTTAACATCATGATTGCAGAGGGTGCTGTCTGGTTTCTGTTCACAGCAGCCCTTGAGTGCCGCCAGCTCCTGTATGGCCAGAGCGTCCCTAGATAAAGAGCTGCTCCCTGAGCCAGAAGGGCATAGTCTTACGTACTTTCTAATCCAGAGATAAGTTTTCATGTATCTTAATCCAGAGACAAGCTTTTATATATCTAGACCAGTGGTTTTTAGTCTTTAGTATGCTACGAATTACTTGGACTAGCATTTCGTGTCCAAAATGTCAAAAGCGCCAGGCTGAGAAACCCTGCTATCAAGCAACAAACTAAAAGTTCTAGATAAAAAGAAAGATGAAATAACAGGCTTAAATAGAAGGCTGGAAGCCAACAGGTTTAAATTTTAAATAAATAATCTGAAGGAAAAAGGGGTCAAAAATTAAGATTATAAATTTTAAATGTTGAAATAAATGGGATAAAGATTTTAAAAATCTTGCTGAGGATTTCAGGCAAAGTGTGGGGGATAAGAAAGCAGTTAAAGTAAAAAGACTGAGAAAAAGACTGAGAAAAGAAAAAAAAAAAAGACTGAAAGTAAAAAGTAAAAAAGACTGAAAAATAATAAATGGCAAAATAAGACTCCCACCCCAAAATCTAGATAAATAAATGAAACCGTATCACTGCCTTAATGAAGATAACTGTATCAAAGGTTATTTAGAAAACACAAAATGTTGCTTGATAAAGAAATCATCTGCATGAGAAGAGTCCATTCCAAACCAATCCAGGGACGAGATGTTGACCAAGCCAGTTGCTGGTGGGTCTGCACCTTGAACCCCTGAATACAGACTGCCTCAACATCCCCTGGCCAGCTCCCATGGGGTAAAGTGAGCTCCGGTAAGGAAAAGTTCTGTCCATACACACACCCAAGGGATATTCTGTACATCTTACTTTATGTGTTATCTTTCTCCTCCCAAACTTGGGGTTGCTCCCATGACCCAGGAGACAGAGGCCAAGCCCCTCCAGGGGGTTGGTCAAGGCCTTCCAAACCTACCTGCCCCAGGCCTCCTCTGGTGAGCAGTAGCCTATTTCTTCCCAGCTCTGTCCATCCACTGATTGCCCATCCAGAACGCCTTCTCCACTCTGTTTCCTGCTTTCCAGACTCTTCTTGAACAGGGACTGTGGCACTTCCTGACTTCCTAACTGGTACTGATTGCCATCTGGTTTGAATCACCTTCATTTGACATCCATTGCACTGTTCAAAATCTTTTAGTGTCCTGATCCTTCAGTATATTGTTGGCCCCTGCCCAAGACATTTTATACATTTCTCTTCATGTACTTTCTACTTAGTAGCTCTGTAATAACTAATGGTTCAGGGAAAGAAAGTCTAGGTACTTTACAAAGAAGTCTATTCATTTTAACAGTGAAGGTTCCTCATGCTGTTTTTATTAAATGAGATCAGTGGTTTTCAATGTCCAAATAGATATACTTTTAAATCCGGATACTCAAAATCAATCTACCTGGGGTCTTTGCTTTGCTTTCTTAAAGGAAACTCTTTAATTTTTTGTTACATGGTGTACTTGGAAAAAAAAAGTGCTGGTATTATACTAGAAAAGGGTTGTCTACACTTTGTGCCATGCTCTACTGTTGGAATTTAAATTTATGTGCTGACTTTTCACTGCTTTTTCATTTGATGCCTCCCTCTGGACAGGAGCACTGCTTTGTACCATGCTTTGCACAGCAGGGCTAAACATTCTCTGCATACAAATACCCATCCCAATATAGAAGGCTGTGTTAAATTCTAATTTAGCAGACAATGAGTGTGGCTTTGAAGCAAGAAAGAGGAGCACCACCTCTTCCAGTCAAACAATTTCTTCTTTTAAATAAAGCAGACCAATCCTGATTATGACTGTTTTCATTCAACTCAGGAACTATTCCCAGGCATCTTGCACTGATGACTTATGTGTAAAAATAGTTACCATGAGCTTTAAAAATCTGAGTGGTTCTTGTAGAGTTCTCTGACTTACTGAATGACTCAATATCCTGATAACTTTTGGCTTCCCCTCTAAGAAAGTTTATGAGGCTTTCATGCTTGTTTTCTTCCTTAGTTCAGTGGGGACTGCCCACCGTCTCTGCAGCTGGTGTCATCGGAATGCTCAGTGCGGTCGTTGCCAGTATTATCGAGTCTATCGGGGACTACTATGCCTGTGCGAGGTTGTCCTGTGCCCCATCACCTCCCATCCATGCAATAAACAGGTGGGTTCCTGAGAAAATGAACTCTTCACTGGGCCCAGTGCCTCATACTTTGCTCTTTGGTTTGGACAGTCAAGAGTTTCAACATGAAGTAGCCAAGCATCAGGGCTCTTTATTGGCTGTTTGTTTCAAATAAGTAACTGCCCCTGTTTTGCTCTCATTTTCCACATCCAAATAATATAGAGCAGAATTCCTACCCTTCTTTCTCATGGTGACAATCATATAAGACATTCTCTGTGAGATCTCTCCAGACCTTAAACTTACCAAAACAAGTGCCAGACACTGCCATTATTCTTTGCATGGTTTGGGGTCATGGATGTATTGTCCCCTTTGATTTCTTGTTTTCCCTACTGTTCATTTCACAGTTACGATTCATATATAGAGAGAGAAGAGCAGGAATAAATGAAGTCTGTAAAATCTAGAGGTTTATGAGCTGTGAAGTTTATATTCTCAGTAGATATAGTCTTCAGTTTCTTGATGCTGGAGTTAAATAGGGCCCTATAGAAGCTGTAAGGAAAATAAAGTAGCCCAGATCATCCCACCTTTCCCAGCCAGCTGCCACCCTTCCAGAAGGAATTGTGTGTGATGAGGACGAAAGGGCTGATATCTCTGCATCTTTTGCATTGCTTCTGTTGGCGCTTAGAGCCCTAGTTTTTCCATTTTTCTCTAATGAAGCTACTGCATATGAGTAAATTATTTATATATTGGTTCTTTTGACAGTTCCAACATTTATAAAATTATAAAGCATTTTCTTTCTGATAAAACTGTATTAATAGGAAAGGAATCAAATCTATGGATGACCTTTGTTGTCTTAGATTACCATAAATGATTATTTTCTGGCAAAAATATTTTAATTTGGAATAATTTTTAAACATGTGTGTCTAATGCATGATTCAGAGATGTGCTTCTGAAGGTTAAATGAGCATGGAGAACCCTGTTAAAATGCACGTCTTCAGATCTGGGGTGTGGCCTGAGATTCTGCATTGCTAACCCCTCCTGGGGAGAGTAGAGGCTGCAGGTGTGGACCCTGCCTTTGGGTCACAACCGTTTAGACTGTTTCAGAGTATTTCTCCCATTGAATTAATGTTTTTCTTTACTCTATTCCTTTACATTTTAGGGGGATTTTCGTGGAGGGTCTCTCCTGTGTTCTCGATGGCATTTTTGGTACTGGGAATGGCTCTACTTCATCCAGTCCCAACATTGGAGTTTTGGGAATTACTAAGGTACAGATATTTTTATAATTAAACGATTCGGCCTCTAAATGTTGATCCATTTTGTTGATTGGTCTGGCCACTGTGAGTTCCGAAAGGATGGCCTCCAATTCTGAGATTGTCTTCTTCCCCATCTCTTTTTGATTCATTGATGGGTTTTTGGAATGCCTATAGAGGTCTCTTTCCCCTTGACGGGCCTGGGTAGGCAGGCATTCAAGTGCTATTCCTTCATGCATTCTACAAATTTTTATTAAGCACTGACCCTTTGCCAGGCCACTGTTCTAGGCACTTGGGATATATCAGTGAATGAAAAAGAAAAATATTTCCATCGTTTATGGAGTTTACATTCTATCAGAGGAAGACAAGCAATAAATAGTAAGCATAATAAGTATGACAGAAATATGGGGCAAAATGGGGGGATCAGGAGGGTAAGTTGGGGTGGTCAGTCTAAGCCTCATTGAGAAGGTGACTTTGAGCAAAGACCTGACAGAGCTGAGGGAGGGAACCATGCAGGTACCTAGGGAAGGGGCATTCAGGCAGGGGGCACTGCCAGTGCAGAGCCCTATCACAGAACCACCCTGGCATGCTGCAGATCAGCAAGGAGGCCAGTGGGACAGGAGCAGAGATGGGAGTGGGGGTGGTTGGGTAAGAGCAGATGAGGTTCTTGAGGTAACAGAGGACCACGTCATGCAGGCCTTAAAGGCTGCCAGAGGCTAAGTGGAAGTGGTCAGGGGAAGGGTCCTGCAGGGTGTGAGTCCATCTGGTTTTTTTGGTTTTTTTTTTTAAGAATTATTATGACTGCTATGATGAAAGTAGACAACTGGGGTCTGGGAAGAGGGTGGAAACAGGAGACCAGTTAGGAGATGGCATTAATTCTAGATTAGAGATGGCACTCTGTCTGTGTGCTTAGTTGCTCAGTCATGTCTGACTCTTTGTGACCACATAGACCGCAGCCCACCAGTCTCCTCTGTCCATGGGAATACTCCAGGCAAAAAGACTGGAGTAGGTTACCATGCCCTCCTCCAGGGGATATTCCAAACCTAGGGATCCAACCCAGGCAGATTGCAGGCAGATTCTTTACTGTCTGAGCCACCAGGGAAGCCCAAGAATACTGGAGTGGGTAGCCTATCCCTTCTCCAGGGGAACTTCCTGACCCAGGAATCGAACCAGGGTCTTCTGCATTGCAGGCAGATTCTTTACCAGCTGAGCTACCAGGGAAGCCCCAGAAATTACATTACTCATACAAATAAATCAATCTTACAGTAAAGAATTAATGCAGTTTGAAACTGTAGCAGCATCATTCTTCTCTTTCAGATGAAATCTGTTGTGGAGTTAGTGAACAAAACAAGCCATAGCAAGTCACTCAGGTTGAAGCAGTACCTGATCTGAAATCCTCCCCACTTGTCTCTCCCCACAACCCCACTCCAAGCATACATACCATTGTCTAGCTTCAGGAACAAGGAGGCTGCTTCTCGGCCTTTCAGATTTACTAGGAAATAAATTTTATATCCCAGTTGCTTTAGGCCAATGCTTGCAGTTTGCCCAGGGTGTTGAGGAATGCAACTCAGCTCTGGCCATTGTATGCTGCGCAGCTAGACACGGTTAGAACTGGTTCACCATCATCCAGGGTGGACTGCACGAGTTGGAGGTCTTCCTCTCCTCAACCTTGTATCTTGAGAACTTGGGGGTGAGTTGGAGCGTTCTAGAATCATTTGACCTCTTCAAAATCAGAAATCTTCCTCTAGCTTTTTGCACAATTCTATAACCAGGAAAAAGAAACCAGATACTTAGTTTGGTTAATTTTAACTGCAAATCCAGGTGAGAGGGAGTAGAGCACACATTGTACAAGCCTGACTTGCTGGTTGGTTTTTCTGTAAGTTGGCCAGGCCATCCCAGAGCTCAACCTTAGGTGTCCCAGTGGCCACACCTGCTGCCTGTCTCTCCTTGCACGTGACATGTGGGGGCTGCCTGACGGGCATTTCCTTCCAGGATGCCTGGGTCCTGCTGCTGCAGATACTGGGCACGCATAGCTAAGGGAAGGGTCAGATGGGCACCGGATGAGGTGTAAGCCATTAACGCCAGCCAGTTTGCTGCCATGAGCCTGTAGACCTATAACTAATCCAAAATAACATACTGGTAAAATTACTATAGATGGAGGGACTCTTGGGGAAACAGTTTAACAAGCCAGCTCTCTTTCTGCACCTCTTTAAAATACATCACAGATAATTTAACTAGAGTCACTGTAGGAAGTAAGTAGTGCTGTCATCAGGGTTCCTTCTAAAACATGACTGAGATGGTTTGAGGAATAATTACCTTTATTATAATTTAGATGGTGCTGGCTTATTCTGAAAAGGCACCCTGCCGGCATTTTTTAATTGAGCCAATTGATCTTCCTTCTGAGTTCCTTTGGAGCCACTTTGCCTAGCCTTATCGGTTTGAGGGGCAATATCAACCCTGGAGTGGGCTCCATTACCCTGACTCACAAGGGGCTATAATTGAGCCATCTACACAGATACCTTAGGGTGGGGAAGTAGAACTAGCACCAGAAGCTTCTCTGTGGCCTAAACCATGTGGCTAATGGAAGATCCCTGCCCAGGAAGAAGGAAGCAGAAGATTCAAGGCTGTCTCCTGTCTTTTATCCAGCTGAAGGGCTTGGAACAGTTGCTTTTCTGATAAGAACTCATATGTGAAATCTAGCAGTTCTAGATCTAGATCTGTGTTGTCCAGTATGGTATTCAATAGCCACATGTGGCTGGTGGATGCCAAAGGAAAGCACAGATACAGAACATTTCCATCATCGTGTGAAATTCCTTCAGATAGCATTAGTCTGGACCATTGTATCAGTCTTCCAGAACATATAGAAAGAGGGTGATCTGTAGCTCTTTCTGAGGATCTGTTGCCATTTCCTGGCAACTCTCCTATTTGCTATCCTTTATCCAGTTACGGCATTCCATGTACAGACATGGACATTCTGACTACTTGATTAGAGGTGAGGCTGCCTACCTTGCTGTGTTCTGAAGTTCTGCGGGTTGGATGGGTCGGATTCCATGTGCAGTACTGCTACGTTCAGAGTGTTCCAATGTCTGTCCCACAGAAGAGGGCAGCATGACACAGTAGGGAGGTGGTTGCTTTGGATTCAGCCCTGGCTCCATCATATTCTCCTAACATGACCACAGGCAAGTTACATCACCTCTCTGAATTTCTGTGCCCTTGTCTAATAACAATAGCTTGCAAAATTTTGAAATTACTTCATGTAAAACATTTAGCACATGGTTAGATAAGCAAACTAGAGATATTGTTATACAGTATGTAGACCTAAGTTTATTTCTGGGAAGAGTAAACACCATCTTCTCGGCCACACTATCTTTTTTGATGGTATCCAGAAGGAGATCATTTCTCCTCTGCAGCATACCATCCTATTGAACACTTTTGGAAAGTCAGAAATGCAGTGTCAGTTTTTCAGTGGCCCTGGAGGCAGAGCTGCAGTTCAAGAAGGAGATCAGAAGGGAGCCTAGGAAGCGATTCCAGCGAGTGTGCAGTGAGAAAGATGTGAAGGCTTCACATAAGCACCAGGAGGGCAGGGATTTTAGGGCTGTGTCTCTGGTGTTTAGAGTAGAAATGTATAATAGGCACTCAGTTAATGTTTGTTGAACAAAAGAGTGACTAACTCGCTGCTTTTTTTGGATAGCGTCTAAGGGAGATCAGCCCTCCATGCATGGTTTTCATACAAGATTTATTGTTTCAGGCATCCTTGGGGCCAGCCCAGTCCTCCCCACTGCACATCTAACAGGGGTGACTCTGCCGGGAGAGGGATCCCTCTGTCTGGTTGCTCTGTATCTTACTCAGGCCTCAAGACCATCTCTAGGGAATCCTCCCCAACTTTTCAGAGTTTTTTCTTCCCACTGGACTCTCGCACAGCCTAATAATTGCAGCAGTACCATTATTTGACCATAAGCTTATGACTTACTTACATTTGTATCCATCACCTCCCCCTCCAAAGTGCTGGTCCTTGAAAATGTTTGCTTTTTGTAAATGAAAGGCTTCCTTATCATGTAATACAGCCAAACGTAAGTCATTTTGCTCCGTTTCCTATTTGCATGACCCTTTTTACTGCATCCCTGCACTTAGTGGTGGTATAATAGGATGAGCTGTAAATTGGAATAATGGAAGCTAGGCTCCAGCATCAGCTGTGACTGATTCTAGCTGCGTAGCTTAGTAAAAGATTTGCTTCTTACTCTGAACTTGACCCTTGGGCTCATTGAGAAGCTCTTGGAAGGTCTAGCCCAGCATCATCCAGGAGAATGGTGCAGTAGTAGAAATGTTCTGTACTTGCACTATCCCCTGAGGGAGCCCCCAACCACTTATTCCTACTGAACACTTGAAATGTAGCTAGTACAACTGAGTCCGTTTTTACATTTCATTTCGTTTTAGTTATTTAAATATCCATTTCCTATTCATTGTAACTCACACATAAACCATTGTGGACACTGTTCCATTTCTGGAAGCTCTTTTATTCAGTTTATGTCCTCAGGATGTTCTCTTGGAAGAGGCAGCACAGAGTAGAGACCAATAGTACAGGATTCTTGAGCCCAGTGCCAGCTCCGTCTCTTGCTACCTGGGTGACTCACCATGGACTAGATGGAAGCTTCTAGAAGGCAGAGATCAAACTTAACCAATAAAGTTGGGACCACATCGGAAATGCTGTGTGTGATGCTGCAGAAGTCCAATGTTGGGAGAGTCGAGCCTTGGAATGAAAGAAGGCTTTGCAGAGAAGGTAGCTTTAGGGTAGTATCAGTACTTTGATGTGTGTCTAAGAACTGGCCAGGAGGGGGATGAGCACCAGAAGACTTAGTCAGGGACCTGACCTCCGAAATCATGATGTTAAAGAGGTTACTCCATTACAGTGGAGAGGACAGGTGGGCAGAAGAAAGGCCATAGGAAGCAAGCTCAGATGGGAGGCTATCAAATAACCTAATGCTTGCCAGGTGTTGTTCAGACTATTTTACATGCAGCTTATTTAATCCTCAAAGCAGAAGCACACTGTTCATTGTTACAGAGATGAGGATCCTGCCACCCAGAGAGACTAATGCCCATCATATGGTTAGAGATGGAGCAGAGGTAGGAGTCAGGCAGCTGGGCTCTAGAAGCCTGTACACGGTGGTCTCTAGGCTGTGCCACCTCTCATGAATAATATGCCAGGAGGAGAAGTTCCAGAACTGTTTTGTCTGATCTGCCAGAACCCAGAAGAAAAGCAGGGGCCAAGTGTACTTTTTGCATTTTGGATTTGAGACACTACAAGATCACCCTGGCTGGTGGCTGCAGGCATTAAGAAACCCAAGACCACAGCTCAGGAGTGAGTGCAGAGTGAGGTGACATTGCCCAGGCCTCAGAGACCATAGGTCAAGCCCTGGGGTCCCCATAGTCAAATGAAGCAGAGGAGTCAGCTTCCAGCAGGAACCAGATGGGATGGAAACAAGGAAAGGTGGTGAGAATCTTTTTACCCTGGATGTGTTTTTAGTAGTTATGTGTTGATATCAATCCTTATTGAAAAGTTAGACTAAAGATTCTGTAAAGTTAAAAAAAAAAAAAAGATTCTGTAAAGTTAGACCCTCTTAACTAAAAGTCTTAAGAGTAATCTAGATTTTGTCTATGGGTTTTGGTCACATTTGCGTGCTGGGACCTGAGTAGTTGTGTGTGCTCTTGGAGGCCCTCACGGTGAATACCTGTCTCTGCCCTCTGTGTGCCCTGCAGGTCGGCAGTCGTCGGGTGATACAGTACGGCGCAGCCCTCATGCTGGCGCTGGGCATGATCGGAAAGTTCAGCGCCCTCTTCGCCTCCCTTCCAGATCCTGTACTTGGCGCCCTCTTCTGTACTCTCTTTGGTAAAATTCCATTTCCTTGATAGTTGGCTTTCTCCTCAAGCTCCTTTTCTTTCTTCACATTGGTAAGGAATTCCTTCAGTGAGACTGAAGGTAATGATAAATTTTTATTTTAAAATACAAAAGGATGTACCTTATAAACATATAAATGCATATCACTTTCTAAGTTGAATTGATATTAAAGGTAGAATAACTGAGCTAGGAAAAATCAGATTAAATTTTAGTCTCTAGTTGCCATTTTTTTAAGGTTCTTATCATGCTTTATTGAAATCATGCTGCCTTGAATATCCTCTGCAGGTATCTTTGGATATCACATTTTTTAATGTGGTATAGAAGCTGTTTCTTTTCTTGTAGCTGAATTATTCCATTACGGATTTAATTGCAGATAAGACCTTCAGGAGCAATGTTCTTTTCTTTTCTTTTCTCTTTCATTTGTCCATACCGTACAGCATGTGGGATCTCCCATGCAAGTACTAACCAGGCCTGACCCTGCTTAGTTACTGAGCTCAGATGAAATGGGGCATGTTCAGGGTGGTATGGCCATAGAAAAGCATGTGGGACCTTAGTTCCCAGTTCTCTGACCAGGAATCGAACCCACACCCCCTGCACTGTAAGCACAGTCTTAACCACTGGACCACCAAGGAATTCCCTAGTTGCCATTTATAATTGATTTAAGCTCAGATATCTTTTCCCTGTGGGCCATTTAAAACTGTCGGTTTTTATAGAAGGGAGTCAATTTGATCTCTGTGCCATTCAGTGTAGTAATCAGGGACCTGATATTCAGGCCCGTATTCTAATGTAATTGAAATGTTTGAATTGAGTTTTTAAGGGGAACCATTGTCTTTAGTTTTCTGCCTGGTCTAAAGAAAGTATAATGTTTATGCCCCTGAATAAACCCAGATAGTGCCTGAGTCAGGTGGTTACATTCTGGTTCCATCCTGACACTACACAGGTCTCCCAACTTGTTTCTGATGGGACAGAGAAAGGCCATTGTAGGGAGTCTGCCCTAGACAGCGTATTTGTCATCCATGCCATAGGTGAGATAATGGAACTTGTGGTGTGATGTTTTCTCTCTAGGAATGATCACAGCTGTTGGACTCTCTAACTTGCAGTTCATTGATTTAAATTCTTCCCGGAACCTCTTTGTGCTTGGATTTTCAATCTTCTTTGGGCTCGTCCTTCCAAGTTACCTCAGACAGAACCCTCTCGTCACAGGTAGGAGAAACAGGCCATGAATCTTGTGGCAAAATTGGAACCACAGCCACCAGTTCACGGAACTTCAGGAGTCATTTCAATGAATGTTCACCTGTGTATTTCATTGCAGTCCCACTTGGCCGAAGTTTAACTTGAATCCCTTTGCACTCCCCACTTGAGTTGGCGCATGCATATAACTGATGTGCATGGCACAGTCTCCCTTCCTTCCTTTTCTCTTTCTTCTTCTTCCTGCTTCCATATGTTCTTTTTTTGAAAAAAAAAGCCAAACAAATGAGGATCCTACCCTTTGGCAGAATGCCTCTGTAAAACCTTTTGATTTTTCAGACTAAGGCTATATTAAAATTTAGAATTTCTTGAAACTCATCATACACTTTGCTATACATGTTTTTCTATTGGGATTACAAATATTTTGAGTTCAAGATCAACCATTTAAAAAAAATTTTATTGGAATATAGTTGCTTTACAGTGTTGTGTACATTTCTGTTGTACAGCAAAGTGAATCATACAAATATACATGCCCCCTCTTTTGTGGATTTCCTTCCCATTTGGGTCACCACAGAGCACTGAGTAGAATTCTCTGTGCTCTGCAATAGGTGCTCATTAGTTACCTATTTTATATATAGTAGTGTGTGTATGTTTAATTCCTTTTTTAAAAAGTTCTTTGTGATGTGGACTGTTTTTAAAGTCTTTATTGAACTTGGTGACATTACTTCTGTTTAATGTTTTGACTTTTTGGCCACAAGGCATGTTGGATCTTAGCTCCCTGACCAGGGTTTAAACCTGCAACCCCTGCATTGGAGGACAAAGTCTTAACCACTGGACCACCAGGGAAGTCCCCAATTCCTTTTTATGTTAATACCCAAATGTTGTAAAGAATGAACAAAGGAAGAATATCTTAAGAAACAAATTTTGTTGCTGACATTTTATGCAGAATTGGGGATCATTTTATATATGTATGTGTGTATTTTTTTTTTTTTAGCTGATATTCACATAACATAAAATTAATCATGTTAAAGTGAACAGATCAGTGGTATTTTAGTACATTTACAATGTTGTATAATCACCACCTCTATCTGGTTTCTAAAACATTCTCATCAGCCCAAAGTAAAATTTCATACCCATTAAATAGCTAACCCCCATCATTTCCCTTCCTCTCAGCTCCTGGCAACCACCAGTCTGCTTTCTGTTTCTATGAATTTACCTATTCTGGATGTTTCATAAATGGAATCCTACATTATGGACCTTTTATGTCTGGCTTCTTTCATTTGTCAGAATGCTTTCAAGATTTATCCATATATAAGTATTTCATTTCTTTTTATGGCTAGATAATATTCCATTATATGTGTATACCGTAATCTGTTTATCCATTTTTCCACTGATGCACATTTGGGTTGTTTCTGATTTTTGACTGGTGTAAATAGTACTGTCATGGACAATAATGTGCAAGTACAGGCAGTTCTCACTCATGGTAGTTATGGTCTATAAAATCCCCATGAATATGGACCTAGCAAATCCTGAACCATTGCTCTTGGGAGAACACAGTCAATAGCACTAGATCTCATGCCTGAATGACATTCATCTCACGTATTTTCTCCATGAGACGCATCATGGCCATCTTACAATGGGGCTGTTTTAAATAGCGAGATCACCAATGAAGAAGCACAAAAATGCAAAAAAAAATGTGGTATTATGCAGGCTGCTAAAAGAATGTTGTTTACAGTCTGAAAGCTAAAACCAGAAGGCAGAGCATTACCTTGTTTAACCTCGGCTGGGAACATGTGTGTTGGGTGACTCAAAATATTCACTGCTTTGTACATGTCCGTGAATGACTAAAAGCACCACAGTGTTCATTTTGGGTTTACAAATAAATTTCAGTGTGTAGGCAATTCACAAATAACAGAATCTGCCTGGTAGTGAGGACTATTTGAGTACCTGTTTTTAATTCTTTTGGGTATATGCCTAGGAATAGAATTGTTGGGCCATTCTGTTTAACTTTTTGAGGAACACCTGTTTTCCATAGCAGGTGAGCTATGGAACATTGCTCACAACATTCCCCTCAGGTATGTTGAACACAATGATTTCTCTTTCTCCACATTCTCACCAAACGTGTTGTTTTTCTGTTGGAGATCATTATATTTTTAAATACAAAAAGTGTGTGAATTTCTATTTTAATGTATCTCATTCATATAATGACATCTTTAGAAATAAATTTGCTCTAAATTAAAAGCAGCTAAGCACTAATTAGTAACCCAGAATTCGGAAGCCCTTCATTTGATTGCTGATCTCACAAATATTTTTGTCATCTTGTTATTCACTTTGTAAAATTTTCAACCTTACAGCAGCCATCTTTTATATTGATTTTTTTTTAATCTGCAAGCAACACTCTCCCACACCCCTGAAGGCTTCATAGTTCACTATAGAGTGAACTTCACTCTATTAGATTTTGGGTGGGGACTGTTCTGGGTCTTAGTTGTGGTACACAGGATCTTTCATTGAGCAGTGTGCAGGTTCTCTAGTTGCAGTACACAGGCTTAGTTGCTCGGAGGCATTTGGGGTCTTAGTTCCCTAACTAGGGACCGAACACTCGTCCCCTGCATTGGAATTCTTAACCACTGGACCACCCAGAAAGTCCACTCTGTTAGATTTACTTTCTGTGAATCATTGTTAGAAATTTTTCTTATGGAGATAACTTGATTACTGTCGAAGGTAGTTTAAATAGTTTATTTACTATTATTGTCATAATAGTTTAAGGCATTACTGGCAAGAATTTATACATGCAAAATAGAAATTTGCACTTTGATGCACTGCATTGACTGGCAATTACGCTCCACCCCAGTGTTCCTTTCTAAGTCAAGGACAAGTCTATTCTGACTGACTGTGACCTGTTGCTATGTTGTTTTTAGGGATAACAGGAATCGATCAAGTGTTGAATGTTCTTCTCACAACTGCCATGTTTGTAGGAGGCTGTGTGGCTTTTATTTTGGATAACACCATCCCAGGTATGTGGCATATATCGAACATGCTTATTACATATGTGACTTACTTTTTTGCCAAATAAATATGGGAAGCAGGAAGCATGAGTCAGTTCAAAGCCATCAGTGATTAAACTTTATTAAAGTGGTTAAGGTTTTACCTTGAGCCACCTTTCATGAATCACCTTTTTGCTAGTAAACTTAGTTTTTTCCTTCTTGCTGAATTATCTCTAAGAGAAAACAGGTGAATTCCTTGTATATGGTGGTATGGCAGCAGGATGCCTTAAGCATGCTCCAGCTACCTGCCCTCCTGCTCAGCCTTGCCTGGAGCCCTGCAGTTTGGCTTTCATTGACTTGTTCACATACTTCTGAGCCAGCTGCTACCAGTAGACAGCACTCCTCCTCCTTCTATGCCAAGTGCTGGGTGACAGACTTAAGATGCGATGTGGGGCCTGCCTTGTGGCTTCCTAGAGAAGGTTACTTTGTATTGTAAAATGCCGCCATGGACACACTGGTAGATTCATCGTCTGTTAGGGAAGGGTTATGTTTATTTTTGAGCTTAAAGGTTCTGTTGAGATTTTGCCCTTAATCTACCTCCAAAAGCCTCAATCAAAAAGAGGTTACTGGGGAAATGAGAGATGAACACATCGGGCAGAGGGAATCACACACATGAGTAGGTGGAAGGTGTTACATTTGTGGGAGGTCAGTAATATCCTCTTTCTTTCCTAAGCCAGCACTTAATAGAGAGACAAAGGAGTCAGGCAGATGGGAATGGTCAGTTTCATTACTGAAGTGCCCATGGGAGGGCATAGCTTATATATGTGAAAATAATGAGAAGTTCTTAAGTCCTGCACCATAGGATAGACTCTTCACCCAGGCTCAGGCAGAGAAATATGTTGTTAGGGCTCCCATGGAGCTAAAAGCAGGTACCAGTGCTATCTGCACTATAAAGACTTTTGAAAAGGAGTCCAGAGTGCTGAACCATGAAGATCCAGATCTGTCTCACTGATTGCTCTGTCAGGATACAGAATTGCCAGGAGTGTTTCACCAGTGGAAGTTCATCCTTATAGGACCACAAGTGGGGAATTTGTGACAAATGCACCCTACCCCCCAGTAAAAGGAGCAAAGCAGTATAAAAAGTGGTATGTCTAGATAAAGAAAGCTGAGTGCCAAAGAATTAATGCTTTTGAACTGTGGTGTTGGAGAAGACTCTTGAGAGTCCCTTGGACAGCAAGGAGATCCAGCCAGTCCATCGTAAAGGAAATCAGTCCTGAATGTTCTTTGGAAGGACTGATGCTGAAGCTGAAACTCCAATACTTTGGCCACCTGATGTGAAGAATTGACTCATTTGAAAAGACCCTGATGCTGGGAAAGATTGAAGGCGGGAGGAGAATGGGACGACAGAGGAAGAGATGGTTGGATGGCATCACCGACTCAATGGACATGAGTTTGAGTCAACTCCAGGAGTTGGTGATGGACAGGGAGGCCTGGTGTGCTGCAGTCCGTGGGGTAGCAAAGAGTCGGACATGACTGAGCAACTGAATTGAACTGATGTCTATGAGGAGGGTAGTGGGTGTGCAGTGACCAAGTAGTGAGGTCATTGTGAGATGTAATAAGGATTCTGACCCTATTTTGCAAGATCAAATCTGTGTTTTAGACATATTTGTTTTGCCGGGTTAGTGATTCTTAGATTTCTGGTTTGAGCATCAAAAACTTCTTCAAGTGCTCTTTTCTGTCATCCTGTCCATTCAATCTATGGGACAACAGAAGCAGAGAATCTCAATTCTTGGTAAAACTGTTTAACTAAACATTCCATTGTTCTGTTTTTGTTTTGCTGTTTGTGTTCCACAGGTACTCCAGAGGAAAGAGGAATCAGAAAATGGAAGAAGGGCGTGGGCAAAGGGAGCAAGTCTCTTGATGGCATGGAATCCTATGATTTGCCATTTGGCATGAACGTTATTAAAAAATACAGATGTTTCAGCTACTTACCCATCAGCCCAACCTTTGCAGGCTACACGTGGAAAGGCCTCGGGAAGAGCACTAGTAGCCGGAGTTCAGATGAAGACTCACAGGCCACAGTATAGCCGTAGCTCATCCTGTGGCCTGGCCACAGTGAGGCATGAACCTGTAGTTCCTTGCTGAGTAACAAGCAGTAACATATATGTTTGTAGATCTGCATTTATATTATCCACCCCAGAGCTAAGACAGATTACAGGTAGCTTTTTTCTTGTGGGTTGTGATCATGTCTAATAACGATGTCTCATCTATCTTTTTATTTAAGCCCTTGAGAACATCCGTTGATGGTCATGGTCACTGAGTTTAAAGTTCCTGCTCTCCTGTGGGAGTGGATGCTTGAAGTCTACAGTGACTCCTTGTTTTTAGTCCCCTTCTAACACCCTGTGCTAGCTTTCTTACAGGCCACCTCCAGGGTTCAGGGGCTTTCTGTCCTTGGAAGCACCAGGACCTGCACCTACAGAGACCTCCTCTGGTCAAGGGGTACCAATATCCTTGCACTGTCACAACTGACTGGTCAAGTGTGATTTTATGATCCCTGATACTGTGTGTAGGTGGCTACTGGCCAATTGAAAACAGTGACATGCTTTACACTCTGCCCAAATCTGTGCATGGGTAAAGTCTGTCCACAGATAGAATGGAAATTAGGGGACTGGACAAGAAGGGAAATTACCTTGAAATCAGTATCTGATTCTCAGTTACACTTTCTTGGTGCCACCTTGGCCCAAGCTAGGCCAACCTGTCTCTTATTGGTCTCCTTATTACTAGTAGCTGAGACACTCTATCTGGTATTTATCACTCCTGGCTGGTGTGATGGGTATACAGTGCCACACAAAGGCACCAAGCAGATGTTTATGAGGATCTTGGCTCTGCTGACGTGGATGTCAGTTATTGTTGTGTGTATTTGTAATTACAAGATTTTATTCCTATTTAATGTTACTGATTATGGGTTTTTTAAATCAGTGTTTTTCCATGTGACCCTCTTACCTTACATCCCTATTACCTGTCCCTCATCTCCTATCCCCCGTTAAGAAAGGAACCAGCATTTGTTAAAGCTATGGACACCAACAGGGAAGTTTGTTGTCATGGCTCTAGAAGGCCAGTAACCATTATTGTGGTTGTGTTTTGTATTGCTTGATACCATGAAAGTGTAAATACATAATGCTTAATCTGTTTATCAAACTGACTGCTGGACCAGAGCCCAGAAACCATAAGTTAAGTTATACGTTGATTTGTTTTCTGAAGAAGGGAAGCCAGGGCAGGTGACAAAACCGCTGCCATATTGAATGGTTCGGC
This sequence comes from Cervus elaphus, assembly GCF_910594005.1. NCBI lineage: Eukaryota > Metazoa > Chordata > Mammalia > Artiodactyla > Cervidae > Cervus > Cervus elaphus. The sequence goes on along the minus strand of NC_057837.1, from coordinate 47,106,143 downwards.
ATCCTGGTAAATTAATCACTGCAGTTAAGTTGCCATTCACATCTGGCAGTTAAGGCTTAAGGAAACTTTCTGTGGGTTGTCATGTTGAATGTCCACTGGATTCTTATTTTCCAGAGGGGAAGACTAGATTCCCTGACCAAATGCTGCCTTTCTTGTTGAAGAGGTAAGAAAAGCAGCTAGCAGTCCCCCTCTGTTAAATTCTTATTAGTAACATTAAATTATTTCTGACAAAAATGACTTACTGAATTTGGTTTGAAATTTTCAAAGGAAAAGCCTGAGTGACCTTGTTTCATGAGATAGTGCTTCTTAAGTGTTTATTTACCTGATTGTTTACAGGCAGTGGGCACATGGTTCTTGGCAGCCTTGAATCCACATAGTGAATTTCTGGCCCCCACAACTGGCCTCCTTGACTCCTGTAAAGTTTGGGGCTTTAAGACCTATTCTGGCAAGAACACTCCAGAGCTACTGCAATGTTTTGCCAAAACCTTATTGCAAATTAAGTAAAGAAAGACTCTAAATTTAAGTTTGTATGGGTTTTTTTTTTTGGGGGGGGGGGGGAGCATATTTAGAAGCACACTGGTTAATGATTTTCATCCTGTTGACTTGGTAAGCCCTGAAGACTGACAGCCCTAGTTGTCACCTTAATTGCCTAGTTTATTCTGTTTGTATTTTGCTTAGCATCTCCAATTTCTCTCCTCTGAACAGTGGGGAAACAGTTAAATAGCCCAGAGATGTGCAGTATTCTTGCTCTCTAGATGAGCAGAATGACCAAATACCCAAATGAAAGCCTCGGAACCATTGGTAATTCAGGAACAAGCTCCCTTCAGTTTAACTTGACCCAGGCATCTTCCCTCCCAATGGGTAACACTCAGGACGTGTGCAAGTCCTCAAAATGTGCAAAGATGCCCTGTGCCCACACCTCCTATTGGAAAAAGAGGCTTTTCCCCCTTCTCGTTCCATTGGGGCCAACTTTGATTCTCTGTCCATGGTGGGGGAAGGAGACAGGTTAGGAAGTGTCCTCTTGCTTGCAGATACACTGCAGAATGAGTCTGTAGTTGAAAAAAAAAACTATATTCATTTGCTTCTTGTGTTTGAGTACATACCTGAAAAGGAGGTTTGGGGGGATACTGTGCCTGTGCACCTGCCATGTGCATTATTGGGGTCACATACACCCCACGCTTTGGCCAGTTAAACGTTGTAGGATGTTTTGAATGTGAATGTCCTTGGACAGAGCATTCATTCTCCAATTCCCACTTGAACACCTCCCCCACCCTCCATTTTCACATTTATATTGGTGATCATGATGTGAAAAGTAGAAACTTACAAATAGGACAAAAGATGCTACAGTATCACTGGTGGGGGGCAAGGGAGAACCCACACTGGTTTTGATAAAATATCTAACGTGGATCATAGAAAAATGGGAAATGCCTCCAGTCTTTGTAGGCAATTTTCATTCTCACTCTCACTAGTGAATTTCACATAGATATACAGAATCTTTCTTAAGAGGGCTTCAGTGTTGGTAGATTGTAGTAAGTTTCTTGTGATTGATCAAGACAAGAGAATGGTATATCCATGGGTCCTGACGGTTTCCTGTTTTCTTGGTAACAAATTCATACACAGAATTTGCTTCATACTGTAGAACACTGACTTTCATGATTATACCTGGTTTATGCATGAATATTACAGTATTTCCATATAGTAAAATAATATTTCTACCCAGGATAATAGTCACAGTTTTCCAGGGAGGGAATGATAATTTTCATGACAATGTCATGTGATGATAGAATTTCTCCATTGATGAATCTCTAGTATGTGTTTATACTTTATTTACCCACTCATATATTTTATGACCATGAGCTAAGTTGTTATTTCTTTAATACGTGTCCCTGCTGAAATATTAGTACTAGCAAGCAACTTAGACTTGAAGTTGACAACTATAATCTTCCATAATAATCAATGCCACAAGAGTGTTCAGGCCAGATAGGAGATGAATAAGGAACTGTGGCAGAAGCCTCATCCCAGAAGCTGTCTGGTGCACAGAGAGGCAGCATCCTGCATACTCACCCCCACAGCTTGGGGTGGACACACAGCTGCGGGCAGCATGCCTGGCATGGCTATTGCCTCCTGGTTTGCTCACCCGGCTGTGTCCCCTGAATGCCCTGGCAGCCTGAGCTCTCACAGGGCCCACTTCAGGGAACCACCCCTTGGTCTTAGGGAAACACTTGGGGCGTCACATGTTACTTGTATTGTGCTCTGTCCCCTTAACGATTTTGACACAGAGAATAGGACTTCCTCTACCCTCCATTCCTCCTGCAGTCACAAGTGGAGTAGTGCAAGACGGTTGCCCATTTTTTGCCAGCCTTCAGCTTCTGCCCTTGGACCCTTGAAGCATGTTAATGCTGAAGATCCCTTTTCAGCAGCCTCTCACACATTCCTATCCTTTTAGGCTATTCTTGACCTCCTTGCCCTCACCCTACACTGGTGATATCCAGACTCCTTAGAATTGCTCTGTGTGTTTCCTGGCACTTAGGACACCCTCCCCAGTGGTGCCATCTTACTGACAGTCAAGTTAAGACCCTTTTTGTTCATTCATAGCAACCTTTGTCATGTTAGTCAATTTCTGACTGTTCTTAAAACAGTAGGGATGCCTATATTTTCCTTAAGTTTTTGTGACTGACTTTGGCTATATACCTTTCTGGGATTTTGTTTGGTTTTTATTTTTATTTTGCATATTGAGGGTATTTGGGGTGGGGTTGTTTTCTATGTCTAATTCTTTTATGGCGTTTTTAAAAAGAATTTTCATATTGTTTTTCTAACATACCTTCATTAAACGTTTAAGTATTTTAATATGTAATATTTGGACCAGATGTTGTGAATAATAGTAGAGATAAAGCTATTTTATTCTGTATTTTTAAAACTGTTCCGTACAAATAAAAGCTCTCCTGGATGCAATTCTGCTGTTCATGTACTTTGGCTGGTCTTTAAGAAACTCGTCATTAATTAAAAGTCATCACCTAGGGGAGGGAAATCAACTAATAAAAATTTCAGTTCAACAGGTTCAGATACATTAAAAACTCAAAGGAGGATAGCAGTTGCTGAAGTATCATTGGCCCCTATGGCTAGAGAACATTTCTCTCCTTGGGAGAATGCCTAACGGGGAAAGGAGACCTTGGTTGGAGGATGCACTCATGCTGGGCTTTGGGGTGAAATTATGAGTCTCTTAGTAAATTAGTGACATCTGGAGGCTGGAGACCTTTTAGGTATTGGTGACCAGAAAGACTGTCATGTCCACATAGTGGAATCTAGGGTTCCCAGAGCAATCTGGGCCCCTTTAGGGTTGAGGCTGGTACAGGAAATGCTGAGGTGTGGGTGCCAGAAAAGCTCAAAGCCAAGCTTGAGAGCAGCTCATTCAGTCAGAGGCATGGTTCCCAGAGGAATATGAAGACAAATCCAAAGGTGCTTGTTGGGCGTATTTCTTAATTTAGAGCAGACTTAGAACTCCTCCGTCTCCATCTTTTCTCCAACTGCCTTCAGTCTTTCCTAGCATCAAGGTCTTTTCCAATGAGTCGACATTTTCAGTGAGGCAAAAGAAGAGGGTGGCAGAGGAAGAGATGGTTAGATGGCATCACTGATTCAATGGACATGAACTTGGGCATACTCCAGGAGATGATGAAAGACAGGGAGGCCTGGTGTCCTGTAGTCCATGGGGTCAGAGTCAGACACAACTTAGTGACTGAACAACGACAATAAATCCACATCTCTATCCCTCGTTTGTCTCTGGCAGTTTGAGCCATAGTGAACACCACAGCTACTTCCATAGGAATTCAACCTGCTGCTTCCAGTTCCCAATATCCTGACCTATGAGTCACTGCTAAGCATCCAGTTACAAGATGAACTGTTTCACCTTACACCACTATATACGTGAGGAAAATGCATGTGAGGTATTTCATACCCATGTTCTCACCCCCACTTGGGACAACAGCACGTTCCAGTGGTAAAGCCCCACCCCCCACCCCATGGACCTCTCACCTGGTACACCCCCATTCCTCCCCAAGAGAGACCCACTACCTGGATTTGGGGTTTATCCTTTCCTTGCTTTTCTTCACAATCTTGCATATATATGCATTCCTATACCACTTACTGTTTAGTTTTCGGACATTTAAAGGTGTATGTGCTGTCACATTTTACTATTGTGAGGTTATTTCATGTTGGTACATAAACTTCCAGAGAGAATGAGCAAAAATGAAGCCCTTTAGAGCTAGGATCATCCCATGAATGCCAAATTTTTCATCAACCCTGTTAGAGGAGTTACATTTTTCAGTTTAGTTCACTCACTCAGTTGTGTCTGACTCTGCGACCCCATGGACTGCAGCACGCCAGGCTTCCCTGCCCATCACCAACTCCTGGGGCTTGCTCAGACTCATGTCCATCAAGTCAGTGATGCCATCCAAACATCTCATCCTCTTTCATCGCCTTCTCCTGCCTTCAGTCTTTTCCAGCATCAGGGTCTTTACCAATAAGTCAGTTCTTCGCATTAGGTGGCTAAAGTATTGGAGTTTGAGCTTCAACATCAGTCCTTCCAAAGAATATTCAGGACTGATTTCCTTTGGGATTAACTGGCTTTATCTCCTTGGAGTCCAAGGGAGTCTCAAGAGTCTTCACCAACACCATAGTTCAAAATCATTAATTCTTCGGCACTCAGCTTTCTTTATAGTTCAACTCTCACATCCATACATGATTCCTGGAAAAACCATAGCTTTGACTAGATGGAACTTGTCAGCAAAGTAATGTCTCTAGTTTTTAATATGCTGTCTAAGTTGGTCATAGCTTTTCTTCCAAGGAGCAAGTGTCTTTTAATTTCATGACTTCAGTCACCATCTGCAGTGATTTTGGAGCCCAAAAATATAAAGTCCGAACTGTTTTCTATTGTTTCCCCATCTGTTTACCATGAAGTGATAGGACCGGATGTCATGATCATAGTTTTTTGAATGTTGTTTTAAGCCAACTTTTTCACTCTCTTTCACTTTCATCAAGAGGCTCTTTAGTTCTTCTCTTTCTGCCATAAAGGTGATGTCATCTGCGTATCTGAGGTTATTGATATTTCTCCTGGCAATCTTGGTTCCAGCTTGTGCTTCATCCAGCCTGGCATTTCACATGATGTACTCTGCATATAAGTTAAATAAGCAGGGTGACAATATACAGCCATGACGTACTCCTTTCCCAATTTGGAACCAGTCTGTAGTTCCATGTCTGATTCCAACTGTTGCTTCTTGACCTGCATACAAATTTATCAGGGCAGGTAAGGTGGTCTGATACTCCCATCTATTCCCATCTCTTTAAGAATGTCCCACAGTTTGTTGTGATCCACACAGTCAAAAGCTTTGGTGTAGTCAGTAAAGCAGAAGTATGTTTTTCTGGAACTCTTACTTTTTCGATGATCCAACAGATGTTGGCAATGTGATCTCCTTGCATTCTTAAGGATTGGAAAATAAAAAACATTGAACTTGGGATTTTATGTCTAGCCACTCAAAAGCCCCCATTTAAATACTTTGGGTAAAGTACTTAAATACAAGGGATAACAAATCTAGGAAATACTGTAGAAGATAACTGAAGGAAAGATAAGCAGTAAGGATCTGGGTCAACTTGGTGTCTTGGTTCGTTATGCCTATGAGAAAACCGTAGAGTGGGTGGTTCAGAAACAAAAACATTTCTTACGGTTTTGGAGGCTAGAAATCACGGCATGGCAGATTGGTATCTGGTGAGGTATCTTCTGCTTCCTGGCTCAGAAATAGCCATCTCCTTACTGTGTCTTTACATGGTGGAAAGGGCAAAAGATTGAGCTCTTAAGAGGGCACAACTCCCATTCATGAGGGCTGCAGCCTCATGACCTAGGATCAGTTCAGTTGCTCAGTCATGTCCGACTCTTGCAACCCCATGCAGCACACCAGGCTTCCCTGTCCATCACCAACTCCCAGAGCTTACTCAAATTCATATCCATAGAGTCGGTGATGCCATTCAACCATCATTCTCTGTCATCCCCTTCTCTTCCTGAACTAACTACCCCTCAAAAGCCCCACCTCTCAGTACCAACACACTGGGGATTAGGTTTCAATATATGAATTTGGGTGGATGCAGTATGGCACTTGGTTGTTAAAATGTAGTGAAGGAAGGCAAAAAAAAAAAAAAAATGTAGTGAAGACCAAAGGAAAGAAAAGAATACCAATAATATGCTCAAATGATAATTTCAGGCCATATCAACTTGGTGATGGAAGAAGAGAGACAGAGATGAGAGAAACAAGCCCAATGTACCAATAACAATAAATGGACTAAACTTGCCAGTTAAAAAGTAGATTGTTAGACCAGGTCACAGAATAAAATCCTGATCATATACTACTTGCAACACTGAGTTCATAAGTGTGGCTGTGATTGTTGATGGGTGCAACAACTTATGTCCAGAAGTTGATAAAGCTATTTGACAGTCATTTTTATATGTGTTGAATTCAGTACTAAAATATCTGCTCTGTAGTTTGCATGTCTTTAGTTCTAGAAATTGATTTTTTGGTATATTTTACGAAAGTCTTAACCTATAATGGATTGGGAAAAACAAAAAAAAACGATCCTTCATCACAGATGTGTCTAGAAGTACTATTTACAGACTCGTTTACATAAGAGTGTACAAAATTCAAAGTAAAAGCATGGGTGAAAGAATCTCATGGGGCAAATACTAACCATCTATTATATTATTTGCAGACAAAATAAATTCTAGACAAAAGTTGCTAAGGATAGGGAGGTTCTGGGAGTTCCTTGGTGGTCCAGTGTTAAGACTAGAGCTTTCACGGCTATGGGCCTGGGTTCAATCCCTGGTTGGGAAAATAAGACCCCACAAGATGTGTGGTGCCACCGAAAAAAAAGGATGGGAAAGTTCAATTGATAAAGAGGAGTATTTTAAACATATGCACCTTATCAGATAACCTCAAAATTTTTGCAGTATAAATGGATGGAACTAGAGGAAGAAATTGATAGGTCCACCAGCCAGTGGGAGAGTCTAGTACTTCCCTTTTGATATGTCAGGCAGACAAAAACTAAGCAAGGTTAAGTGACCAAAGAGCATGTTTAGAATCAGAGAGTACGCAGTCAGAGAGTAGCCATTCCTCACAAGTACTCAGAGATGTTTCTAAAAGTGATTTATGTTCTAGGCCCTAAAGCAAGCCTCATTTTTTTTTCCAAAATAAATATCGTAGGAAACATATTCTCTAACTATATACACAATTAGAAGTTAGTAATAAAATAATTAAGAGTTTCTATGTATTTGGATGTATAAAATACTGCTAGATAACTTGTTGGTAGAGAAGAAACCAATAATGGAAATGTTTAGTGAAGCTTATTGCATGTTTTCTCTTTCTGGAAAGAGAATTCTTCCAGAATTCTTCTGGAATTCTGATGTTGCCTTCACACTGCATCTCCTTTGTCTTAAGTTTCATAGTTTCACTCATACTATACTATCCTTTCCCATTTTCTCTAAGTTCTGGGACCATGTCCTATAACAATGATCTAAGTCACTGACAGGATTTTCTGGAATACTCAACCTCTTGCTCATGTTTCTAGAGCAATTTTGGAACAATTTGTTTTTAGTAATTTTCAAACATACACAAAAGTAGAGAGAATTGCATAATAGCCCCTGATGTGCCCATCATCTGGCTTAACGGGTGTCAACTGCTAGCCACTATTGTTATATGTCTATCCCTTAATTTCCTGTTCCCCATTGTTTTGATCAAGTCCTGGGTGTTTCACTTCATCTATAAACAACTCAGTAGTTAACCTCTAAAAGATAGTTTTTAAAAAACCAAACAATTATCTTAAAAATTAAGTGTTTAATATGATAAATTTTTAGTGTTCAAGTTTCCAGTTTTCTCATAAATATTAGAAACAGGAGCCACATCATGTCCTGAATGTCCACACATTGCCATTGATGTTGATTGATACACCTCTCTTGCTCTCTCACTTTTTTTCTCTTTCCTTTTATTTTTAAAAATTGTTTGTTTATTTATGTTTGGTTGCTCTGTGTCTTTGGTTGCATTTATACTGCATAAATTTTGGTTGCGTAGGCTTTCTCTAGTTGCTGCAAGTGGGGGCTACTCCTTGTTGCAGTGCATGGGCTTCTCATTGTGGTGGCTTTTCTTGTTTCAGAGCCCAGACTCTAGGAATAGAGGCTTCAGTAGCTGCAGCACATGGACTCTAGAGCATCGGCTCAGTAATTGTGGCTCACTGGCTTTGTTGCTCTAAACCATATGGAGTCCCCCTCAACTGCAGATTGAACCCGTGTCCCCTGCCTTGGTAGATGGATTCTTAACTACTGTATCATCAGAGAAGTCCCTGCTTGAAGTTTACTTGTTGAGCAATTTATTTGTCCTGTAGTTTCCTACGGAAGGTGCTGAGTGCATCCCCCTCAAGCATATTCCTTTGTCTAGGGTGGGGGAAGCACTAATTTACAAGTAAATGTGTGTGCTTCCATCAGGTAACATGTGGTCTCTCGTTTCCTGATGTTAACAGCCGGGAAATCTCAGTTCCAAGATCCAGCAGTTTATTAGGGGGCATTGCCTTTTTAAGTTTGGCTTCATAATTGTATTTCAAATTAAAATACAATCTTCCATGATGCAATCTTTTCATAGATGCAGTAACCTCTTGAAGTCCCCTGAAAATGTATCTTAGGGACTTTGCATGAAAGTTTTCTCCCATGTCATCTGATTGTTTCTTTGGGAAATGTTTCTTTCAGTTCCTCAGAATAGACCCCTTTTTTGGACTATTGAATCTTTTCATGTATACTTGGTGATTTTCTTTCTTTCTTTTTTTTTTTTCTGACTGTTCATACTAAAGAAAATTTGTGTCTTTTTCAGCAATAGGATTTACTTTAGGATTTGGTTACTTCCCCCCACGAAGTTGAAATTAAAATCCTTTATGTGTTTTGAATTGGCCTCTTCTTGGATTTTCTTCAAAGTTTGGCTCCACCTGCATCCATTTACCAGATTCTTGTTTATTCAGCAATAGATATTCATTAGATATTCTCGCAATTCAGTTTTGTTACAAATACATTTATATTTATGTAGATGTGTGCTTAAAAGAAAGTAATGAAAATGTGCTCCAAAACCTTTGACCATCATCTTTGGGAAGTGGGGTTACAGGTTACATTTATTCATTTTTCTTTTTATTTTTCTCTATTTGAAATACTAATTACTCACATAAATACTTTTTCCAAAGGACATGAAAATTGTTTTACAATTGTTTCTTACTGAAGTGTAATTCATGTACAATATTATGTTACAGGTATATAGTATAGTGAATCACAATTTTTAAAGGATATACTCCATTTATAGTTATTATAAAATATTGCCTATATTCTCTGAATTATACAACATATACTTGTACCTTAGTTTATACCTAATAGTTTGTACCTCTTAACCCCCTACTCCTATTTTGCCCCTCCCCCTTGCCTCTGTCTACCAGTAACCACTAGCTTGTTCTCTGTGAATCATATTTTTTTGTTATATTCACTAGTTTGTTGTAGTTTTCAGATTCCACATATAAATTATACAGTATTTGTCCTTCTGTCTGACTTATTTGCTTAGCATAATACTCTCCAAGTCTATCCATGTTGTTCCAAATGGCAAAATTCCATTCTTTTTTTTATGTATGAGTAGTGAAAAATATAATTATATTCAGCAACATCTCAGTTTAAGAAATGGAAAAGTCCTCGTACTCCTCTAATGCTAATATAAAATATTCAGTTCAGTTCACTTCAGTTGCTCAGTCATGTCCAACTCTGCAACCCCATGGACTGCAGCACGCTAGGCCTCCCTGTCCATCACCAACTCCCAGAGTTGACTCAAACTCATATCCATTGAGTCAGTGATGCCATCCAACCATCTCATCCCCTGTCATCCCCTTCTCCTCCTGCCTTCAATCTTGCCCAGCCTCAGGGTCTTTTCAAATGAGTCAGTTCTTTGCATCAGGTGGCCAAAGTATTGGAGTTTCAGCTTCAGCATCAGTCCTTCCAGTGAACATTCAGGACTGATTTCCTTTAGGATGGACTGGTTGGATCTCCTTGCAGTCCAAGGGACTCTCAAGAGTCTTCTGCAACACCACAGTTCAAAAGCATCAATTCTTCGGTGCTCAGCTTTCTTTATATACCAACTCTCACATCTATACATGACTACTGGAAAAACCACAGGTTTGACTAGATAGACCTTTGTTGGCAAAGTCTCTGCTTTTTAATATGCTGTCCAAATTGGTCATAACTTTTCTTCCAAGGAATAAGAGTCTTTTTTAATTTCTTGGCTGCAATCACCATCTGCAGTGATTTTGGAGCCCCAAAAAATAAAGTCTGACACTGTTTCCCCATCTATTTGCCATGAAGTAATGGGACCAGATCTCATGATCTTAGTTTTCTGAATGTTGAGTTTTAAGCCAACTTTTTCACTCTCCTCTTTAACTTTCATCAAGAGGCTCTTTAGTTCTTCTTCACTTTCCGCCATAAGGGTGGTATCATCAGCAGATCTGAGGTTATTGATATTTCTCCAGGCAGTCTTGATTCCAGCCTGGGCTTCATCCAGCCCAGTGTTTCTCATGATTTACTCTACATGTAAGTTAAATAAGCAGGGTGAAATATACAGCCTTGATGTACTCCTGACCTGCATACAGATTTCTCAAGAGGCAGGTCAGGTAGGCTGGTATTCCCATCTCATTAAGAATTTTCCGCAGTTTGTTGTGATCCACACAGTCAAAGGCTTTGGCATATAAAAGATTACACTTCCTCCAATTGTGAAAGTGAAAGTAAAGTCGCTCAGTCATGTCCGACTCTTTGCAGCCCCATGAACTGTAGCCTACCAGGATCCTCCATCCATGGGATTTTCCAGGCAAGAGTAATGGCAAGTGGGTTGCCATTTCCTTCTCCAGGGCATCTTCCCAACCCAGGGATCAAACCCAGGTCTCCCGCATTGTAGGCAGATGCTTTGCCGTCTGAGCCAGCGGGGAAGTTAAAATAGTCGTAGTCAAATATATCTCAGTAAAATAATGAAAGTGCTAAAGCTAATGCATGTATATTTACCATCTTTTGTCCTGCATAGGATGGTATCGCCTAATAAATGACATGGCTTGTTGGATGAAGTCTTCCAGAACATCCTGATAGTCTTTTCTCGTATTTTACATGGGCTATATATCCAATATCTATTTCTCTGCAAGTATTGTACAGATTAGATACTTATTTTTATATATTTGTTTTATATCTAGTCAGATATGATTAAATTCTTTTATTAATCACTTTCATGTTTTTTAATTAGTCAGTTAGATTTTCTTTTTACCAAGGTGATACTGCATAATAATAATGAAGTTGGGCATCCTCTGAAGTTGCTGATTTAGGTTAAGTGTTGGTTCCTAGAATATTTGTCACTGAATCTTGGTGAATTGTCTTTATTATATATTTAAACAGTTTATACTTTTATTTAGCATTTTGACTGAGTGGCTGCTCACTTTTATCAAATGGCTTTTCACCATTTAATTATTATAAGGTCTTGTCCTTTAATTTATTATAATAAATTAAATTGCCAGATTTGCTGATTTTGAACTGTCTTTGCATTGTTGAAATATATCACACAGTGTCACAGTCCAGGTACATGGAAGAGTTCTATTTGCTAGCGATCTTTAAGGATTTTTACAACCATATTCACAAGGGCGATTGATTACAGTTTTTAGTTTTTGTACTTCCATATCAGAATTAAATGTTCAGATTATTGTGGCTTCATAAAAGAAATTCAGTTCAGTCACTCAGTCATGTCCAACTGTTTTCGACCCCATGGACTACAGCACGCCAGGCTTCCCTGTCCATCACCAACTCCTGGAGCTTGCTCAAACTCATGTCAGTGATGCCATCCAACCATCTCATCCTCTGTCATCCCCTTCTCCTCCTGCCTTCAATCTTGCCCAGCCTCAGGGTCTTTTCAAATGAGTCAGCTCTTCACATCAGGTGGCCAAAGTATTGGAGTTTCAACTTCAGCATCAGTCCTTCCAATGGATATTCGGGACTGATTTCCTTTAGGATGGACTGGTAGGATCTCCTTGTAGTCCAAGGGACTCTCAGGAGTCTTCTCCAACACCACAGTTCAAAAGCATCAATTCTTCAGCACTCAGCTTTCTTTATAGTCCAACTCTCACATCCATACATGATTATTGGAAAAACCATAGCTTTTTTTTTTTTTTTTTTTTAAACCATAGCTTTGACTAGACAGATATTTGTTGACAAAATAATGTCTCTGCTTTTTAATATGCTGACTAGGTTGGTCATATCTTTTCTTCCAAGGAGCAAGCATCTTTTATGGCTACAGTCACCGTCTGCAGTGATTTTGGAGCCCAAAAATATAAAGTCTCTCACTGTTTCCACTCTTTCCCCATCTATTTGCCATGAAGTGATGGGACCAGATGCCGTGATCTTAGTTTTTTGAATGTTGAGTTTTAAGCCAATTTTTTCACTGTCCTCTTTCACTTTCATCAAGAGGCTCTTTAGTTCTTTGTTTTCTACCACAAAGGTGGTATCATCTGCATATCTGAGGTTATTTATATTTCTCCAGGTATTCTTGATTCCATCTTGTGCTTCATCCAGCCTGGCATTTCACATGATGTACTCTGCATATGAGTTAAATAAGTAAGGTGACAGTATACCCTTCCTAATAAAAGAAATTAAGAAGCTTTAAGGAGAAGGAAATGGCAACCCACTCCAGTGTCCTTGCCTGGAGAATTCCAGGGATGGCGGAGCCTGGTGGGCTGCCGTCTATGGGGTCACCCAGAGTCGCACACTACTGAAGCGACTTAGCAGCAGCAGCAGGAAATTTTAAATCACTTGTCCATGATCTAAAATAATTTAAATAACATTAAAGATTTTCTTTCTTTAGAGTTAAATAAACATGGCTGTGAATCCATCTAGTTCTGATACCTTCCCCCCACCCCCAGTGGTAGAGCTTTAATTACTACTTTTATTATAATTATTATAATAATTTGTCTTTTATTATAATTAATTTGTCTATTCAAAGTTCCACTTTGGGGGTCAATTTTGCTAGAAAATCCTGTTTTCTCTAAACCTCAAATATATAGAATTAGGTAAATATTCTTTGATAATTTTTATTTTACACTTTTCTGTATCCCCTTCCTTCATTAATCAACTTTTCTTTTATTAATTTCTTCTTCCTATTTTATTTTGCTTTAAATTTTTTGCTCTTTTCTTAGTTTTAAAAACTGATCACTATATTCCTTTATCTTTCTAAGTTAATAATGAAATTTTAAGTCTACACAGTCTATATTTTCCTTTGGATAGTTTTTTACTAATAAGTTTTGATATGAATTATTATCCTCTTTATTGATTTCTAGATAGTTTCTAATTGCTCTATTATCTAGATACCCTTGGATATCTAGAAATCTATTTCTTAATTTCCAAGTAGTAAAATTTTGGTTACTTAATTATTTACAGTTTTATTGAATTATGACTATAAAATGTAGTCAAATACATGATCAGTTTTTACAAATGATCCATGGATATGTAATCTATTCTTTATCCAAAAGATTTAGGTATGTTGATTGTATTATACAGTCACTCTGTCACCTTCAATTTACTTTTGTTAGGTCAAAAAAAAAAGAGTCATATTTAAATCTCTAACAATTTTATTTTTTCTTAATATATATTTTATTGAAATATAGTTGACTCACAGTGTTTCAGGTGCACAGCAAGGTGACTCAGTTACCTATACACATATATTATTTTTGAAATTATTTTCATTGCAGGTTATTACAAGATATTGACTATAGTTCCCTGTGCTATACAGTTAACATTTGTTGCTTGTTGCATATAAATTTTTTTTAATTAGAAACCTAGCATTCCATTCATACTAAGTCAAACTAGTAGAATCAAAATGTCATAAATTTTTTAGTTTTAGGCAATGGTTCATACGTTTTCTAAAATATATGTATTTTACATATTATTTATATATATGTATGCAAAAACTTTTCTACTATGCTTGATAAAGTCTTGAGAAAGAACATTAAAGAAAAGATGGAAAATTGGAAAACATAAACTAAATGAAATAGAAGCACTGATAATGAAAAAGAAAAAGTGAAACAAACTAAATAAAAGTAAAAGAACCTCATATAGTCCAGCTGTTTTTACACATGATTGCTCATTACAAACATATCTGGAGCTCTGGAGAAACAAAAAACAATATCTGGACATTTGTATTTTTCAAAAAAATTTCAAGATAATTCTGATACACAACTGGATTTTAAAAAGTAATTACAGGTTTTTCTATTAAATCCTAGTTTTGGCGATACAGAGTTTTATTTTTGTTGACCAATCATGATACAGTGGTATTAAGTGAGCAGTAATTACATAATCACAATAGTGAAAGATTTTTATCAGTTTTCACAATCAATAGCCAGACAAAAAATAAAAGATAATTAAAATTGCAAGCCATAATGGGAACATGATTAACTTAACAATATAAAATAATTGCATACAATTTGGGGGGTCAAGCAGAGTGATGTGGTAAGTGGAAGTACATACATGCACAAGTTTTCAGTCTGTCTTTTGGTTGGTACATTTAATCTATTTACATTTATGGTAATTATGTATGATCCTATTACCATTTTCTTGTTTTGGGTTTATTTTCTGTTAGGTCTTTTCCTTTTCTTGTGTTTCCTGTCTAAAGAAATCATTTTAGTGTTTTTGTAAACCTGTTTGGGTGGTGCTGAATTCTCTTAACTTTTGCTTGTCTAGAAAACTTTGATTTCTCCATCATATCTGAATAAGAGTCTTACTGGGTAGAGTATTCTTGGTTATAGTTTCTTCCCTTTCATTACTTTAAAAATATAGTGCCATTCCCTTCTGGCTTGTAGAGTTTCTGTTGAGAAATCATCTGACAGCCTGATGGGAGTTGCCTTTTATGTTATTTGTCATTTTTCCCTTGTTGCTTTTAATATTTTATCTTTGTCTTTAATTTTTGTCAGTTTGATGACCATTATCAAACTGGTGTGTTCCTCCTTGGGTTCATCCTTCCTGGGACTCTCTGTGCTTCCTGGACTTGCGTTGACTATTTCCTTTCCATGTAAGGGAAGTTTTCAACTATTATCTCCAAATATTTTCTGAGGCCCTTTCTGTCTCTCTTCGCCTTGTGGGATACCTATGATGTGAACGTCGTGTCATCCCAGAGGTCTCTTAGGCTGTCTTTGGCTGTCTTCATTTCTCTTCACTCTTTTTTCTGTATTCTGTTATGCAGCAGTGATTTCCACCATTCTGTGCTTCAGGTCATTTATCCGTTCTGCTGTTGATTCCTTTTAGTGTATGATTCATCTCTGTTTGTCTGTTCTTTAGTACTTCTTGTTATTGTTGTTCAGGGGCTCAGTCGTGTCCAACTCTTTGTGACCCCATGTGCTGCAGCATGCCAGGCTTCCCTCTCCTTCACTCTCTCCTGAAGTGTGCTCAAACTCATGTCCATTGAGTTGATGATGTCATCCAACCATCTCATCCTCTGTCACCCCCTTCTCATGCTGCATTCAATCTTTCCTCGCATCAGGGTCTTTTCCAATGAGTCAGTTCTTCACACCAGGTGGCCAAGTATTGGAGATTCAGCATCAATCCTTCTAATGAGAATTCAGGGTTGATTTCCTTTAGGATTGACTGGTTTTCTCTCCTTGTGGTCCAAGGGGCTCTCAAGAGTCTTCTCTAGAATTACAATTCAAAAACATCAATTCTTTGACACTCAGCCTTCCTTATGATCCAACCATCACATCCATACATGACTACTGGAAAAATCATTGCTTTGACTATTATATGGACCATTATCAGTAAACTGATGTCTCTGCTTTTTCATACGCTGTCTAGGTTTATAATAGCTTTTCTTCCAAGGAGCAAGTGTCTTTTCATTTCATGGCTGCAGTCACCATCTGCAGTGATTTTGGAACCAAGAAAATAAAGTCTCTCACTGTTTCTATTGTTTCCCCATCTGTTTGCCATGAAGTGATAGGATGGGATATTTCTCCTAGCAATCTTGACTCCAGCTTGAGCTTCATCCAGCCTGGCATTTCTCATGATGTACTCTGCATCGAAGTTAAATAAGCAAAGTGACAATACACAGCCTTGTGGTAGTCCTTTCCCAATTTTGAACTAGTCCATTGTTCCATATTCGGTTCTAACTGTTGCTTCTTGACCTGCATACAGTGTTCACAGGAAGCAGGTAAGGTGGTCTAATATTCCCATCTCTTGAAGAATTTTCAACAGTCCTGTGATTCACACAGTCAAAAGCTTTTGTGTAGTTAATGAAGCAGTAGTAGATTTTTTCAGGAATTCCCTTGCTTTTTCTGTGTTTCAACGGATATTGGCAATTTGATCTCTGGTTCTTCTACATTTTGATCTCTGGTTCCTCTAACTATGAGCCATGCCACCTAGGGCCACCCAAGACAGATGGGTCATAGTTGAGAGTTCTGACAAAACCTGGTCCACTGGAGAAAAGGATGGCAAACCACTTGAGTATTCTTGCCTTGAAAACCCCATGAACAGTATGAAAAGGCAAAAAGATATGACACTGAAAGATGAACTCTTCAGGTCGGTAGGTGCCCAATATGCTACTGGACAAGAGTGGAGAAATAGCTCCAGAAAGAATGAAGAGGCTGAGCCAAAGCAAAAACAATCACCAGTTGTGGATGTGATTGGTGATGAAAGTAAAGTTCAATGCTGTAAAGAACAATATTGCATAGGAACCTGGAATGTTAGCCATTGAATCAAGGTAAATTGGAAGTGATCAAACAGGAGATGGCAAGAGTAAACATTGACATTTTAGGAATCAGTGAACTAAAATGGACCGGAATGGGCAAATTTAATTCAGATGACCATTATATCTACTACTGAGGGCAAGAATCCCTTAGAAGAAATGGTGTGGCTCTCATAGTCAACAAGAGTTTGAAATGCAGCACTTGGAAGCAATCTCAAAAATGATAGAATGGTCTCTGTTCATTTCCAAGGCAAACCATTCAATATCACAATACTCCAAGTCTATGCCCCAAGCACTAATGCCAAAGAAGCTGAAGTTGAATGGTTCTATGAAGACCTACAAGACCTTCGAAAACTAACACCCAAAAAAATTAGCCTTTTCATCATAGATTGAAATGCAAAAGTAGACAGTCAAGAGATACCTGGAGTAACAGGCAAATTTGGCCTTGGAGTACAAAATGAAGCAGGGCAAAGACTAACAGAGTTGTACCAAGAGATTGCACTGGTATAGCACCCACTTCCAATAACACAAGAGGTGACTGTACATATGGACACAACCAGATGGTCAATACTGAAATCAGATTGATTATATTCTTTGCAACTGAAGATAGAGAAGCTCTACACAGTCAGCATAAACAAGTTCGGGCTCAGATCATGAACTCCTTATTGTCAAATTCAGACTTAAATTTAAGAAAGTAGGGAAAACCACTAGACTATTCAGGTATGACCTAAATCAAATCCCTTACAATTATACAGTGGAAGTGACAAATAGATTCAAAGGATTAGATCTGATAGACAGAGTGCCTGAAAAACTACGGACAGAAGTTTGTAACATTGTACAGGAGGTTATGAGCAAAACCATCCCCAAGAAAAAGAAATTCAAAAAGCCAAAATGGTTGTCTAAGGAGGCTTTACAAATAGCTGAGAAAAGAAGAGAAGTGAAAGGCCATGGAGAAAAGGAAAGATATATACATCTGAATGCAGAGTTCCACAGAATACCAAGGAGGGATAAGAGAGCCTTCTTAAGTGGTCAATACAAAGAATAGAGGAAAACAATAGAATGGAAAAGACCAGAGTTCTCTACAAGAAAATTAGAGATACCAAGGCAATATTTCATACAAAGATGGGCACAATAAAGGACAGAAACAGTATGGATCTAACACAAGAGAAGATATTAAGAGGAGGTGGCAAAAATACACAAAAGAACTATACAAAAAAGATCTTCATGACACAGATAACCATGATGGTGTGATCATTCACCTAGAGCCAGACATCCTGGAGTGCAAAGTCAAGTGGGCCTTAGGAAGCAGTATCATGAACAAAGCTAGTGGAGGTGATGGAATTCCAGCTGAGCTATTTCGAACTCTAAAAGATGATTCTGTGAAAGTGCTGCACTCAATATGCCAGCAAATTTGGAAAACTCAGCAGTGGCCACAGGACTGGAAAAGGTCAGGTTTTACTCCAATCCCAAAGAAAGGCAATGCCAAAGAATGCTCAAACTACCACACAATTGCACTCATCTCACCTGCTAGCAAAGTAATGCTGAAAATTCTCCAAGCTAGGCTTCAACAGTATGTGAACTGAGAACTTCCAGATGTTTAAACTGGATTTAGAAAAGGCAGAGAAACCAGAGATCAAATTGCCAACATCCACTGAATCATAGATAAAGTAAGAGAATTCCAGAAAAACATCTACTTCTGCTTCATCGACTATGCTAAAGCCTTGACTGTGTAGATCACAACAAACTCTGGGAAATTCTTAATGAAATGGGAATACCTGACCATCTTATCTGTCTCCTGAGAAATCTGTATGGAAGACAAGAGGCAACAGTTAGAACCTGACATGGAACAATGGACTGATTTCAAATTGGGAAAGATGTAAGTCAAGGCTATATATTTTCACCCTGCTTGTTTAACTTCTATGCAGAGGACATCATGCAAAATGCCGGGTTGGATGAAGCACAAGCTAGAATCAAGATTGTCTGGAGAAATATAAATAACCTCAGATATGCAGATGATAACACCCTTATGGCAGAAAGAGAAGAAAAGTTAAAGTGCTTCTTGATGAAGGTGAAAGAGGAGAGTGAAAACCTGGCTTAAAACTCAACATTCAAAAAACTAAGATCATGGCATCTGGTCCCATCTCTTCATGGCAAATAGATGGGGAAACAATAGAAACAGTAAGAGACTTTATTTTGTGGGGCTCTGAAACCACTGCAGTTGATAACTGCAGCCATGAAATTAAAAGACACTTGCTCTTTGGAAGGAAAGCTATGACCAACCTAGACAGCATATTAAAAAGCAGAGAAATTACTTCACCAGCAAAGGTCCATCTAGTCAAAGCTATGGTTTTTCCAGTAGTTGTCTATGGTTGTGAGAGTTGGGCCATAACAAAAGCTGAGCACTGAAGAATTGATGCTTTTGAGCTGTGGTTTGAAGAAGACTATTGAGAGTCCCTTGAACTGCAAGGGGATCCAACCAGTCAATCCTAAAGGAAATTAGTCCTGAATATTCATTGGAAGAACTGATGCTGAAGCTGAAACTCCAATACTTTGACCATCTGATGGTAAGAACTGCCTCATTGGAAAAGATCCTGAGGCTGGGCAAGATTGAAGGCAAGAGAAGAGGATGACAGAGGTTGAGATGATTGGATAGCATCACCGACTCAATGGTCATGAGTGTGAGCAAGCTTCAGGAGTTGGTGATGGACAGGGAACCCTAGTGTGCTGCAGCCCATTAGGTTGCAAAGAGTTGGACACAACTGAGCGACTGAACTGAATTGAACTGTACATCTGGAAATTCTTAGTTCATGTACCATTGAAGCCTAGCTTGAAGAATTTTGAGTATTACCTTGCTAGCATGTGAAAAGAGCTCAACTGTGTGATAGTTTGAACATTCCTTTGCATTGCTTTTCTTTGAGATTGGAATGAAAATTGATCCTGTCCAGTCCTGTGGCCACTTCTGAGTTTTCCAAATTTGCTGGCATATTGAGTGCAGCACTTAAACAGCATCATCAGGATTTGAAATAGCTCAGCTGGAATTCTTATAGGACTTTGGTAAACATTTCTTGCATCTTCTCCATTCTTTTCCTTAGATCCTGGATCATCTTTACTATCATTATTCTGAATTATTTTTCTGTAAGATTGCCTATTTCCACTTAATTTAGTTGTTTTTCTTGGTTTTTGTCTTGTCCCTTCATCTGGGACATAACTTTCTTCTTTTTCATTGTGATTGACTTTCTGTAATATGGTTTTTGTTCTAACAGCTGTGGAACTGTGCTTCTTATTGCTTCTTCTGTCTGCCCTCTGATGGATGAGGCTAAGAGGCTTGTATAAGCTTCTTGATGGGAGGGACTGGTGATGGAAAAAACTCAGTCTTTGTTTGGTGGGCAGGGTCTTGCTCAGTAAAGCTTTAATCTAATTATCTCTTGATGGGTGGGGTCGCACTCCAGTTCAGTTCAGTTTAGTCGCTCAGTTGTCTTTGCAACCCCATGGACTGCAGCACGCCAGGCTTCCCTGTCCATCACCAACTCCCAGAGCTTGCTCAAACTCATGTCCATTGAGTCAGTGATGCCATCCAACCATCTCATCCCCTGTCATCCCCTTCTCCTCCTGCCTTCAATCTTGCCCAGCCTCAGGGTCTTTTCAAATGGGTCAGTTCTTTGCATCAGATGGCCAAAGTGTTGGAGTTTCAGCTTCAGCATCAGTCGTTCCAATGAATATTTAGGCTGATTTCTTTTAGGATGGACTGGTTGGAGTTCCTTGCAGTCCAAGGGACTCTCGAGAGTCCTCTCCAACACCACAGTTCAAAAGCATCAATTCTTCGGTGCTCAGCTTTCTTTATAGTCCAACTCTTACATCCATACATGACTACTGGAAAAACCATAGTTTTGACTAGAACTTTGTTGGCAAAGTAATGTCTCTGCTTTTTAATATGTACTCTAGGTTTGTCATAACTTTTCTTCCAAGGAGCAAGCATCTTTTAATTACATGGCTGCAGTCACCATCTGCAGTGATTTTGGAGCTCAAAAAAATAAAGTCTCTCACTGTTTCCATTGTTTCCCTATCTATTGGGGAAACAAGATGGTGGAGGAGTAGGTGGATGTGGAGTACATCTCTCTCCACAGATACATCAGGAATACACCTTCAGACACAGAAGTGCATGCAGAACACCAGCTGAGAGTGGACAGGAGTACCTAATCTGAGGAAAAGAATATATAGAACCATGCAAAACTTGCTTAAACATCTGGACAACTCACTGCTGAACAATCATCAACAGGAGAATGTTGCATCCCACCAAAAAAAGATACTCCTCATCCGAGGGCAATGGAGAAGCCCCAGCAAGATGGTAGGAGGGGCAAAACTTCATTTAGAATCAAACCTCATACCCACTAGAGATGCTTGGAGGGCTCAAAGAAACCTTGTGCACACCAGGACCCAGAGACCCCACAGAGACTGAGGTAGAACTGTGTTTCAGTGTCTCCTGCAGAGGTATGGATCAGCAGTGGACTGCTGCAGGGCCAGGGTGCAATAGACCTGGATATGGCATAAGCTCTCTTGCAGGAGGTCACCATTAACCCCACCATAGGGAACTTACACAGGACTGGGGAAACAGACTCTTGGAGGGCACAAACAAAACCTTGTGTGCACCAGGACCCAGGAGAAAGAAGCAGTGACCCCACAAGAGACCGACCCAGACTTGCCCATGAGTGGTCAGGAGTCTTCAGCAGAGGCATGGGTTGGCAGTAGCCTGCTGCATGGTTGGGGGCACTGAATGCACCAGTGCATGCCTGGAACCTTTTGAAGGAGGTCATCATTATCTTCATTACCTCCACCAAAGTTTGGCCTCAGGTCAAACAACATGGAGGGAACACAGTCCCACCCATCAACAGAAAGTTGGATTAAAGATTTACCAAGCATGGTAAAGATTTACCAGTCAGTCTCTCCCATCAGGAAGCTTCCATAAGCCTCTTATCCTCCATCAGAGGGTAGACAGACTAAAAACCATAATCACAGAAAACTAACCAATCTGATCACATGGACCACAGCCTTGTCTAACTCAATGAAACTATGAGCCATGCTGTGTAGGGCCACCCAAGACGGACAGGTCATGGTGGAGAGTTCTAACAAAACATGGTCCACTGAGAAGGGAATGGCAAATCACTTGAGTATTCTTGCCTTGAGAACCCCATGAACAGTATGAAAAGTATAATAAATAAATTGTTTATCCTGAGGTGACCCAGCCCTGGTGTCAACTGGCTCTATTGGTAGGGTTAATGGTGAACTCCAAGAGTGTTTATGCAAAGGGGTGTCTTCCTGACCTGATGCTGCCAGCCCTCCCATTCCTGTGGTAAGCCCCTGCTGACACATAACTCCACAGGAAACTTTCCAGTACTATCAGGTAGTTTTGGTTCACTTGTCTGTGGGGTCACTGCTCCTTTCTTCTGGGTCTTGGTGTGTGCAAGATTTTGTTTGTGCCCTCCAAGACTGAGGGAGTCTCCATTTTCCCCAGTCCTGTGGCAGTCCTATATTCAAATCCCACTGGCCTTCAAGGCCAGATTCCCTGGGGATTCCCACTCCCTTTCTCAGATCTCCAGGTTAGGAAGCCTGAAATGGGGCTCAGAACCTTCACAACAATGGGAGAACTTCTTTGGTATTATTTTTTTCTAGTTTGTGGGTCACCCACCCAGTGGGTATGGGATTTGATTTTATCATGATGCCCCCCCATACTATATCTCTGTGGCTTCTTGTTTGTCTTTAGATGTGGGGTATCTCTTTTTCGTTGGTTCCGGCATCCTCCTGTTGATGGTTGTTCTATAGCTAGTTGTAGGTTTTGTTCTCATAGGAAGAGATGAGTGCATGTCTTTCTACCCCATCATCTTGAATCAGAAGTCCTCTAACAATCATTTTAAGTGGAATTCTCCTCACATTTCTAGTAATTTTTGTTTTATATCTTTAGTTTCCATGTTATTTGGTGTTTAGATGTTTATAGCTTTCTAAAGAAGACATATATTCTTTAGAAAGTGTGATTTCTATCATGATAGTCTCCTTTATTCTACTTAGTGCTTTGAATTTTAATTTCAGGTTGTTCAATATCAAAATCACCACTTTATTAGTAGTGGGAGGAAGAAGAGGGGTATTTCTGTCTACTTGGTTTCTCTTGTCCATCCCTTTATAGTCTGACTCTTTATAACCCTATGGACTGTAACCTACCAAGCTCCAATGCCCATGGGATCTTCCCAGCAAGAATATTGGAGAGGGTCCTATTTCCTCCTCCAGGGTATCTTCCCAACCCAGAAATTGAACTCTCATCTCCTGCATCTTCCTGCATTGGAGGCTGATTCTTTACCATTGAGCCACCTGAGAAGCCTTGGGCAAGGACCAGTAAATGGGCAGCCTTTCAGGCTGTTAAGAGATGATGTTGATGCCCCCAATATCATCTCTGTCCCCTAGACCACTTGAGTTCACCTACAGCTGCAAAGGAAGATAGTTTCCAGCACACTGATAGCTTCCTACCACCATAAGCATCTGTGTATCTTGCTTTTTCTCTGCTTAAAACTTGGAAATTATGAGCATTTGCTCAACTGTAGGCAGCTGTACACAGAAGTGGATTCAGGGGTTTAACCTCAACCAGTGCGGGACTGGTACAGTTGGCAAATGCCCTAGTCTTCCACCCTCCAATGAGACAAGTCTAAAGCACATTCCACACAGTTTCTCAGAGAACTTATACAATTGAGCTCCCTTGCCCACAGGGGTAGCCTGCTTATTATCACAACTTTAATTGGCCTTACTCTTCCCCTTGATCCACTTATCCACTCCCTCACTGGTGCTTTCTAGGATTACCTCCCAAAGAATCCACCTGCATCAAAATTCTTGTCTCAGGGTGTAGTGATTTCAGAATTCTTTAACACTCCTTCCTTAAAGGTAGACCTAATTTCCCTCCCCCTGAGTGTGGGTGAATTTCATAACTTATTTCTAAAGAATGCAATAGCAAAGACAATATGTGTTTTTGAGGCTAGGTCATGAAAGACTTAAATCGGATCATTCTCTTGGATCATTCTCTCTGGGAGAAGCTAGCCACCATGCTATGAGGGCTCTCAAGCAACCTTATCAAGAGGTACATGTTGTTGGGGCAGAACTTGGATCTCCTGACAAGTATTTCACTAGGATGGAAATTCCATGAGATATAGAGACAGGAATTTTTGTCCTTTTTATTTACTGCTGTGTCCCCAATGCTTAAAATAATGCGTGGTACCTGGGTGCTGCCTACAAACATTCACTGAATTAACTGCTAAAGAAATAGACCAGCTAATACAAACATATCCTATTAATGTCATTATAATTCAGAGATGAAGATTCCTCTGCTTACCTAGCAAAAAGTCAACTGATCCTCGGTGCCCCTAAAATCAGACTAGCTACAAACTTCAGCACAGCAACATTCAAAGTGAGAAGACAATCTTGTACCTGCTATGACACCATCAAGGCTAGCAGTCTGAGTGACGATTAGTGGGTGTCTCTCCTATGCCTGGCTGAGGAGACAGAAAACATAAGGGTCCAGAGAGGGACTTGAGATTCATTTCCCAGGTTCATATTCCTGTTCTAGCACCTGCTGGCTGTGGTCATAAGGAAGGTACCTAGCCACTCTGTCCCTCAGTTTCCTCATCTATAAAATGAAAATAAAAATACCCCCTCCTCCTAGGGTTGTATGAGCATTAAATGAGTTAATGCTTGTAAGTTGGCAAACAAGGAAATACGATTCATTTTTTCACTCATCAAATATGTGTTGAGTACTGTACAGTGTACAGTGTACACTGCAGATGGAGAAGGAGATGAACTGATAAATAATACACCATCTTGGTTCTTGGGCTGGTTGACCCAAGAAAGTGGTCCTTGTAGATGCATTTTGAAACAGTGCTATGAGAACACTGAGGAATTCATGGGGTGAGTGGGGCCCTCATGGAGAGGGGCACTGCCTAAACATGAACCTGGGCTGCCAGAGGTGTAAAGGCCAACAGATATGAGATGAACAGATGGTGTGACCATTCAGTAGAGACTAAATATTTTCCCCTCTGTGCACCTGTCCCCATTTTGAGAAGTCCTGGCCCTACCCTGCTGCTGTCCACAGAGACTGAGTGTGTTGATGTTGGGTGCAGGATCTACATGCTTGTAGACTTAAAGATAAAGATGTTCATCTGGGCAGATGTGGAGAGATGGCAATACAAGAAGCAAGGAGGAAGAGAGGGAGGGAGCAGGTAGAAAGAGACAGAGAGACAAGTGCGCGCGAGTGCACGCTCGCACACACACATACACACACACAGATTGAATCCTATAGGTCATATTCTAGTTCATTCTGGGCCTGGCTCACTTCCTTCCCATGAGTTCTGCAAGAAACTCTTGTTTCTTTAAAATCAGTCTCACGGACAGCAAAAGGAACAGATGTAAAGAACAGCCTTTTGGACTCTGTGGGAGAAGGCGAAGGTGGGATGATTTGAGAGAATAGCATTGAAACATGTGTATTATCATATGTGAAACAGATCGCCAGACCAGGTTCAATGCATGAGACAGGGTGCTCAGGGCTGGTGCACTGGGATGACCCTGAGGGATGGGATGGGGAGGGAGGTGGGAGTGGGGTTCAGGGTGGGGAACACATGTACACCCATGGCTGATTCATGTCAATGTATGGCAAAAACCATTACAATATTGTAAAGTAACTAGCCTCCAATTAAATAAATAAAATCAGTCTCATTTTTCCTAGGCTGGTTCAAATGGTTTCTCTTTCTTGTAACCAAATGATGTGGTGAGTTGATTTATCTAAGTCTCAATTTCTGAGCCTGCCAAATGACGTTATTTGAGCAGGTGCTGCCTAATATTTTTCTGGGCTCCATTATTCTTATTTCTTATCATGCCTAACTTGGCACCTTGCATACAGTTGATGTCTAGCAAATATCTCTTATATGAATATAATTTTGAAAGTGTATTTCATTTGTCTTATGACAGGGTAACATTTTCACACCAAGTAATTAGCATTTCAATACAACCAAAAGCGGGAAGGGAGCTTTGATAGAATGTAACCTTGGGGTTAAGGAAACTCAGATGGATTCCAGAAAAATCATATATAATCTCCTATCTAATTTGAAACATAGTTCAGTTACCAAATTCTATTTATAAGTACTTTGTTTAGAGGAATACCTGCCCAGAGAAGGTGCTTCACTAAATACTTTGTGTGAAAAGAGACACATTTCCTGGAAATAAACTAGTCAAGTCCATGTACCTCTTTTTTGTTGCTGTTGTTGTTGTTGGCGGTGCTGGGTCTCTGTTGCCACACACAAGGTTTTCATTGTGGCACACGGGCTTCCTCTAGAAGCTGTGAATGGGCTTCTCACTGTGGCGGCTTCTCTTGTGGCAGAGCACAGGTGCAGGCTCAGTGGTTGCTCTGCACAGGCTCTCGGTTGTGCCACACATGCTTAGTTACCCAGCAGCAAGTGGGATCTTACTTCCCTGGTCAGAGATCGAACCTTGCATCCCCTGCATTAGAAGGCAGACTCTTAACCAGGGAAGTCCAGGTCCATGTATTTTGAACCCTTTTCCCCTCTTACCAGTCCCTGTCTGCACTCCCACTGGAGGGGGGAAATCTTACAAGATATGGCTCCTGTCTGGGGCTTGAGATGCATATTCCTGAGCTTACTTACATATGAAGCAGACTTCTACCCCCAGGAAGCACATGACCTCAAAGAAGCAGCAGAAAAGTATTTCTAGAGCCATCCTCCAGTAGAAATACAATGCATGCCCACAGATGCAATTTAAAACTTTATAGTCACATTAAAAATAGTTTAAAAAAGTGAAATTAATTTTAATAATATATTTTATATAACCCAACATAACCAAAATATTACTATTTAAATGTGTAGACAATATAAAGAAAGTTATTCATAAGATATTTTGCTTTCTATTTTTGTACTAAGGTTGAAATCAGGTGTGTATTTACACTTCAGTTCAGTTCAGTCGCTCAGTTGTGTCCGACTCTTTGCGACCCCATGAATCGCAGCACGCCAGGCCTCCCTGTCCATCACCAACTCCTGGAGTTTACTCAAACTCATATCCGTCGAGTCGGTGATGCCATCCAGCCATCTCATCCTCTGTCGTCCCCTTCTCACACATACTGTACTCTTTTTTCTCCTTGTTTCACTATTTTCCATCTTTGTAGGAACTTTTTTCGGCTGATCACTGGTCCAGTGGCTAGGATTCAGCACTCTTAGCACTGCGACCTGACCTCAATCCCTGGCCAGAAACTGAAGTTCTGTTTTGAGTTGCTGTAGGCTGAGGCCATCCAAGATCAAAACTACCTCAAATTTAGTGACTTCATCTATTTACAATCATCTATTTACCTTATGCTTTTATTGGTTGGCTATTTGGGCTAGACTCAGCTGGGCTCCCCCATGCATCAGTGGTCAGTTCTGGGTTGGGTAAGGGTCTTTACTGATCTTGTTTGTACTCTCCCACACATCTGGGGCCTTGGAGGACTAGCTGGGCTGCCTTTTCTCTGGGACATTCCCCAGCCAGCTAATGCAGGTTTATTCACATGGCAGAGCAATGTTCCAATAGAACAGAAGAATGCAAGGTTTCTTGAGGCCCAGGTTCTGAAAAGGTACAGTATGACTTCTGCCACATTCTACTGTATTGGCCAAAGCAAGCTGCAATGTCAACCCAGATTCAAGGTGGATAAGGAGACTCCACCTCTTTGTGAGAGGAACTGCAAAGTGTATGCAGAAAGGGGATACTTGTAATCATTCTGGCAATCCATCTACCACTTTCTGGGTAATGTTGTCAACATACCAAGACCTTGAAATTGAGAAGCTGAGTGTTGGAGTGTTGGTCCCTTAAATATTACTTAGCAGCAGGATCCCCAAGCATGTCTGGTTGAGCCCCAGAGTATTCCTGAAGTTTATGAACCAATCTGTTCCTTTAAGTTGTGACTTAGAGCCTCTTCTATCTTCTCAACCCCTTCCCTCACTATTTGTCCAGGGAATCAGGTTGGAGGCAAAACTCAATGACAACCTCACCTCCTTTCTTTCAACTAAAGCTTTGTTACTGGGCCAAACTTGGTTTCTTCTTTCACTAGAATGAAAATTATCTCCCAAGAGGGCCTTTTTTTCACCTCTCAAACAGATTTCTAGCTAGCCCACTATGCTAATGTGCCAGACATGTCCAGATGTATTCAGGTGCCAAGGGCAGACCTCACTTAGGCTTCCCTATTTCTTTATTAACTCACTGGATCTTCCTTTGCAGATTCTCACCTCCTACATAGCAAATGGAAAAAATGGAGTCTGATCTGATAAACAGTCCTGCTGGTCTCCTTAGGTTAAAAATACTGAGTTCTTCCTCTCTTTCCAGATCTCTCCAAGATGGATCTTTAGGGGATAGTATCTTCCCTTCTCCTATGGACGCATTTGAGGCTGGTGCCTCAGCTCCCTTGACTGCCCTGCAGAGGGACTGCTTTGCACCATCCCTTGAAAGCAGAATGCTGAGGGGTGGTGTCCGCATTCATCAGTGTTTGGTTGGCGGATACTGCTAATATCTGCAGCTTGTATACCTCATGGTGCAGTGCTCCCTGTCTTCTCTAACCTTAACTCAGCCCTCACCAACGGTCCCTCTGAGTCCCCATCAGCTCCAGGGTCAACTTGCCCTCTCCAAGTTAGGTCTTAGAGCAGATGTTTTGTGTCACCTTCCCTCAGTCCACTGTTCACTCCCAGCATAGCTGGGGTGGGCAGCTCCATACACAGTAGTTCGTCCTACCTCAAGTGTCAACGGCAGTAGTTCTGCCTTTTCTACCTCAGATGCTTCCTTGAGGTCAAAGATATTCACACAACCAGGAAGTAAGAAGAGGTAAACTTTCTTGGGAATAATCCTCAACTGTTGTGGAATAAGAGTCAGTGGATAAATTTCCAGCTCCCTGACCTTCAGAGAGAACAATGCTGAGGTGCATTTTACAGAGTTGCTTAGAGGCCCCAAAGGAATGGAGGACCAGTTGTATATACAGTATTAACTTTTTCTCCTTTTTTTCCTCACACTACTGCTTTCTGAGATCTACTCCTAAGTACATGACTTGCACCCAATATCTTCCCTCACATTCTGCTTGAGGAAGCTCAAACTAAGACAGGTGCTACAGAAGGACATGGTTCACCATTTAGCTTTCTTCTGAGGCCCCTGGTCCTTGGGAGCAGGTGAGAACTCTACATCAGGTCCATGCCATGCAGGAACTGTGGGTGACCACAGAAAGCTAAACCCAGGCCCTCCCTTTGGGTAACATAAACAATCCACCAAGTTGACTTTAATGAGGCTCCCCTCCACCCCCAGGACAATGTCTAAGAACCTTGGAGAAAGAAGGAGGCAGCCAGTGCAGTGATCTCCTCTATTTTATCCCCAGAACTCCCTTTGGTCCATCAACATATCTTCTCACTCTGGTTGAAATCACAAAGAAGTTGTAGCATTTCCTAGTGTCTATATCCCCTATTTCTTCTCTCCTTCCCCCAGAAAACACTGCAATTGAAGAGTAGGCTTTGGGCCTCCTGACTTCTCTGCATCTCCTGCTTTTCTTCCCAGGCACAAAGTAGAACTCTGATCTTGGTAGACAAAGTCTGCCTCTTGAGATGTTACAGGGGAACAGAACAATGTTGAAAATCATTTTCTCTGACCATGCTTGATACTTCTGTCACTGTTTCGCTAAAGAGAAAAGGGAAATCAGCTTTGAGACTCCAAGCTCCTCAGTGACCTCCTTGCTCTTTAAACTTGTGCAGTCCCAATATGGTAGCTACTAACCACATGTCATTATTATGCACTTGAAATGTGACTAGTGGAACTGAATATTAACTTTATGTAAGCTTAATTAATTAAAACAAATTTAAAAACTGATAATTCAATTATTGGGAAATTTTAAGCATGTTGGAACAACTTGGGTACATGTGAATATACTTTTTTCAAGTGAAAGTTTCATAAAACCTTAATACAGATCAAGTATTTTTTAATTTTTATTTCAAAATTTAATGCTCAAATTGAGTTTCTGAAAAGACCCTGATGCTGGGAAACATTGAGGGCAGGAGGAGAAGGGGATGACAGAGGATGAGATGGTTGGATGGCATCACCGACTCAATGGACATGAGTTTGGGTGAACTCTGGAAGTTGGTGATGGACAGGGAGGCCTGGCGTGCTGCGATTCATGGGGTCGCAAAGAGTCGGACACGACTGAGCGACTGAACTGAACTGAAGTGTAAATACACACCTGATTTCAACCTTAGTACAAAAATAGAATGCAAAATATCTTATGAATAACTTTCTTTATATTGTCTACACATTTAAATAGTAATATTTTGGTTATGTTGGGTTATATAAAATATATTATTAAAATTAACTTCACTTTTTTTTTTTTTTTTTACTATTTTTAATGTGACTATAAAGTTTTAAATTGCATCTGTGGGCATGCATTGTATTTCTACTGGAGGATGGTCTAGAAATACTTTTCTGCTGCTTCTTTGAGGTCATGTGCTTCCTGGGGGTAGAAGTTTGCAAGAAAACATGAAAAACTATCTGGCTGCTTTCTTCAACAGGAGCATTAAGCTCCAGTGATGGAAGTGATGGCCACTCTTTGGCATATGTCTGGGGTGCAGGGAAGGCCAGTCTACAATGAAAGAGAAGACTTGGCTCCTCAGAGAAGACTTTCTGGGTTACTAGAAGCCCTTCGAGTTCTATATTTGCTTCTTACGGAGCTCTCCCTGTAATTCTGACCTTAATGCTGGAGGGAAATCCTCATGTCCTCATAATACATTTCCCTGAAGGTGCTCCTATTACCTGCAAAGCAAAGAAGCTTACTGAGAATTAACTCCAAAGTTTGTGGTGGGAGGGGGGATTAATGATTGAGCTTTGTGTCTTACAGCTCACTGGGAAGGAACCAGAAGATTTTTCTCCTACAGAACAAGTTGATCAGTGGTCTCCTTGTTCTGGGGTAGCTGACACAGTTTTCACCACTAACCTTCAGCTGCATTTTGAATTCAAAAGACTTTTGTGGCCAGCCTGGGAAGCAGATCACCATTTATAACATTGTTTCTAAAGGAAACACATTCCATGCACCAAACTGGGATGAGCTGACCCAGCTGTACCCTGAGGTATAGTTTAACCCTTAGTCTCTGACACCGAAAGGCCTGGAGATCAACTCTACAGGGCTGGAGTATGTATGTTAGTCTCTTGACTCTGCGACCCCATGGACTGTAGCCCGTCAGGTTCCTTTGTCCACGGAATTCTCCAGGCAAGAATACTGGAGTGGGTTGCCATTCCCTTCTCCAGGGGATCTTCTCGACCCAGGGATAGAACCCAGGTCTCCTGCATTGCAGGAAGCCCATGGTATGTATGTGGGGCCGGGGGAGAATTGCGATAAGAAGGAGGGAACAGATAAGGCGCCCCTCATCTGGGGTGCTCTAGGGATCCTTGTACACAGTGAGGCCATGGAGGCTCAGGGATGGCTAAGAGGGGGAGGTGAGAGGAGGACAAAGAAACTTGGCCTCCATATTGCTGTCATGTCTGCCAGCCCGCGAAAGCCCGCGAAGTCCAAGGGGCCTTGCTCAGCTCAAACCCTTTCTGGAATAAGCAGGTGTTAGAAAAAATAACCCATATTCTCTGCTTGGGGAATCCAGGGCGCTCGACGTGGGCTTCGCGGGGCAGAGTGACTGATCTCTGGGAGTGGCTATCACTGTCCAGAGCGAGCCAAGGGCCAAGACTACATCCCTTTCGGGGGTTTTGGAGAATGCGGTAAGTAAGCCAGCTCGTTCTCCCCACCCTCTTACTTCTACCCCTCCACCCCAGGCCGGAAGAGGCGCCGGCAGCCTGAGCCCTGACTCGCAGGAGGGAAGCAGGCGACGCGCAGCCACAGCTTTGTCTGGGAGGGAGGGGAGAAGCCCCGCCCCCAGGGGGCGGGGGGCCGCGAGAGGAGGGGGAAGAAGAAAGGCCGGGGAAGCAGGGTGGAGGGAGAGGTGGCGAGCTAGAGAAAAGAGTAAGGGAGGGCGGTCAGATCCGATAGAGGCAGATAAAGACAGAGGGGCGGGAGAGAGGACGAGGAAGGGCGGAGGGGGAGCGAGGGGGGCGGGGCGCCCGACCCCCAACTGCGCGGCTGCTGCCAGCTCTGCCGAGCTGCTAGGGAGCCTGGCCCGCCGACTGCTGAACGAGCTCCGTGGCCACCCCCGCCCCCCTACTTTCCAATTCCACGGTCCCCGCAGCGCGCGCGAGATGCAGCCGGTTCCGGACGCAGGCAAGGCGCGGGGCGCGGGCGGCTGGGAGCAAGGCTCCCGGAGCAAGTTGCGGGGCGCGAGGTGTGGTGCACGGGGCGGTCCTCTCTCCCCTCGCTGAAAGTTTTCTCGTAGTGTCCCCTGCTTCTTCCGTGTCAACCCCTCAGTCCCTCAGCGCCTGTTCTCCTCCCTCCTTTCCCAGACGCTGGGGGTTCCAGGGCGTGCGGACTCCGCTGGGGCCGCGTAGGCGTGGAACCGCGGCCAGCCCGCATTCTGAGGGACAAAGTTGTGGTCCAGGCTCATCCTTCCCCTTCGATTCCCCGGGGGGTTCTTCCTTCTCTCCGCGCCAAGGGCGGCGGCAGGAAGCCCTCCCCCCGAACCCCACCTTATTCCCGGGGTCCCCCGGGACTCCCTGGCGAGAAGTTGCTGGGCGGGCAGGTGCAGGGATGTCAGGCCCCGACAGCCCGAGGGGTTGGGTGGGTGGTGGTGTCCGATCCTAATCCGGCTCTCTTCTTCCCGACTGAATCGAGGGTTCCCTGGAGGCGAGTTCCAACCAACAGCGCCTGAGCCTCCCTTGGCCTTCAGAAGGGCGTTGGACGCGCTGGGGCCCTGGGTCCTCCTTGCACTTCCCCTTTGCTGGCTCTTGGCCTGCCTCCAGAGCCTGAAGTCGTTGAGAACCTCGGCTTTGCGTCCTGTCTCACTGAAGAGGCAAGTGCCTTGGGCCGACTCTGGCCACCACTGCATTTTGAGCGCCTGCATTGCCCTCAGTCCCTAAGCTGGGAGAGCCCTAGGGACAGAGAGAGGCACAGTGGCCTGACAGGGAGCTATGAGGCTCTGTTTTATCCTGGGGCGCTCCTTGGGTCCTGAGTTGTTCACTGCACCTCTGCCCCTCAGTGACAGAAGGAGCTGAGGGCCAAGCTTCTGAGCACTGCCATGCACTTTATTCCCAGGTGTGTGGAATCTGGATCCCTAGAGCTTGTTCTCCCAGAGAGCAGAGTTTGTCTAGAGCTGGCCAAGTTCATAGTATGTACCTTACATGTAATGAATGAATGCAGGCACCAATGAGCTGACAAATAACAGTTCCTGTCACAACTGATCTTGATACAATGGGAGGAAAGAATTAGAAACAATGATTCTTTTGAACAGCTGTGAAACAGAGCCAGGGGCCTTCTTTCCAGAGCATCTGGTTGAAGAATCTGGGGTTGGATTTATTTTATTCATCAATCTATGTTTACTTACTGGAAACTTTTTCTTCAGGTGGTCTGAAGAATTAAACCTCTTGTGGCTAAGCTATATTACGTTGTTTGAGAAGAGGTTTTGTTTGGGTTTTTTGTTTGCTTGTTTTTGTTGTTTTGTTTTAAACTTGTGTCCAAATTCAGTGTTTCAGGGACTAAAATTGAAGTCAGCCTGCGAGGTGCCCATTTGGGATCAGAGATTCTGGAGTAAGGCCATGAGTATGGGCAGCCACTGTGCTTTCTCCTCTGAACAGGTCAGCCTGATGCCTGGGAGCTGCAGCAATCCAGTGGGCCTCAGGGGGATGGAAGAGGGCCTCAAAGGATGGCTGAGCTCAGAGAGGCAGGATAGCTTTGGAAAGAGGGTAGTTCTTGCCCTGGGGCAAGGAGTTGGAGACACCTGGGAGTCTGGGCTGGTTCAATTCAGGATTCCCTGTGCTAAGAAAGCTGAAAGGTGAATCCTGCTCCTCCTTCAGAAGAAGGGAGAGCAGAAGTGGAGTACTGAGTGGATCTTTGACATGCAACCTAAACATACTCCATGTTCCTCTGTCCCTGTTTTTATGCTGGTGAAGTCTGGTTAGAATGATGAGGACACCTTTGGGAGACCTGGTTGAGAGAAGGCCAGGGGACCTGAAGCCCCTAGTCACATCCTTGTCCAGGGGAAGGTAATATGCCCTCTGCACCTGGGCGAGCAGGCCAGGGCCTGTGCAGTATCTGCCCCTGCTCTATTTGTAGCTGGCACCATCCCCACCTTCCTGAGAGTGGTTTCACTCTGCTCCAGAGTCCACTTCTCTGGGGTTCATGCAGAGGTGGGATGAGATTATCAGAGAATCCCTTGGAGAGCTTGGGGAAACTGGACGATCCCAAGAGCAGTCTCAGGATTTGTCCACGTTCCTTTTCCTCTGCCCAGAGTGAAAAACTGGGAAGGTCTCAGCAGTGTTTTGGGGGATGGAACAAGACATCCAGTCTGTCTTCAAGCCATAGTTGCAGTTTATAGTGTTTATAAAACTAGGGCAGTGGTCCTTTTCTGCACCTCCTCGCTCATCCCACTGCTCATCACAATATGGTCCGATTATTTATCCCAGTGACACACCGTGCTATTTAAACACTCCCTGCCTCTCCAGAAGAATTTTAAATAAATCCTTAAGGCTGGGTTAGCTACCACAGGCCCATGATTGCTGACTTCATTTGTTTGACTATTTGTGGGTTCCTATGGAGGATGTGGGGGAGGGGGACGGAGCAGGAGGCAGAGGGGAAGCAGAGCACAGTAAACAGGAACATCCTCCAGATTCCATTGGCTAGGTGGCCAGGAGGTCATTTTTAATCATCCCTTGGATGGTAGACTCTGGAGCCTGTAATCAGAGGTTGATGCAGCTGCTCAAGGATGTAGAATTCCTGCCCAAGGCAGCTGTGACTGAGCTGGAGAAGGCAACCTCTCACTGATGAAGAGGCAGGGAACGGGCATTTGGTTAATTTGTGGGAGGAGCAAAGTGACTTAGAATGGCTTTTCCTAATCCTTATATTGATAAAAATTAGCAAAAAGATACATTTTATTTCCTTGGACATGTTAAACCAAAGTCATTTGGCAAATACATTTACTTTTACCAGCATGGCACTTTGCCCATAGTGTTAGTTTGATTAACTACTCCTTTCTATAATGAAATGGATTTGGACTTTGAATGGCTTTCAGATTTTCTAGCTGCATAATATTGGGCAATGGATGCTGTCAGCATCCATTCTGTGTTCCCTTGACCTCAACCAGTGCTGTTGGGAGCAAGTGTATAAACGCTCCAGCTCCCTCACCTCTCTGTTGGGGCAGCTTTGGGTCATATTCTATTCTGTCTTTCAGAGTTGCTTAGTAAGACGATTTCACAGTTGCTTATAGTAATAACTGACTCCCGTCACTGGCTGCCTTCCCTTCCCCCTTTCACTTTCCCACTCCCTTTCCACTTGCATTTGAATCCTTGTCCTATGGTCAACCTCTGGGGGAACCAACCTAAGTCTTTAGTTTGTAGTTAAAAGTCATTTTAAGTCTTTGCATCTTCATAGAGAATAGATCTTGCCAAAGGGGAGGGGTGCAGGAGAGGGCTGGATTAGGAGTTTGGGACCAGCAGATGAAAACTATTATATGTAGAATGGATAAACAACAAGGTCACATTGTGCAACACAGGGAACTATATTCAATATCCTGTAATAAACCATAATGGAAAAAATAAAGATAAACCTTGGTTCTGATAAAAAGTGGAAGATTCCTCCCACCCAACAGGACCTGAAAAGCTAGGGGCCACATTTGAAGCTACTTCCAAGGTCACTGCATCCAGGAATTGTTCCCTGACTGTGTCCCACAGGACTATAGCCCCATCTTTTGCATTCTCATTCACATTTTGCCCATCCCTTTCTTCCTTGTTTCATTGTTGTCTCTCTTTCACCTTGTGCAGTTTGAGAGTTGAGTCCTTGATTGATGCTTCAGTAGCATCCTGCAAAATGCTTTTGACATCTTGGATTCCTTTTAAATATGGTTGAGTTAATAAAAAGTGAGAAGAAAAAAAAAAGTCTCTGAGTCTCAGTTTCCCCAGCTGAATGATGGAAATGATAACTGTCTCACTGTGATACGTGCTCAGACACAGCGAGCATCCAGGCAAATGTTTGCTGGCTCTTTGAATAGTACAGGTGAGGCTATGATGGATTTGGGAATGGGTATTGTGGTGGACCGTGAAGAATTATGCCTTGGAGAGAGAGGTTTGAGAGCCAGTAGGAGCCAGCTCCAGCACACGCCTGGCCTTGACTGGACTGGGATGTGATCAGTGTCTTAATTTCCGATTTTGTACACAAGTGAGGAGGATAAGAATTACACTAGGTGTCGGAACTTCCATGGCAGTCCAGTGGTTAAGACCCCACACTTCTAGTGCTTCCACTGCAGGGGTTGTGGCTTGGATCCTTGTTTGGGGAACTAAGATCCCACTAGCCATGCAGCATGGCCAAAAATATTTTTTTAAAAAGAATTGTTCTAGGTGTCAAAATTTAACTGTGCCCTAAACTGGCTGAATCATTGTGTATGAGACACTTATAGGGTTCAGTTAAAGATTATTGAAGTGTTTATGCTATGAGTTTTGGGGGGGCCTTGATTTCCTCACCTCCGAGGCTAGAGATTAGATGATTCCACAGGTCCCTTCTAATCCTTGGTCTCCTCAACAAGAGTCCATTGCATTTTCCTTCTGTCCATACAAAAAAAAACCTTTAACGAAAGAAAACCTTTCATGTGTCTACACATAGGTTATCCACCATGGGGCACCCAGGATTGGGCCATCCTAGAGTTTTACTATAGTCTTTCCTGCTGGCACAGGAGATTTCAGTAGAACTATCTCAGTAAATTTTGCCTTCCTTGTGTGCCAGTTTCACTTAATGACGTAGGCATGATGTGTCCTCACAGGAGGACTGGGGAGTGGGTAAAGAGGATATGGAAATGATACGTCCTTTCCTGAACCACTGTGCAAAGTTGTAGACACCCACATGAAATCCAGGAAAAGTCCATGTGGAGGAAGAGACTTCTATATGACAGAATTCAGCATTCCTGGTTGGGTTTTACTCATAATGCTCTATTTGATAATCCTCCTGAGGGAGCCCCTGACTCAGCAATTCCACCCAGAGGAATTCTTATCCTAAGGATATAATTGGACACATGCAGAAAAATATGTGCATGTGCAATGTCCTGTGAAACATTGTTTATAATAATAAAACAAAAAATGGAGACTAAATGCCCCCAAATAGTAAATTTGTTAATCATGGTGTATCTCTACATTAAAATACCATGTGATTACAAAATATTTAGGATACAGATATGTATCTGTTAATATGGGAAAATATACATTTGTAAAGAGTAGGTTACCAGACATTGTGCTGTTGTTATTGTTCAGTCGTTCAGTTGTGTCCAACTCCTTAACGACCCCATGGACTGTAGCCCACCAGGCTCCTCTGTCCATGGGATTCCTCAGGCAAGAATACTGAAGTGGGTTGCCATTTCCAAACAATGTGCTGGTTTTGTAAGGTCTGTTTATATTTGCCTCTGAAAGGGTATGTGGAAAAATATTAATAGTGATAATAATTCCACTGAGTGGTGGAATTTTGGAAGATTTTAATCTTACATTTTCTTACATTATTTTCAATTTTTTATTGTATTTAAAATATGCACAATATAAAATTAACCTTTTTAACCATTTTTAAGTGTACAATTCAGTCTTAGTCCATTTGAGCTATACTGTATAACAAATGCCACAGACTAAATGACTTATAAACAACAGAGACTTACTGCTCACAGTTCTGGAGGCTGGGAGTCAGATCAGACTGTGAACATGGTCAGGTGAGGGTCCTCTTCCAGATCACAGACTTATCGTTGTACCCTCCTGTGGCAGAAGCAGCTGTGGGTCTCCTTTAATCCCACTCATGGCTCTACCTTTGTGACCTAATTTACCTCCCAAAGCCCCCCCACCAGCTCCTTTTTTTTTTTTATTCCCCCCACCCACTCCTAATGCCATCATAGGATTTCAGCATATGAATTGGGAGAGGACACAAACATTCAGACCATAGCAGTGGCATTGATTGCATTCACTGTGTTTTATGACCATAGCCACTATTCATTTCCAGAACTTTTCCAAACAGAGCCTCTGTACCCATTGAACACTAACTCTCCATTCATTCCCCTCACTCCAGCTGCTGGTATCTTTTATTAACATCATGAGTTTGCCTACTCTAGGTTTCCTATAAAAGTGCAACTGTACCATAATTGTCCTTTTGTTGATCTTAATCTTTTCGCTTTTCTATATGTTTAAAATTTTAAAAAAATCCATTTTCCTTGTATAAAAGAAAAAAAGGAACAAGGAAGCCCTGGAGAGAATTGTGGTATTTGGTCTCTCGCATTTTCATTTCAGACTGGGCCACAAGGACCTGGCCATCCTTGTTGCTTCTGCTGCCATCACCTGGGATGGGGGTCAGGGTCTGACCTCCATCTCAGCTGAGCAGAACAAAGGTGGACAGCCAGTGGGCATCAGAACTCATCACATTTGGGACTTGCTGGTTGCTAGCAGCTGGGCCTTGGGCCCCAGGCCTCTACTGCTGAAAATCATCATATCCCAGGGTTTTTTTGTGTGTGGTGAGAGAGTGTGCATGGGGATTACTGTGCCTTAAACCTAACAGCTATCCTATAGTGAGTAAGGTCCACACCAGATGGAAGTTGGATTGTTGAGACCATCTTCCTTAAAGAATGAAGATGAGAGCCTCAGCCTGTTTGAAATGTCCTTTGTGTATTCCAGATCCTGTAGCTCAACTCAACTTACTAAATACCCACCATGGCACCTGTGGCAGCTGCTGAATGCTTTGTGCGCAGGCAGGGTTGCCCTGCCTGGGATGCAGAGAAGACTTTAACTGGTGGAGTCCATGAGATCCTAAGTACTCTGGGAGATGGGTAGTGGCCTCAGATAATCAGTGCCCTCTTCCTAAAGCTCCGTGCAGACTTTTATAGACATCTGGGCCAAGGATTGCTCTCTTGTGTGTATGGTGGGTTGTGTATTTGACAGGATAATCAGGGATATGGTGCAGAGGAGTGGAGGCAGGGGAGGTGGTATGTATGTGTGTTTCAGTCTGGTCTAAGGTGAGAGATCAGGAAGCTTCAGTACCCAGAACCTGGATACTAGGTTGCGTGGCTGTACTCAGGGGTCAAGGGAGTAGGTCAAGTGGCTTTGCTGTGGGACGCCTTGTTCTATGGAAAATGCTTTAAGTTCCTCATTAATCAAGCTCCCAGAGGAAACTGCCCGCCCTCCAGCAAGTTGCTGAGAAAATGTAGGTCTGGGAGGGGACACATGTACGTACTGTGCTCTCTGGAAATTACTTTACCTGGCTCTGCCTGTTTTCTCTCTGCCCAGCTGCTCTTTGAATCCCAGACAGTGAAGGGGAAGTGAAAAGACTTTACAGAAATGGCCTTTGAAGACCATTTTGAGAAGTTCTGTTTTTCATGGTGCTGATTTTTCTTCAGGGTTAGTCAGCTGGTTGCAGGACAGGAGGAGGAGAGTGTGAGTGTGGTTTTGTGGAAAACTTCCCCTGAGCCTCCTGGAAATGTTCTGGAAACCCCTGAATGAGCTGTCTCTCCTGGGTCCCAGATCTGCTGTGTGAGGCTGAATTTCCCTGCCTGTACATATTGCAGGGTGTTAACAAGGTTAAGAAAGGGTGGATATAAGATGCTGCACCACGGCTGCCCCCAGGGGGAGGCTCAGTACTTTCTGGACCCTTCCTCTGCTTGCCCTTCATTACTGCTTCCAAGGGCAAGGAACCTGCCCATACCTGGGGGTGATGGAAGCCAGCACTTTAGGCTTTTGCATTTCCTATCCTGACTCTGGGGAAGCAAGGAGGGGAAACCCTAAGATCTCTGCACACAAAGCTCAGAGTCTCAGTCAGTAGCACCAAAAAAGGGAAGGACCGCTGGGGTATCCTTAGGAAGGGGATGTGAGGTCAGAGATGAGTCTCAGAGAAGCACTCAGTAAACAGGAAGTGTGGCCAGAGAGAAACCTGTGCTTGTAGGAAGTGGGGCATTGGCGGCAGCCTCCCAGCTTGGCCTGGAGAAGCCAGCAGGCCCTGCCGAGCTGATGGCAAGTGGAGGCTCGGAGCACGAGGAGTGACACAGACCTTGGGTCGTCCCTGTGAGACAGGGCTCCAATTAAATCTTGTAATTATTGGGCTGGAGGAGAGCTTAATTTGCCCTTCGGAAGGTAGGACTTTAAATACCCCATAAAACAACCCTTGGTTTTAAGAAATGCAGGTCAAGGAATGTTTAGTCTTATTTGCTTCCACCAACTTCCCATTCTTTCCTCGTGCCAAGTCAGTTATATGGAATTTTGCACTTTGTTGAGTTTTATCCTGTGAGGGGACACATCTTAGCAGGACCCCTTTGGGTGAAGGTGGTGGAGGTGCTGCTTTAGGGAGGGAGAGGTGACTAGGCCCTTCCCTGGGGGCCTGTAGATATTGGAAGTTTTCTTTCTAGGTCTTGTGGGTTCTCTGAGCTATAGTCAAAGTTCTTTACACACACACACACGCACACGCACACACACACACTCCCTCTCTCTCCACACACTCTCATACACCCCTACCTACACACATTCATTTGCACATACTTACACTCTCCCTCACACTGATACTTACACATTTACACATGCATACTCTCTTACACATTTATACCTATACATTACCTCACACATCTACACCTACACATTCACACACATATAGCCTTTTCTATATGATTTTTGCTTTCTTTATGTCTTTTTGGTCCCACTCCAACTCCCACTCCATTTGACATGAGGCTAAGGGTCTTTGGGTTTCCTTCTAAATATCCATCCAGAAAGTAAAAAACTTGTGGATGTAGATGAGACTTCCCTATAAACAAGTAGTTGCTCATCTGGGCCCATGAGATGATTGTGTAGGGGGGTGATTGTTTGTTGGGACTCCCTAGGTCACTCACCTGGCCACCTGCCTACTAGCATGGGAGTAGGAGACAGTTCTTCTCAGCAGGAAACAGACCATTTCCTCAGAGCTTCCACGGGCACACTGAAGAATTCAGACCAGTGTGCAAAAGGCCTGAGCAAGAAGGATCAATGCCCAAGCTGTCAGCAGAAGGAGCTGGGGCTTTTGCAGGCCATGCTCCTGGCATGAGGGAGCCCAGTTGACCACCTGCTGAGTCTCATATACTCATCTGGCAGGTGTACCAGATAGAGGCTTCTCTGGGGCTAGGAGTGAGGTTGCTTGTCAGCTGGGGCCTTGGACCTGTTGTTAGACCCCCTAGGCTTTTTCCAGAAGGAGGGGCAGGCAGTTTGTGGGGCCCATGAGTGTGAGGAATAGCTTCTTCTGTAGACAGAGGGTGAGATATGTCTGGGCATTCATGGCCCTGTGACATGGCAAGTACCCAGGTCTCTGGGTGGGATCTGTATCCCCTGCAGGGTCTGCTTTTCCTGCAGGTTGTCTGCCAGGCCAGTCACTGACTCATCTGTCTTCCCCAGGACTCTGGGGCATTCTGTGGCCAGCAGCTGAAGCCAGCCTTCAGCTGCCTGTCCTACTTGGAGACCCTCATGCCCACTGCTTAGCCAAGGCACCAGAGAAGGGGCATTGTTTTCATGTCAGCTCTGTGACCTGGGGCAAGTCACCTAACCTTCTGTTTCCTCATCTTTAAAGTGATAAAAATTAAGAGTTCTTTTAAGGAATAGGAGAAAACTTTTAGAGTCTTGTTACCAGCAGCACTTGGAAGCTTGTTAGGGATGCACCTTCTCAGACTCCACTCCAGAAGTGTTGAATCAAAAATTGGGATGATGGGAGAAAAGGAATCTGTATTTAATGAGCCCTCTGGAGGATTCTGATATATATTTCTCTAGAATATGGCCAGGTCGGGTGATTTTTAGCTGAAAACTTCTTCACTGCAAGGCAGCTGTGTAGCAAATATTTGTGTAGCAAATATAAGTTCTGTTTTGCATCAGACAGTCTTGAGTTTGAACTCCAGCTTTCTCTCTTCCTGACTGTGTGTCTTTGGACAAGTTATTAATACTTAACTTCTTTGTGCTTCAATTGCTTCATCTGCAAAGCGAGACTATTAAGATTTCTTTCTACATGGGGTTGTTATGGAGATTAAATGAATCAAAACAGGTAATAGCTAGCCTGTAGTAAGCTTGCATTTCTGTTAGTCATCTATTATTCACATTTGTTGTTTTATTATTAGCATAGTAATATTGTTGTGATTGTTCTGTTCACTGTTTGTGAGGAAAATAGGTGATCAGGGCTTCCTTTGACTAGTCTTCTTTTTTGCTGCCTGCCTCTGCATAAAAGTGCCATCCCTCCTCAGGCAGAACACACCAACCTCTTCCCGGTTATTTAGGTTGGTGCAAACGTTTTTGTGGTTTTGGACTATAAATTTTTAAATTTAAATCATTATAACTAGGTTCAAACACATCTTTATTAACCAAAATAGATACCATTGCAATCACATTTTTGCCAATGAGAAATAAGTTTGTTTATTCCTGTAGCTTAAAAATCCCTGCTTTGGGATTCCACAAGCTCTTGGAAATCATTTTCTGTATTCTGCTGGTTGTGGAAGTATTTTCCCTGCAAAAAAGTGGTCGAGATGCTTGAAGAAGTGGTAGTTTGTTGGTGAGTGAAGTGAAGTGAAGTGAAAGTCCCTCACTCATGTCTCTCTTTGTGACCCCATGGACTGTAGCCTGCCAGGCTCCTCTGTCCATGAG
The DNA here is from genome assembly GCF_910594005.1 of Cervus elaphus. NCBI lineage: Eukaryota > Metazoa > Chordata > Mammalia > Artiodactyla > Cervidae > Cervus > Cervus elaphus. The sequence goes on along the minus strand of NC_057837.1, from coordinate 47,063,580 downwards.
TTGGCGAGAGGTCACGTGAATATGGCGGATGAGGCAAAACTTCGCAGCCCAATTCGTTCAACCTTTGAAGCATTGGTTGTGCGACATGAATTCGGATGTTGTGGTGGAGATGAATTGGGCCCTTTCTGTTGACCAATGCCAGCTGCAGGCACTGCAATTTTTGGTGTATATCATTGATTTGCTGAGCGTACTTCTCAGATGTTATAGTTTTGCCGGGATTCAGAAAGCTAGAGTGGATCAGACTGGCAACAGACCACCAAACAGTGATCATGACCTTTTTTTGGTGCAAGGTTGGCTTTGGGAAGTGGTTTGGAGCATCTTCTCAGTCCAACCACTGAGCTAGTCATCACCTTTTCATTACACGCCACAATCCGATTGAGAAATGGCTTGTTGTTGCGTAGAATAAGAGAAGATGACACTTTAAAGAGACAATTTTTTTTATTTGCAGTCAGCTTATGAGGCACCCACTTATTAAGCTTTTTCACCTTTCCAGTTTGCTTCAATGTCGAATGACCATAGAATAGTCAATGCTGAGTTCTTCAGCAACTTCTCATATGGTTCTAAGTTTCAGTGATGGCTCTCTGTTGGTCGTTGTCAACTTCTGATGGCCAGCCACTACATTCCTCATCTTCAAGGCTCTCATCTCCTTTACAAAACTTACTGAACCACCACCACACTGTTTGTTAGGAGTTCCCAGGCCAAATGTGTTGTTGATGTCACAAGTTAATAAGAAAATTGCTCGAATTTGCTTTTTGTCTGTCATTTCCATGATCTAAAGTAAATATAAAATAAACAGCAAGTAGTAAGTCATTAGCAAAAAACAAAACAAAAAAAACCAATGAGAAATATGCCTTAAAATGATGCCGCATAACCACATTTATTTAAGAATGAATTCCAGGATCAAACAGCAAATTTCAACAATGCAAAAACTGCAGTTACTTTTGCACCAACTTACTACCTTCTCGTCTCACTTTTCTCTAACCTCAAACATCTTTTTGGGGTGCAGAGGGGCAAAGCTTAGTGTTCGCAGGCACAATAAAGCTGAGGAAATGGAGTACATATACCCAGTACACTTGACCTTATCTCTCCCTTTTGTGCTGTTTAGTGCTCTTTTCCTGAGCAGAGTGACTGGGAGCCCAGTAGGTGGTTCCCTGGGGACCTGGACACCAGGGGTGGGAAAGGAATGGAGGAGGCATGTGGGTTTGGCCAGAAAGTGGACCTTTTATTGAGGAAAGCAATGGAAGGGAAAGTATGCTGTTCCTTCCTAGGCAGCCCAGATTTTACTGTTGTCTAGGAGGCTCAAGTGGCATCTCTTGTAATCTCTAGATCTTGGCAGGGCCCCAGGCCATAGCTCAAATCTCCTTCCTTGTATGGTGCTATAGGACTGGGGTTTCCTGTTTGCCATTGATACTTCTTCCTGCTCCCATCCTAGCGAGCTGAAGTGCAGAGGGGACAGCATTATCTCCTCTTTCACTGCTTGGTTATAAAGTGGAGTTCCTCTGGAGACCTGATGAAGCAGTGTTCAACGCTCTAATATAAAGCACCAGGTCAGAGAGCTTTCTCCTCCAACCCTGGAGCTCCAGATTGTCCCCAGAGGGCAGGGCAGAGCAGGGTTCTGAAAAGAGGTAGAGAGAGGCCTCAAGAGGGGAAGCTGCAGGCCTCCAGTTAGTGTTTCATTTGCATCTGGTGCCTGTAGCTGACTTCCTGGTTTCTGTGGTGTGGTGCCCTGGTTTGCTGGATGGGGCCCCTTGCATCTGCTCTGTGCATCTGTTCTCATTCTTGGGGATACTCTATGCTGTCCCCTCTCCCCTTTGAAGTTTAGTAATGGGAGGGGGGTGCAAAAGACAACTCATTGGTTTTTAGAAAATTCTGTTCCTTCCATTCCTGAAAGACTACTTTGAGATACGTTTGGGGGTGTCCTCAGTTTACACAGCTCTATCTCCTTCATATTTCATGGTGGCTCTCAGCCGTGGTTGTACATTGGCATGACGTGGGGAGGTTTTAAAAATGCTCATGCCTGCACCTCTTCCTGGAGGGTCTGAAGAAATTGGTCAGAGTTGCAGCCTCAACATCAGGAATTTCAAATCAACCCTCCTACCCGACTCCCTTGGCTTCCCAGGTGGTGCAGTAGTAAGGAATCTGCCTGCGAAGGCAGGAGACACAGGAGATGCGGGTTGATCCCTAGATCAGGAAGATCCCTTGGAGTAGGAAATGGCAACCCACTCTAGTATTCTTGCCTGGAAAATTCCATGGGCAGAGGAGTCTGGTGGGCTATAGTCAAGGGGGTCTTCAAGAGTCGGACACAACAGCACACACCAACGTACCCCACTCCCACTCCAAGAGAGTCTAATGAGCACCCAGAATTAGAACCTCTGAGATGTTGTGTGTCTTGAGGTCAACTGTTACCCCTTTCCACCTTGATTTCAGTTGAGGCCTTGCCAAGTGCATATCCTTCTCACTGGTCAGGGCATAGCACTATGGGGTTTGCCCCACTGGGAATGTTTTGTGGAATAAGCCCCCACCTTTCCCAGACTGTCTCTCTCTTCTTGTTATGTCTTCTTAGAGACTGGGACTGCCTGGGTCCTATAAATTGGCTGTTGTTCCCTCACGCCCCATCCTACCCTGGGAGCTGAGGTGGGAGTCAGGATGTGGGGCCTGACTCTGGTTATGCAAACAGGAAGACAGAAAACAAAGAAGCAAATAAACCACTGAAGAGGTTCTTCATCACTGTGGGCTTTCCTGCCAGGGGTTTCCCCTATTTCTGTTCTTTATTTGCCTGCTGGGACTTTCCAGTTGATCAATAAGATGAGAGACACTTAGTCTCTAGGCTTAATCAGAAGCTTTGTAGGGATTAGCCAGCCTCCTGGCAATGCTCTGAAACCAGATTAGCTTCAGTGTGTTCTCTGGGCTCCCTGACAGAAAGGGAATGAGGGCACAGGAATTTGGAGGAACCAAGAACCAAGAACAGACAAAGCTGTTCTTTAAAGTCTTCTTTTAAGACAGCTTTGAATGCCTTTTTTACCTCCTCAAGCTTCCTAAGGATTTAATGCTTTCTCTTCTCATAGGAAGCTGAGCTGGTTAATTTTAAGGGCCTGGATAGCCCCTCGTTTATTCTTGGGGAGTCTGGAAACACCTGTGAGTGGGGAGTCTGTGAAAAGAGAAAGGAAAAAGTCCTTTGTGCAACAGCTACAGGGTAGCCACAGGGTTTTTACCGGTCCAGAGCTCGGGCATCTGTCCCCATTTCTACAGCTCAGCCTTGCATTGCACCCAGTGATGCTGGGCGGGCAGCTGTTTCCTCCCAGCTTGAGAGTGGGTGGAAGAAGGTGACAGAGCCAGGAGCTGTTTCAAGCCCTCACGTGGGGCATGTGTGGTGGTCGCTGCTGGTATCCACCCAATCCCCTTTATCTACCGCATGTTACAAGTGTGGCCTGTTAACAGGTCTCAGTTGCTCCCCAGTCTTGAGAACTGCTCTTCAGGGAAATGCCTCGGCTCTCACTCCCCGCTCCCAGGGGTGACTCTCAGCCAATGACTGACTAGTGCCAGAAACAAAGGCCTGGTCTGCCTCTCTTAGTGTGGGACAGTTCCATGAAGTTGTTCACACCCTAGAGCTCCCACGGGATCAGGCTGTGGCTGGGCTCCAGTTCCTTCCCCAGCCCAGTCTTGCTTCCCTCACTTCCTTACAGGTTTCTCCTGAAGTCACTTCCTCAATAACTCATGTGCACAAGAATCCTCTGCCTCTAGGAATTCCCTGACATAAAATAGCAGGTTAGCTTTCCTTGGGCTGACTGTTGAATCCACTGTTTCCAAATAATTAATAATGAGAATATTTTCAGGAGAGAGACACAGTGTGGGATCTGGGGCCCAAAGAGAGAAACCTCTAGGCCCAGGAGAAGAAAGAAACATTAAATTAGTGGTTTCTGTGTGGTGGTAAGTGCTATAATGAAGGACAGGCTGAAGTGTGGATGCCATCCCCTCAACACTACCCAGGGATAGTGGGAGAAGTTTTTAGGGGGAGGTAAGTTTTGGCAGGGTTTAGGGAATGTGTGAGTTTCCTTGGGTCTGAGAAGAAGGAGTACCCTCACAGAGCATGGAGAGCAGGCCCCGAAAGTTCTCTGTAGTTGGGATGGCATCATCTTCAATAGCTTAGGAACCTTTGCTTTGTCAAGACATTCTCTTGGATCTTAGGGAAGATTGTGTCCTCAGGTTGTCCTGGGAGCAGGCAGGAAGGGTCTTCATGTGAGAAGTACTAGATTCTGCTGACAAGCTGCATGGCATCATGCAGGCATTTAATGGAACTGAGTAGAACCCAGAACATTCTGCTAGGGCATGAAGTGGTGCCAGAAGAGAGGACTGATTGGTTAGTGGCCTCAACATGTCTCCAGTGTGTCTAGGTGACTAGGAGGCTCGTGTCCTGACTCGGCAAGCCCAACAGTATTCACGTCTCTAGACATTTTAGCAGATGTGCTTTATAGTTAATGGGGCTTCCCAGGTGGTGCTAGTGGGAAAGAACCTGCCTGCCAATGCAGGAGACATAAGAGATGTGGGTTTGATCCCTGGGTTGGAAAGATCTTCTGAAGGAGGGCTCTGCAACCCGCTTCAGTGTTCTTGCTTGTAGAATCTTATGGACAGAGGAGCCTGGCAGGCTACAGTTCATAGAGTTGCAAAGAGTCAGATACAACTGAAGCCACTTAGCACACACACATGCATGCATTCCATCTTTTAATGTTTTTCTAAAGAAAAGTTGTACTGATTTAGAATTCTTGAGGGCTAAGTGGTCATGTTCACAGAGGGGTTCAGTAGGTTTAAATATGTTTTAAACTTCAAAGATTATTTGTGTCAAATCTGCCCTTTCATTCCTGTCCCCTGCTTTCTCTCTTCTCCTTTCTCTGTATGGGACTCAGTGAGCTGTTTCAGTTCTGTGCCTTAGATGCTGGCTGATGTGGGAAGCCCCCCTCCTTCCCCTCTCTCTTACTTTCCCCTCTTCCAAGAGATGGTGAAGAGTTGTTCTGTATTCTCAAGGCATAGTGGAAGTGATGCATGGAAATGATCCTTACAAGGCATTTTGGAGTCCAGAAGGGCTTCATAAATTCTTGTTAACAGAGAAGGCAGAAGAATTGCAACTAGCTAGCTGAGCAGATTTCTCTCTTCAAGACTGTAGATACTGGTGGGCATCCTTGGCAAAAGTGTCCAATTGAATCCATATCCCAGCCCCATCAACCATCTTCCTCTGACTCTTCCTTGTGTGAGAAGCAATATTCTGTTTAAGGAAGATTGGACTGAACTCTAAATTCCAGCCTTTTGTTTGCTCTGTTACTGTGTTTGCCTTAAAGTGTAGGTAAATTTAGCTAGCTTTTTCTTCCCTCTTCTGCTGGCTGGAGGTAGCCAGTGATTTGTGGTGATGATTGGAAAGTTTATGAAGACAGATGCAGATGTTATCCTTGAGACCGACAAAGGAGGGCTTGGGTCCTAGAATCAGTTATCTGTAATTTCAGCTCAACAATATGGTAGGCTGTGTAAGTATTTTCCTAACATTCCTAATCCAAGAAATGTAAAAGTAAAAAAACACAAAATTTAAAAAAAAACAGGTGAGGGGAAGTCAGGCTGGAGACAAAGATTGGGCCAAACGAATCTATGTGTGTGCTCAGTTGTGACCCCATGGACTGTAGCCAACCAGACTCCTCTTTCCATGGAATTTTCCGGGCAAGAATATTGCAGCAGGTTGACATTTCCTATTCAGGGATCTAACCCACATCTCTTGCATCTCCTGCATTGGTATACCAGGCGAATTCTTTACCACTGTGCCACATCAGAAGCCTAGGTCAGATTTATAGTGATGGCCTTGGTGAAATCACTTACTAGGGAGAGAGTGACTGAACTTTAGAGAATTCCCACATTTGGGCCTTCAGACCACTTGATGATTTTTATCAACCTGGTAAGTAAAAAAGTATGTATGGATGTGAGAGTTGGACCATAAAGAAAGCTGAACGTCAAAGAATTAATGCTTTTGAGCTGTGGTGTTGGAGAAGACTCTTGAGAGTCCCTGGGACTGCAAGATCAAACCAGTCAACCCGAAAGAAAATCAACCCTGAGTGTTCATTGGAAAGACTGATGCTGAAGTTCCAATACTTTGGCTACCTGATGCAAAGAACTGACTCACTGGAAAAGACCGTGGTGCTGGGAAAGATTGAAGGCAGGAGGACAAGGGGATGACAGAGGATAAGATGGTTGGATGGCATCAGCGCCATGAGTTTGAGCAAGCTCTGGGAGTTGGTGATAGACAGGGAAGCCTGATGTGCTGCAGTCCATGGGGTTGCAAGGAGTCAGACACGACTGAGCAACTGAACTGAGCTGAATAATGCTGGAGAGAGAAGACAGACATTGCAGAAGATAAACCAAGAGTGGAAGGAAGAGAAGCAGCAATCAAAGCTAGTATAGGATAAGATTTCCCTGGCTGGAGGAAGACTTGAATGTTCAGGATGAGGTCTGTCAATGAACAGGCACCACTAATCTGATTTCCACTCTATCTAAACTTTGGAACTGGCTCTGGCTGAGGTCCCTCATGACCTGCTGTGGTAATCAGAGACTGCTCTTGGTTTCTATTCCTTGGGTTCCCACCACCAGCTCCTGGCTCTGCTGATCATGGACTCCTTCTCTTGGTTTCCAAGATACTGTGTCTCCTCTTTTTCCTCCTCTTCAAGGGACTCTTTTTTTCCTGCCTATGCCTAACCCACTGGGTTCATTGGATCCCTGCCCTTGGCCCTGCCCCTTCAGTCCTCCCTACTCTCTCCTTGGTGACCTTGCCACTCTCCTGACCTCCCTCCCCTCAGCAGATCCAGGATTCCCTCCCTGGGAGCTCCACACTGTCTCTTTCCTGGGGCACAGGCCTGGCAGGACTTCCTGTCATCAGCATCATAGGGTTCCATGACCTGCCTCAAACTCAGCGCATCTTCCTCACAGCCGTGTTTATGACCCTACCTGGCTACCCAGCAGCCCGGTGTAATGTGGGAAGCTGGCCCTTTCCAAATCTTTTTACTGATGGAGCATGACTTTTTTCTCTACCTCTTTAAACTCATTGGACCCTGTTACTCCATCCCCACTGCCTGCTTCCCTGGGACAGGCCTCTCAATTGGTCCCTTTGCCTCTGTTTCCTTCCCTAATCCTTTCTCAAAGTAGAGAGTAGAGTGAGGTAATCATTCCAAAATTCAAGTCAGATCACACCCTTCTCTTATAACTCCCCTTGTTTTCCTGTTGCTGCTGTAAAAACTGATCACAGACTTGGTGGCTTAAAGCAACAAAAATGTACTGTCTTCCATTCTGGAGGCCAGAAGTCTGACATTGGTTTCAGTGGGCTGAAACCAAGGTGTTAGTAAGGCTGTGCTCCCTGTAGAGCCTTTGGGGGGTGAGGGAGAGGGTTCATTTGCTTGCCTTTTCTCACTGTGTTCCTTGGCTAATGGTCCCTTTCTCCATCTTTCATCCATAGAGTAGCATCTTCAAATATCTTTCTCTGTTGAGGTTGTCCGTGGCAAAATCTCCCTCTGACTTTCTTTTAAGGATACATGTGATTATATTTAAGATATATTAGATATATAAATATTAATTATATATTAATAATTAGATAATATTAATATGGTGTATCACTTTGATTGATTTGCATATACTGAGGAAGTCTTGTACCCCTGGGATAAATCCCACTTGATCATGGTGTATGATCCTTTTAATGTGTTGTCAGATTTGTTTGCTAGTATTTTGTTCAGGATTTTTGCATCTATGTTCATCAGTGATATTAGCCTGTAATTTTCTTTTTATGTGATATCTCTATCTGGTTTTGGTATCAGGGTGATTGTGGCCTCATAGAATGAGTTTCGAGTTTTCCTCCCTCTGCAATTTTTTTGGAAGAATGAGAAGGATAGGTGTTAGCTCTTCTCTAAATGTTTGATAGAATTAGACTGTGAAGCCATTTGACCCTGGGCTTTTGTTTGTTGGAAGATTTTTGATCACAGTTTCGATTTCAGTGCTTGTGATTGGTTTGTTTGTGATTTCTCTTTCTTCCTGGTTCAGTTTTGGAAGGTTGTACTTTTCTAAGAATTTGTCTATTATTGGCATAGAGTTGCTCGTAGTAGTCTCTTATGACCCTTTCTATTTCTGCATTGTCCATTGTAACTTCTTTTTCATTTTTAATTTTATTGATTTGAGTCTTCCTTTTTCTCTTGATAAGTCTGGCTAATGATTTGCCAATTTTGTTTATCTTCTCAAAGAACCAGCTTTTAGTTTTATTGATCTTTGCTATTGTTCCCTTCGTTTCTATTTCATTTATTTCTACTCTTTATAGTTTCTTTCCTTCTACCAACTTTGGTGGGTTTTGAGCTTTTTTGTTTGCTTAGGTGTAAGGTAAGGTTGTTTATTTGATGTTTTTCTCATTTCTTGAGGTAAATTTGTATTGCTATAAACTTCCCTCTTAGAACTGCTTTCACCTCTTCCCATAGCTTTTGGGTCATTGTGTTTTCAGAAACTGCCATACTGTTTTCTATAGTGGCTGCACCATTTTACATTCTCACTTGTAGTTCATAAGGGTTTCAATTTTCCTGCATCCTCACCAACGCTTGTTGTCTCATGTCTTTGTAATGATAGCCATTCTAACAGGTGTGAAAAGATATCTCATTGTGTTTTAAAAAAAAAAATTATTGAGGTATAGTTGATTTATGTCATATTTAATTACTACTGTATAGTAAAATGACTCAGTTATACACATATTCTTTTTCATATTTTTCCATCATATTTATCACAGAATGATGAATATATTTCCCTATGCTGTACAGTAGGACTTTATTGTTTATCCATCCTGTATTTAATAGTTTACATGATTTGCATTTCCCTGATTATTAGTGATATTGAGCATCCACAATTAGAAACCTCCCAACAAAGGAAAGCCCAAGATCAGATGGTTTCACTGGTGAATTCTACCAAATGTCTAAAGAAGTGTTAATGTTGATCCTTCTCAAACTCTTACAAAAAATTGAAGAGGATGGAACACTGTCAAACTCATTTTACAAGGCCAGATACCAAAGCCAGATAAATACATTACAATAAAAACAAACTACAAGCCAACTAACTGGAAAAGACCCTGATGCTGGGAAAGATTGAGGGCAGGAGGAGAAGGGGGTGACAGAGAATGAGCACTGACTCATTGGACATGAGTTTGAGCAAACTTTGGGAGATAGTGGAGGACAGGGAAGCCTGACATGCTGCAGTCCGTAGGGTCACAAAAAGTCCAACACAACTGAGTGGCTGAACAACAACAGGTCAAAATACTAGATGAATATAAATTTAAAAATTCTCACAAAATATTGGCAAAATGAATTTCGACAGTACATTAAAAGGATCATGCACTGTGATCAAGTGAGATTTTCCCTTGGAATACAAGTATGGTTCAATATATACAAATCAATAAATGTAATTATTGATTCAACCTATACATTTCTACTTGTTTGTCTTGTTAAAAAAACCAGCTCTTAGTTTCATTGACCTTTTCTATCATTTCTCTGGTTTCCATTTCATTTATTTCTGCTGATATTTGCTGTTTCCCTCTTTTTGCTAGTTGTGGGTTTAGTTTTTTCTTTTTCTAGTTCCTTGAGGTGTAAAATTAGATTGTTCATTTGTTTTTTCTTAATGTAGGTATGTATTGTTATAAAGTTCCCTCTTAGAGGTGCTTTTGGTGTATCTCATAACTGTTAGTGTGTTTGCTTCTGTTTCTATTTAAAATGTTTTTAAATTTCTTTTTTGTTTCTTCTTTGTCTCTTTGGTTGTTCAGGAGTGTGTTGTTTAATTTCCACATATTTGTGAATTTTTCAGTTTTTTTCTACTGTTGATTTTTAATTTAATACTACTGTGGTTGGAAAAGATACTTAGTATGATTTCAACTTCTTAAATTGCTAAGACATGTTTTGTGTGTAATTTACTTTGAAATGTGTGAAAAATAAGATGAATTATTGAATGGATAAAGGGATGGACATGTGTTTAATAGTGTAAGGATAGTAAATATTAAGGGTTCAGTTCAGTTTAATCGCTCAGTTGTGTCTGACTCTTTGTGACCCGATGGACTGCAGCATGCCAGGCTTCCCTGTCCATCACCAACTCCTGGAGCTTGCTCAAACTCATGTCCTTGGAGTTGGTGATGCCATCCAACCATCTCATCCTCTGTCGTCCCCTTCTCCTCCTGCCTTTAATCTTTCCCAGCCTCAGGGTCTTTTCCAATGAGTCAGTTCTTCGCATCAGGTGGCCAAAGTATTGGAGTTTCAACTTTAGCATCAGTCCTTCCAATGAATATTCAGGACTGATTTCCTTTAGGATGGACTGGTTGGATCTCCTTGCAGTACAAAGGACTCTCAAGAGTCTTCCCAACACCACAGTTCAAAAGCATCAATTCTTCAGCGCTCAGCTTTCTTTATAGTCCAGCCCTTACATCCATACATGACTACTGGAAAAACCATAGCTCTGACTAGGTGGACCTTTATTGGCAAAGTAATGTCTCTGCTTTTTAATATGCTCCCTAGGTTGGTCATAGCTTTTCTTCCCAGGAGCAAACGTCTTTTAATTTCCTGGCTGCAGTCACCATCTGCAGTGATTTTGGAGCCCCAAGAAATAAAGTGTCTCACTGTTTCCATTGTTTCCCCATCTATTTGCCATAAAGTGATGGGACCAGATGCCATGATCTTAGTTTTCTGAATGTTGAGCTTTAAGCCAACTTTTTCACTCTTCTCTTTCACTTTCATCAAGAGGCTCTTTAGTTCTTCTTTGCTTTCTGCCATAAGGATGGTGTCATTTGCATATCTGTGGTTACTGATATTTCTTCCAGCAATCCACATTCCAGCTTATGTTTTATCCAGCTCCGCATTTTGCATGATGTACTCTGCATAGAAGTTAAATAAGCAGGGTGACAATATACAGCCTTGACGTACTCCTTCCCCAATTTGGAACCAGTCTGTTGTTCCATGTCCAGTTCTAACTGTTGGTTCTTGACCTGCATACAGATTTCTCAGGAAACAGGTAAGGTGATCTTTGTATTCGCATCTCTTGAAGAATTTTCCACAGTTTGTTGTGATCTACGCAGTCAAAGGCTTTGGTGTAATCAATAAAGCAGAAGTAGATATTTTCTGGAACTCTCTTGCTTTTTCTATGATCCAATGGATGTTGGCAATTTGATCTCTGGCTCCTCTGCCTTTTCTAAATACAGCTTGAGCATCTGAAGTTCATGGTTCATGTACTGTTGAAGCCTCGCTTGGAGAATTTTGAGCATTGCTTTGCTAGCATGTGAAATGAGTGCAATTGTGCAGTAGATGGAACATTCTTTGGGATTGGAATGAAAACTGACCTTCCAGTCCTGTGACCACTGCTAAGTCTTCCAAATTTGCTGGCATATTGAGTGCAGAACTTCAACAGCATCATCTTTCAGGATTTGAAATAGCTCAACTGGAATTCCACCACCCCCACTAGCTTTGTTCTTGCTAGTGCTTCCTAAGGCCCACTTGAGTTTGCACTCCAGGATGTCTGGCTCTAGGTGAGTGATCATACTACCCTGGTTATTTGTGTCATGAAGATCTTTTTTGTATAGTTCTTTTGTGTATTCTTGCCACATCTTCTTAATATCTTCTCTTCTGTTAGGTCCATACCATTTCTGTCCTTTATTGTGCCCATCTTTGCATGAAATGTTCCCTTGATATCTCTAATTTTCTTGAAAAGATCTCTGGTCTTTTCCATTCTATTGTTTTCCTCTATTTCTTTGCATTGATCACTGAGGAAGGCTTTCTTATCTCTCCTTGGTATTCTTTGGAACTCTGCATTCAAATGGGTATATCTCTCCTTTACTCTGTGCCTTTCACTTCTCTTCTTTTCTCAGCTATTTGTAAGGCCTCCTCAGACAACCATATTGCCCTTTTGAATTTCTTTTTCTTGGGTATGATTTTGATCACTGCCTCCTGTACAATGTCAGGAACCTCCGTCCATAGTTCTTCAGGCTCTCTGTCTATCAGATCTAATCTCTTCAATCTATTTGTCACTTCCACTGTATAATCGTAAGTGATTTGATTTAGGTCATACCCGAATGGTCTAGTGGTTTTCCCTAATTTTTTCAATTTAAATCTGAATTTGGCAATAAGGAGTTCATAATCTGAGCCACAGTCAGTTCCCCATCTTGTTTATGCTGACTGTAAAGAGCTTCTCCATCTTCAGTTGCAAAGAATATAATCAATTTAATTTCGATATTGACCATCTGGTGATATCCATGTGTAGAGTCTTCTCTTGTGTTGTTGGAGAGGGTGTTTGCTATGACCACTGTATTCTCTTGGCAAAACTCTGTTATCCTTTGCGTGGCTTCATTTTGTACTTCAAGGCCAAACTTGCCTGTTACTCCAGGAATCTCTTGGCTTTGTACTTTTGCATTCCAGTCCCTATGATGGAAAGGATATCTTTTTTGTGTGTGAAAGATAAGATGAATTATTGAATGGATAAAGGGATGGACAGATGTGTTATAATGTAAGGATAGTAAACGTTAAGGATAGACTAGCCAAAAGTATATTGCTATTCCTTGTCTTCTTAAATTTTGTTTTTGAAAAATTTCAGAATAAAATACTTGAGAAAAATTCTAATAATACTGTTACCTGAGAGAGCTGGCCTTTCATTCACTTACATATACATATGCCAAAAGTTCTCAACTGGGGGCAGCTAAACCGGGGACGGTGGTAATGTCCGGAGACATTTTTGATTGTCGTGACTGGGGGCCATGGCTGCTGACATCTAGTGGGTAAGGGCGAAGGATACTGCATAATCATGTTTCAATATATATATATATATTTTATATGTATTTATATATATATATATATATTTATATATATCCATTCAGATGAATGTATGTTGTTGTTCTTGTTCAGTTGCTCAGTCGTGTCTGACTTTTTGCAACCCCATGGATCATACCACGCCAGGCTTCCCTGTCCTTCACCAACCCCTGGAGCTTGCTCATACTCATGTCCATTGAGTCAGTGATGCCATCCAGCCATCTCATACTCTCTTGTCCCCTTCACCTCCTGCCTTCAATCTTTCCCAGCTTCAGGGTCTTTTCTAATGAGTTGGCTCTTTGCATCTCGTAGCCACAGTATTGGAGCTTCAGATCAGTCCTTCCAGTGAATATTGAAGACTGATTTCCTTTTTGATTGACTGGTTTGATCTTGCAATCCAAGGGAGTCTCAAGAGTCTTCTTCAACATCACAGCTCAAAAACATCAGTTCTTCAGCATTCAGCCTTCTTTATGGTCCACCTCTCACATCCACACATGACTACTGGAAAAACCATATCTTTGACTAGATGGACTAGTTGGCAAATTAATGTTTCTGCTTTTTAATATGCTTTCTAGGTTTGTCATAGGTTTTCTTCCAAGCAGCAAGCGTCTTTTAATTTCCTGGCTGCAGTCACCATCTGATTTTGGAGCCCCAAGAAATAAAGTGTCTCACTGTTTCCATTGTTTCCCCATCTATTTGCCATGAAGTGATGGGACCAGATGCCATGATCTTAGTTTTCTGAATCTTGTATTTTTAAGCCAGCTTTTTCACTCTCTTCTTTCACTTTCATCAAGAAGCTCTTTAGTTCTTTGTTTTCTGCCATAAGGATGGTGTCATTTGCATATCTGAGGTTATTGATATTTCTCCTGGCAATCTTCATTCCAGCTTGTGCTTTATTCAGCCCTGCATTTTGCATGATGTACTCTGCATAGAAGTTAAATAAGCAGGGTAACAATATACAGCCTTGATGTACTCCTTTCCCAATTTTGAGCCAGTCCATTGTTCCATGTCTGGTTCTACCTGTTCCTTCTTGACCTGCATATAGATTTCTCAGGAGGTTGATAAAGTGGTCTGGTATTCCCATCTCTTTAAGAATTTTCCACCGTTTGTTGTGAACCACATAGTCATAGGCTTTAGTGTAGTCTTTGAAGCAGAAATAGATGTTTTTCGGGAGTTCTGTTGCTTTTTCTATGTTCCAGCAGATGTTGGCAATTTGATCTCTGGTTCCTCTTCCTTTTCTAAATCCAGCTTGTGCATCTAGAAGTTCGTGGTTCACATACTGTTGAAGCCTTGCATGGAGAATTTTGAGTGTTACTTTGCTAGCATGCAACAAAGTAATATGTATCTATTTGCATATTTTATGCTTGTATGCATGCCTGCTCAGTCACATCATGGAGCTTTGCAGCCCCATGGACTGTAGCCTGCCAGGCTCCTCTGTCCATGGGATTTCCCAGGCAAGAATACTGGATTGGGTTGCCATTTCCTCCTTCAGGGGATCTTCTTGACCCTGGGATCCAACCCACATCTCCTCTTGTGTCTCCTGCATTGGCAGGTGGATTCTTTATCACTAAGGTAACTACCCTTGAAAGTGTAATTGCTCGGTTTTGTTCAGCTCTTTGAGACTTCTTGGACTGTAGCCTGCCAGGCGCCTATGTCTATGAAATTCTCTAGGAAAGAATACTGGAGTGGATTGCCATTTCCTTCTCCAAGGGATCTTCCCAACCCAGGGATCAAACCTGGGTCTCCAACATTGCAGGCAGATTCTTTACCATCTGAGCCACAAGGGAAGCCTTACATGTATATTAAACAAAATTGGACTCATAGTTTTATAACTTTGTTTTCATAATGTATTGTCATTTTCTCAGGTAATTAAATTGCCTTTCATATTGTCATATTTTAATGATAATGTATATGCTGTGATTTATTGTGCCCATTTCTCTTTGGGCATTTTTTTTTTAGGTTGTTTACCCATCTTTAGTATATCTCAGTAATATCAACTTTCCTTTCCAGACAAATCTCTATTCTGTGTAGTGAAGTTCTCTTCAGGAAGATTCATTCCTTCAAACCAGCTTGGGTGCCAGCAACTTCTGTGGCTGTGGCTTGGGCATTTGTTTTGGGGCTGTGCAAGGACTGTCATTTTTATTTGGGTTTTTTTCTCAGAAGCTCTGGCAAGCAGTGTGGCATCTTCCTGGCCCTTTGTCAGTGTTGGGCTGCTCAAGCTATGTATCTGGGGCAGGGACAAAGAACCATGTGCTCCCAGCCCCCAGCCCATGTTCTGCTGACTTCTTAAAGACACAACTGGACTTTAACTGCTGTCTTCTTTCAAATATAGGCCTCTTCTTCTGATGAAAAGAGAAAGGAAGAATGGACTACCATCACCAAACTTCCCTAGTCCCATGTGGACAAGATAAATACATTTCCAAGTAAGATTTTTTGCTACGGGGTTGTCTTTGCAGTGGCCGGCCCCATGTGGATGGAAGCCACTGGCAGAGGAGCCTCCTCTGTACATGAGAGGAGCTCATGTGTGTGAGAAGGAGAAAGCAACTGAGTGTGGACTAGTGAGAACATCAAGCAAGTTTGCTGCCATAGATGAAGAACATGCCCCCAGAGCCTGGCCATAGAGAGTGAAGTTAAGGGCGTCTTCAAGACATACTACCTTTAGAGGCTCGAAAGAGTTGATGTCCTGGAGAGTTTCTAGGAGGAGGAGTTGGTTGTGACAGCCCCAAATCTTTACATTGAATGACTGGACTTAACATGACAGAACGCCCTTGCCTCTTGCCTGAGAAGAGGCAAAAGCGTACCTCGGTCTCCTCAAGCTCCTCCCTCCTCCCAGGCCTCCCTTCATTCACTTTTGGATAAAACTTGATCAGAGCATTTTCAGGTTTGAAAACTCTCACTCTGATCACAAACGGTGTCACATGCTCTCTCTTCCATGTTTAGTATTAACTATGCTCCCAAGGGAGCAACTTGGAAACCAGTATTTAGAGGCCTTGTAAGGTTTTTAAAATATGTTTTTATAAACTAAAAGCACGTAGAATAAATAGACAAAAGCACCTCTCAACGTAGAGTAGAAGAGAAAATTAGAAGAGTAACGCAGAATATTACATGAGGGGCTTCTTGTGTGATTCAGCAGTAAATAATCTGCCTGCAATGCAGGAGACATGGGTTCAATACCTGGATTGGGAAAATCCCCTGGAGAAAGGAATAGCACCCCATTTCAGTATTCTTGCCTGGGAAAATCCCATGAACAGAGGAGCCTGATGGGCTATAGTCCATGGGGTTGTAAAGAATTGGACACAACTTAACAACTAAACAACAAAGGTATGTCAATGAAGCTTAAGTCAATGGGGCCCAGGACTCTCCCTTTTAACTTCCTGAAATCCTAGGAGTTTCTGAGTCTCTTGAAGGTCTGTAGTGAATGTCTTCTTCTCACAGTATTTGTGAGAGAGGAAAGGCTGTGGAGAGGCTGAAGAAACCTTGTGTATGTGCTTTGAAGAGCATTTGCTTCTATGAATCTGTGGTTTAACAAGGCCTGCATATTTAGCTTGGGTTTGAGAAATGTAGTGAGAGCTGCTAATCTTTGTCAGCAGATCAGACCTGCCTTGGTTTTCTGGAGTTGCTTCTTACATTAAGTCTGTTCTAGGTAGTATTTACTCTTGATCTTGATCCTGGGAAAGTTTGTGATGGAAGATGGGTGGTTCTACACTCTATGGTGTGTGTGTATTTGTGTGTATGTACACATGTAGACAAACACCCCGACTGGAGTGACTGAAGGCCAGATTAGAGGTGAGAAAAAGAGGGAGCAATTGCATTATAAGTGACTTTAGCTGAGATTGTGACACTTTTTGTATTTTTCTCTTAAGGAATGAACTTCTCCTGCATTTGAAGACCTACAACTTGTACTATGAAGGCCAAAATTTGCAACTCCGACATCGCGAGGTAAGGAGTCACAGGGGAAGTCTGTGGGGCTCCTCCCTTAGTGGCCAGCACAGTCTTCATCTCCATGTCTTCTTGGGTCTCCATGTCTCCATGTCACCCTCACCAAGAGGGTCTCTGCCTCTCTTGCCACAGTGAGTAGCCTCTCATGTTAGTGATATTATTGGGAGTCCCTAGAGTTCTTTGGAAGTACACTCTGAGCCCAGATTTTTTCTAAAAAGAATGAGTTTTCTGTTCTGGAGATATTCCTGTGACTGGACTAATACTAGCCTCAGAAGGAGGACCCTCCAAAAGGAAGCTTTCATGAAATGACTATTTCAGATGGTACTCAAGCAACCTTTTTCCTCTTGGGCAATTCAGGAACCTCACCCTGTCCTCTGTGTTGACACATCTGGCCCATGTGCTGTTGCAGCAATCTGGGCAAGTTCCATAAGCTTCGGGTGGTGACTCTTGGCTTTTCCCCACAACTGCAGCAGCCTTCCTAGAATGCCTTCTTAGAATGTCTTCTGTTATCCATATATCTTTCCCCAGCCCGCTTCCGGAATCTGAATTTACTCATCCTGTATCCATTTCTGTAAAGCCTGTTTCGGGTAGATGGTGAATTATATGGGAGCCTAGGAGAGTAATTTATACTCAAGTGTTCTTGGCTGATAAGAAGGTACATGTAATACCCTTCTAAACACATTTTCAGGTTATCAAGCCATATTGATTTAATCTGTAGAAACAGATATCAGATGGTAGAATTTCAGCTACTAAGGCAGGCTGGTTGGGGATAGTATGTAGTGGCTTTTTGTATGTTCCTCAAACTACACCACTTAGGCAGAGTCCTACTTTGGGTTAAATTCTGCTCTCTAATCATGTAGTATAAAGTATTGATGCCAGCCTTGACCACTTAGAAGACCATACATGTAACCTGTGCTTAAATAACGCTTTTCTCCTTAAGATCCCCAAACATCCCTAAAGTTGTTCCACCCCTCTCCTGCCTTCTTTTACTACCCTCTTCCTCTCTAAGGATGATCCTGGGACCCAGATTAGTTGTTCACTGAACATGTGTCATCTTCTTTCATGGGGCTTGTCCTGAAGGTGTGGCCATAGCCCAGATCTGAGGTCTTGACCCTGCTTATAAAACATGGGTTCAAAAGGTTTTGCTTTTGAACAAAGAGTCTTTAGGCACTGTGTCTTTAGGCACCTCAAACCTTCTAAAAATTAGTGGCTGGGTCAGTAGCAAGATTTTGGTCCTTAAGCAGCTATTCTAGGTGTGTCCTAGATGACTCAAGGTTATGGTGATTTCTGAGATCCATTTCTTTAGGATAAACCATCCAGATATTTTTAGAAGGCCTTCACATTTAAATTCTTAACAATCAACAACCCTTGAGTATAAATTTGGAATTCTTGCAGAATTTATTCACCTCTTGGAGAGTTATTATGTAGCACATTAGCTAATTATTGGCTCTGGGAAGTTCTGCTGTTAAGAAATCTGATAACACATCATCTCCCAACTCAGGATCACTTGATACTCTTTTTAAGGTAACAGTTCATCTGCCAGATGAGCTAGTGTTCTGGTGAACAAACTTGAGGAAATGTTACTTTAAATCATCAACCAGTGGGTCAGATTGCTAAACATGTTATAAAGGCACATCACTTTCTATAGTAGGGGAGGGGGGAAATAGCTAATTCAAGGTTTTAGCTCTTGCTTCTGTTAGCATAATTTAAGAATAACAGGCTATTTTCTCACATACTTTAAGAAATATATTTATTGTTCTTTAAAGTCATTAGTATAAAAAACAACAAAGACATTGTTACAACTTGTACATGTCTATGAATTTTGAGGCAACTATGTGCTGAACTCTGAGCTCATCTTCAGAGCCTGGAGAGTGGCTTGGAGCTGAGGTGTGACTGTAACTTGGGTGCACCTACCTGGGCACATCAAGAATGCTGTCATTTACCACAAACAACATGGTGCTGGCTTCTTTGGGACTTTTCTGGACTTATCCAATTGCTCTGTGGCAGGAGGAAGATGAGTTTATCGTGGAAGGGCTGCTGAACATCTCCTGGGGACTGCGCCGGCCCATTCGTCTACAGATGCAGGATGACAATGAACGCATTCGCCCCCCTCCATCCTCTTCCTCTTGGCACTCTGGCTGTAACTTGGGGGCTCAGGGGTGAGTAAAGAGAGGTAGGACTGGGGATTGACCAGAGGTATCTGGGGGTTGCATGTGTTCTCAAGCTGGTAAATGCTACCTTCTTCCAGCAAGCCTTGATCCAAGCTCCCATTCCCACTCCCCCCTGCTGTAGACTTGTAATGAGGAGAAAGGGGCATATGTTGGTGTTACTGGGCTTCCAGGCCTGTCATCACAATCAATGAATGAAAGAGTGAGGAAGGGAGATGCTGAGTCCAAGAAGAGAAGCACCAAGGCTTGAGTGAGCAGCATGCCATTGCTCGTGGAGGCCCTACCTCTCTGAGAGGTATTGTAGTGGCTAGCCAGGCTCAGTCTGCAGATTTCTGACAGGACACCCAATGCCCCAGCATCCTCCCCACTGGGACCACATCTCATAGAATGACCCCACTCCAGAGTCATTTAGGGCTCAAAACTTCTGTCCAAAGCTCTCTGTGTCTTAGAGGAACCTGGAAGTGGGGAAAGAATGTCAGGCCCTGACCAAGCCAGTCAAGCAGGCTCTGCTTCCTTTAGGTTACACCTGGAGTTGGGTGGTGGTGGGATGGTCTGGGAGGTCCCCTCTCCTGTGTTCCCACTAGAAGGTCTGTGAAGACTAAGTCTGTTCCTTCCTATAGCCAAATGAGTAGCTCTGTACATCTAGTAAGGCACACCCTCTTTACTGTTTTTGTGTGTGTGTGGCTGTGCTGGGTCTTCCTTGTGGTGCATGAGCTCTTCATTGCTGCATGCAGGCTTTCTCTAGCTAAGGTGCACAGGCTTCTCACTGAGGTGGCTTCTCTTGGCAGAGCACAGGCTCTAGGGTGTGTGGGCTTCAGTAGTGTGATGCATGGGCTTAGTTGTCCCGCGGCATGAGGACTCTTAGTTCCCAAACCAGGGATTGAACCCATGTCCTCTACGCTGGCGGGCAGATTCTTAACCACTGGACCACCAGGGAAATCCCTACTATCTGGGATTTCAGTTTTTAGGATAAAGTGACAACCCTTTGTTCCATCCTAAAATTTGCTCATGCTGACTGCCTTGGGGCCAGAGCATGGTGGAATGCACCAAGATCTCAGCCAAAACCACAGTGATGTTTTTTCTGTTTTAAATGAGAACCAAGCCCTCTCTGTTGGCCCCATTGAACATTTTGTTAAACTCCACAGCCAAATCTATTCTTCACTGAATTTAAGAGAAACCTACAATGTTGCCAAAAGCCTGTAGCTGATCTGGTTTATTTCCAAGGGAATTTAAGGAGGAAAGTCTTTGCTTGAACCGTCAGTACTGGGGGTGGGGGGTGCGGGGGGAGCCGCAGAGAGGTCCAGTCACGGTTCTTTGGTTTCATCTAACTTTGCAGTTTCATACTCTGCTTTGCTTTCGGCATTTTCACTGTATTTGGTTTCAAGTGGGCCAAACCCATTCCATAGCACCAGCCGAGCCCGTGGAGTATTACATTTCCTTCCCTAAGTGAGATGGTTTTTAAAATTCCGTTTGACCATGTGGCCTTTGGCTGGCCTACTCCAGAGTCTTTCAGACTGTACTCTTGTTTCTTTGACCTTCCTTATGGCATCAAGCTGGTCTTGGTTGCTTCTTGAAACCTGCAAATACTTTGACAGAATTTTCAGGAATGATAAATAATGTTATTCCAGTGCCTGCTATAGTAAAGTGAATGCCTGGACCACTGTTTTAAGAAGGATGCTGAGTTTGGAGGAGAATGGCTACATGTATATATATGATTGAGTCCCTTCGCTGTTTACCTGAAACTATCACAACATTATTAATTGGCTATACCCCAATACAAAGTACAGAGTTGTTTTTTTTTTTTTTTTTAAAGAAACATGCTGAGACCAGTTTCTGCTTGGGCAATAAAGAGGGTTTCAGACTAGGGAGTGGGCAGTGGCTGCTGTGGGTGCCAAGTGTACACCATTCCTGAGAGGCTCTGATTTCATTCTGGGGCTCAGAAGCCCACAAGTTATAACTATACAACAGGTTGTTCTTTCAGATTTTCAATTTTCAATTGTCTTTCCTTAAAAATTATCATCCCTGGTGATCCAGTGATTAGGCTCCACATTCTGACTGCAGACAGATTCAGTCCCTGGTCAGGGAACTAAGAGCCCACAAGCCACATGGTGTGGCAAAAAAACAAACAAAAAAATATCATCCCTGGACTGTAAGTCCTATCTCTGCTGAGTCATAGTATTACCAAACCAAATTTGGGTCTGCTCACCTACATGCAGTAAAGCCAATTTACTGACACGAGGTTATGGTGAAGGAAGGTGCTGCATTTATTGCACATCCAAGCAAGGAGTATAGGCAGCTCATGCTCAAAAGACCTGAACTCTTTGATGGTTTTCAGGGAAGAGTTTTTAAAGGCAAGGTGAGGGAGACTGTGGCAGAGTGATAGATGCTTTCTCATTAATTTGGTGGTGAGGTAATTAGGTGGTACTTCAGAAGTCAACATCCTCTGGTTCCAACTGGTTTGGGGTTTACCTGCTTGTGGTCAGAATGCAGTTAACTTCTTATACCTGGTGGAGGATTAGGTATCTGCAAAACAACTCCTGGATATGGCTCAGGATATTATCTATAGCCCCTGAGGAGGAACTAAAGGTTCTTGAATTGTTTTACGGCTAGACTATTATTTTTTTGTCTTGTTTGGCTGTTTTCCTTTGTTTCTGCATTTTCTCACTTCTCTGATTACGTTTGTTTTTTTGGAACTCAGGGAAGGCCTAGAAGGCTAAAGCTTTTGAACAAACCAGAAGAGGAGGATGCAGGGGTCTGTTCCTGGGAAACCCCCATAGGGTCTTGCTTGGTTTCACCAGGACACCTATGTTCGTCTCACCATGGGATGGTCTTAATTGGTCAAATATGATTCTCCTTTCTAGCCAAATCCTCTGTTGATTTTGGGTGTGTTTCTCTGAGCTGCTTCCATTGTCCCTCTGAGCTTTGGCAAGTTATTTCCCAGTTATCAGGGCAATACCAGGTCTCAACTCAGATTGCCTGCATGTGACCCTCTCTTCAGCAACCCTGAGCACACTGCCATCAGTGTGCTATAACTTCTATAGTTATTCTGACTCTCGTAGCAACCAACCTATTACTTTCCATTCCTGTTAGATTCCAGAAAAATTTCTGAGTAATTCCTCCAACATAAATGGGTCTGTACTAGAATCTTGTCCCTAAAAATAAATGACCATTATTAGGGTTTTCTAAATAAGGCATAGACTTTGTAGGTGCTTAGAAACTCAGCAAGGTACCACACAGGTATTTTTTGTTGTTCTCTGTCCTGGGCTTGATGTTGCTACAAATGCTGGGAACAAGTACTTTCTCCCTCCAGAATTCACCTTCCTTGCCCAGTGCTTGGCTCAGGAGCTGGGCCAGCCTCATGAGGCCCTCAGCACAGCCTACCATGTCCTTCATCACCTACTGCATGGTGATCCCCAGAAGTATTCCCTTTGCGTGAGTGGGATGGGGTGGGACTGAGGGAGTTCCTCTGCAGGGGCTGAACCTTTTGTTTGTTTTTGCTTTCCAGTACCATCCTGAAGCCCCTCACCATGCCCAACATTACGATCTCAGAGGTGGATGCCCTGCCTGAGAGTGATCAGACGTTGAGCCCCACAGGTACATGCATGGTGGGAGGATCCTCTAGTGTCGGACCAGCTGTGTGAAGACTGATGTGATGAATGTTGTATACTGTTACTTATTTTTTGGAAATACGAAATTCACATGGTTTGAGATTCAAAACTTATTAAGAAAAAAGAATTGAAAGTTTCACATCTCATCCACCCACTGATTTTCCCTCCTTAGAAGCAATCTGAAGGCTTTCTTCCAAAGATATTCTTTGCAAACACAAGGAAATACACACCAACAAAGCTTAATGGTTGGATGCCATTTTTTTCTTTCCCTTTCTTATATAAGTGGCAGCATTTTGCTCATCCCATTTCTGTTAGTTTGTCTTGAGGATTGTTCCATACAACCCCAGAAAGAGCTTCTGCATTCTTTACAGGTCTGCAGTATTTCATTGTATGAATAAATAATCACTTCCTATTGATAAACATTTAAGTCATTTCTAGTCTTTAGACAAACAAAGGTGTAGACAATGTCCTTGTACTTGTCTCATTTCATACATTTGTGTGTGTAGAATTCTTTCAAATTAAGTTTCTAGGTCTGAGGCTGTGTGCATTTGTAATTTTGATAGATATTATCAGTTCATAATATCTTGCAAGTCCTTATATCATGCTTATCCTGTGCCTGATACTGTTCTAAGTGCTTTCAATTAATCAACTTATTTAAATCCATACAGTAATCTTGTGAGGTGGATGCTATTATTAACCCCTTCTACAGGTGATGTAGCTGAGGCACAGAGAGGTTAGTGATATATGGTGTTGGGAAGGAAGACATTTTTCTCTACCTGTTACCGAGTCCAAGCTCATTCTGCTCCACCACACAACAGGCCGATAAACTGAAAGATGAGGTGTTGAGGCAAAGAATATGAGTCGAAAAGCCATAGACTGAGAAGATGGCAAACTAGTGTCTCCAAAAAACCCATATTATTAGGGTCTGGATTCCAGTTTCTTTTGTAGAACAGAGAAGGAGAGAAGGTGAGGACATAAAGTAAAAAGGCCATTTATTTTGTAACATAGGAGGGGATGTGTTAAATTCATCTTTGCTGCAACCATTCACTGGTGGGCAGGGTCAGATTGTCTCCCTGTGAACTGAACAAAGCCACTTTAGCTTAACATATAGACAGAGGGACAGAGTTCCTTGAGGCAGGCCATTATGTATTATTATAATAACACAAACAAAGGTAAAGTCAAAGAAACAGATCCAACATGGAGTCAAAATTGGCTTTTCCCTATTATAATCCCCCACTGTCAATGTCTGTTCCACAATCTTGTGGAAAGGGGGTGATGACCCTTCTAACTGCTTCATCAGATGGACCTTTCTGGGAATGTTCACCATTGGTGCCAATGTTCCAAATGTTGAGATTTGTCTTCTTTTGTTCCCTTTTGGAAAGTGTCTTCTTTGCACTTGTAAACTTAAAAATATTCACAATCTAAAAGTTGAGAGTTATGTTTTATTCAGCAAGAATTTTTTAGGACTTCAAACCCAGGAGGCAGCATCTCAAGGAATTCCGTGCTACAAAAGGGAAGATACAAGAGTCTGGGCTCACTGAAATCGTTCTTTTGATATACTTCTCAGTTAACTAAGGACCTGTATCCTCTATTCTTACATCCTGAGTTTCCTCAGTGCTCACCATAGGGAGTAGCCACAATCTGATGGCTGCAAATGGCAAGTAGAACTCAGGGCTCATCAGCTCACACTGGAGAGCTGCAATTGCTGATGACCTATCTCCTCTTGGTCAGGAATTTGGCCAACATCTGGGAAACATTTCATAATCAAACTTTGTCCCATGGTGCTGGCTGGGAGGCTCATCCAAGATCAGGTGAGAATTCTTGATATGCCACTCCAGGTGCTAAATTTTTGGATTAGGCCCTGTCAATAATTAAAGATTATTTAGATCTTCTGTCTAATTATGATCCAAGAGACATTCTCCCTTTTTACTTCATCCCATACCTAGAATCACACTGTTACAATTACTTTATGTAATAAATGTGATCTGTTCCTCAAGATGTTTAGCCATAGAAGTTTTGTTGGAGGCCTGGTTACACTCAGTACTGTTAAGAGACAATAATCTTGTGAAAAAGACAGAATATAAGTAATGCAGCCGGTAATATTGACAAAGACATAGTGCCACAGGGAGACACAAAGCAAAAACAACTTGGAAACAAAGAATAAATTAAAATGATGATTAGCATAACTAGTTGTAGTGTTGGGCGCTCAGTCATGTCCGACTCTTTGTGACCCCATGGATTGTAGCTCGCCAGTCTCCTCTGTCCAGGGAATTCTCCAGGCAAGAATTCTGGAGTGGGTAGCAATTCCCTTCTCCAGGGGATCTTCCCAACCCAGGGATCTAACCTGGGTCTCCTGTACTCCAGGCAGATTCTTTACCATCTGAGCCACCAGGGAGTCCAATTGCAATAAAATATCAAGTCCATGGGAGAGCCATCTGGGGCCTCCAAATTGTGGCAGGATCAGAGAGAAAATGATAAATATTTCAGCTTTGTTTGCAAAGGTATACTTTATCAACTTGTTATAGGTCATACCATAAAAGTTTTTTTGTGAAAAAAAAAATTAAAGCTAGTATATTTCTCAAAGTCATAAAATTATAAACCATATTCATGAATCCATGTACAAAACTTAAAATAGCCTAGTTAAAGGTTTGAGTACAATGCACTTATCAGGAAACTTTATTATTTCTGTAACATATAACATTTTAGATAATATATCAGGACATATCAGATGTTAGGGATTCCACATAAATTTTGGAAAATCTACATTAGTGGCATTTATCCATATTCTATAACCTAAGGTTCTTCTCCAAACATTTGACAAGGATTTTGAGGTAATTTAACATATCAAATAAACTTAGTTTGACCTTCCTCTTTGAAATGTCTCAAAGATGTTCTTTTGAAGTATCCCAGAGTCAGCTGGAGGCTGAAAAAGCTTTAGTCAGATTTTGATATTTGGGAAAGTTTGTTAAAAATATCAGAAAGTTTTTAAAACACAAGATCATAGGTCACTGTGAAACAATATTTATTCATTTAACCAAAGTCTCAAAATGATTAAAAGAAAGCAAATATGGATCACCTAAGGGCCCAGACAGAGAAGGCAATGGCAACCCACTCCAGTACTCTTGCCTGGAAAATCCCATGGACGAAGGAGCCTGGTAGACTGCGGTCCACGGGGTCGCTGAGAGTCGGACATGACTGAGCGACTTCACTTTCACTTTTCACTTTCATGCATTGGAGAAGGAAATGGCAACCCATTCCAGTGTTCTTGCCTGGAGAATCCCAGGGACAGGGGAGCCTGATGGGCTGCCATCTATGGGGTCGCACAGAGTTGGACACGACTGAAGTGACGCAGCAGCAGCAGCAGCAAGGGCCCAGAAACTCATACAACCTGTAATCAAAAAGGAGCACTTCTAACAGAAAGAGATAAATCAAATTCCAGCCTTATATTAGTTTCCTTAACAAAATCCATTTACCTAGTTAACTTCAGTCTAAATTTAGTTAATCCTGACCTTGTATAAAGCTTTCTCAAGAAAATGTAATTTCATGCCTCATACCGTCTTCTTCTTTTTTTCTTTTTAGCATTTATTAACTCGGTCTTTTTTAACATTATTAACTGGATCTTCATTGCTGCATGCAGGCTTTCTCTAGTTGTAGTGTGGGATGGTAGGGGGTGGTGGTGGCTACTCCCTGTTGTGGGAGCTACTCCCTGTGTGGGCTTCTCAATGTGGTAACTTCTCTTGTTGCAGAGCCAGGCTCTAGGCGTGCAGGCTCAGTAGTTGTGGGGCACAGGCTTAGTTGCTCTGCAGCACATGGGATCTTCTGGGATCAGGGATCAAACCCATGTCCCTTGCCTTGGCAGGGACATGGACCACCAGGGAAGTCCCTCCTCATGCCTTCTACCTCACACATTCTACCATACTGAAATGTTTTATTGTCTTCAGTAGCTTTAATTATATATTTAAATTAGAATTCCCAGCTCCTAAAAGTCTTAATTTCTAGTGAAAAGCAAGAGACAAATAATAGTTTCCAAAATCTGAAGAAACTATTTTAGATGATTTTTAGCTAAAGTTATCAAGTTATTTTTTCTTGCTGACAAATTTGCAACAGATATAACAAAATTTCCTTTAGGCTCTATTAAAACTAGGTGCAGTGAAAGAGTGCTACTTAATATTGATGGCTCCAAAGACATATCTATATTAATTAGATCAACAAACAAACATTAATATAAGACATTAATTTAATACTAAATACTTTCCTGTTCACTGAACCTAAAACTCATTTAGCTTAATTTCTTTTGTATTTAGAATTGTTTGGTTTGTAAGCACGTACTTTTCTTTAAGGCAACTTAAAGCAGGCCTCTTTTATGAATTAACCTTAACAATAATATCCAAAGACACTTACTAAGATATACACATATGCACACAGGCACAATAAGAAATATTATACTTTATTTTCCAAACTTAGTTATGAATCAGATATCACAATGCAGAACTCACTAGTTTGTAAATAACTAATTTTTCTTAGAATAAGAAAAATTTTTAAAGGCTTCTTCCTTTTTTACTAATATTTATGGAAAACAAGTCAAGTTCTAAATTACTTTACCCTTTTTTCAAAATTTGCATTTTAAAGAGATGGCAGAGATGAGGAGACCAGATAGGGCATTTGCATCCCAAAGATACAGGCAAATTTCTCCTAAGATGACTTTGTTTCCCCTTTGTTTAATACTTGCCAGCCTCTTAAGATAAACGTAGTATTTTGGGACTTCAGAGGAGAGGAAGGCCATTCACATGGAGATGGAAAAGCAGTGGTTGGTAAACAGATGTTTGCTTGGCCCTGAAAAGACAGTGTGACGCAGGGTGATATGTTTCCTTCACCACATTTGGCCCGTAGTATTCTTTGCAGATACCTCTGATGATAGCTCTAGTCCTGTAATAGGCCAGCTATCTAAATCCTTCAGACAGTTAGGGGAAAAGTCAGTTTCTTCCTGAGTCTTTTTGGCTAAAAACTTACTTACAACCTAAAAATTAAGAATTTGAGGGAATTTTTAGGACTTCAGGGCTGGGAGGCTGCATTTCAAGGAATCCAGACTGAGAGAGCTGCTCCAAAGAGTCCAGTGGTGGGCAGCTAAGATATATAGGAGTTTTGCAACAAAGGACAGGTAATCAGAAAATAATTGTTAATTTAAAAAACCCAGATATTTCAAGTTAAGGAATTTAGTGCTTTTCTATGTATGGGAAAATGCAAGAGTCTGGGCTCAATGAAATCATTCTTTTAATATGCACCTCAACTATCTGAGGCAAATATCCTGTGTTTTCACTTCCTGAATTTCTTCAGGGGTCACCATAGGGAGTGGGTGCAGTCTGATGACTGCTAACCGGCAGGTATTCTTTTCTTCCTGAGTTCTCTCAGAACTTACCAGCTCACCATCAGCTATGACTGCAGTCGCTGATGACGGTCATAGCCTTTGTTAACTGATATGGCAGGTATTGTTCCATTTATCAGTCTTTTGGGTCTTGATTATTTTCAGCATGCCAGCAACATTTTGGGGTGGCAAATTTTGCTCCCCTACAATAGCAGTGGTAGAGCTGGGGTTTGAACCTGAGAGTCTGGCTCTGAAGTCTGTGCTCTAAACTTTGTCACTGTATTGCTTTTTGGTAAATTATGTATCATGTTTTTTCCCCAGCAAAAAATACTGTTTTTATAAAATATATTTTTGGGGAAGCTATAGGTACTGTAGCATTGGACAAGAAGAAGTTACTGTAACTGCCACATCCCAGGTCCCGTCAGACAGAGCTCATTTCCTCTTTCCATCTCAGACTCCAGGGGCCTGAAGTCCTTACAGGAAGACACCCCACAGTTGATGCGCACACGCAGTGATGTTGGGGTACGTCGTCGTGGCAATGTGAGGACACCCAGCGACCAGAGGCGAATCAGACGCCACCGCTTCTCTATCAATGGCCATTTCTACAACCACAAAGTAAGGGAGGCAGGGTAGCACGGGGCAAGGGGCAACCCTAGTGGGAGCAAGACCCCTTCCTGGGCAAGTGCCACATCAGGGCTACAAACACATGGGAAGCCACTCAGTCTTCGCCTTGTGGGTGGGCTGCTGACTCTGTTAGAGATGAGGGCCTCCAGATCAGGAGCCCCCCTAGATGGTGGTGGTGTGGGAAAAACTGTGAGAAGATGTTTGTGTCCTAGGTCTTGGGTGAGTCCTTTGGGATGGGCCACCAAATGAGGGTCCGTGGCTTCGCACAGGAAAGAATTCAAGAGTGAGCCACAGTAGAGTGAAAGCAGGTTTATTCAGGGAGCTACACATTCTTCCATAGACAGAGTGTGGGCTATCTCAGAAGGGAAGAGGTGGACCTAGGGCATGGGGTCACCTGGGAAAGTGAGAGCAGTGCTGGGAGAAACACACTCCACAGAGAGTGTAGCCCTGGGAGATGCACATTCCACAGACAGAATGCAGGCCATCTCAAAAGGAGAGTGGTCGCCCCAGGGCAGTGGGTCATCTGGGAATGTGAGAGCAGCCCTGGGCTATGGGGGTGGTTAGTCTTTGTGGGGTTGATAATTTCCTAGGCTAATGAGTGGGAGGAATATTCTAACGATCTTGAAGAAGGGATGGAGATTTCCATGAATTGGGGTACCACCCACTTTTTGGCCTCTTATGGTTGACCTTAGAACTGTCATGGCACCTGTGAGTGGGTCGTTTAGATACTAATGCATTACAATGAGTGCATATGGAGGTGAAGGTCTACTGGAAGTCAAATCTGCTGACATCTTGGGCCTAGTAGGTTCCAGCCGGTTTTTGCGGTATCCTGTTCACAATGGCTGTGCCCTGCCCTCTTTGTTCCTGTCTCAGTGAGTGAGATGTGAGATGACCCATGGACAACCCTCATCAGAATCACCCCCTTTCCCCCCAGTCCACATGTTACTCTCTTTCTGCACCATGTGCCTCCAGCTGCTATGTGACCTGACTTCTCTGTGAGTTAAAGGGCTGCTCTGAAATAGAGCTGCAGGATTCAGGTTGATCTCACGTGGCCTGAGCCTGTAGCATCTTGAAGCAGGGTTTTGGTTTCTGGCTAGAGACTGAGATTGGGCAGGAGCAGGAAAATTGCTGAATCCTAGCCACTAGACCACCAGGGACCAGTGGCCAGTGACAAAGCCTGGACCCATCAACTGTGTAGAAAGGAATTTCCACCTACAGGCAGAAAGGAATAAAGCAAGTAAAGTGTTTATTAGGAAGAAAGAGTACACTATGTGTGGATAGACACCCTGGAGGGCTCAGAGAGAGAAGTTCACACCCTCACAGTAGTTTGAATCACTTTTATGGGGCATTTCTTCTAGATTTCTTTTGATCAATCATCTTGGTTTCCCTGGTTCTGAGTCGGTATTTGATATATCTCGGGGTCCTCCCCTGTGTGCATGCACATCTCTTAGCCAAGATGGATTTGATCTAGGAGAGGCACCAGTGAGCAGTAGCATGAAGTGAGATCTTGATTCCCTACCCAGGAACTGAACCTGGATAGCCTGGATGAAAACCAGGAATCCTAGCCACCAGACCAGCGAGGGCTAGAGGCTGGAAGCTATTTTTCCCTGGCTCTTGCTCCTAGTGAAAAATGCATTTATCATGGAGGCAAAAACTGTAAATGCAAGTACAGAGTTTATTATTAGAGACATAGCACAACAACATGCAGGAGAGCACACAGAGAAACAGTTTGTTTATATGAGAAAGAAGCAAGGCAGAGATACACACCTGGGGAGAAAGGGTGTGGGTGTCCTCCCTAATGAGGAGGAGCATAGGAAAGAGGTGTTTAATATAGGGCAGTTCTTTTGGGTCTTTGTCTTCCACCTGGCCAATCATCTTGTTTTGCCACCCTGGCTAATTTGTCTCAAGACCTTCCCCCTACGTGCATATGTACCTTTCAGACAAGATGGATTTTGATGGAAAGCATTCTAGGAGAAGCAAGACTCATCATGGCCTGGCAATGTCCCCTGACTTTTAACCCCCAAGGAGCCTTTATGCACATGTGCAGTGTCTCCTTTGCCCCAAAGATGGGAAATATATGGCCTCCTGATCCTTTATTCAAACAAGATTTAGCCCATCTCTGTTCCTGTCATGACTATTATCTTAAGGTAAATAGATAGGAGACAAAACCTATCTATTTACCCTGTTTCTGTTACTCCATTTTGGAGAGCAAACATATCTAACCTGGAGCCCACCTATCTCCTGTCTCAGGAAATACTAACAGGAGGCTAATTTTAAGTGTCCGGCCTGAAGCCCAGTTTTTCCTGCCCGTGAAATGCAAACATGAAACCAGTTGTAAATGCCTAGCCTGTGACCCATCTAGCTCCTGCCTCAGATTCTAGAGAAAAGACCGTGTGGGTAGTTGACATCATACCCCCTCCCTTTTTGACCTCCAAGGAGCCTTTTTGCACATGTGCAATTGGGGAGGTCTCCTTAACTTCCCTGGTTGCTCAGATGGTAAAGCGTCTGCCTACAATGCAGGAGGCACAGGTTTGATCTCTGGGTTGGCAAGATCACCTGGAGAAGGAAATGGCAACCCACTCCAGGATTCTTGCCTGGAGAATCTCATGGACAGAGGAGCCTGGTGGGCTACAGTCTGTGGGGTCACAAAGAGTTGGACACAACTGAGCGAGTTGACTTTCTTTTTTCTTTCCTTAACTTCAAGATTGAGAAATACATGGTCTTTTATCTCTTATCTGGGCAGGGCCCAGCCTCCTCCATCATCTTGCTTTTATGGAGTTTCTACTATTAAGGCATTTCTACTCATGGGGAGAAACTGTTCAGCCTGGGGCCCATCTGTCTCCTGCCTCAAGACCCCAAGCTAGCTGACCCTCCTTCAGTCTTGCTGCTTGGCTTTAATCTGGCCCTGGAAACAATTGCATCATGGAAGAAAGGTCACAGACTTCCGCATGTTGAGGCTGTAGTGGAGGGTGCTTTGTGTGTGTTTTGTTTGGATGGAGGGCCTCCCTTATCTGTTCCTCTTTCCCTCCCCAGGCCTGCCAATTGGCAAGCTCAGATCCCTCCAGCCTCCTGTAGTGGGATGGGTGCAAGTTCCTGAGCTAGGCAAAATCCAGGGCTCTTTGTTGACCTCAAAGCCTGGTACTTCTAGGGTGTCAGGGGCAGGGGACTCTCAGGAAGCCCAGATTGAGTGCTATTGTCCTTGTCCCTTGGGTTTTAGTGCCCCATTCTTGTCTGTACGCCCGCTCTGAGTCAGACTCTTCTGTTGACAGACATCAGTGTTCACGCCAGCCTATGGCTCCATCACCAATGTCCGCATCAACAGCACCATGACGACTCCACAGGTCCTGAAGTTGCTGCTCAACAAATTTAAGGCAAGTTCTCTCTGCTGGCTGTCTCAGACAGTGACGTGTGTGCCTCAGGGCCCCCAGAGGTGTAGAGGTGGGAGCTATGGAGAGTGTGTGTTGCCAGAGTAGGATGGCTCTGGGCAGAGAAGGTTTAGGTTCTCTAGATCCCATGAAATCAGCATCACCTGGGAGCTTGTTGGAAAAGCAGGTTTTCAGGTCTCTCTCTCCCCTGAATCAGGCCCACCAGAACGGGAACTCAGAGAGGAGGCCAGGGAACCTGTTCAACAAGGCTTACAGGGATTCTGATACCACTGAAGCCTGGGAAGCACCAGCCCTCAGGTCCTTCTCCACCAGAGAAGGACCCCAGACCTGATGACTGGATCAGGGCTCCATGTACATATTGACTTCTGTGCATTTAGGGAAGCTACTTTAAAAAATCTATCTTCAATAGATGTGAAAATTATAGTGCCTGATGTTTTTAAAGTCTTGTTACTCTGTATGTTTTCCACAATCACCTTCTAAGTCTTTTGGAAGCCAGGTATTCTTATTTTTATAGAAGCCAGTGTCTCCTAGTGGTTTAAGGCATGGGCTCTGGGTTTGAATCTCCATCCATCATCTGCTGGTTGGATGAGTTGGACAAGTGACTTAAAATCCCTGTGCCTCTGCCTCGCCATCTGTAAAATGAGGTTGAGAGCACCTATTGCTGGTGTCAACAGAAAAAAAATTGCACAACCTAAAATTTGAGAGCTATGTATTTTTTCTATTTAAACAAAATCTTGAAGTTTGTATTGGAGTATAGCCGATTAACAATGTTGTTAATAGTTTCAGGTGAACAGTGAAGGGACTCAGTCATGCATATACATGTATCCATTCTCCCTCAAACCCTCCTCCCCTCGAGGCTGCCACATAACATTGAGCAGAGTACCATGTGCTATACAGTAGGTCCTTGTTGGTTATCCATTTTACATGCAGCAATGTGTACATGTCCATCCCAAACTCCCTAACTACCCCTTCCCCCAGGCAACCGTAAGTTTGTTCTCTAAATCTGTGAGTGAGAGCTATGTTTTATTTGGCGTATATTCTTAGGACTTCAAGCCCTGGAGGCAGCATCTCAGTTTTCCTGAGAAAATTGCTCCGAGGAGAGAAGGAGGGAGCTAGAATACATAGTTTTTCAACAAAGGGCAAGTAGTATGAATGTCAAAAGATTATTGTGAGTTAAAGGAAAACCAGATATCTCAAGTTAAGGAATTTAGTCTTTTTCTAGGTATGGGAAGATGCAAGTGTGTGGGCTCACTGAAGTCATTCTTTTGATATGCACCTCAGCTATTGGGCCAGTGTTCAGTCTTTTCACATCCTAAGTTTCCTCTGTGGTCACGTGTGGAGTCATTATAGTCCAGTGGCTGCTAGTTGGCAAGTACTTTCTTTTTCCTTTCTGAGTCCTTCTCAGGACTCACTGGCTCACCATTGGAGGTGCCTACAATCGCTGATGACTGTAACATCTTTTGTTTACTGATATGGCAGGTAGTATTTTTCTTCTCACTGGATTTTCATGAGTATTAGATGAATTAAAACATGTAGTTTGTTAGAACTGTGTCTGGCATGGTGCAATAAATATTAGCTCTTATTACCTATTATTATTAATAAAGTTACTTACCTGCCCCATCTCCTCATCACTTTTAATGCTGTAGATAAATAGTCCTCCCCTCAAAAGAGCCTATCGTTTATTTAGCTTTGCAGTGTTCAAGAAGAAGAAATGGCCAAAGTTTAGATGTGTAAATATATGCTTTTATTGAGTATCTTTTGTTCCTTCCCGATTCAGATTGAGAACTCGGCAGAGGAGTTTGCATTGTATGTGGTCCATACCAGCGGTGGTAAGTATAAAGAACACAAGGCACTTAAAACTTTTAATTAACTCAAAATAACAAGTTAAAAACAGAATCTCTCCCTCATTTGCTTAGTTCTTGGTTTTGGAAACCTCCAAATGTTGTTTGCCTTCAAGGCGGGTGGGCTCCCTGGGTAAGTTCACTGGGGAATGCCATATATGGTCAGTAAACAAACCCTAAAACCTAACTGCCTGTAAAAAAAAAGAACTGGATTTTCTCAAAGCACAGAGAAAACTATTTTCTCCAATGCAGCATCTTCCAAAAGGCTTGAGGCATGGAAATATTGCTGGGGAGCAGCAGCAGTTGCTTTGAACAATACCTGTTGAATCTGTCATTTACAAATCAGTTTCCTGATTTGTATGGCCACATCCCCTAAGGTGCCTGGTCCATTTGAGCCCCTGAGTTGACAGCTACTTACAGTGAGAAAGACCGCAGGCAACTCAAAGCTGCTCTTGGCTGTGTGTGGTTCCAGAGAAACAGAAGCTGAAGAACACGGATTATCCTCTGATTGCCCGGATCCTCCAGGGCCCATGTGAGCAGGTCTCTAAAGTGTTCCTTATGGAGAAGGACCAGGTGGAGGAAGTTACCTATGATGTGAGTCCCTTTTCAGTCCGATATCTGTCCCAGAAGGGTGGGGGGTGGGTTGGATAAACGATAACTGGGTTATAGCTTGGTTTTTTTGCCCAACTTTGTTGCTATTTCTCAATACTAGGTTTTCTTGAATGGTAATGATCATGGGGCCACGGAAAATTAATATAGAGGCTAGGCTGAGGCTGTGTCCTGTGGGAATTAATTGGAAGAATGCTGAGGCACAAAATGATTTCCATAGAAGGAATAAATTTATTGAGGCTTTTTGGTATACTTAAGGGCTGAAAAGTTTCTGCAAACCTTTTCTAAGCAGTTTCAAGAAGTTAGCTGAGATTTTACCTTACACACTAGTCTGCTTTTGCTATAGTAACAAACATTCCCAAATCTTAGTCACTTACAACAGCAAACATTTACTTTCTTGATCAGGATTCTGCAGGCTGGTAGCAGTCGTTATGCTCTAGATGTGGTTTGACTTCAGGTGGCTCAAATGGTAAAGAATTTGCCTGCAATGCAGGAGACCCAGGCTCAATACTTAGGTTGGGGAGATCCCCTGGAGAAGGAAATGGCAACCCATTCCAGTACTCTTGCCTGGAGAATTCCATGGACAGAAGAGCCTGGTGGGCTACAGTTCACAGGGTCACAAAGAATAGGACACGACTGAGTGACTTTCACTTTCATTACATTGTGTGTCTTATTCAGAGACCAAGGGTTCAGAGGCAGTGGCTACTTAGGTATGCTTCTTATGGCAGATGGCTGGAGGGCAAGAAACCATGTAAGCTCATTTAAAGCC
Source organism: Cervus elaphus (assembly GCF_910594005.1). Lineage (NCBI taxonomy): Eukaryota > Metazoa > Chordata > Mammalia > Artiodactyla > Cervidae > Cervus > Cervus elaphus. Next base: position 47,028,447 of record NC_057837.1, on the reverse strand, counting down.
CCCACTTGGATTTGACATATGTCACATCCACATACATGTTCCGTTGGCCAAAGCAAGTTACGTAGCTGAGCCCAACATTAACAGGATGAAGAAATATACTTCTCGCATGGAGAAGAGTTGATGGAGCAGGGTGAGAATGCTGGTGAGGGGGGAAGAGTGGCTGGTGGGGGCCACTCTTTCACTTATAGCTTCTCAGGAGGAAGTTCACATTTGGATACCTGTTTGAGACTTGAGGCACAAATCATAGTTCTGAGCATGGTTCCTTAAATTCTTTTAGGGGAGATCAGAGGAGTTTATTGAATATTATGAGTTCCAGTCTTCTCTGCATGACTGAATCGAGAGAAAGTGCTTTTCTGTGTTTGACATTACCTCTCGTGGTATTGAATACATGAGATAAAAATGAAAAGTTATGAGATAATGTATTAAATATCATGTAGATAAAGCGATCTTTATCATGGACTCTCTGCCCACCTTGAGAAGAATAAAACTTGGTTCCTGTCTTTGAGGAAATCCTGAATTAGCACAGAAACAGATTTCCCAAGTCTTTGTGCCTAACATGAGACAGATGCCCAAAAAAGTTGGAATAGTGCTGATAGAGGTCTTATACCCCAGACTTACTTTTTCCTCCTCAGGTGGCTCAGTATATAAAGTTCGAGATGCCTGTCCTTAAAAGCTTCATTCAGAAGCTCCAAGAGGAAGAAGATAGGGAAGTCAAGAAGCTGATGCGCAAGTAAGCATGGCCCCTGGGGTGGCTGGTTGGGTTCTCCTGAGGCCTCAATGAGAGAAGGCTCTGCTCTGGAGCCTTGCAGGGGCTATGTGAGCTGCTGCCAGGATCTGGGTCTTATGGACTTTGTTCAGGGGACTTCCTGTTGACAATGCCATATGTCAGGTGGGGACATGAAACTTGTGTTGATGTGTTCGTCTTTCTGCTTCTTGTTCAACTTCTCATTTTGATATGGTACATAAAATATTCCAAGGATTTTAGGAAGGTTGTCTCAGTAGTAGAAATTCATCTGAGCAGAGTACCTCTAAAATCCCTTCCTTGTATCGTCCCTCCTTTTTTTTTTTTTAAACATCTCTTCTGGAAATTGCATTTGGGTTGAAAATTCCAGCACTAAAACTTTGTTCTAGGAAGGATTTTGTTATTTTTTTGTCATATTTAGTCACAAAGTAGATTGTATTTCACAGAGATGGCAGAACAGTTGAGATTTTCTTGCCACTAGAGAATAAAGTCAATGCTACATTTATTGTGTTGGTGATAGCTAGTATGATAGCAGTGAACATTTATTGAGCACTTACTATGTGCCAAACTTTAAAAATGGTTTTTGCTGTGTAGTGCAAAGCCATGTTCACTCTGTATAACAGTGTCCACTCCAGTATCTGAATTGCCGTAATCCAGGAAAAGTATAAAAAACAGTACTTATCAATAAGCCATGGACCTCCATGCCTGGTAGTTACTATATCCTCTTTGGCAAAAATATGAAGTTGCCATTTTTGTAGACTCCTCCAAACGGTAAAAATAATGGCAATTTCCTATGGTCCAGCCTAGTTGAGGATTAGATGATCCTCTGCATAGTGCCTTAAGCATATTAAGCACTCAGTGAAGGGAACCTTATTACTGTTCGTGTTATTTCACCTTCTCATTCTTTGTCAGATTTTCCAATAATTATAAAATAATTATAATAGTTTGGAGTGAGCCTCTTCAGCCCTTTCATCCCGTTGTGGTAATGAACACAAGTAATGAAGTGGTTCAAGAGTGGCCCAGTAAGAGAAGCAAAGGGTTGACACATTTGGCCCCACTGTGACCCAGGTGATGGGGGAGGGTCACAAGAGGGACTGTGTTGCTTTTTGCTCTCCACTGCAGCTCTTCTATCCCCAGGTACACTGTGCTCCGCCTAATGATTCGGCAGAGGCTGGAGGAGATAGCTGAGACCCCAGCAACAATCTGAGCCACTAGAAGGAGGGGATCCAGATGCTGCAGAGGCCGTTGCTGCCCAGAGAAGACTCACAGGAAGCTGGATGCCTTCCATGGAAACATTTAAAAGCAAATCTTTCCAGCTTTCAAACCACAATGGAGATGCCAGCAACTCCCTGTCCTTTGTTTCCCTGCTCCTTTCCTTCACTCACGAGGACTTTCAGTTTTTATTATAAGGAGGACCCAGAATGTGTGTGCACATGTGTGTGCTCATATGGTACACATCCACATGCCTACATGATATATTCACATGCAATTCAATTCCAAGCAACCAGCACTAGTGCTTAAGGCTGGCAAATATGTGCTTATAGGCAGGAAAATCAGAGGAGTCACTGCCAATCTTGAGGGGTTTTAGACTGAAGAAAAAAATTTCTCCTCTCAAGTGCCAGGGAGCAACCATACATATCTGCTCAACTTTAGAAGGAAAAGAAGGTCTAGCACACTCACCATCTAGGGTATTTATGTGTTAATAGGCGCTTCCCTGGTAGCTCAGCTGGTAAAGAATCCACCTGCAATGCAGGAGCCCCCGATTCGATTTCTGGGTTGGGAAGATCTCCTCCTGGAGAAGGGACAGGCTACCCACTCCAGTATTCTTGGGCTTCCCTGGTGGCTCAGATGATAAAGAATCCGCCTGCAATACAGGAAACCGGGGTTTGTTCCCTGGGTTGGGAAGATCCCTGGAGATGGGAATGGCTACCCACTCCAGTATTCCTGCCTGGAGAATTCCATGGACAGAGGAGCCTGGTGGGCTACAGTCCATGGAGTTGCAAAGAGTCGGACAAGACTGAGCAACTTTCACTTTCACTGTGTTAATAGATATTCTCTCTGTATGCCTAGAAGGATCTGTGAGTCTGAGATCCTTGGAAATTAATTAACAAACCGTGCCCTCAAGGCAGGTCTGATGGAAAGAAAAAGAAACTATCAGTGGGGTAGATGCAATAAGCCCACAGGTTTTTACACTGGAAACTTTGATTGTTCTAAATAACAAGGACATATCTGTGTGGATGCCAGTAAAGAATGGACTCTGCCTTGGCCCTTGCCTCCCTGGCTACCTCTTGGAAACAGGGGGAGCCTGATGTTTCTCTCAGCATGCCAAGCTGTTGACCCCAATTCTTTGGTGCCTCCTAAGTTGAAAGAAATGTCTGATGAAACAGGTCTCACTCATTTGTACAAGGTGCTGACTGGCTGGCGAGGCCAGGGCCTGGTCTTGGGTGGCTGGGAAATTTCCCCTCCTTAGGGAAATGTGAAGACTTCTTGTAGAATGACAGGTGCCTGTAAGCTCAGTCCATTTGCACATAATCAAGGAGTCTTCCTGCACTTGGAGCTGAAGTCCTATGTTTGAAGTCAAGGCTTTGAACTTTCCAACCACTGTATTCTTGCAAGTTGCTGTCACATTGCATGTGGAGATGGACTCTTAGGAATGAAGACTTCTGCTATTTACCAAGTATGGGGTTCAGGGATGCCTTTTGGGCTGCCCTCTGATGGTGCATAATTAGGATGGAGCTTCTCTATCAGCTCCTCTGAGCAGCTACCTGCGAGATCTTTAGAGAGACTCCAATGGAGGGGAAAGGGCAAGAAGAGTCTGTCCCTTGGAGCCCCCCATTGGGAAGATTGACAAGTAGCTCAGCCCCAGTACAGCTGATACTGTTTGAAGAGAGTTAGATGGATGGTTGGAACAGGGTGCTGGCTGTGGAGGTCAACCAAGCAGGGCCAGAAGCTCCTAACAGCAGGAGTCAGCCTTGTTGGGATAGAACTCCCCATCTCTTCTCTACCTCCTCTCTGAAGATTTGAAGAGCTGGGCAGTTGAGAAAAGAAGAGCCACTGATCAGTGCCTGCAAGGAAAGTGGACCCTTGCAGCAGAGCTCTTCCTGCCAGGGGCACCCTTGCCCCCATATGCCCCTGTTGCTTCCAAGAAAGACCTCTTTAGATGGCTTACAGCTGTGGTTTCGTTGTTGACTTTCTAGAAGTTGGTATGCTGCCACTTGTCATTTTGCCAAGGGTCTCTTAGCAAGCTTACTGCCTCTGTGGGGATATTCACCAGCCTTGTGCAGGGTGGACTGGAAATAAGGAGGGCCTTAGCCTCCTCAGTGGGCCTCTGCAAAATGCACAGAAAATAATAGGGGCCCAGGGAGAGGCTTCCTTTGTTACAGATGGGAAAGAACAGTTTTGTGAATGCAAACATACTTCCTGAATTTTGCATTTGAGAAATGACTTGGAAAACTTTTTTCCTGGTTATTTTTATTTTGAATGTTCAAAGCCTTTGTTGGCCCCAATAATCTTCCTTGAATGGCTTGGGAAAAGTGTTTCCACAACGTAAATTACTAATGACTAACTTTTATTGGACAGCTGTTTTGGTTTATCAATGTTCTCTTTAATTTGCACTAACGTTATGATAGTGTTAAACATGGAAATGTTGCGAAATGTCAGTTTGCCAGATCACTTTCTGAGAAAGTGATACTGGGGTAGACTTGGATTTTTTAAAGATTGGGGATTGGGGTGGAATTAAGGGAAATCTCTTACATGATACATTCCACTTAATGCAGGCCCCACTTTTCCATTTTGACTCACCCTGTTTAGAAATAATTTCTCATGTACTAATAACCCAGTCAGGAATTTTGGAAAGATTATTTGAAATAGAGACACTGCTGTGATGTAGAGCTGTATTTTCTCACTGGTATCACATGGCCTTCCAGCTTTGAACTCCTGCACAGATTTGTGTGCACTTATGTAACTGTGTGCAATGAACCTGAAATCGTGTGATGAACAAAGGGCCAATTTATAGGGTTTTTCCCCCTCACTTGTGAAAAGCGACATAGCCTCATCCGACTTAATCTTTTTCCCGGAGCTTATGTTATAAGGTGATCATATGAAGGAAAAACTTGAGTTTATCTCATAGGTGATATGGGGATCCAGCCCCCCTGGTGATGTTGGAATTAAGCACAAGGTAACATTCTTAGTAATCACATTAGTGAGAATGTGAGGAGTTAAATTGTAGGGGGAGGGGGAGTTCAGTTCCTTGAGGAGGAACTGAAAAGCACAAATAGGCTTGACTGTGCAAACTGGTGAGGAATGTGCATACTGACCTCCAGGTTTTTGGACTTTAACTCTGAGTTGAGGCTGAGGTGGGAGAATCTGAGATTAGCCATCCCTGTGACAAATGCTGAGCCCTGAGGTTGAGGTTTTGGCCTGAGACTTCAAGGAATAATATATTCACCTTTCCCTCCTTTCTACCAGAAAGAAAACAAGACACTCTCCTAGAGACCTCTAGATAATGATATTTTGTCATCAGTGTAGATAAGACTTTAGGACATAAAGACCAAAAAATAAAAAAGTCACTCAAAACACAAACCTTGTTCTCTGAAGCAAAAATGTCTTGGCAAGAATTCTTTCTCTGGAGTTTGGGCAGTTATTTCAAGGTTAGGAGATTGGAAAGAGAGATGGATCACAGAAGGGGAAGAAGCTCTCTTAAGAAAAGAGATGCTCTCTTTAAAAAACAAAACTGTTTCAAAGCTCTGTAGCACAGAGAACATGGTGCCATAGGTACATCTCCAAGGGAAATTTCTGTATGAACAAAGGAGTTCCACAGGTGGCCCTAGTAGTAATGAACCTGCCTGCCAATGCAGATCTAAGAGACACAGATTCAATCCCTAGGTCAGCTTCCTGATCCCCTGCAGAAAGGCATGGCAACCCACTCCAGTACTGTTGCCTGGAGAATCTCATGGACAGAGCAGCCTGGCAGGCTATAGTTCATAAGGGTCGCACAGAGTCGGATAGGACGGAAGCAACTTAGCACACCAGCATAGCGCCCAAACCATGATGTGAAGGCTTAGGTAGGAGGCAGAGATGTCCTTGAGCACTGATGCAGCAGTGCAGATTCTCTAGTCAAGTCTCTACTTAAATTGTTTTACACACACACACACACACACACAAAATTGTTTTACACAAAGTCTTCTTGTTGGAGGCAGATGAGATGAGAAATGATCTAGAGAGGTAAAAATAGACAAATGTGGCACCCTTTCTTTCTGAGGGAATTGACAGCATTTACCCTGTCATGGGAGGTTACAGCTCCCCCTGTGTTATAGCCAAGCACTAGACATGGACAAGCTGAAAAGGGAGAACCGCAGTTTACCTGTGGAGCCTCCCCAGCAGATCGCAGACCTGTTTTCCAAGCTGCTGGTTTCTGGTGTATAATTGCTACTGTTTCTTAAGGGTTTCCCCATTTGATTTAGCTTTGTGAAGTATCTTTTATCTTAATCATAACTTGCTTTTCAAGCAATGGTACATGACCTGGTTCAATGTTTGGGTTCTGAATTTATAAACTGATATGTTTAGATATCTTAATGTAACTTGACAAGTCCTCAGTAGGGAGCTGTGAATTTCTATAACATTTTGATATGTTTTAAAGCACCTGACTTAGATCTTGTTGAATAAAGCACTCTCAAAAAGAATTTTCTGGTGGACGAGTGTGTGTGTCTGCTGCATTATAGGGTTGGGGATGGGAATGTGAAGGTACATCTGGGAGAGGCTTTGATTTTCTTCCTTCAGAGTTTATGGTTTGAATGTGTTCGGATTTGGTTCCAGTTTTCCAAATAGAAAGTGAAATTAGGATATTCCTTAGGGATCTTGAGTTCAGGCCCCGGTGGAACCAAGAATTGTAGGAATAGCTGGGGACAGCTGTTCAGCGAGGCTGGATTTTTTTCCTAACTCTACCCTGGGTTTGTTGGGGCCAATTCATTGAACCTTTTTCTAGGACTTCTTTCCTCATCTGTAAAATGGTCAAACCACTGTTTAGGGTTGGGAACCTGGGTTTATCTCCGTTGATGGCAGCCTCCCAGGGGTTGCCAAACCTAAGACCTACAGATTAGGGCCCAAGTTCCATCAGATGGTATGGGGGAAGGGTGATGGTTAATTTTATGCACAACTTGGCTAGGTCATGGCACCCAGATATTTGGTCAAACATTAGTCTGGGTATTGCTGTGATGATATTTTTAGATGGGATTAACCAGGTGGCACAAATGGTAAAGAACCCAACTGCCAATGCAGGAGCCATAAGAGAAGCAGGTTTGATCGCTGGGTTGGGAAGATCCCCTGGAGGAGGACACAGCAACCCACCCCAGTATTCTTGTCTGGAAAATCCCATGGACAGAGGAGCCTGGCTGGCTACAGTCCATACAGTCACAAAGAGTTGGACATGACAGAAGTGATTTAGCATGCATGCAACATCGAAATCAATAGACTTTGAGTAAAGCAGATCACCATCTATAATGTGAGTAGGCCTCATCCAGTCAACTGAAGGCCTTAACAGAAAAACACTGAGGGAGAAGGAGTTCTGCCTCCAGTCTGCCTTTGGACTATAGCTGCATCACTGGCTCTTCCCTGGACTCCAGACTGCCAGCCTACCCTTGAGATTCTGGATTCCTCATCTCCCAAAACTGCATGAGTCAATTCTTTAAATTAGCTCTCTCTCTCTCTTTATATATATATATGCATATATATATATACACACACACGTATCTATCTATCTATGTATCTATCTGTATGTATATCTTCATCCTGCTGGTTCTGTTTCTCTGCAGAACTCTACACAGAGAGAGGTTGTGTGGTTGGTTTACAACATTTAAATATATGATTGACAATTGTCCTTCTAGGAGATCTGGCCATGGAGCATGAAGAATGACCAGTATAGTTTGGCCTCTAGAAAAAGATGACAACCAAGACTATATTTTTATCAGTGCCACTGAACAATGCTTATATATTTAGAGTTTTCACTGCAAGCAGCGGCTTTTTAGGTGCTGAATTAATTAAACTGAGTGAAACAGATGAGCAGACAGGCAACGCATATAAAGCAGTGAGGTTTTTGTACTGTACAGTATGTGGATGTAGACAACATAAACAAAAGATAAATGGTCTTTTTGGGGTCCTACTAAGACCTCAAATCAGACAGTAAACTTTATAGAAGTTAGAGTGCCTGAAGTCACCCAACAAATACTAATAGCTGCTGCCAAAGGAGTTGGCAGTTTTTGTCTTGCTTTATGAAAACAGATTTTATGAAATAATTTGTTGGTGTCTATTCTATGCAATGAAGCTATTACTAACTGGAGTTTGCTATGAGAACAAGACTTTACTGTAAAATTCTGAATACATTCAAGTAGGTTTTTCTGGAACACTTAGATGCAAGCAAACCTACTGAAAATTGAACATGGGTAAAAACTGACAGTGCTCTTTTTGTTTTAAAACCAAACAAAATAGGGGTGGAGGGAATGCAGGGGAAAAAAGAGGCAACCAAACAGAGTAAAATATTTTACTTATTATTTAAGTATGTAGTTATATAACTATGTAAATTAACTTTATAGTAATAGTAACTTATAAATATATATTTTATAAATACATAAGTTTAGCAGTTTTAAAACTATGGGCTCATTGGTAGGGGCTGTAAGTCCTGGTTGCTCAGGACAACTCCAACTTATGTCTGTTACTCTAGTGTAATTATCAATAGCATCCCCTTTTGTTCTCAAAATGTCCCAGTGTGGGTGATAAATATGGTCACTGTGTGCATTGGCCAAAAAGCAGTTTATCACAAATTTAATACGTAAGATGTTTAAGAAAAGTCATAAATCAGAGTTTAAATGTTAAATTTAAACTTTAGTGCTGAAATCTAAACCCATGTTTTGGTGGAAGGCAGACTATAACATGGATATTTTGTTTATCACTATTTTGATAATGCTGATTTAAATGTTAAGTTGTACAATTGAACACCATTCAAATTCAAACTCGGGACTTTCAGTGTCACCCTAACTGTGTCTGCAGGACCATTTAAGGGATCAGGAACACTACTGAGAGAAACCTGGGCTCCCAGAGTGCATGTGCATGCGAAGTCACTTCAGTCGTGTGACCTTATGGACTGTAGCCCTCCAGGTTTCTCTGTCCATGGGGTTCTCCAGGCCAGAATACTGCAGTGGGTTGCCATGCCCTCCTGAAGGGGATCTTCCTGACCCAGGGATCGAGCCCATGTTTCTTATGTCTTCTGTACTGGCAGGTGGATCCTTTACCACTAATGCCACCTGGGAAGCCCTATCCAGAGTGTAGCTTGTACCAAAGTTTGGATCAAAGGAACAGGACAAGCATGGGTTGTCTTATTAATGGGAATAATTATGTCTTAGAGATGTCTGAAGTGTAATTTCAGGAACAAACTGTTGATGAGAACTCCCACACATATTGAATGGCTGGACTGTGAAAAGCCTGGAATCCAAAATGACCCCAAGGAAAGATTTTTAAAGGCTAGGGACATATTTACAGAAATGTAATTAATTAAATTGTTTAAGTTCCTTTACCAAATTTTGGCAATAGCACGAGTCATCACAAAAATTAATGTTAGTAGTCTGGCCAGAATCCTTTAGTTAACTAAACTGAGTCACTTCCAACTCTTTGTGACCCCATGGACTGCAGCCTGCCAGGCTCCCCTTTTCATGGAATTCTCCAGGCAAGAATACTAGAGTGTGTGGCCTTTCCTTTCTCCAGGGGATCTTTCCAACCCAGGGATCCAACCTGGGTCTCCTAAATTGCAGGCAGATTCTTTACCATCTGAGCCACCAGGGAAGCCCCTCAGTTAACTCAGCAGAAAGAACAACTACAACATCCATGACCCACTGAAAGAAAACAAGTAGAAGCTGAACTTAAAATGATCATAATAGGACTTCTCTGGTGGCCCAACGATTAACAGTCCAGCTACCAGTGCAGGGGACATGGCTTCTATCCTCGGTCCACAAAGATTGCACATGCCATAGGGCAACTGAGCCCCTGGCTGGTTCACAAATCACGCTCTGAACAAGGCTAGAAGCCACATAAACCCACAGGATCCTAAGAAAACTAAAACTACCTTACATCCTAAAATACCCTCAAAGATCCTAAACAAAACTAAACCCTAAATCCTGAACAACACAAAACATCCTCAAGTTTCTTAAACGATGCTTAAAATCTTAAGCCCCAAATTACCTAAACTAACTCAAACAACTCTACATGACCTAAGGATCACAATAGACTAAAAGATCTTAAGCGTCATACCTCCCTAAAGCGCCTTAAAAATTCACATTTGCTTTAAGTCTATTTTAATGAATTTAAATCTATTTTAATAGATCCAAACACTGTCAGTCCAAAAGGCCATAAAAAAAAACCCAAGAAATCCTAAATACACGTAAATTCCAGATGCCCTAAGCAATTCTAATTGATCCAAAATTATCCTGTGCTTGTTAAGTCGCTTCAGTCATGTCCGACTCTTAGCGAGTCCATAGTACTATAGCCTGGCAGGCTCCGCTGTCCATGGGATTTCCCAGGTAATACTGGAGTGGGTTGCCATGCCCTCCCCCAGGGTATCTTCCCAACCCAGGGATCAAACCCCTGTCTCCTGTGTTTCCTGCCTTGCAGGTGGATTCTTTACCACTGAGCTACCAGGGAAGCCCCTTTGTAAGTGCTTGCTGGTAGGATACAACCCATCCTCCTCATCTAGGAACCTGGATGCCCCAGGGCCCTAAAAGGTGGGGAGGCTACAGAACATCCCTCTCTCCTGAGCAGGGGAGTGCCTCTTCTCTACAAGGAAGGTCTTGTAGACATCTGGCTGCATGGCTGACCAGAAGCCCAAGTGGTCCTTTTCACATCAGTGACTCTCTCCAGACTGGCTACACATTCTAGCATCTTCAAACCAATGACTAGGTCAGCTTTGACATGCCCTGCCAAGAGCTAATGCTCTGGCCCATTTGGAGCTTCTGTTAGGACCAGCAAGGTCATTTCGCTCAGGTTCAGATTAATGAAGTGCCTTAAATATATGCTTTTGACATTATCACTAGATGACACACAATTGTATGTTAGTTTGGATTCAAACTTAGTTTGGGAGTTGATTCCACAGACAAGGTGGAATAGGAAAGTGTGATAGGAAAGGGAAGGAAAGGGAGGAAGCCAATATAGGGTTTGTTATTAATTAACTTAGACTTGGGCAACTACAGCTCAATCCTACTGAAGACCTTTGGGAACATGGTAGAGTGCACCTCAGAGTTCTCCCACTGCAGGGTGAGGCAGCTGGGGTATTTAAACACCAACCTTCATCAGGCAATGGTAGAGGGCTGCTCTTGGGGAGGAGGGAGCCATTAATTCCCTAAGCACATCAGCTTGCAGTGTACACAGGCAGCACAGACTCTGGTGGCCAAAGAGCACAGGTGCTGGCTGTTAATGATCAGGTGTGTGTACACAGAAATAACAAGTGATAGGAACAATATCTCCTACATGAAGTCATTGTATCTGTATATGTTAAAAGCAACAATTTGTTCGATGTAAATATTAAAGTTATTCCACAGCACAGGTTTGTAAACTTGTTTCTTCATTCTTCATTTTTCAATTTCCTGGATGTCCTAAAAAGAAAGGCTTTTCTCCTTCACTCCAGGAATTTATCTAGGATCCATATTCCACCATAATTTCTTCCTTTCAAAATCTTTAAGCACATTTGCAAGGATCTTTTTTCCATATAACATTGATAGGTTCCAGGGATCAGGACCTTATATTTTGGGCATCGTTTTTTAATCTACAGAACTATGGAAAGCCTCAGCTACTTTGGAAACAGTGAAGTTAGACAAAAATGTTGCCTATAGTTGGTTGCATGATCCTGTTTAGCAGATTAGAAAATGTATAACTTTGAAGCTTGGAATAATGCCCAGTCATGAGAAACAAAGTCTGAGAGAAACAAGGCCAAAGCAGGGCTGACCCCAGACCTCCAGCTCCTAGGATCCACACTTCTTGAAGCTCATTCCCTTCTTCTAGGCCATCTCAAAGCCACCATATAATTGTGAGTAAAAGCAGTTAGTGAACTGAGGAAGCTTTGGCTCTTTTGCTCTGTCATTCATTTAACACTGGAATCAATTAAGATCCCAGACAGAGAAAGATGAGAAAGAGGGTGTTTTTTGGAAAGACAGTGTGTCTTAGGGGAGGAGCCCTTCTCGCTGTAAGCCTGAATGACATGCTGAAATTGCCCCTCTATTTTCTTGCTCCTGCCCGGCAGTTAGTTCCAACTTATTTCACTTTGGTGAGATAGCTTCCATTCTCAGATAACAACAGATGGCCCCATCTCAGATATCCAGCTTAGCTTTTCTTTCTCCAGGTCATTTAGATGTTTGGGGTGGCAGCTTTCAGTTGGTTTTCTTCATTCTTTCTGAGAGCGCACAGCTGACAACCCAAAGGTATCTACCAGACAGAAACAATGAGGAGTGCAGGCATTTTGGGGACACACTGCTGATAATTTCAGTCACCTGACCATATGAGAGAAACCCTTTGCCTTGCAGACTTGTGGATTAATTTATGCACCATATGGACCAACCAGGCACCTGTTTCCTGGAACACTGGACTTCCTAGCCTGTGTCTACAAGACGGCTGCTGGACTCCTAGGAGTGGGCATACAGGGAGCTCAGGTCAGTGGTTGGGCAGTGCCCTTCCCGCTGATGGCATTCAGCCTTGTCCCTTTTCTTCTGACTCACTTTTCAACTGTGGTCCTGGGGCTCATTTCAGGAGGCATATATTGGTGCCCACTTGTGGAATACTCCAGGCCTAGGAGCCCTCCAGGTGAACCTGGCTCTTTCTGACTCCTCTAGGTCCTGCCCACTCCCTGCTGTACTTTCCATTTGTGGGCACAATGCCTCCCTGGACAACTTGGACCCCTGGTGCTTATCTGCTGTCCAGGCCACTAATGTAGTTCTCAGGTAGTTTCTTGACTTTGCGGCTTCCTCCTCCCTCTTCTGTAGACTCTGCCTGGAGAGGGCCTGGGGCTTACCAGACTCAGGAGCTCTCTTTCCTCCATTTCCTCTCATTCCTCCCAGAGACTTCCAACTGCACTTAGACTGAACTCCTACACAGACCTTCAAGGCCTCCTCAGCAGCCCCTGGCTACGTCCTCAACCTCATCTCACACACCTGCTCTTCTGCTCCCTTTGCTCATGCTTTCCCCCTCATGCCACCAAACACATTCTCAACTTGGGCTATTTGAACACACAGGTTTCTCCTCCTGAAGTATCTTGGCTGCATGGTTACCATGGCTAACCAGTTCATTCTAATTCTAGCTCATTCTCATTTCTCAAGTCTCAACTCAAATGTCCCCTCTGCAAAGAGGCCATCCTGATCACCCTAGTAATGTTTTCCTTCTCCAGTCACTCTTTTTATTATTTAAGAAAGTTTTTTATTAAGATAAAGTCTACTTATTAAGATAAAATGTACCTATCTTAAATGTACAGCATAGAGAATTTCGACAAAGGTATACATCCATTTGGGGGTAGCAATACCCCAATCAAGATCAAAATCAATAGACACGAGTTTGAGCAAACTCTGGGAGATAGGGAAAGATGGGAAAGCCTGGTGTGTTGCAGTCCATGGGGTTGCAAAGAGTCGGACATGAATTAGCAACTGAACAACAACAACTCCAATCAGGATACAACCTTTCCTCAGTGCTTTGTTATCATACTGTCTGTCTCATCAACTTCACTCTGTAGGACATTTCTTACTTGTTTGTTGTCTGTCTCTCCCTCTAAAATGGAAGCTCCTGGAAACCAGAGATCTCTGTTACCTTCACTGTTGTATTCCTAATGGTCAATTCATCTCTGTGGCACAGAATGGAATTAATGAATGATGTTTTCTATTGGTATGAGCATGGAGTCCCGCCTTCTAATGCTGCAAACTCACCCAAGGTATTTTGTGGGATTTGGCATTGCCCTTTCTTTGGTGTAAAGGAATATAAGATGCTGGTACAAAAAAAAAAAAAAAAAAAGTGCAGGTACTGCTGGAGTGAGTAACACTCTTAGTCCCCGGGCCTTTGCCAGAGTGAACCTGTCAGAGCTCTTTCCTCTGACTCACACTCTGTTTCAGTGCTGTCATATTCTGCATCTGCCCAGCCTCAGAGGCCACCTTGGAGAGTCAAGGTTAGGGTCCTCACTGAAAGGTTGTTGCTGAATGATAAGACACTGGGATTCTTGGCCTCCAGAGGAGATGAATTCAATCCGGGGCCAGAGACGAGGCTGGATCGCTCAGAGCTTTTGTGTAATAAAGTTTTATTAAAGTATAAAGGAGATATAGAAAGCTCCTAACATAGGCATCAGAAGGGGGCAGAAAGAGTACCCCCTGCTAGTCTTCAGCCGAATGTTATATAGTCACTAGCAGTCTGTTAATGAAAAGAAAGGAATGTCTTAAAACTCAGAATGGCACCAGGCCCCTCATCCGTAAGTTGCATTTTGTGATAATCTTGGTACCAGTTGATTCATCCCAGGCCATAAAATGATTGACTTGAATCTTGTAGAAGGGCAGATTACCATACAAATAGTTTCGTTTACGTAGATTAGGGGAACAATATCTGAGTATAACATACTGGTTTGTCAAGTAGGTTCTGAGCCATTTTGGAGGAACCGACTTGAAGACAGTCTGGGGTAAATGCATAGCACATTAACATAGCTTAAGACAAACAGTTCCATAAGAAAAATGTATTGGTTAACTCAAGGTTTGATAATAGTTAGCTTCAGTTGAAACCAGGTGTCATGGCAACACAGTATTTTAAGAGAAACTTCCTTTTAAATTTGTATAGAGAAGGGAAAAAATATCGCTAGTTTGTTTCCTCCTGCTGCTTAAGAGAGATAAAAGTGTCTGACACTTGCAGCCTATTTCCTCCATTTGGAGACCCCTGGCCTTCCTGCCTGTTACCCTCTCATCACATGCAGTCCCAACACAAAAAGTCATTCATGTTAACCTCAGAAGTTTGGATGATGCCTGAGTGTGTGAGTTAGAGGTTGTTTTTTGTTTTTAAGCAGAATGTCCTAACAGGCATTTCCCAGGCCAAGCTCCTCTGTTCATGGAATTCTCCAGACAAGAATACTGAAGTGAGTTGTTGTTGTTGTTCAGTCACTCAGTCGTGTCCTACTCTTTGCTACCCCCATGGACTGCAGAACGCCAGGCTTCCCCTTCACTGTCTCCTGGAGTTTGCTCAAACTCATGTCCATTGAGTTGATGATGCCATCCAACCATCTCCTCCTCTGTCACTCCCTTCTCCTCCTGCCCTCAATCTTTCCCAGCATCAGGGTCCTTCCCAATGAGTTTGCTCTTTGCATCAGGTGGCCAAAGTATTGGAGCTTTAGCATCAGTCCTTCCAATGAACCTCAGGGTTCATTTCCTTTAGCATTGACTGGTTTGATCTCCTCGCTGTCTAAGGGACTCTCAAGAGTCTTCTCCAACACCACAGTTCAAAAGCATCAATTCTTTGGCGCTCAGCCTTCTTTATGGTTTAACTGTTACATCCGTATATGACTACTGGAAAAACCATAGCTTTGACTATATAGACCTTTGCTGGCAAAGTGACATTTCTGCTTTTTAATATGCTGCCTAGGTTTGTCATAGTTTTTCTTCCAAGGAGCAAGTGTCTTTTAATTGTATGTCTGTAGTCACCATCTGTAGTGATTTTGGAGCCCAAGAAAATAAAGTTTGTCACAGTTTCAATTTTTCCCCCATCTATTTGCATGAAGGGATGGGACTGGATGCCATCATGTTCATTTTTTGAATGTTGAGTTTTAAGCCAGCCATTTCACTCTCCTCCTTCACCTTCATCAAGAAGCTCTTTAGTTCTTCTTCGCTTTCGGCCGTTAGGGTGATATCATCTGCATATCTGAAGTTGTTATTTCTCCTGGGAATCTTGATTTCAGCTTGTGAGTCACCCAACCCTGTATTTAGCATGATGTACCCTGCCCAGAAGTTAAATAAGCAGGGTGACAATATACAGCCTTGTCAGAGTCTTTTCCCAATTTTGAGCCTGCTCATTGTTCCATATCCAGTTCTGACTGTTGCTTCTTCTCCTGCATACAGGTTTCTCAGGAGCCAAGTAGGGTGGTCTGGTACTCCCATCTCTTGAAACCTGGTGTACTGCAGTCCATAGGACCACAAAGAGTTAGACTCAACTGAGTCTGAACTGAACACAGTCAAAGACTTCAGTGTAGTCAATGAAGCAGATGCTTTTCTGGAATTCTCTTGCTTTTTCTACTATCCAGTGGATGTTGGCAATTTGATATCTGGTTCTCTGCCTTTTCTAAACCCAGCTTGTTCACGTGGAAGTTCTTGGTTCATGTAGTATTGAAGCCTAGCTTGAAGGATTTTGAGCATTACCTTGCTAACATGTGAAATGAGTGCAGTCATATGGTAGTTTGAACGTTCTCTGGAGTGGGTAACTATTTCCTTCTCCAGGGATCTTCCCCACCCTTGGCATCAAACTGAGGTTTCCCACATTGCCAGCAGATTCTTTACTGTCTAAGCCACCAGGGAAGCCCCTGAAATCATTAAAAAAGGTCTTTTAAAAATCTATCTCCAGGAGGTGGTAGACGTGGAGGCAGCAGGTGAGGGCAGTGCCCCCTTGTGTTACTTTCTAGCTCTGGGACTCCCCGAGAATTGCATGGTCATTGCCGCATCCAGGTATTAGCAGAGATTAACACCCAGGCTTTTCGTCCTCCCAGGCTTAGTGCTGAGAAGGATTTGGAATTAAGACAGGCCCTTCTTTCAAACTGGATGAGTCTGATGGCTAAGGAGCGAAGCAAACTCGGCCGAAAGGTGTTCATGTCGTGAAGTGCCCTCAACAGGTTTGGCCCTTGCTGATCAGGGCCGGTTGGTTTATGGCGCCCCTTGGTGGTCCCGACGCTGTGTTACATCTACTTCCACACCTCTTCTGAGTAGTGGCTTCCAAAGTGAGGTAGGACAAGACTATAACCTCCATTTTAGTTGAAATAATTGAATTTTTAAAATTCTTAAAATAGTGACACTTTGATCTTTGTGCCCTTTCTTGGTTTGTATGTCAGCTCCGTAGCTTGTTGCACAAGTAGAGCAGAAGGGACACTCTGAGAGGACGTGAGAGTTTCGTACCTTGAAGAGGCTGCTGGTGACACCCTCCCTGGGCTCAGTGTTCGGGACATCAAAGCTTTTGACACGTCCTGGTGTGTTTTGATGCTTTCTGAGCCAGACTGCTCTGGTTCGAATCCTCACTCTGCTATTTTTGAGCCCTGGCTTACTCACTGTCTACTTTCATTTCTCCATCATTTGGATGGGAATAATTTTAAGGCCCATCTCATGATGACACTATGGGAATTAAACACCTTTAGAACATTTAGAAAAGTACCTTGGTAAGGATGATGTAAGTGACAGGAAGTATTACTTTTAGTTTTACCGAGCACGTGTGCTTGCTAAATCACTTTAGTCATGTCCAACTCTGTGACGCTGTGGACTGTAGCTCCCCATGCTCCTCTTTCTGTGGGATTCTTCAGGTAAGAATACTGGAGTGGGTTGCTGATGCCCTCTTCTAGTTTTACTGAAGCCCTCACCAAAAAACCTAAAAAGCTTTAAAAAAAAAGTCACTGCAAAAAGTGAATAAATAAATAAATCAGATAGTATGAATAATGCAAGTGCAAGAGGTCACTAACATTAGTATTTAAAGATACTTTTAAAGTATTTAAAAGCACAAAAAACCTAAAAGGCTTAAAAATTACTGCAAAAAAACATAGATCTAAGATAATATGAATAATGAAAGTGCAAGAGGCCACTAACAATATTCAAAAATACATTTATGTAATTTATAAATAAGAATTAGCATATAGTAAGAATGCTCACTGAGTGTATGTCTAATCAGAAAAATTTTAGAATCCACTGGTTCTGAGCCTGGGTGGAAACACACAATTCCAGTGGAAATGTTGTCTTCACCCAATGTATCTTTCTCATTTTTTCCCTTTGGGGTGGCAAAGGCTTTAGTGTCATGTTTCATATGAAGATACTGAAGCACAGAGAGCTCAGTGACCTTATCCCACGTTGCTTGGTGTGGTCACCAGCTGAGCTAAGCCTCTTCACTCCAAGGACTGCTGGTTTTCACACATGCCTAGATGCTCTTCATGACTTTTCACCTCTTGTGGACCTCATTCTTCACAAGAGGTGCAAAGGGAAGCCCATCAAAATTTGCAACTCAAAAAAAAAAAAATACACAATATTCAGGAAAAGCAAAACTATAAAAAAAAAAAAAAAAATTTGCAACTCACTCTCTACCTCTGCCCACTCCCACTTCCTTCTCTGAAGAATAATCAAGTTTGAGACCAGGAGTTTTGGGCTGGGCTCTGCCCTGAACTTTATTGGTTCTGCCATGTCCGGGGTGGAAAATACCTTGCGTGGTCTTTGTCCTGGTCAGGGCCACTTTCATGGGCTTTCTCTGCCATTTTGGACCACGAGGTGGCTCTTGTGGTTCTCAGGCCATGTCCAGAGCTGCTGACAAGTAGTGTGTAGTTGTACATGATTAATAAAGAACTCCATCATAAGCAAAAGTTTGTGTCCAAGGCCATCTCCAACCAGAGATATTTCTGAAAAGCCAACAGTCATGATGATTTTATAGGATGTTGTTTGGATTTCAGCATACATTTCTGGTTCAGGAGTTCATTCAAATGTATAAAGGACTGGTTGAACATCTGTCACTTGCCTGACGCTGTTCTAGGTGAAGATACATAAGACAGATAAAGGCCTTGCTTGCTCAGAGCTTACATTCTAGTGGAGAAGGGAGGAACAAAAACATGACTTTGGGCTTAAACATGAGACTTGCTTTGGCCAATGGAATGAATGTGTGGTTGAACCACGCTGACTCTATTTTGTCAGTCCCATCTTAGGCCCACATCATAACCCCCACCCCTTTCTGTGTGACTGAGCTTCAGCCTACTCTCAAGGAATGTGCCCAAGCCAAATAAGTTGCCTATCATCTTTTAACCTTGCCTTCATCTGGTATGAAAACTGGAAGAATGCCTTTTGCTGATGCAGATGGTAAATGGTCTTAAGACCCCCAGGGAGAAGAAAAAGTCCCAATTCCTGTCATTGATGACTTGCTTCTTGCTTGGTAGTCAGATTCTGTTTTTAGATTCAGGCTCTCTAAATCCCTATATACCCGTTTTGGTTTTGGCCAGTGATTCCTGTATAATGTTACAAACCTCCATAGTTCACATAGTTCTTTAGGCACTCTGTCTACCAGATCTAATTCCTTGAATCTTTTCGTCAGCTCCACTGTATAATCATAAGGGATTTGATTTAGACAGTACCTGAATGCCCAAGTGGTTTCCCCTACTTTCTTTAATTTAAGCCTGTATTTTGCAGTAAGAGCTTCCCGGGTGGCTCAGCAGTAAAAAAAAAAAAAAAAAAAGTCTGCCTGCAATGCAGGAGCCTCAGGAGATGTGAGGTCGAACCCTGGGTGGAGAAGATCCCCTGGAGGAGGAAATGGCAACCCACTCCAGTATTCTTGCCTGAAGAATTCCATGGACAGACCACGGGGTAGCAAAGAGTCGGACACTACTGAGTGACTAACACTTTGCAATAAGGAGCTCATGATCTGAGCTACAGTCAGCTCCCTGTCTTGTTTATGCTGACTATATAGAGCTTCTACATCTTCAGCTGCAAAAAAATATCATCAGTCTGATTTCAGTATTGACCATTTGTGATGTCCATGTGTAGAGTTTCTCTTGTGTTGTTGGCAAAGGGTGTTTGCTATGATCAGTGTGTTCTCTTGACAAAACTCTGTTAGCCTTTGCCCTGCTTCATTTTGTACTCCAAGGCCAAACTTGCCTGTTATTCCAGGTATCTCTTGACTTCCTACTTTTGCATTCCAATCCCCTATAATGAAAAGGACACCATTTTGGGGTGTTAGTTCTAGAAGGTCTTGTAAGTCTTCATAGAACTGGTAACTTCAGCTTCTTCAGCATCAGTGGTTGGGACATATAATTGGATATTGAATGGTTTGCCTTGGAAATAACAGAGATCATTTTGCTGTTTTTGAGATTGCACCCAGGTATTGCATTTTGGACTCTTGTTGACTATGAGGGCTACTCCATTTATTCTAAGGGATTCTTACCCACAGTAGTAGATATAATGGCCATCTGAATTACATTCACCCATTCCAGTTCATTTTACTTCACTGATTCCTAAGATATCTATTTTCATTCTTGCCATATCCTGCTTGACCACATCCAAATTAGCTTGATTCATGGACCTAACATTCCAGGTTCCTATGCAATATTGTTCTTTATAGCATCAGACTTTGCTTTCACCACCAGACACGTCCATAACTGAGCATCATTTCCACTTCAGCCCAGCAATGCCATTCTTTCTGAAGTTATTAGTAATTGTCCTCTGCTCTTCCCCGGTAGCATATTGAACACTTTCTGACTTGAGGGGCTCATCTTCCTGTGTCTTATCTTTTTGCCTTTCATACTGTTCATGGGGTTCTCCCAGCAAGAATACTGGAGCAATTTGCCATTCCCTCCTCCTGTGGACCATGTTATGTTAGAACTCTCCACTATGATCCATCTGTCTTGGGTAGCCCTACACAGCATTCATAACTTAATTGAATTATGCAAGCCCCTTCACCATGACAAGGCTGTGATTCACAAAGCAATTTGTAATATTGTACAGGAGTCAGTGACCAAAACCATCCCAAAGAAAAAGAAATTCAAGATAAAGTGATTGTCTGAGGAGGCTTTACAGATAGCTGAGGAAAGAAGACATGCAAAAAGCAAGGGAGACAGGGAAAGGTATACCCAACTGAACGCAGAGTTCCAGAGAATAGCAAGGAGAGATAAGAAGCCTTATTCAATGAACAATGCAAAGAAATAGAGGAAAACAATAGAATGGGAAAGACTAAAGATCTCTTCAGGAAAATTGGAGATAAAAGGGAACATTTCATGTAAGGATGGGCACAATAAAGGGCACAAGTGATAAAGACTTAACAGAAGCAGAAGAGATTAAGAAGAGGTGGCAAGAATATACAGAACTATACAGAAAAAGTCTGGAAATCATGATGGTGTGGTCACTTACTGAGAGCCAGACATCCTGGAATGTGAGGTAAAGTGGGCCTTAGGAAGCATTACTATGAACAAAGCTAGTAGAGGTAATGGGATTCCAGCTGAGCTATTTCATCCTAAAATATGATGCTGTTAAAATGCTGCACTCAAATGCCAGCAAATTTGGAAAGCTCAGCAGTTGCCAGAGGACTGGAAAAAGTCAGTTTTCATTCCAGTTCCAAAGAAGGGAAATGCCATTTTGTCAGGTTCACACGATTGTGCTCATTTCACATGCTAGCAAGATTATGCTCAAAATCCTTTAAGCTAGGCTCCAGCAGTACCTGAACCAAGAACTTCCAGATATACAAGCAAGATTTAGAAAAGGCAGAGAAACCAGAGATAAAATTGCCAACATTCGTTGGATCTTAGAGAAAGCAAGGGAATTCCAGAAAGATATCTGCTTCTGCTTCACTGACTACACTAAAACCTTTGACTCTGTGGATCACAACGAACTGTGGAAAATTCTTAAAGAGATGGTAGTACCAGATCACTTACCTGTCTCCTGAGAAACCTGTATGCAGGTCAAAAAGCAACCATTAGAACCAGACACAGAACAATGGACTAGTTCAAAATTGGGAAGAGTATCACAAGGCTGTATATTGTCACCGTGTTTAACTTCTATGCAGAGTATATCATGCAAAATGCTGGACTGGATGAATTACAAGCTGGAATCAAGGTTGCTGAGAGAAATATCAATAACCTCAGACATGCAGATGATACCACTCTAATGGCAGAAAGTGAAGAGGGACTAAAGAACCTCTTGATGAGGGTGAAAGAAGAGCGTGAAAAAACTGACTTGAAACTCAGGTTTCAGAAAACTAAGGTCATGGCATCTGGTCCCATCACTTCATGGCAAATAGTAGGTGAAAAGGTAGAAACAGTCAAATAGTAGGTGAAAAGGTGGAAACAGTCAAATTGTAGGTGAAAAGGTGGAAACAGTGACAGACTTATTTTCTTGGGTTCCAAAATCACTGCAGATGGTAACTGCAGGCATGAAATTAAAAGATGCTTGCTGAAGGAAAGCTATGACAAACTAGACAGCATATTAAAAAGCAGAGACATCAATTGCCATCAAAGGTCTGATAATCAAAGCTATGGTTTTTCCAGTAATCATGTATGGATGTAAGAGTTTGACCATAAAGAAGATTGAGTGCTGAAGAATTGATGCTTTTGAATTGTGGTGCTGGAGAAGACTTTTGAGAGTCCCTGGACAGCAAGGAGATCAAACCAGTCAATCTAAAGGAAATCAACTCTGAATATTCATTGGAAGGACTGATTCTGAAGCTGAAGGTCCAATACCTTAGCCCCCTGATGCAAAGAGTCAACTCATTGGAAAAGACCCTGATGCTGGGAAAGATTGAAGGCAAAAGGAGAAGAGGGCAGCAGAAGATGAGATGGTTATATAGCATTATTGATTCAGTGGACATGAATTTGAGTAAACTCCAGGAGACAGTGAAGGACAGGGAAGACCTATATGCTGCAGTCCATGGGGTCACAAAGAGTCAGACAACTTAGCAACTGAACAACAACATACCCTTTTTGGCATATTGGAGTGCAGCAGCAAATGCCTCTGGATCATCTGCCCAATCCTGCCTGTAGGTAAGTTACCAAAAATAAACTTCATAATTTCACTTTATGAATTTGCCTGCTTTGTTTTTATGTCTCAAAGTTCCTTCTCAGTTCACAGGATACTATTCTAAATCTCCGTTTTCTGACAAAAGCGATGGTGTGTCAATTTTGAGTGTAGGTCTTAGGAGATCTTACACATTTTTGCTTATTCTGTTGCTCCTCCGCCATTGCTGTGAGAAAAACATACGTGTCTGGTTCTAGCAGGATGATGAGAGACATGTGGAGCTGAAATGCTCCCCCAAGCAACCCATAGCCCTTCCCTGAGGAACACAGCTGTGCCTAGCTGAGCCCAGCCAACCTGCAGATGTGAGTGATGATATAAGATTGTGACTTTAAGCCATGGAGTTTTGAGATCGTTTGTTACACAGCAATAGCTGACTGATACAGGTGCTCTGAAGGGAAAAAGAAGCTGAGATAAAGAAACACCCGAAGGAACATACTTAGGCAGGATGGTATGAAAAATTTTGGAATGGAGCTAATACTTAGGCTGAGACCTGAATGTTGAGAAGAAGCTCCCCACATGATAATCAGATAGGAGTATGAGGAGACAGTTCCTGAGGCTGGAAGTAGCTTGTGTTTTAGCAGAAGATCTGGGTGACTGAAGCAGAGTTACTCCAGGAAAAGGGGCAAATGAAGCTAGAGAGAGGTACAGAGCTTTGCAGGCCAGTGTAAAGTGTTTGAATTTTATTCTCAATACAATGGGAAGATTTGAAAAGGTTTTAAGGAGGAGAGAGAGAGAGAAGAAGAAAAGAGGAAGAGAGGAGAGGAAGGAGGGGAGGAGAGAGAATTGACTATCTTTGTCCTTGTGCAAATAGAAGCAAGAATGCCGGTTGGGAGACTGTTGAAGATATCCAGGTGAGATAATGGCAGAACCTGGGCCAGGTGGTGACAGTGACAGTCCTGAGAAATCAGTGGGTAAATACCGCATTTTAGGATAGATTTCATAGGACCAAGCCTTCTGGTTTGGGGTATGATGGAGAACTATCATCAGCGACTAATTCCTCACCCCTAGAAAACTATTCCTGGAAATTCAGAGGAAAAAAAAGAAGATAGATGAAGGTTATGTCCACGGCATTTGAGTAAGAGCATAGAAGTAATAGAAGCAGTGTAGTAACTAATATTTGTTGAGCATTTACTATTTTCTATATACTTTCCTAAGCTTTTGACATCTTACACCAACCTGTGAGGTAGGTCTTTATCTCCACTTTACAAATGAAACAGAGATACCATGAGGGTCAGTGACTTGTTCAAGGGCACACATAGCTGGTAAGAGGAGCACAGTGATCTGGGGTTTGGCACAATCTCTCTTTTGGCTACACTCCAGGGGAGGATCCCAGGAAAATGGTGTTGAACTTTGCCTTTGCAAGTCTTTCAGAGATCCCTCATTCAGATCTAAGCAATGTCCCCCATGTGGTGAAAAGCTCTTTTGTCTTCTTAGGTCTATACCTGAGACTAGAGCTGACACCTGGTCTTGAAGACTGGTAAAGTCTGCAGGATTTTCAGGACTGATTAGCCATTCTGTAGTGGGCAGAGGGAGACATATTGGATGCAAATCTGGTTGGGCTGATCCTCCTGGACTCCAAGCAGCTCCAACCCCACCAGTTCATTCAGTATCTTAGGAAGATGCCCCGATGAGGCAGGAAACTCCTTCAAAGTGACTGCAAGCCCTTCTCAGTGAAACAGCCCAATCTACCTCTCAGCCAAGTCTGGTCGAGGACTCATGTGAACTGGAAATGCCTAAATTAGGGGAAGAATGTGCCTTGAACATTGCTCTCTTCTCTGAGAGGATTTGATAAATGGAAATAGAGAGGAAGCCAGGGGACCGAGCAGGGAGTGGTTACAGGGATTGATTCTATGACCTATAAGCTGAACACAAGATTGTTGACACCAGGCTTTCCAAACCTCTTCACAGGGCACCTGGGACCAGAAATGCTATCTGCACCTGGTTGTGCTTTGGGTGGAGACTGTGTCAGTGCAGAGCCAAGTGGAGTCTCCTGCCCACACACCAGGGCCATGACCTTCACTTGAAGACTCCAGCAGCAAGAGATGATTCTCCAACCTTGTTGATGAAAAATTTTAAAACGCAAAAATTTATTTGTTTTTGGCTGTGCTGTGTCTTCGTTGTTGTATGCGGGCTTTTCTCTAGTTTCAGAGAGTGGGGACTGCTCTCTAGTTGTGGTGCTCGGGCTTCTCATTACAGTGGCTTCTCTTGTTCCGGAGCATGAGCTCTAGGTGCACAGGCTTCATCAGTTGCAGCCAACAGACTTAGTTGCCCCATGGCATGTGGGATCTTCCTGGACCAGGGATGGAACTGATGTCACTCACATTGCAAGGCAGATTCTTAACCACTGGGCCACCTGGGAAGCCCCTAAAATTTATTAAAAGAGGCAAGGAGGGGACTTCCCTGGTGGTGCAGTGACAAAGACTCCATGCTCCCAATGCAGGGGGCCCAGGTTTGATGTCTGATCAGGGATCCCGCATGTCGCAACTAAGAGCATACTCAAACTAAAGGTCCCGTGTGCTGCAGCTAAGACCCAGAGCAGCCAAATAAATAAATAAAGGAAGCAAAGAGATATGGAGGTTAAAGTATGACCTTTGAACCTAGACTGATGAAGTAGGTCCTTTGCTCACTACCAGTCATGCCTAATCCCTAAGCTTCAGTTTCCCCTTCTGTAAAATGGGGATAATTATAGAGCCTATCTGATATGGCTGTGAGGGTTAAACAAGCCAGAGGAACAGAACTTGGTGCATACTAACCATAATTTGATTTGTATGTCTTCATTTTACCTGTTAAAGCTTTTTATTCAAGTTGTCGTGGATTAGTAGAAGCAAGTAAAATGTATAATAAGATGGGTGGATATAAGAGAAATTGTGTAATTTAATTTTGACCTAAAATAAACAAACAAAATCAGTTTTCCATATATCTACTCCTTAAGCTCCTAAGTGGAGAAGGCAGTAGCCACATGTCCCAGGCCCTGTGATTTCCCTGGAGAAACAGCAGACATCTAGGGTTTGTTTTTGTTGTTTTTTTTTTTGCCTCACCTCTTGAGATCTTTGTACACCAAACAGGGATTGAACCCTGGCCCTCGACAGTGAAAGCATGGAGTCCTAACCACTGGACTGCCAGGGAATTTCCAGTCAAGGGTTCTTTTGGGGCTTTCCCTTCTTCTGCATTCCAAGGCTTTACCCTCATCAGCATCCACAGCACCACCCAACAAGGAGACACTAATTGCAGAGGAGCGGCTTGAAGCCTTTCAGGCCCTCTCCTTGGGTAGCCTCCTCAGTGTTGGGTTGCTAGCTTTAAACTCTCTAGACGAAATCAATCGATGCCTCAATCTTGGTCCTCCAGTAATTTCATTCTTATAGAATCTGGAGTTGGAGGGGTTTGGGGCTCATCTGGTGGGTCCCTGAGGGAGGCAGGATGCTTTGCAATGGGAGCCCCAGGTTTGAGGATGACTCCCCGCCACTGTCCTGGCCCTCCCCTTTCACTGGAGCCCCTTGTCTGCCTCCTATGCAACCTCTTTCCTGCACCCATCAGTTCCCAGCTGTGCCCTCTGGGCTGCCCAGGGCCCAGGTAGCTCCTCTGGATCCTTGGTCTTATCCTCAGGCTTCCCTGGGAATGGAAAGGTAGCCCTTGGAGCCAGGGTCCAGGCATCCAAGTTCTCAGGCCCAAACTGAGGAAGGAAAAGTGGTCCTACACTTTCTATGTATGTTTTCCCCCTCCTCAGCCCCCACCTCCGAAGGCAGGCACCAGCCTCAGCCCCTTAAAGATGAAATCTTCTTGACACAGAGGACCAGCCACTTACTTTGCCAGGGCTCAGTGTAAAATGACGATATGGGCCCTTGTTAAAAATTATTGAAATTTTCTAATGTACAAACTTCCAATTATGAAATAAGTCCTAGGAATGTGATGTGACTAGGAATGCATAGTGACTATAGCTAATAATACTCTGATGCACATTTGAAAGTTATTAAGAATGAAATTCCCCTCATGGTTTATTTATTTTATAACTGGAAGTTTGTACCTTTTGATCCCCTTCACACATTTTACACCCGTTCCCCCTTCCTCTGATAATGACCAATCTGTTCTCTGATCGGTGAGTTTGTCTCTTTTTTTTTAATTTAAGTTTTAAATTTTACTTATTTACTTGTGGCCATGTTGAGTCTTCATTGCTGCACATGGGCTTTCTCTAGTTGCAGCAAAGGGGGCTACTCTTTGTTTCTGTGCACAGGCTTCTCATTGTGGTGACTTCTCTTGTTGCTGCATGTGGTCTCAGGAGTTGTGGTACATGAGCTAAGTTGTCTCTTGACATGTGGGATCTTCCTGGACCAGGGATTGAACCCGTGTCTCCTGCATTGGCAGGTAGATTCTTAACCAATGGACCATCAGGGAAGTCCCTTGTTTTTTATTTTTTAATTCCACATATAAGTGAGATCATAAGGTATTTGTCTTCTCTGCCTATTTCACTTAGGATAATGCCCTCAAGGTCCATCCATGTTATCTCAAATGGCAAGATTTAATTTAATTTTTGTGGATGAACACTAAGAATGAAGATCTTAGACGTTCTCATCCCCCCAAAAAGTGTAGCTATGTGTGATGATGGATGTTAACTAGACTTATTGTGGGGATCATTTTACAACATATACAAATATCAAATCATTATGTCATACTCCTGAAAACAATATAACTGACTTTTATATCTCAAATTAAAAAAAAGAATTTCAAAGCAATGATAGCAGAGTGTTGAATCAAGCATAAGGCCCTTCTGATGGCTGCACAGTCCACATGCCCATGAAGCTGACCCTAATGACAGAGGTGTGCTCTGCTTATTGCATTTTCCTGGGACTTCTGAAGCCATTTCTCTCTGTTTTTGTTTTTCCTTGGAGATATAATCCACAGTCTAAAATTCATTCCTTCAAAGCGTACACATAGTTCAGTGATTTACAATATATTTGTAAAGCTATGCAACCATCACCACTATCTAATTCCAGAACATTTTCATCACCTTGAAAAGAAACCCCATGCCTACTAACAGTCACTCCCCATTCTTCCCTCCCACAGTCCCTGGACATCATCAATCTACTTTCTGCCTCTATGGATTCCCATATTCTGGACATTTCATATGAATGGAATCATACAGTTCTGTGGATTTTTGTGTCTGGTTTCCTTCATTTAGCATAATATTTTTAAGATTCATTCATTTTCATTCCCTTTTATGGCTGAATAATATTCTAAGGATAGATCACACTTTATGTATCATTCCTTTGTTTTAATATTTCTTTTGGAAATTTGATCTCTACATGATGCAGTGAGTACAAATAATTATCCCATAGTCAAAGATTCACATACTTCCTCCTTTTTCAGTTCAGTTCAGTCGCTCAGTCATATCCAACTCTTTGCGACCCCATGAACCACAGCACGCCAGTCCGCCCTGTCCATCACCAACTCCTGGAGTCCACCCAAACCCATGTCCATTGAGTCGGTGTTGCCATCCGACCATCTCATTCTGTGTCGTCCCCTTCCCCTCCTGCCCTCAATCTTTCCCAGCATCAGGGTCTTTTCAAATGAGTCAGCTCTTTGCATCAGGTGGCCAAAGTATTGGAGTTTCAGCTTCAACATCAGTCCTTCCAATGAACACCCAGGACTAATCTCCTTTAGGATGGACTGGTTGGATCTCCTTGCAGTTCAGGGACTCTCAAGAATCTTCTCCAACACCACAGTTCAAAAGCATCAATTCTTCAGTGCTCATCTTTCTTTATAGTCCAACTCTCACATCCATACATGACCATTGGAAAAACCATTAACGTACAATTAAAATTCACGCATCTTAAGTGTGCACTTGATTAGTTTTTACCTGTGTCTATAGCAGACACATTACTTTGCCAACAAAGACCCGTCTAGTGAAGGCTATGGTTTTTCCAGTGGTCATGTTTGGATGTGAGAGTTGGACTGTGAAGAAAGCTGAGCACCGAAAAATTGATGCTTTTGAACTGTGGTGTTGGAGAAGACTCTTGAGAGTCCCTTGGACTGCAAGGAGATCCAACCAGTCCATCCTAAAGGAGATCAGTCCTGAATATTCATTGGAAGGACTGATGTTGAAGCTGAAACTCCAATACTTTGGCCACCTCATGTGAAGAGTTAGACCCTGATGCTAGGAAAGATTGAGGGCAGGAGAAGAAGGGGATGACAGAGGATGAGATGGTTGGATGGCATCACTGACTCGATGGACATGAGTTTGAGTCAACTCCGGGAGTTGGTGATGGACAGGGAGGCCTGGCGTGCTGCGATTCATGGGGTCGAAAACAGTCGGATATGACTGAGTGACTGAACTGAACTGAACTGAACTGATACCCGAGTAACCACCATCCAGATGCAGATATAGAGCATCTCTTCCTCCCATTAGGCTGTTTCAAGCCTCCTCCAAGGGACCTCCCCCACCCACAAAGCTGCTATGCCAATTTCTATCATCTTAATTTTTCCTATCCTTGAACTTCATAGACGTGGAACCATACAATAAGTATTTTTTTGCATCTGACTTCTTTTGCTCAGCAATCAGTCAGTGAGATTCATTCACATTATATGTGGCAATAGTTCTTTTTGGTTGCTGTACCATTTAGCTATTCCATTTAGCAATACTATCCTTGGACATTTGGGTTGTTTCCAATTTGTAACTACTCTGATAAAACTGCCATGACCACTTTTGTCATTTGGTGACCATAAAGCCTCACTTCTGTTGAGTATTTACCAAGAGGTGAAATTGTTAGGCCTTAAAACAGGTGCATGTTTAGTTTGAATAGATACTGTCCAAGAGTTTTCCAGAGTGGATTGTGCCAGTTCCACTGACAGTCTAGTTGCTCTTTATCTTCATCAACATTCAGTAATGTCAGTCATTCTAGCATGTGATAGTATCTCATTGTAGTTTAATTTGCATTTTCCTGATGACGAATGAGATTGAATACCTTCTTATGTCCTTGTTGGCCATTGGATAGCCACTCATCACTTTTTTTTCATTTAACACTTTGGAATCATATTTTTCTTTAGAGTCTGACAAAAGGATGGCAAAGAGAGAATGCCTTTTTTTTTTTTTTTTTTTACCTCTGCGTGTGCTTATTTATTTATTTTTGGCTGCACTGGGTCTTTGCTGCTTTTCACAGGTTTTCTCTAGTTGCAGCAAGCAGGGGCTACTCTTTACAGTAGTGTGCAGGCTTCCCATTGCGGTGGCTTTTCTTGTGGTACACAGTCTCTAGGCACATGGGTTTCAGTAGCTGCAGCATGTGGGCTCCAGTAGTTGTGGTGCATGGGCTTAGTTGCTCCATGGCATGTGGAATCTTCCCAGACCAGAGATAGAATGTCCCTTGCATTGGCTGGTGGATTCTTATCCACTGTGCCACCAGGGAAGTCCAGGATAATGCCTTTATTTCCTCTGAGTTTTCTTTAAAATTCATTCATGTTAATTCCTATTTAATTACACAAGTTTATGTGAATGCATTTTCATGGTTTCCTCACAGCCTTGCTAAGAGTGTCTATCATCAGTCCTCTAAATTGATGAGGGAAAAACTCTTACAAATAGTTTAAAGCACTGTGCATTTCTGTGATTGTTATCAAATTAAGCATTTATTCCTATGTTTATTGGCCACTTATATTTTTTTGTGTGTGCCTTTTCATATCCTTTGTCAATTTTCCTATCGGCTTGTCTATCTTTTCCTCATTGATTACGGAAGTTGTTTCTATAATCCATATAGAAATCTGTTTTCTATTATATATTGCAAATACTTTTTTTGCTGCTTGTATTTTTTCAAGACTTGATTGTTTAGAAAAATTTTACATTTACAGAAAAGTTGAGAAGACAGTTCCCATCTAACACATACCCAATGTCCTCTATTATTAACATCTTACATTAATGTGGTACTTTTATTACAACTAATGAGCCAACATTGAAGCATTATTTAGTTGTTTGTTTTTTTAGGCTTCTCTTGGCTGTGACAGTTTCTCAGAATTTTCTTGTTTTTAACCATCTTGATGGTTTTGAAGAGTACTGGTCAGATATTTTGTAGAATGTACCTCTATTGAGTTTGTCTTTGTGTTTCTCTCATAATTAGACTTGAGATATGAATTTTGGAGAGGAAGACCACAGAGGTAAAATGCGGTTTCCTTCACATCATGTCAGTAGTACATACTATCAACATGATTTATCATTGTTGATGTTGACTGTAATCACCTGGCTGAGGTGACATTTATCAGGTTTCTCCCTATGAAGTTACAATTCCCATTTTTCCATACTGTCATCTTTGGAAAGATATCACTAATGCAACTCACACTTAAGGAGTGAAGATTATGCTGTAGTCTCTTGAGGGCAGAGTATCTGTATAAATTATTTGGAATTATTCTACCTAGGATATCTGTCTCTTCACTGCTATATATTATGTATTCAATCATTTATATTAGTGTAGATTCACAGGCATTTATTTTATTCACATTATAATCCAATATAATTTTTTTGTTGTTGCTCAAATTGTCTTAACGTTGGCCCCTGGGAGCTCTTTCAGCGCTCCTGTATCAGACAAATCTGTATATTATCACCGTGCTTATTTAACTTCTATGCAGAGTACATCAAGTGAAATGCCAGATTGGATGAATAACAAGCTGGAATCAAGATTTCTGGGAGAAATATCAACAACCTCAGATATGCTGATGATACCATTCTAATGGCAGAAAGTGATGAGGTACTAAAGAACCTCTTGGTTAAGGTTAAAGAAGAGAGTGAAAAAGGCGGCTTGAAACTCAATATTAAAAAAAAAAAACTAAGATCATGGCATCTGGTCCCATAGTGTTGAAAGTGTTAGTCACTCATTTGTGTTCAACTCTTTGTGACCGCATGGACTATTGCCCACCAGGCTCCTCTATCCATGGAATTCTCCAGTCAAGAATACTGGAGTGGGTAGCCATTTTCTTCTCCAGGGGATCTTTCCTACCCAAGGATCCAACCCAGGTCTCCTGCATTACCAGCAGATTTTTCACTGTCTGAGTCACCAGGGAAGCCCTAACTTCATGGCAGATAGAAGGGGAAAAGGGTGGAAGCAGTGCAGACTTAATTTTCTTGGGCTCCAAAAATCACTGTGGATGGTAAGTGCAACCATGAAATTTAAAGAAATTTGCTCCTTGGAAGGAAAGCTACAACAAACCTAAACAGTGTATTAAAAGCAGAGACATCACTTTGTCAACAAAGGTCCATATAGTCAAAGCTATGGTTTGTCCTGTAGCCATGTACAGATGTCAGAGTTGTACCATAAAGAAGGCTGAGTGCCAAAGAATTGATGCTTTCTAATTGTGGTGTTGGAGAAGACTCTTGAGAGTCCCTTGAACTGCAAGGAAATCAAACTTGTAAATTCTAAATGAAATCAACTCTGAATATTCATTGGAAGGACTGATGCTGAAGCTGAAGCTCCAATAGTTTGGCCATCTGATGTGAAGAGCCAACTCACTGGAAAAGACCTTGATGCTGGGAAAGACTGAAGGCAAAAGGAGAAGGGAGCCACAGAGAATGAGATGGTTAGATAGCATCACTGACTCAGTGGATATGAATCTGAGCAAACTTCTGGAGATAGTAGAAGACAGAGGATGTGGTCCACTGGAGAAGGCAATGGCAAACCACTTCAGCATTCTTGCCTTGAGAGTCCCATGAGCAGTATGAAAAGGCAAAAAGATATGACACTGAAAGAAGACCCCCCCTCCCCAGGATGGTAGGTGCCCAATATGCTCCTGGGGAAAGTTGGAGAAATAGCTCCAGATTGAATGAAGAGGCTGAGCCAAAGTGGAAATGATGCCCAGGCATGGATGTGTCTGGTGGTGAAGGTAAAGTCCAATTCTGTAAAGAGCAATATTGCATAGGAACCTAGAATTCTAGGTTCATGAATCAAGGTAAATTGGAAGTGGTCAGACAGGAGATGGCAAGAGTGAATATCAACATTCTAGAAATCAGTGAACTAAAATGGATGGGAGTGGGCAAATTTAATTCAGATGACCACTCTATCTACTAGTGTGGGCAAGAATCCCTCAGAATAAATGGAGTAGCCCTCATAGTCAAACAGAATCCGAAATGCAGTACTTGGGTGCAATATCAAAAACAACAGAATGAAAAAAAAACAACAACAACAACAACAGAATGATCTTGGTTTGTTTCCAAGGCAGACCACTCAGCATCACAGTAATCCCAGTCTACGTCCCAACCACTAATGCCAAATAAGCTGAAGTCGACCAGTTCTATGAAGACCTACAAGACCTTCTAGAACTGACACTCAAAAAAGATGTGCTTTTCATCATAGGGGCCTGAAATCCAAAACTAGGAAGTCAAGAGAGACCTGGAATAACAGGCAAGTTTGGCCTTGGAGTACAAAATGAACCAGGGCAAAGGCTAACAGAGTTTTGCTAAGAGAAGGCACTGGTCATAACAAACACCCTTTTCCAACAATGCAAGAGACACATGGACATCACCAGATGGTCAATACTGAAATCAGATTGATGATATTCTTTGCAGCCAAAGATGGAGAAGCTCTATATACAGTCAGCATAAACAAGACAGGGAGCTGACTGTGGTTCAGATCATCAGCTCCTTATTGCAAAATTCAGACTTAAATTGAAGAAAGTAGGGAAAACCATTAGGCCATTCAGATATTATCTAAATTAAATCCCTTATGATTATATAGTAGAAGTGACAAATAGAGTCAATGGATTAGATATGATAGCCAGAGTGCCTGAAGAACTATGGATGGAGGTTCGTAACATTATACAGGAGGTGGTGACCAAAACCACCCCTAAGAAAAAGAAATGAAACAAGGCAAAATAGTTGTTGGAGGAGGCCTTACAAATAGCTGAGAAAAGGAGAGAAGTGAAAGTCATAGGAGGAAGGAGAACTGAATGCAGAATTCCAAAGAATAGAAAGGAGAGATAAGAAAGCCTTCATTAGTGAACACTGCAAAGAAATAGAGGAAAACAATAGAATGGGAAAGACTAGAGATCTCTTGAAGAAAATTAGAGATACAAGGGAGCATATCATGCAAAGATGGGCACAATAAGGGACAGAAATGGTAAGGACCTAACAGAAGCAGAAGATATTAAGAAGAGGTGGCACGAATACATGGAAGAACTGTACAAAAAAGGTTTTAATGACCTGGATAGCCATGATAGTGTTGTCAGTCACCTAGAGCCAGACATTCTGGCATGTGAAGTACAGTGGGCTTTAGGAAGCATCACTAAGGAGGTGGAGGTGATGGACTTCCAGCTGGGTTTTTTCAAATCCTAAAAGATGATGCTGTGAAAGTGCTGCACTCAATATGCCTGCAAACTTGGAAAACTCAGCAGTGGCCATAGGACTGGAAATGGTCAGTTTTCATTCCAATCCCAAAGAAGGACGATGCAAACAAAGGTTCCAACTGCAACACAACTGCTCTCATTTCACTCGCTAGCAAGGTAATTCTCAAAATCCATCAAGCTAGGTTTCAACAGTACATGAACCGAGAACTTCCAGATGTACATGCTGGATTTAGAAAAGGCAGAGGAACCAGAGGTCAAATTGCCAACATCTGTTGGACTGTTGAGAAAGCAAGGGAATCCCATAGAAACATCTACTTCTGCTTCACTGACTACACTAAAGCCTTTGACTGTGTGGATCACAAGAAACTACGGAAAATTCTTAAAGTGGTGGGAATATCAGACTACCTTACCTGCCTCCTGAGAATCCTGTATGCAGGTAAAGAAGCAATAGTTAGAACCAGACATGAAACAATGGACTGGATCAAATTTGGGAAAGGAGTATGTCAAGGCTGTGTATTGTCAACCTGCTTATTCAACTTCTATGCAGAGTAGATCATGCAAAATGCTGGGCTTGATGAATCACAAGCTGGAACCAAGATTTCTGGGAGAAATATCGATAACCTCAGTTATGCAGATAATACCACCCTAAAGGCAGAAAGTGTAGAGGAACTAAAGAATCTCTTGATGAAGGTGAAAGAGGAGAGTGAAAAAGCTGGTTTAAAACTTAATATTCAAAAAACTAAGATCATAGAATCTGATCCAATCACTTCATGGCAAATAGGTGGGGAGAAAATGGCAACACTGACAGACTTTATTTTCTTGGGCTCCAAAATCACTGCAGATGGTGACTGCAGCCATGAAATTAAAAGGCACTTGCTCCTTGGAAGGAAAGCTATGACAGACCTAGACAGACTATTAAAAAGCAGAGACATCAATTGCCATCAAAGGTCTATATAGTCAAAGCTATGGTTTTTCCAGTAATCAGGTATGTATGTGAGAGTTGGACCATAAAGAAGGCTGAGCACTGAAGAATTGATGCTTTCAAATTCTGGTGCTGGAGAAGACTCTTGAGAGTCCCTTGGACAACAAGAAGATCAAATCAGTCAATACTAAAGGAAATCAGTCCTGAATGTTCATTGGAAGGACTGATACTGAAGCTGAAACTCCAATACTTTGGCCACCTGATGTGAAGAGCCGACTTACTGGAAAAGACCTTGATGCTGGGAAAGATTGAAGGCAGGAGCAGAACAGGATGATAGACAATGAAATGGTTGGATGGCATCAGCGACTCAATGGACATGACCTTGCGCAAACTCCAGGAGATAGAGAAGGATAGGAAGCATGGCTTCCTGCAGTTCATGGGGTCACAAAGAGTCAGACACAACTGAGTGACTAAACAACAACAAAAATTCTGGTGCTTTCAAGACAAAGGGATGGTGGAAGGAAAGAGATTCAGGGGAGGTGAAATTCCTGAGACAGACATGTAGAGAGGCATTTAGGACCCCACTGTGAGGGTTCTAGTCCCTGCAGATATCTGACAAGACTGGGTCAGCAGCTGTGTAGAGGAATGCAAGGTGATCAAAACTTATCATTGGATTTGGAGACACTCACAGTCTGCTATTAGAGATACACATGTCAATAAATAATTATACCACAAAACCGCAAGGAGATTGGTTATCTTACCCAGAATCTTAAGACAGGTCTTATCTGAGGTGGTTCTGAGATGTGAGTAGGATTTTTGCAGAGGGTAATAGAGGGCTTGAGAGAGCTGGGCAATATGGTTGTGTTGTAAAGCATGGGTTACGGAAGGTGAGCTTAGAGAACAAAAAAGGACCATGTTGTGAAGGACCTTGTGCACTTTGTTGAGGTACCATGACCTTCTTCTGTGCAAGGCAGAATGCTCTTAAAGGGATTGGAATAGATTTGAAAGACCTTTAAAAACAAAGAATGGTAGATCCAAAATAGATTGTAGATATCACTTCATTCTGCTTTCCTTGAGGAATCTGAAGTGTTAACAACATGGATTGTTTCTAATACACTTGAAGAATGTTCTTAAAAACCTGCCATATCTTTTTTCAACAATTTTTTACTTTGTCTCTTTTGTGTGTGTGTGTGGTGCAGGTAAACTCTTGAGTACCTGAACTTTTGTGTGAGTGGGAAAGCAAAGAAATTCATCCCATGTATCTTTGAGCCACTTACATATATTGTTGCTATGACACTGACAGAGATATACAGAGTTCTTTTAAAATATGATAGAATCTCCTAAGTGGGTGTGGGAATAGTAGGAAGTAGGAAACTGGGTTTCCAGGGGCAAGACAGAATCATTCATTCATTCACTCATTCAACTGATGCACTCAGTTCTGTGCTAGGTGCTGTGTGGGATACAAAAGAAGCAGAAACTTCAACTGTTAACTCTGAGGAATCCATATTTGACTTGGGAATACGTGGAAGAAGAAGGCAATGTCAGTAAAATAAGATAGTGAGGTCTGATCTGTAGAGATGTGTTAAAGACATTTCAGTGGGATACAGGAAATCTTTGTGGATTCACACTGTTGCTAGTTTTGAAGTGATAGACATAAATGGGGTAGTGCAACCAGGGAGAATTCCATGCTTGAGGTAGGGCCATGTACACATGGATGATCTCATGTTGGAAGCCATCAGGATAAGCACCCCCAATCCAGGAACCTGAGGCCATAAACAGAGAATCTTTGCTGGCATATGTAGGAATTGCCCAGCAGACCAACACTCTCACACACGCCCAGAGATCCTATTGCTTCTTGTCTTAATTTGTGCAGCTAAAACAAAGTACCATAGACTAGGTGGTTTATAAACAACACAACTTTACTTCTCAGAGTTCTAGAGTCTGAGAAACCCAGGATAGAGGCATTGGGAGATTTGGTGTCTGCTGGTGTCAGAGACAATTCCTGGTTTTTAGGCAGCTGTCTTCCTTCTGTATCCTCACACAGAGGAGGAAGGAAGGAGTTCTCAGGGGCCTCCTTTGTAAGGGAAGCCCTCTCCCTTCCACTCCCTTACCTCCCTTCCCTGATAGTTCAGTTGGTAAAGAATCCACCTGGGAGACCTGGGTTTGATCCCTGGGTTGGGAAGATCCCCTGGAGAAGGGAAAGGTTACCCACTCCAGTATTCTGGCCTGGAGAATTCCATGGACTGTATAAGTCCATGGGGTTGCAAGAGTTGGACATGACTGAGCAACTTTCACTTACTCACTCACTCACTCCTTTGTTAGGGTGAAGCCTTTATAACCCAATCATCTCTCCAAGGCTCCACTTCCTAATATTATCGCATTAGGGAGGGTAGGATTTTGACATATGAAGTTTGGGGAGACACACGCATTCAGTCTATTGCACATCTCATTCCCCACCTCCAAGTGCAAATTTGGGCCAAATGAGACAGTAGACTCTGGAACTAATAGCTGTGTCTTCATTACCTTTAACACCCACTCAAGATGAGGTGATAAATCACCTTTTTCCTGAAAGATCTCCATAATTAGAAGTTGAAGCTATTCTTATATTTTTCAGTGCTTAGGTAGATGTATATTCTTTTGCTAAACAAGAGTATCTTCCCCCTCAGACATTTGCCCTAGTTTTTATGTGATTGTCCACTCACTTGTTGATGGACATTTAAGTTTCCTCCAGGTTTGGGCTATGGGCTATTCTGAAGAGAGCTGCTATCGACATTTAAAACATGCAAGTTTTTTTTGAGGACATATGTTTTCATTTCTCTTGTATATATATATATACCTAGGAGTGGAATTGCTGGGTCAATATGTTGAACTATTAGAAACTGCCCAACAGTTTATAAAAGTGATTGAACAATTTTTCACTCTCAGCAGCAGGGTAAGAAAGCTAGGAATGGGTTTTGATGTGCCTCCCAGGTGGTGCTAGTGGTAAAGAACCCACATGCCAGTGCAGGAGATGTAAGAGAAGCAGATTCAATCTCTGTGTTAGGAAGATCCCCTGGAGGAGGGTAAGTCAACCCACTCTAGTATTCTTGCCTGGTGAACTTCATGGGCAGAGAAGCCTGGCAAGCTGCAGTTCATAGGGTCACAAAAAATCAGACACAACTGAAGCAATTTAGCACGCACGTACTCCCACTTAATCTTAGGTCTCAGAACTTCCCTGGTAGCCCAGTGGCTAGGACTCTGCACTCCCAATGCCAGGGGGGCACAAGTTTGATTCCTGGTCAGGGAACTAGATTCCTCATGCTACAGCTAACAGTTTGAGTGCCGCAACTAAAAAAATCCCGTGTGCCACAGTGAAGACCTGACATAGCCAAATAAATGAATAAAAATATATTTTAAAAAAAAATCCTTCAGCTCTCAGCACAAATATTAACCCTCAATTTTAATACCCAGTTCCCCTTTACTCATGTGAAATTGATTAGCCGTATTCATTGTTTAAATCTGTCTCCAATATCGACCTATTCTAAACTAACTGTGGTCTCTATCACTGTATCCCCAAGGCCAAGCACACAGGAGTAGCTCAGTAAATGTTTGTTTCCTAACAGATTGGCCAGTGGGTAGAGTCCAATTGTCTGGCAGCTTAGCTGCTCTCCTTTCGGTCTGCACATAAGGTTGTTATGTCCTGTTTTCTAGTGATCATCCTCTTTCATTTCTAGCCACTCCCCTAGTCACAGTCCATTTTAGAGTTATACCAAGCTGTCTGTGGTGCCCTTGTCACCACCTTCTAGCCCTTTAAGTCACTGCAGCATGCTATTTCTTCTTAATAGGAGCACCCTCTGTGCTGCATTGTCTTACTTTCTGATGACCTGTACCTAAATCTCGTCTCTAATCTCCGCAGGAGCAGCTAATCTGCTCTACTTTAAGCCTCCATAGCAGCCTCCCGAGCCCCTTTGAGCCTATGATGTTTCCCCATCACTGTGACTGTGAACATTTCAAAGCAATGTATCCTAAGATCTTGGGGAATCTCATTATAGCACAGGTTTCCCCCATAGAATTCAGTAAAGTTTAATTAGAAAGAATAAATGACCACCCTCTGGGGATAGCTATTTTTAAAACTAGTGAAATAAGTTCTACCCCTAAATGAAATGACTCTGTAGTATAATAAGACTGAGTGACAGAAGGCATAAATTTGCCTGAATCTTGTTTAGACTGGTATCCAGACACCTAAGAAGATGTACTAGAGCGAGAACATTTCTGGGGGGGGGGGGTTCCAGCATTTCCTCTGGGAGGAGAAACAGGTGGGAGGTAAGGCAGGTGGTGAGGACAAGGGAATCAGACGGGGAGGACAGACAGGTTCAAGGTGGAACACCTCAGACTCACCATGTGCCAGACTTAATCTTTTTGCTTTTGCAGTTCTGGTTGCCTGCAGCCCATTCCCTGCCCAGCAACTAGAGTCATATTTCTAAATGGAAGCCTGAGGTAGTATTCAAGCTTGATATAGTATTCCTAATACTCTTCACTGCTTGCCCTTACCTACACTCTTCTCAAAGCATAGTCCATGGAACAGTGGTGTTGCATCCCTGGGATCTGCTAGAGCTGCAGAATTTCGAGCCCACCCACCCAAACCTACTGGAGCAGAGCCTGCATTTTACAAAAATTCCCAGTAAAGCTTAAGAAAGTGCTGCCCTGTAGGACCAACAGAATGAAGGAACATTGTCAGTCTTGCCCTTCTCGTTTTCTAGCCTTATGGCATCACTCTTCACCACATGCCTCCACATCTCTATTGAACTGAACAACTTTGCAACTCCTTGAATGTACCTTGGTGGTTTTGATTTTGTTTTTTGCAATAATACTGCACTTCCCTATCTTCTTCACCTAGGTATACCCATTCATCTTTTCAGACTGGCCCTCTCTGGAAACCTTTCTTGCTAGTGCCCATGGGTAGACAGAACTTTCCCATATTGCTCAGTCATTATCCATTTCCTCAACAGACTGAGACCTGGAAGGCAGCAGTGTCAATTCTTTCACTGTGGTATCTGCAGAGCCCTGGGTATGGTCAGGCATGTGATAGAGAGTCAGTAAAGATTTATTGCTAACTGATCCTAAACTCCAGTGGAGGCCCAGACGACATCTCTCTTCTGCTCTGGACTTGCACTTCCCAAGCCCACGTACCACTGGGTGTCCATCTGCATGTGAGGAGAGAGATCTAGAAGGCAGTCTTCAATCATCGATAGCCCTCAACTTGAAATGACTTCATCTCTGACTTGACAGGGCTACAAAATTGCCTATGGAATGAATTAATATGTGTAAAGTTTATAAATTTAAATTAGTTGTCCTGGAACCAGTCACAAATGACTATGCACATCTCTTCTCCCTCCACAGTCAGCTGCTAATTTGAGACTAGCCAGGTATACTAATCACGTTTTTGAAAAATTCTGCATATTTTGTTGTTTTGATATCCTAAAAATACTTTTCTGGCTGGGGAAAGACTGCCCTCTCAGGACCAGCCAATTTTTAAAGATAGTAAAAGTTTAGCTGAGAGAAGTGGAGCCTGCTCTCTATCAGACCTGTGCATTCCTGCTTTAAAGAGTTGGGAGCCAGAAAACTAGAGAGCAACAATATAAGCCCAAGGTCCGCTGAAATCATTCAGGCCAGCCAATCCTAAACTGCTTACCGTATTCTGCTTTGCCCTTCCTAAGGAAACCCCAATCCAAGTTTCTGACTTGGGTTCTCCTTTTGCTTTTGCTTCTGCTTCCTAACCAGTCTGGTGTTCGTTCTGTGACCCTTTGGTGCTGGCAAGGTGCGTCTCTCATTTCTAGGGAAACTGTGATCCATGACATTGAAGTCTTGCTGTTGTCACTCAGTCATCTTCATAAATTAAGACCTGGGCACAGAACACCAGGTCAGTATTGGTAAATGGTACAAACCAGGGCTCCCTCAACTCCCAGAGAGCTGGCCTAGCAGTTTATCTGTGGTTATATGTGTATGTGCTTGTGCCACCAGAAAGTAAAGACCCAAGAGCAGGGATATTGCCTTACTTGCCTACCATTATAGCTCCAGCACAGAGTAGACCGAACCGACACATAATAATAACTCAACAAATGTTTGATAACAAATGCCCGATGAAAGGACATTAGCTAACATGGTGAATATAATTTAGGAGCTGAGCTAGTGCCCAGAGGAAAATTATCTGTAATTCTAAGTAAAAGCCATCTGCTAAGGCAGAGGGCCAACGGCCTCAAAATAGAGATGTGGGAACTCCACAGACAGGGTCAGGTCCTGTCCTGAGAGAAAGTCTGGCAGCTGGACTTATGGAGACTTCCATCTGCACAGGTCAGTCTCTTAGCTGAGAGGGAGCGGTTCACTGACCACACTAAGTTTGAAATTCCAGATGGGACATTTTAGAACCTGCTCTTGTGACAATAAGCCCAGAAAAGCCCGTTAAGTGTGGGTGGGTGGGTGCTCTCTCTACCTTGGCTGTGCTATGTAGGCCAAAATCTGAGGGAAACTCACTGACTCTTTGCCTCTTGCTCATCTCTATTTTATTTTTCTTCAGGGGTGCAGAGGTGATGCTGATGTTTGGTTTAGGCACAAAGAAGTATAGATAAAATGAGTTTTACAAGATGCTAAAAGGGTTCTGGAACAAAATCCAATGTACGTGTGCTGGGGCATGGGGTGGATATCCCCACACATCTGAGCAATTCTCCAACACCAACTGGGTGTTCTGGACATAATTCAGCTGAATTTTGACAGTATCTACCTGGATATAGTGTCAGATCCCACAGGTTAAGGGTTCATCCTATAAGACTGCCTGTTCTCCACCCCCATTTCAGATACCAGTCTTAAGTCCAGGGTGTCATCTGTGCTTCTGACCGACCAACAATAGATCTGAGTTTCCAAAGACCTACTCCTTGAACTCAATTAATTTACCTAAGTGGCTCATGATATTAAAAAACAAATACATCACTTTGCCAACAAAGGTCTGCCAACAAAGCTATGGCTTTTCCAGTAGTTATGTATGGATGTGACAGTTGGACCATAAACGCTGAGTGCTGAAGAATTGATGCTTTTGAATTGTGGTGCTGGAGAAGACTCTGAGAGTCTCTTGGACAGCAGGGAGATCAAATAAGTCAATCCTAAAGGAAATCAACCCTGAATATTAATTGTAAGGACTAATGCTGAAGCTGAAGCTCCAATACTTTGGCCACCTGATGCGAAGAGCCAACTCATTGGAAAAGACCCTGTGCTGGGAAAGACTGAGGGCAGAAGAGGATGGGCAGCAGAGGATGAGATAGCATCACCAACTCAATGGACATGAATTCGAACAAACTCCAGAAGATAGTGAAGTACAGGGAAACCTGGTGTGCTGCAGTCCATGGGGTTGCAAAGAGTTAGACATGTCTTAGCAACTGAAAAACAACAAAATGGCTCACAGAACTCAGAAAAACATTTTACTTGCTAGATTAACAGTTTATTACAAAACAATATGACTCAAAAACAGCCAGATGGAAAAGATGTGTAGGATAAGGGACGGGGAAGGGTGTGGAGTGTTCATGCCCCTCTAAGTGCATCACAATCCTTACATCTCCACGTGCTCACTACTGGGAAGCTCCAAACCCATCCTTTGGGGTTTTTATGGAGGATCCATTACACAGGAAATGTTGATTAAATCACTGGCATTTGGTTATTAATTCAACCTCTAGCACCCTCATCTCCCCAGAATTAGGGGTTGGGACTGAAAACTCCAAACCTTAATTCATGGTTGTTCCCCTG
The DNA here is from genome assembly GCF_910594005.1 of Cervus elaphus. NCBI lineage: Eukaryota > Metazoa > Chordata > Mammalia > Artiodactyla > Cervidae > Cervus > Cervus elaphus. The sequence continues at coordinate 46,985,936 of NC_057837.1, read as the reverse complement.
GCAACCAGTCCCCATCCTTGGGTGCTCTCCAAAAGTCACTACATTAATATAAATCCAGTAGTTGTGGAAAGGGACTTGTCATTAATATTAAGACACCTTTATGGCTCTCAAGTGATTTTAGGAACTAAGTGAAAGGACCAAGTATTATGACAAAATTGTTCTAATCCCATTGGAAATTTTTCTCGTCACTTAGGAAGTTCCAATGTTTTGGGGATCTGTGAATGAGTAACCGTGGATAAAGACCAAATATATATGAGAAATATATTTGGTCATCTGAATGACCAGAAAATTACCAAATATATTGATATAAAAGAGGCAATAGGTCCCAAATGTACTAAGCGCATGTCACTAAATTGAGATTTAATACCTAAATTAATTACAATTTCAACCTCTCCCCAGAGTGGAATCTTAAGCCAGTCAATCTGGAATTACCTGGTGAAGTGAAGTGAAATTTGCTGTCATGTCTGACTCTTTGCGACCCCATGGACTATACAGTCCATGGAATTCTCCAGGCCAGAATACTGGAGTGGATAGCTTTTTCCTTCTCCAGGGGTTCTTCCCACCCCAGGGATCGAACCCAGGTCTCCCGCATTGCAGGTTGATTCTTTACCAGCTGAGCCACCAGGGAAGCCCAAGAATACTGGAGTGGGTAGCCTATCCCTTCTCCAGCGGATCTTCCTGACCCAGGAATTGAACCAGGTTCTCCTGTATTGCAGGAGGTTTCTTTACCAACTGAGGTATCAGGGGAGCACCAGGAATTACCTGGTAAGCACTAGTAATATAATCTCCCTGTTAGGCCCCTGCTGTCCCTTAAAGGAAGGCAACCTTGCCATAAACAGTCCATTCTTTGCTGGTTACTTCCTTTTTCCACCTCCTTCTGTCTATAGAAGTCTTCCATGGAGAAGGAAATGGCAACCCACTCCAGTATTCTTGCCTGGGTAATCCTATGGACTGAGGAGCCTGACAGGCTACAGTCCACAGGGTCGCAAAGAGTCAGACACAACCTAGTGACTAAACAAGTCACTGTATAAAAATTTTATATATTAAAAAATTAAAAAATGTAAAAGTCTTCCATTTTGTACAGGTCTTTGGAGCTCCTTTCTGTCTGCTAGCTTGGATACTGCCTGATTCAAATTGATTTTTGCTCAAATAAACTCAAAATTTTAAAAATACTTCAGTTTATCTTTTAACAATATATTTCTAATAAATCACAGCACTGCAGATGTTATAAAGCTCTATCATTTTGTTCTTCAGTGGCAAGTAAACTTGAGTCAAAACAGCCAGTTAAAAAAATTAGAAACCTGGTTATGGATTTGGAAATTCAAGGAGAAATTCAAGTATTCAAGGAGAACACAACTATAGGTCCTACCTAACCAGGACCCTTCCCTGGGTCCCTTCCTTCTGCTTAGTCCTTGAACATCTCTTTCTTTGGTGTTGGACCTTGTTTATTGAGCCTAGAGCATTGTTGGATGCTGATGTCACCTCTGATGAGCCTTAAGCTGGTAATTCTTCCTGCAGATAGTGTCGACTGAAAAAAAATGTATAACATGAAAGTTGTGAGTTAAGTTTTATTTAGGACAAAATGAGGACTACAGCCCAGAAGACAGCATCTCAGAGAGCTCTGAGGAACTGCTCCAAAGACATAGTGGGGGAGGTCGGTATACATGTGAACTGGTGAATGCCTGCCATCAAGCGCATGTCTTGGCAGAAGTTTGCTGCTAGTCATGAGGAGCAGATGTCATCCTTAGTGATTTTAGAGCTTTTCTAGATATGAGGAGATGGAAGAATTGGAGCTCATAAAATCTTTTGAAAATATCTAACTATCTGAAGGCCTGTTCTGCCAGTTTCTCCAGAGCATAGATTGCCTCATTCCTGATCTCCGCCCTGAAGTCCTTTCAGTGTGTGTTGAAGGTCAGTGACTGTAGTGGCTAGAGAGTTAATCCTTGTAGAGGCAGATGGCAAGTGACAATTTTTAGCTAATAGCAGTTCCCCTGCCCCCGCCCCACATCTTTCACCCTCACACCTCCATTTATTCAGGGACACCAGCTGTGTTAGGTCCTCTGATCCTGATTTGTTTCCAGCTTCCTCGAGTTCCTTTCTGGCCTTATGCCAACTTCTCTGTACAATTTAAAGCCAAGCTTATTGGAGTTAAAACAATTTGTATTGTTTAAGAAGGCAATGCTTTCCTACAAAAAGACGTGGAAATTCCAAGGGAAGATCAGGGAGGGGTGGGTGGAGGTTGAGTGGATGAATGAAGATAAGAAATTCACAAATGGAAGCATCTTGGGGATTCAGGGACACTTAGGTATTGGAGGATAACCTTTTTCTGGGTGGTCAGCTTTGGCCTGGATACAGCTGCCAGGAAGATCCTTTTGGGAGTGGGGTGGTCAGTCTGAGGCCTCTTGTGGGTCCGGGTGAAGGCTCCCATTTGCCAAGGGAAACAGCTGAGTCTATTTTTCTGGAGCAGGTTTTTGATGGGATTGGCTAAGAGATGTCAAAGATATAGCATCTTATTTACATTTTGCAGGTGTCTGTTTTTCCCAGTAGCATGGGAGTTTGGCTCCCTTCTCTTCTACCTGTGAGGCTGGGTGCCCAACTGAAACAGGGACTTCTATGGGCAATGAGGATAAGATAAGGACAAGCCCTCTGCTGTGCCTGACTGCATGACCTTTGGGCAGAAAAAGTGGACATGCAGCCACTGACCTGAGCTAGGATTATCAGAGGTCTGCTCTTCAACTGAGCAGCACCTGAGCTTTCAGTTAGGGAAATGGAAAAGTCATCATGCTGCATCTGTGTAAGTTTTCTTGACTACTCACCTGGCATATGTAGTCTGCCCATGTGTTATCACTACCTGCATACAGGCATGTGGACCCCACTGTCAGCATTTCAAGTTGAGACCCTGGCAGACTCCAGAGTGTGCCACATAGCAACATGTGGGTATTAATATCTTAGGGCATCCTTGTCCAGCCATATACAGCACATGAAGAAAAGGTAGAGATGAAAGATGTGACCAAACTGAAAGTGCAAAGTTAAGGCCAGGGGTCCACTTCCCAAAGTGAGTCACTTGTTATCACAAAGCTTGAGGTAGAGAGTAGGGGCAATCAAGACAAACTCATGGCCCCTACCTGGGACATACCTCGTTAGGACCAGAGGGTGGGCTTTCTCAACATTGCCAGTCATATCCTAAGCCAGGTGGGGTGTGAGGGCTCCAGGAAGATGCTGATCGTCCACCCAGACAGCTCAGAGGAAAGGAGAAGCATGGGCTATTTACACTGTGTGCTTGACTTCTGCTTCTTTTGATTTTTACAACCTGGAGAGCATTCTTGCTGGGATGCAGATACTTTTATTTCCTATTTTACTGAAGATCAATAAAAAGGCCAAGACCAAACATCACACTGTGCTTCTTCTGCCAGTTAGGGAGTATGGAGTTGTGCAAACAAACCGCCCTCTGAGCAGAAGCCCTCACACACTCCGGCTTTCCAGATGTTTTTGGCCACAGACTAGGAGTAGGATGGAAACTGCTAACAGTTTTACAATTTTCAAATAGTCTTTATGCTCAGAAATTAGTTGGAAAGCTTTAGGTGTATTGTATGCCAAGTAGAAAAGATGCTCAAGCACCATTTGGAGAAAAGGCAGTTGCTGTAACTTAAATGACATAGAGACTCTTAAAGTTAGCACAGTATACTGCAGGGGGTAGAATGAGAATTGCTCCAGCTATTTAGGAACATAATCTAGTCATGTCTAGGAAAATTTAAATTACACATAGCTTTGTTCTGGAAATGCTGCATGTATAAATCTACTCCACAGAAATAAAAGTAACAGATCGCAAAGTTGTCGGTACATTGATGTTTATTGTTTGCAGTGGCAAAAAAACTGGAAACAACCTGAAGGTCCATCAACAAAGAAATGATTAAATCAATCAGGGTCTAGTCCACGGTATAGAATATCATGCCACATCCTAAAGGAGAAGTTAACTAACTAGGTGGCTGTTGCACTAGGGTGAAGGTGATAACACAGTGAGACAAACTGCAGAAGAATAAATGTGAGTTGTATGGTTACAGTATTTTTAAAAAGCAATCAAACAAAAACCTCTCTATCTGAGCACAATGAAAGCAGGGAGGCTACATCTCAGGCAGGAAGGAGAGTGGGTTGGGGAAGGCAGCGGGAGGCAAGAACCCCCAAATCATAAAAAAATGAGAAAAGCATAGAACAAAGTTAAGCAAAAATTTAGAATATAAATGGTGGCTTAAATTATTATTGCAAATATGTACATTTGTATATGCAAATGGTAAGGACTAGGAGGCTATAGGGCAAAATGAGAACACTGACAATCAGATGCTAAAACTGTGGGCAATGTTTGGTTTTGGATTTCTGTTGTAATTTTAGTGTCATTTTTACAATAAACATATTTAAAAAATGAATGCTTAGAAGGGACAAGAAATCAATGGTTGGTGAAATTATTCACTTTTAAAATGACTCCATCAAGAATAATTCAGAAATCCTTCACAATGTCTTACACATAGTAGGCACTTGACCAACATTTGCTAAAGTGAAAAACTAGACTCACAAAGCCTTGACTGGATCTCAAAATTCATAAACATGAGCAAGGATGTTCAAATACATATGGAATCAATTTAAAGTTCCAATAATAAATTTGGCATTTAAATCACTATATACCAATTCACTCCACACCCACTTAAATCTGGTTTCTGGAACTATTAATGAAATGAGGAAAGACAGGAATAATAGAAAATGTACTACATCATGGCTGAGTGTTTTCACATAAGAAATGAAGTAATTTTACTTACAAGGCTGTGTGTGCCCTTATAATTAAACTGGGAGAGCTGGGACTTGAAATTTCAACATCAGCCTATAAGTACTTTGTCACTATTGCTATTGTTATTATTAAAATATTGACTTGTAGGAAATAACCTGTATGTGTTCTGGACTTTAGTCTTAGTTTCTGATCTAGAACTCACCAGGACTGCGGAAGACGAGCATAGTGCCAAGAGCATGAAAGCCACAGAGGAGTTCCTCAGGAACTCCTGCACTGTCAGGGCAGGGTGGCAGCATCCCTCACACCCTGGGGAAAGTGCTCCCCTGGGCTGTCTGGCCTCCAAGCCCTCCACTGGCTTTCTATGTAAAAACCTTCCAACTGTATCCTTGAGAAGAACACTGATTAGCAGTGGAGGTTCAGAACAAGAGGTACCATTATCAACACTCACATTTTAAAATACTTTGGATAAAATGGTCTGACAATGCACATTTTTTCACCCATACAGACAATTGATAATATTCAGCAACTTTTATCACCAAATATGGTTCAACAACTCCTGAGGGTGGGGGGTGGGTACTCTGAGCATATCCTCAGAGAGCCTCTGGGGGCATCTTTTAGAGTATTAGATTCATTATTTTTATTTAAACTGTATTGATATTTTGTAATATAAATGTAGTTTAACTAATGATAATTCTTAATTATGGCATGTATGAATTCATTACTTGATCTTCTTAAAGATATACTTTATTTTTAACCTTTGTACTGAGGAATTGTGTTTTTGAAGCTGTAAGTGGTTCATGGAAATGATGGCCCCTCACCAAAGTGGCAGTAAAAGAATGACCAGAGATTGTATAGAGCACCTGTATAAAGGGAATATATTTAAAGATGCTTGTATGCATGTATACCTAAAAACATGCACACAGGGTTGGAGGAACATTAGAAAGGAAATTTATCATTTAGAAATAGTTTCTTAAATACATTAACTACTTCAGAGATGCAAGTAGCAAATACTTATACTTCTTGTGAAAAAACATCTTTGTGCCATAGATCTAGATTACTCCAGGAATCAAGTTGGTAATACTTCCTTACTAGGCAATATGGACATTTGTCTAGATTTTATTTATATTTTAGTTTAATTCCTTTATTATATCTTACTTTAATTAAACTTATTAATTAAGTTAAATGTAATAAGTTTTCAAAAACGTGGCCATCAGCATCAGTCATTTCGTATTTCCGAAAGTAGAACTGTACAGAGCAGGAAATCTGGGTTAGATAAGCCAGGGTTGGATTATGGCCGACACTTTCTAACTACTTCACTATTTTACTTCTTGGAGCCTCAATTTTCTTATCTATACCAAGAGAATAACACCTATTACACCTACCTCTGAGAGTTGTTGGGAAGCATTATGAAGTGCTTAGTATGGTCCCTGGCACATTCTTTTATCTGCTTACCAAATATTTATTGCATAATATGGTGGGCCAGATGTTACACCAGAGTTGAGAATGCAATGATGAACAAGCCAACTTTAGGTAGAGCCTGGAGAGAATTGATACTCATACATTTAACAAATATAATCAAGCACCTGAGTGAATACTTGGGAGTACTATTTAAAGCGCTGAAGAAACAATCACTGCTCTTTGGTACCTTCAGAACACATGGGGTTTGGGATTAGAGGAGAAGAACTGGAATAACTTGCTATGGTTTGCTTGCCTATTGATCTCTGTGGCTGCCAACCTGCCTGCAAGCTTATTTCACAATAAACCAAATGAAAACCAGCAAGCAGAGCATCACGGGCTGGTCCAGAGTGACCCGAAGTCCTGCTCCCCTTTCCAACCAAAAGTCACAGTGCTTGATGGAGCAGAGCTCCCTGATCAGCTGCCACAGGACCCTCTGGTAAAGCTTGTTGTCTTGTTTCTCACGGGACAGTTCCTCTTGATTTGCCGCCTGGGTGGCATTAATGCAGCTGGTGACAAATTTTTCCTTGGTGACATTGGCCTCGGAGCAGCCGTTGTAATGGATACCGTCAGGAAACTGCCAATAGTTGGCCTCATAGTACCTATTGCCCTCCACTCCAAAGTTGATATCCAGCTTTCGGCCTTGCTTGATGAACGCCCCTGGACGGATTTCTGCAGTGTGGGCCTCGGTGACCTGGGAGGTACTTGGTAAGGCCTTCCGGTTCCACTTGATTCTGTGCTTTATGCCTCTCGCCTTGACTGAGGAGAGTTGGCTAAAGAGCAGGACACAGACAATGGCCAACCAGCATCCACCCAGATGTTTCCTCATTGTGTCAAAATCTGCAACAGAAAAGGTTGGAGCAGTTAACTTCCCCAGTTGGAGTTGAGTCTCCCATGTCCCCTCCTGTGTGTAGGAGATTCTTTGACAGGAAAGTCATTTTTGCACCCTTTACATTTTTCTTGAAACATAACTGTTTTCCCAGGCTTGGTCTGCATAGGGTTAAGTCAAACTCAAGTTTCTTGCTCTGGCCTGGAATTACACCATTCAGGATGGTGATCTTGGTTTTATCAGACAGATCAGAAGTTGCAAGAGGCAATTTGATTATTCATGGATATCTTTTCTAATCACATCCTGGGGAGAGTGGGGTCCCACCCTCCTCCCTCAACCAGCTTCTTATTGCATGTACCACACCAGCTGCTGACATTGCCTAACTTAATTCTCACATGGGGTAGGTATGTTATTATCTTCACTTTATAAAAGTTGTATTGGGTTTCAGAAGTTAAGTAATTTGCCTGAGGCCACACAACAGCAGGGAATGGGGGGCAGATTTGAATCCAGCTCTGTGATGCTTTTCCCAGGAACCCAAGGGCCATGTCCCATTACCCTTTTGAGCTGCTGAAGGGGATGGTGCTTTTGATTCACTGGGTGTGAGGTTAAGTGAATAGCAGCTCTGATGGCCCCTCAGTTAAGTGAACAGCAGAGCCTGTGAAGAATTTCAGAGGAAATGAAATAAGAGGGCTTGGGAAAGCACCAAGAGCCAGGCTGGCCCCAGGATATCTGAAAGACTGCCGATGACCTCAGGAAATATCCCTCCCCTTTAAAACCCCCAGTCTGGTAGTTAGTCACAACTGGTTCCTGAAACTACAATAGCTATTGTGGAACTCCATCTCTTTGGGTCAAATATTCAGGGCATTCAGCACCTGGACCTTTGTCCATGTGGATTAGGAATACACAGAGAGTTACAATGAAAGAGCCTGCTTAGACCATCTTCTAGAAGATTTCCTGAGTTCACCAGTGCCAGAGCTGAAAGAGGTTGAAAAGTTTATCTTGCTTAGGCCCTAATATACCCTCCCTGCAGTATTCCTTAAAATGATTAGTACTTCTTTGTTCAAAATGTTCAACTCTAGTGTGACACATGTTCTTATGCAGAAAAATAGGCAAAATGCAACCTAACTGCATGCACATCCAGGCTTCTCTCAACTCCTGCAAAGAGGCCTCTGCTGACCTCTCTTTATATGCAGACATCACCTAGTCACTGTCCCAGGGTGGGCATGAGTGTGCCAGACAGCAGCCTGAGCACCCAGCCTTCCAGCATCCCACTCATCATTGCCCACCAATCACAATGATCTCAGACAAGCTTTCTCCAAAGAGATCCAAGTGTGAAGAAAACGTTCATTAATCTTCTAAACCTATTTCATCAGCCCATACCCCTTGGTAGGAGAAGACTTAAATAAGAATAATAGCATAAATTATGCGTGCATCAAATTAAAAAATAAAAGCATAGAGACCTTGAGAAATAAATTAGTCTTCAGAGGCAAGGGCTTAAAAACAAAAGAAAATCCTAACCAGCCAACCCTTAAGCTAGCATTTTATTATAGCACCAAAACATAGACAGGAACCCCAGTGATGTTTGAATCTTCTCTCAAGTGTCTCCAGACTTGGGACTCATCCCAGGAGGTGAGAGCCAAGAAATCACTGCATGGTGTGTAGTGGTATTAAAAATGAACAGCCCTGGCCACAGAAATGGTTATCACACATAAACTCTGCTCCCCACATACCTTAGGATCTCTCTGATGCACCTCTGGAGCCACGGGCACACTGTCCTCTTGTGCACCTTCTGCACATACTCCTGGACCTGCCTAGCTATGTAGGAGCTGAAGGGGGAGGTGCATTCCTGCTGCTTACCAAATATGGGAGCCCTTCCCTCCTGGCAGGACCAATCAGGGGTTCCCAAGTACTTCTTTGCCTTGAGACGGATGGACCCTTTCATTACTCTTTACTAATAAACACCAATAAACACCATGTGAAGAACTTGGTGAAGTTCAGAAAGACTTGAGAGGTAGCTTTTATTTATCTTATTTATTAAAAATATTTTAAACTTACTATTTCTGTTTGATTAAGGAGGATATAAATGAACAGCTAGATGAAGAGGTACACAGGGCATATCTGGAAGGTTTCCAAGCACAAGAGTTCCTGTGGAGTGTGGGGTACATCATTCTTCCTGAATGTGAATTCACCAACCTGGAAGCTCTTTGAAACCCATGCCAGAATCTGGTGGCAAACCAAATACTATAATGAAAGATGTTCCTCTCACCCCTATCACTCAGGAAGTTACAGGGTTTTAGAAGCTCTATGCCAGGAACTGGGGATGAAGATCAAATATTTTGATATTTTGATATCTGTCAAAATGTCACAGCTGTACAGATAAGTGGCTGTATCTGTTCAAGGAGTCTGGTTAGGGACTATATTTTAAGACTGATATTTGGAGAGGTGACTTTTAGATTGAAAAGAAAAAATGTTAGAAGGAAAATGCTTTTCCTTCAATATTTATAAGAAGGTATTTTATTTATTTAATTTTATTTATTTTTTTAACACCAAAAACATTTTGTATTGGGGTATTCATTATGTTATTAACATATGTTCTGTAATTATTAGTTATGTTATTAACAATGTTCTGTAACTTTGAGCAGAGTTCCATGTGCTATACAACAGGCCTTTGTTGGTTATCTATTTTAAATATAACAGTGTGTACATGACCTTCCCAAAGTTCCTAACTATCCCTTCCCCCCAGCAACCATGTTTCTAAGTCTGTGAGTCTATAAGAGGGAGCTTTAAACAAGCCTTGTTGGTTATGCATACTGTCCTTCACCTAAAAACCAGTTTCAGAAGCCAAGGGGCCTTTGCTAGGCAGCCTCTGTGGGAAGGATCAGTTTGGGAAGTGGGAGATAAATCCATTGAACCTCACGACCCACAGCCTGAACCTCCAGGGAATGAGGGAGCTTCTTCAGAGTAGCTTCCTTGGAAAGCAGGGCTAATGTTGGATGGAAGACAAATGAGAGCACTTGCCAGAACTTTGGGTTGCTAGGAATGGTTAAACCAGTGAAATATTCCAAAGGCCAATGAGTTGAATATTTATAGAAACCCAAGGGACAGAGACAAAGGAAAATGAAACCCACACTGTTCAAAGAGGGTGTGGATTGAGTGTGGGTTTCCTCAGAGTGCCTCTCTCTAGTGGTGCCCAGGACTAGTGGGGAGAGACTTGGAAGATCTGCCTCATGTGGTACAAAGTGTTGTGCATGGTTATCAGGTGAACACACAGAAGGGACTTACTTAAGTGTTCCTGTTACAATCATTACTGCAACACCAGATCAAAAGTGACTTCTGGAGGTGAAATGAGATTTACCTGTAAATAGAATACCATTTTCACCCTGAATATGACCCAATCAATGGTCCCCAAAATTCACTTCAAAGCCCTTTTTTTGAACCATATTAAGTGGTTTCTTCTGGAATGACCAACAGATGATGCCAGAAGAGTTTACAGAGACATTTCACCCTGGAGGTGGGAAACGTCAAATCAAATGCGGTCCCTGCAGGGCTTCTGTGTTGGTGGATTTCTGGCCTCCACATGGACCTTTCTTTCTTCTCTGCCTCTGCCTTTAAATTTTATTCATTTTTCCTCTCTTAAAAAAGAAACTTTTTTATTTTCTTTCTAGAATCATAGATATTTTGGTTTTGTGGACGTATGCACATACACACATTATCAGTAGTGGGAAATTAGCATAAACTATTTGTGAAATGCAGAAGAGAGGAAGAAAAAGACTTAATATTTCACTATCCAGAGACAAATGTCAGTACATGTTTGTTCAACATAATAGATGCTTAGGGTAATAATTAGGTTTGGGATGTTCAGAGATGGAAAGGACTCAGAATCCTCTAGTTCAGCTCCTTCATGCTATAAGGTCATGGGGCCCAGATAGTCCCAAGGTCACACACCCAGGAGGCTGTGTTGCCCCTGTGGGCCCATTGCCCTGTTCTGAACTCTGTGTTCTGTCCACCCTGCCTGTCCCCATCTGGCACAACCACCTCCAGGCCCCCTCCCCTCCAGGCCTTCTCCATTCCCCTTCTTTCTTTTCCCTTTTGGGGAGGACTTTGCCCAGAGGGTAGTGGGAGGTTGGTTTAGAGCTGATGAGGCTGCAGATTCCTCTTGTCAGCGAACAAAAGGCTGTTCTTAGAGGCACAGAGGAGTGTAGAGGGCTGTGAAACGTTTGAGAAGATTGGAGGAGCCCTGGAAGCTGCAAATGAAGCAAGAAAACTGTTAACCAGATGCAGAGAGTGCAGAACTGCTCTGATCCTGCCCGACACCCAGCAGATGTACAAACAGCCAAGGGATTAGTGAGAGAACATTAGTTTCTTCAAATGAGCTGAAAGGCCAGGGCTGGGTGAATTGTGTCATCCTTGAAAATTATATTAAGACAATAATAGAATTTTGATCATCTTTGAGAAAACTGGGAGAATGAGACTGATTCCACCTAGTTGGGTGCTCCATGACACAAAGACTGTGATATATTTCTCTCCAACATTGTTGTCAGCCCAAATCTGGGCTTTCTCTGCCCACCAAAGCTGAATAAAAAATGTGGAGACAGAGTTTGAAGGTAATAGAAAGTTGACTTTAATTCTCAGCTGGTGGCGAGTGGAACACAGTAGGCTCATGCCTCAAGACTATGCTCCCCACTATATGAGGAGTCTAGGGGCTTATATAAGATGAGGGATCGCAGTCAGGAGTCAATGATGAGGAACTAAGGTGTTAGGATCTTGCCAAAAATAGTCATAGGCTGGCAGCAGTAACCCAGTAATTGAGTCTGGCAGCTCTGTGGCTCTGTGGCCTTCTTTCTCATATGTAACTACATGGGCAAAGGAGTGTTATAAGGGTAAGCAAAGGATAATAGGTGCGAAATATAATTCCTGCAGAATTAGGGGGCCGAAAAGCAAACTTAGTTGCAGACATGCAGAGTTAGGAGCAGTTAAAATTAAAAAGAAACTAGGAATGTTCAGGCCTGCTCACTGTTCTGTTTATCTTTTTTGTTCTCAGGAAAGGGAAAGAAAAAACTCTCTCCCCTTTTTCCTTTTCACTGAAACAATATGAATAATCAAAAATTATGTGAATTTTTTAAAAAAGCAACAGGGAAAGACTGAGTTTTAGAATGCATGAATGGATCATTATTATATCAATTCTATGTTTGTTAGATCTTGGACTTTTTGAAAACATTTAGAAATAAATAAAGTGATCATTAAGATAGAAGATGCCATGGCAAAATCACTGTATACAGAAAGGTTAGTGTGTGGGAAGATTACCCACCATATCTTGGCTTCTTGAAATTTATCAAGTGTCTGTTATGTGGGAGAGCATAGCAGTGAGTAAGGCAGCTGAAGTAGCTCATGACTTAATGATAAAGAATTGAAATGTGTTTTGGAAAAAAATACTTATTAGATAGCTGTATAGTTGTCTAAACAGTCTTACTCGATTTTTTCTTTTTATGGAAGTCTACTATACACACAGGGGGCTTCCCTGGTAGCTCAGCTGGTAAAGAATCCACCTGTAATGCAGGAGACTCTGGTTTGATTCCTGGGTCGGGAAGATCCACTTGAGAAGGGATAGGCTACCCACTCCAGTATTCTTGGGCTTCCCGGGTGACTCAGCTGGTAAAGAATCCACCTGCAATGCGGGAGACCTGGGTTTGATTCCCTGGGTTGGGATGATCTCCTGGAGAAAGGAACAGCTACCCACTCCAGTTTTCTGGCCTGGAGTATTCCATGGATTATACAGTCCATGGGGTGGCAAAGAGTCAGACACATCTGAGCAGCTTTCACTTTCAGTTTCATACACACAGAAAGCTGAACATATCCTAAGAATACAGCATTGTATATTCTTACAAACTGAATACACCCACGTAATGAGCACCAAGATTAATGAGATGAACATGACAAAGTCCATAGTCTTTTATCTTCCCATCTGGTCACTGCTCCTTCCCTATACTGACCACTGTGCTGACTCCTTATACCACAAATTAGTTTTGCCTGCTTTTGTACTTCGTATAAGTAGAATTATGGCTTTGACAGGTGGTTCAGTGTTATAAAGAATCCGCCTGCAATGAAGGAGACACAGGATACACAGGTTCAATGCCTGGGTCAGGAAGATCCCCTGGAGAAGGAAATAGCAACCCATTCCAGTATTCTTGCCTGGAAAATTCCATGGACAGAGGAGCCTGGGGGGCTACAGTCCATGAGATTGCAAAGAGCTGGACATGACTGAGCACACACAAGTGTGAAAAACATGCTCATAAGTAAGAAAATAGGGAACTACTGAAGATTTAGAACAGGGGTAACAGCATGAACTCTGTGTTTTAACTTGATCCAGAAAGGACTGGAGTGTGAAGGCAGATGGACTTTAGGAAGCATTGCTACAAACAAAGCTAGTGGAGGTGATGGAATTCCAGCCGAGCTATTTCAAATCTTAAAAGATGGTGCTATCAAAGTGCTGCACTCAATATGTCAGCAAATTTGGAAAGCTCAGCAGGCCACAGGACTGGAAAAGGTCAGTTTTCATTCCAAAGCCAAAGAAGGGCAATGCTAAAGAATGTTCAAACTACCTTACAGCTGTACTCATTTCACATGCTAGGAAGGTCATGCTCAAAAACCTTCAAGCTAGGCTTCAGTAGTACGTGAACCAAGAACTTCAAGACGTACAAGCTGGGCTTAGAAAAGGCAGAGGAACCAGAGGTCAAATTATGGACATTCACTAGATCATAGAGAAAGCAAGGGAATTCCATAAAAACATCTACTTCTGCTTCATTGACCACACTAAAGTCTTTGACTGTGTGGGTCACAACAAACTGTGGACAATTCTTAAAGAGATAGGAGTACTAGATTACCTTACCTGTCTTCTGATAAACCTGTATACAGGTCAAGAAGCAACAGTTAGAACCGGACATGGAACAATTGACTGGTTCCAAATTGGGAAAGGAGTATGACAAGGCTATATATTGTCACCCTGCTTATTTATCTTCTATGCAGAGTATGTCATGCGAAATGCCAGGCTGGATTAAGCACAAGCTAGAATCAAGATTGCCAGGAGAAATATCAACAACCCCAGATATGTTGATGATACCACTCTAATAGAAGAAAGTGAAGAGCCTCTTGATGAGGAAGAGGAGAGTGAAAAAGCTGGCTTGAAACTCAACATCCAAAAAACTAAGATCATGGCATCTCGTCCCATCACTTCATGGCAAATAGAAGGGGAAAATGTGGAAGAAGTGACAGATTTTATTTTCTTGGCTTCCAAAAATCACTGCAGATATGAAATTGAAAAACACTTGTTCCTTGGAAGAAAAGCTGTGACAAACCTAGATAGCATAGTAAAAAGCAGAGACATCATTTTACTGACAAAGGTCTGTATGGTCAAAGCTGTGGTTTTTTTCAGTAGTCATGTATGGATGTGAGAGTTTGACCATAAATAAGAATTGATGCTTTTGAATTGTGGTGCTGGAGAAGACTCTTGAGAGTCCCTTGGACAGCAAGGAGATCAAGCCTGTTGATCCTAAAGGAAATCAACCCTGAATAGTCATTGGAAGGACTGATGCTGAAGCTCCAATACATTGATTAGCCTATGTGAAGAACTAATTCATTGGAAAAGCTTCTGATGCTAGGAAAGATTGGAGGCAAAAGGAGAAGGGGACAACAGAGGATGAGATGGTTGGATGGCATCATTGACTCAAGGGACATGAATCTGAGCAAACTCTGGGAGAGTGAAAGACAGGGAAGCATGGCATATATGGATATGGTTTAGTGATTGACCAACAACAGCAATAGAAAATACTGGAGTGGGAAACAGCTGAAACTTCTAACCGAAGATTCAAAGAAGGGCAGAAAATGCCAGAAGAGGATACCATGTTGAAGTTCCTCATTTAGTTTCCCACCACTTTTCTAATGTCTCTTATGTTTTAGTAAAGCATAATAATTAAAGCATAATTTGATCTGTGGTTTTCTTCTCTCCCTGATATGCAGGAAAATGTCTAAAAAGAGAAAATCTTCCCCAGAAATCCAGCCTTTCACTTCCCCTGGATTTCTTTCACAAATGTTACCTGGAACAGTTGAGAGGGACCATGCATTGTGTCAGGGTAATGAAACTTTCATTTATCCACAGTGCCCCTAATTTTCAGGGGAAGCCTTAGGGATGCTGCCAAGACAGCTAGTGTGAACTCAAGACCTGGGTTTTTATTCCACCGTGCCATTCTCTGCCTTTAGTGACTTCAGTTATCATCAGAGGAGAGCTTAGCCTTCTCTGTCATGTAAGTAGCTTTTTTGTCTCAGAAAACAGGTGATATATTTACTGAGCATTCTTGGGGCAGATAGAAGTTCACCCTGAGAGTCATCTTTCACAACTGTGTAAGAGGTATACACTCATTGCTCCCCACCAACTAGGACTTATCAAACATTGCTTGGTGCTGTTGGAATCACAGAGTTCAATACAAATCTTACAAATCTCTCATCTGAAATACAAAAAGATTTGTGTTTAATTTTATGGTTCCAGCAGTGTCAAGCAGTGTTGTAGTCCATGGGGCCCCAAAAGGGTCAGATATGAATTAGCTACTAAACAACAAAACAAGTTAAGCTCTAAATGCAGCTTTGAGTGCATGGGCATTTGTTAACATGTTAATTACTGGCCTGCTAGAAATACTAATGAAGGATTTATTAATACGAAGGCAAATAACAAAGGCTGAAGAGGTTGATTCCAGAGGTTGGGTCTGTGATGGCCTTCAGCCAGGAGAAAATCGAAGCACCATCAGGACAATTCATATTTGGTGGGAAAATTGGTGGTCATGCTGCAGAGCCAAACAAATTGACCACGCTGGGAGAAGGCACTTGATGTTAGTGGCTTTATCGGGATGAGATTCACCAGCAGGTGGGAATGCTTATCCAACATTGTAAACAAATGCTTTTATTGAAGCACAACATGCATATGGAAAAATGTACATTCCATAAGTGCAGGGTTCAATAAATTTTCACAAAATGAACAACATTATGTAGCCTGCAGAATATTCTAAACCCTTACACCCACACCCACCCACCCATCCAACGGTATGCTGTCCTGACTTCTAATGCTCAAGCTAGTTTCACCTGCTTTTGTATTTTGCACAAATGGAATCATGCAATAAGTGCTCTTTTGTTGCTGGCTTTTTTGCTCATCATTATGTTTGTGAGATTCATCAGTGTTGTTGCCTAGAAGTGTTATTTTTCAGTTCTCATTCCTGCATGATATCTGGTTATATGAATAGATCACAGTTTATCTCTTCACCTCTTGATGGGTATTTGGGTTGATTTTCACTTGGACCTATTATAAATGCAGGTGCTTTGAAAATTCTTATGTACATCTCTTGGTGAACATAGCTCTCATTCCTGTTGGACAAAACCCTCAGGGGCAGAGAGGCTTGGTCATCAGGTACATGTCTTTTCAGCTTTAGTTTTTACTAAAACTGCATTCAAGCAGTTTTCTAAAGTTGTTCAACAAATTTAGATACATCTGCATGAGAGGCCTCCAAGGGTTCCTCATGTGTCTGCTGCATGCTGGTCCCACTGTACAGGAGACTTCTTTTAATTCTTCCCACCATTGTGGGAATGGAGATCAATGGTGCTCAATGGAGAAGTTTTGCTGTGTTGTTTAAATAAACAGTAACAACAGCTTGGTAAGTTATAGCAGAGTTAAGAACAAAGTATAAAGGTTAGGGGAGATTAGGCCTAGCTTTGTCCTGCTAGTTGCAGGTGTTCTTAAACTGGGAAGGGGCAGTCCATGGATAGAATTTGGAAGATACATGAATTTAGGAAAACTATCACATCTTTATTTCCACTAACCTCTACCTGAAATTCAGACTTTCCTCCATGAAAAATGCAGGTAGCAGACACAGTATCAATAGCTATACCTGTGACCATAACCGACTAGAATCACAGATGTTTTCAGGTCACATTACAGGAAGGGTGACCAACTGTCCCAGTTTGCTAGGGAATGAGGAGGCGCCTAGGACATGGAATTTTTCAGTGCTAAAACGAGAAATATGAGACCAACCAGAACAAGTTGATCACCCTGATTCCAGGTTTAGCAAATCTCAAAATATCATCTAGACTTAGACTTATCACTTGAGGTCATTAGGCCTGCTAGTAGATCTTATTTAGTGACTTTATAGATATTTACATTTAATCAGTGTAAAAATGTTTTGATAACTCTATGTTAGTATAATTGGGTTCCTGTGTAACCTCTATATTTTATGAATTTAAAAACATTATTCTGAGTAAGGTCCATAGGCTTCATCAGACTCACAAAGAGGTCTGGCAGGGAAAGACATTTCAGCTGGGTCTTGATGTATAAACAGGAGTTTGTCAGATGGAAAAGGGGCAGGGAAGACATTCCAGGTGGAGGGAACAACTTAAGATAAGAAACAGAAGGCTTCCCTGGTGGCTCACTGTTAAAGAGTCCACCAGCCAGTATAGGAGACACGGGGTCAATCCCTGATCCGGAGGGTCCTACATGCTGTGGAGCACTTAGGCCCATGTGCCACAACTACTGAGCCTGTGCTCTAAAGCCCGGGAGCTGCAACTACTGAGCCCATGTGCCTCAACTGCTGAACCCTGCTGAGCCCTAGAACCTGTGCTCTGCAACAAGAGAAGCCACTGCAAGATGAAGTCCATGCACTGCAACTAGAAAGTATCCTCCCATTCTCCACAATTATAGAGAAAATCCTGTACAGTCAAAAATAAAATAAAATTTTTTTTAAAGGAAAAGGAAGGGAAGCATCTTAGGAGTGCCTCTAAGGTACAATAAGGTAAGAATTCATGATGTGTTTGAATACAGTTTTTAAAATTAGGCTTGGGGAAGTGATGGCAGTTGGTTGTGATTGGTAATATTTGTAATCCACAAAACAGCCCCTTGGCTCAGTTTATATGATGCTAGGTACCAGGCAAGGGTTATCAGAGTGTAGAGAAAGTGGTGATCATTTTGGTGGAAGTCTGCAGAGATGACTGCTTAGAAGGAAAACAATGAGACTAGTTTTGGGAAGGAAGTGAGGATGGGCAAGATAGTGTCTTATTTTAGGTGTGCTAATGGAGGACCAGATTGCCACTGAGAGGGCTGTAGGGAGGAACGAACAGAGAGGGATAATTGACATCTTTAGTGTTTTGCTGGATTTCTTTCATAATTGTTTCTGTGCTGCAAATTTTTCCATATGACTCAGTTTTGTGGTCTGTAGGAAAGGCTAACACTGAACAATGCATTCTCTTTTCTAGCCCTGTATGATGGTCATTGTCAGGGGAATGATCCATCCTGCAGATAAGTCTCTACTAGCAGTTCCCAGACCACATCCACCTCTACCATAGATGTCCTTGATTTCAAGGGTTTTTCAAGGGTTGGAAAAGATCTTCTCAGCCATTCACTTTAGCTGCCATATGGAAACATTTAAAAATTTTCAACTACATGAACCAAGGCCCTTCTTCTATCTTTTCTGATCTCCTGACTTCAAGTGGTCAGGAGAATTGAAGAACCAAAGAATTGATGCTTTTGAACTGCGGTGTTGGAGAGTCCCCTGAACTGCAAGGATATTCAACCAGTCATTCCTAAAGGAAATCAGTCCTGAATATTCATTGGAAGGACTGATGCTGAAGCTGAAACTCCAATACTTTGGCCACCTGATGCAAAGAACCAACTCCTTGGAAAAGACCCTGGTGCTGGGAAAGATTGAAGGCAGGAGGAGAAGGGGATGACAGAGGATGAGATGGTTGGATGGCATCACCAACTTGATGGACATGAGTTTGAATAAGCTCCAGGAGTTGGTGATGGACAGGGAAGCCTGGCGAGCTATAGTCCATGGGGTCACAAAGAGTTGGACACGAATGAGCGACTAACTGAACTGACCTCAAGTGGAAGTGACATGTAGGTATGAAATGACACACAGGGAAGGAGAATCAGAAATAAACTTGGGAGGAAAAACCAAATGAAATGAGTGCCAATAGAGGAAAAGCCAAAACATCACATGCTTTACTCACATGGGTTCTTAAATGATATAGCAAGGAAAGCAGGTCAAAGTAAATAAAACATGGAGGTACAGAAGGATGGGTCCTTAATCATCTGTGTAACTTCTCTACTAGGTGGAAAAGAAACAACTGGGCTACCTCTGCTGGGCAGATTGAGAAGTCCAAAGAAATGCCATCTTTGGGGAAAAGAGTAAAGTTTCTACCAAGTGGATGAAAGTTGTTGAAATAGTTTGCAGGAGGAGTAACTTGTAATCTAATAGAAAAGGCAGTCATCACAAAAACTGGTACATGAAACAACTTCCAGGTCCCCCAATTGTTTATCAAAGATCATAGTTTTTCTTGAGGAAATTTTAGTATTTAATGTTGAGTAAAGGGGGTTGAGCTTTTGCCACATTACCTGGTAACAGGTTTATTTTACCTGGTAACAATTCTGTCACCTCTTGATACCAGCATGTCCTCTAATATAAAATATTGCAGGAGGGGCAAGAAGGTTTTAAATTCAACCACTTTGTGGTTAAATATTGTGGTGCTCACCTTTTTAGAGGCAGAGAATTTTGTATAACATTCTTCAGCTTTCATTGAATAGGCTTTGGTTCTATGGCTAGAAAAGGCTTTGGACTCAAGACTTTTAGGAGAAAAACAAGTGGGCTGAAATATTCTTATAACAGATTAAATTTTCAAACAAATGCTCAAATCTCCTTCTACCCGTTAATCACTTCTATTCTTAGGTAGGTAATTCTATGTTTAAAATTTTTTCATTTAAATATAATTCAAATACCATGAAATTCACCATTTCACACTGTACAATTCAGTGATATTTAGTCTACTCATAAAGTTGTTCGTTGTCACTATCTTTTTCCAGAATATTGCGTCATACCAGAAGAAAACCTCACATTCATTCAAAGTCACTTCTCATTACCCCTTCTTTCCAATTGCTGGCAATGAATAATCTGCTTTCTGTCTCTATGGATTTGACTACTCTGGATATTTCATATAAATGGAATCATGCAATATTTACCCTTTCGTGTCTGACTTTTTTCACTTCAGCATCACATTTTCAAAGTCCATTTATATTATAGCATAGATCAGAACTTCATTCAGTTTTTTGTGGTTTATACTTGTCACTCTGGAGAGTATAAATGCTTGTCAATTTGATGTTGTGGTTTGATTATTGCAAGCTAGGAGATACTGAATAAGATAATGTCTCTGTTGTTCAAGTACCCTTCAGGTGACTTTGTCAAAAGCAAGGTTGTAGCTTTCACAGGGCATTTTCCATAACTTGGCTGGACAGAGCCAAACAACCCAACCTGGCTTATTTATTAAGTTCATCTTCTGGCAGGTTCTGAGGAATGTGGCTACCCTAATTGTGGGAGTCAGATGTGCAGCAGAGCCAGAGTGGGCCTCCTCCATTGGTGGCAGTGAAAAATCATTCTCCTAAAATTCTCAAAGCTGAGAGTGGTCTCTGATAGATTAACCAGGGGAATCTGGGCTTGACTGAGTATATCCTCATTCATCAAAGGCCCAGAGATGTTTCTTGAGGAAACATTAGCCCTGCCTGATGGCTTTAATTGGAGGTGGGAAACCTTTCCTTTGGGCTTTCCAGATGGCTCAGCAATAAAGAATTTGCCTGCCAATGCTGGAGACACAGTTTTGACCCGTGGATCGGGATGATCCCCTGGAGAAGGAAATGGCAGCCACTCCAGTATTCTTGCCTGGGAAATCCCATAGACAGAGTACCCTGGTGGGCTATAGTCCATGGGGCTGCAAAGAGTCAGACACAGCTTAGCGACTAAATGATAACAACAACAACCCTCTTGGGCTAGTCTGGTCCACAACAATAGCCTCAGTGTTTGCCTGATGCCATGGAAATAGCAAATGCACGATGTTTTGTCACCTCCTGGAAGGCAGTATAGAGAAAAGATTCTTCAGATTGGTTGGAGAGAAAAGACATGGTTGGAGAGAAAAGGCCTCCTCAGAGGGCTGGAATAAAAGCAGATTCCAAGACATGCAGGGGGATGGGGGAAACATGATTGGACAAAGAAGAGACAGTCTCCTTTCTTACTGAGTTCCTCGTCTAGACAATGGGAAGACCACCTGGGTGGGCCTGAAATCTGTGGGGTTCTCCCTGCACATTGAAGTTGGGGCCTTGGGAAGATGAGCTGGGGCTAAATGAAACCTGAGTGGGAGCATTCCATATGTGGGCAGATACCATGAGCAGGGTGGTAGGCGAGCCTAGCATTCAGAATTTGGCAGCATGAGGGGATAAATTTGCCAACTTTCTATAGTACCCCTTAAATTATAGCTAACACTCAGTTTTATGTCAGTTAACTCATAATCAGCGTAACTCTAAGCCAGGTGTGTTTGCAGTGTATTTGTGTGTGGGAGGAACATTATCTGGCTTAGAGTTTTAGCTCTTCATAAATATGAGCCAAACTAAACAAATTTGTTTGGTTATGAAGCTCTTCACTTTGTGTGAGCCATGGTGGCATGGTGGCGGGTTTCGGGGTCTGTATCCAGAATGGAAGCATTTCTGTTTGCTCTATAGTGGGCACTATGAGATAGGTACCCTTGGCAATCCTAAGTGGATTGGTGGGCAGTGGCTCACTCTATTGAAGGAATAGTGTGATCCTGATAAGGGAATAGGATGTGACTGTGAGGCCGCCTCTAAGGTTGTCTTAGTCCTGGGACTGCCTTTGAGCTCTCTTGAGAGTGACACTAACATATTGCTAGGACTTTTCTTGATAGGTGTTGAAGTCATAGTCCTTAATACCTCAAAATGACTGTATTTGGAGTTAGGGCCTTTAAAGAGTTAAAGTTAGGTTAAAATGAAGCCATTAGAGTGAGCCCTAATTCAATTTGAGGAGTGGTGTCCTCACCTCAAATGCAATTTGAGGAGTGGGTTACCATTCCCTTCTCCAGGGGATCTTCCTGACCCAAGGATCAAACCCCGGTCTCCTGCATTGCACGCTTATTCTTTACCATCTGAGCCACAAGGGAAGCCCAGTCCTTATAAAAGGCTTCCCCAGTGGCTCAGCGGTAAAGAATCCATCTGCAATGCAGGAGATACAGGACACATGGGCTCGATCCCTGGGTCAGGAAGATTCCCTAGAGGAGGAAATAGCAACCCACAGTATTCTTGCCTGGAAATCCCCATGGACAGAGGAGCCTGGAGGGCCATAGTCCATAGGATCTCAAAGAGTCGTACATGATTGAGAATGAACTGGTCCTTATAAAAAGAGATTAGGACACAGAGACACACAGAGGGAAGGCTGTGGGAAGACATAGGGAGGCCATCTACAAGCCAGAGAAGAAACCAACCCTGATGATACCTTAATCTCAGACTTCCAGTCTCCAGAAGAGTGAGAAAGTAAATATCTATTGTTTAAGCCACTCAATCTGTGGTACTTTTTTTTTTTTAATGGCAACTCCAGCGAAATAATCAAGATGGTATATTCAACAAGAAAGGCATGAAAAAAGGTCCTGTAAAGTTTTATTAAATGATTAGGTTGAGTAAGGGTGCTAAAGAATAGAGTTACTGAAAACTTTTATCTTTACTCGATATAAAGATTAAGATAATGATCTTGCTTTTGTTTGTTTATTGTTTGTTTTTAGAGAAGGAAGGAGGAAAGCAGCAGATTTGCCAGGACAGTTAGGCAGAAAAAAGCCCCCAGTCCCAATCACCCTGGTGGCCTCCAGCCTGGGGCTCTGGCACAAGGTGACATGTATGTGTTCTAGGGCTTAGGGAACTATGGTTTGATTAGAGAGGGCTACTAATCTATGGGCCCTGGCTACAGGTCACTTCTGAAATAATATGAGGGAAGTGTGTATGGGACAGTGAGTGATGGAGGAATCAAATACGGTAGGAGGCATTTTAGACTGAATTTGCTTTTAGGATTTCTGACCCTTCCTTCAGGTTCCCCTTGGGTTCAACTGAGGCCCCTCGAGCTGGAGCCCTGCAGAAGACCAGGGGGCGCCCTTCACAGAGGCCATGAGTTGTGCACAGTCCCTGAGGCTTGGGACCTTTGAGCCAAACCCTTAAATATAAACACAAACCAAGGCAAAGAGTTTCCACAATGTGCTTTGGTGAACATACTATTTGTGTGGGCTTCCCTGGTGGTTCAGACAATAAAGAATCTGCCTGCAACACGGGAGAGCAGGGTTTGATCCCCGGGTCCAGAAGATCCCCTGGAGGAGGGTATGGCAACCCACTCCAGTATTCTTGCCTGGAGAATTCCATGGACAGAGGATCCTGGCAGCTACAGTCCATAAGTTTGCAAAGAGTCAGACATGACTGAGCAACTAACATTTTCACTCACTATTTGTATGACTTTGAAAAACTGACAGAGTGTTTCTGGATTTCAGACCTCCCATGGGCAGCCAGAGAGTTCCAGAAAAACATCTATTTCTCTTTATTGACTGTGCCAAAGCCTTTGACTGTGTGGATCACAATAAACTGTGGAAAATTCTGAAAGAGATGGGAATACCAGACCACCTGACCTGCCTCTTGAGAAACCTATATGCAGGTCAGGAAGCAGCAGTTAGAACTGGACATGGAACAACAGACTGGTTCCAAATAGGGAAAGGAGTACATCAAGGTTGTATATTGTCACCCTGCTTATTTAACTTATATGCAGAGTACATCATGAGAAACGCTGGGCTGGAAGAAGCACAAGCTGGAATCAAGATTGACGGGAGAAATATCAATAACCTCAGATATGCAGATGACACCACTTTTATGGCAGAAAGTGAAGAGGAACTAAAAAGCCTCTTGATGAAAGTGAAAGAGGAGAGTGAAAAAGTTGACTTAAAGCTCAACATTCAGAAAACTAAGATCATGGCATCTGGTCCCATCACTTCATGGGAAATAGATGGGGAGACAGTGGAAACAGTGTCAGACTTTATTTTGGGGGGCTCCAAAATCACTGCAGATGGCAACTGCAGCCATGAAATTAAAAGACACTTACTCCTTGGAAGGAAAGTTATGACCAACCTAGATAGCATATTAAAAAGCAGAGACATTACTTTGCCAACAAAGGTCCGTGTGGTCAAGGCTATGGTTTTTCCAGTGGTCATGTTTGGATGTGAGAGTTGGACTGTGAAGAAAGCTGAGCACCGAAAAATTGATGCTTTTGAAGTGTGGTGTTGGAGAAGACTCTTGAGAGTCCCTTGGACTGCAAGGAGATCCAACCAGTCCATCCTGAAGGAGATCAGTCCTGGGTGTTCATTGGAAAGACTGATGCTGAAGCTGAAACTCCAATACTTTGGCCACCTCATGCGAAGAGTTGACTCATTGGAAAAGACCCTGATGCTGGGAGGGATTAGGGGCAGGAGGATAAGGGGACGACAGAGGATGAGATAGCTGGATGGCACCATCGACTCGATGGGCATGAGTTTGAGTAAACTCCGGGAGTTTGTGATGGACAGGGAGGCCTGGCGTACTGCGATTCATGGGGTCGAAAAAAGTCAGACATGACTGAG
Organism: Cervus elaphus; assembly: GCF_910594005.1. Taxonomy (NCBI): domain Eukaryota; kingdom Metazoa; phylum Chordata; class Mammalia; order Artiodactyla; family Cervidae; genus Cervus; species Cervus elaphus. The sequence continues at coordinate 46,961,370 of NC_057837.1, read as the reverse complement.
CGACTGAACTGAACTAATGGAATCTAAAAAGATAGTACTCATGACCCTACTTGCAGGGCAGCAAGGGAGACACAGACATTTTGGACACAATAAGGGAAGGAGAGTGTGAGATGATATGAGAGAATAACATTGAAATATATACCGTATGTAAAACAGAGAGCCAGTGGGAGTTCAGTGTATGATGCAGGGAAATGAAAGCTAGTGCTCTGTGACAACCTAGAGGGGTGGGGTGGGGAGGGAGGTGGTACAGGGGGTTCAAGAGGGGTGGGGCCATATGTATGCATGCATGCGAAGTCACTTCAGTTGTGTCCGACTCTTTTCAACCCTAAGGACTGTGTCCTGCCAGGCTCCTCTGTCCATGGAGATTCTCTAGGCAATAATACTGGAGTGGGTTGCCATGCCCTCCTCCAGGGGATCTTCCTGACTCAGGGATTGAACCCACATCTCTTATGTCTCCTGCATTGGCAGGTGAGTTCTTTACCACTACCGCCACTTGGGAAGCGCTATGCCAATTCATGTTGTGTATGACAGAAACCATCACAATATTGTAAAGTAATTATCCTCTAATTAAAAAATATATATAAAATATAAAAAAATTTCTGTAGCACAACTCACAGGAATTGGAAGTAACAGGAAGAAAACATGGTAGCCTGAGAAAGATACAGATGTGTATCATTCACTTCAGCCCTGTAAATACCTTGCTTTGTATAACTGACATATTTTCAGTGGGGTATTCTTGGGAGAGTATGATTGGCAGATAATGAATAGTTTATCTTTAAATAATCTTAAATATGGCCAAAAAGACAGCATGAAAATAGTCCTAGAACTTCTTATGTTAAAGATTAACTTTGAGTAATGTTTTTGAGGATTTTTATGTCGTTTTTTAATTAGTTTTGTGAACCATGGGATATCAAGATGTTGATTTTTAATCTTTTCATTTTTAATGTGAAGTTGATCCTCTGTTCAGATACTGAAGGACACTGGCATTTGCTAAAGTATTAATAAATATTATGATTTCAACCACTATCATTTTTTTTATTATTACTTCCGGCTGTTAGTGAATTACAGGTGCAGAAGAAAACCTCTGTGAAGGAAAACTGAGAGCTGGCACCTCATACCTGGGAAGGAGGAAACATATGAAGAACCATTTGAAAGCCTGTAACAAAGGAAAGTAGCCATATTGACCGTACAGTGTTGAATTTCAATCCAATGGGTGATTGTCACCAGGCCTCACAGTTTGTAACCTGAAATAGTGTCAAGGGTGGGTACAGGCATAAGGTAGATACTTTAAGTCTCATCTTACTCAAGAAAATCCTCTATTTCAAAATCCTGGACAGAAAAAATCTTCCAGAATGCAAGGACTGTTTTCCTCTGCTTTAGTAGTGACTTTGACAGGTATTCATGGAAAAATATGAAAAGACAGCAGAGAACAGCTGGCATGTGACTGGGAGTAAGGCTGAGGCAGGATCAGGAGTAGCCCTCCTGCCTCAACTGGCAGTGTAAGGACTAAATGTGCCACTTTTCTCATATTAACCCCTAAAATGAAGCTGCCAACATGGTGTTCACACTGGTGAACATAACCAGACACTCCGTGGAAGATACTCCTTTTAGCTCCTGTTTAATTTTAGTCAGATATTAAATATTTATAAACTTTTAACACAAAACCAGTACATGCAAAGTTACAAATATAGAAAATATAAGCACATGCGTATTTCAAATATCACTCTGGATTCTTATACAAAACTATTCAGTGCACACTGTAAGGCTAAGGACAACACAGAAGAGTTTCCTTTAAGTATGCAGTATTGGGTTGGCCAAAGCGTGCCTTTTGTGTTTAAATAAAAATAAAAGACACATTTTTCATTTTCACCAAGAACTTTACCGAACAACATATTCACTCTTTTGTTCCACTACCTTCTGCCATTTTTCAGGCAATTTCATAATTCCATGTTCACAAAACTTTTTATCTTTTTGAGCAAAGAACTTTTCCAGATGCACTTTACAATCTTCCAGGGAATGGAAATTTTTTCTATTCTGATAACTTTGTAGACTGAAATAAATGGAAATCCAAAGATGTGATATCTGAATACAACATATGAATCAGAACCTCCCAGCCACGCTGGGTCACCAAAGAAATATGTAGTTTTGCATTATCCTGATGGAAGATTATATGTTTTCTATTGACTAATTCTGGATGCTTTTCATTGAGTGCTGCTTTCAGTTGGTCTAATTAGGAGCAGTACTTGTTGGAATTGATTTTTTGGTTTTCCAGAGGAATCTCATAATAGAGGATTACTTTCCAATCCCACCATACACACATCTTCTTTGGATGAAGACTGGCCTTTGGTGGTGGTTGTTCATTTTGCTCACCCCACAATCTCTTCCATTCTACGTTATTGCATAGCATCAACAGTTCATCAAAATCTGTTTTTAAAAACAGTGTTTTCATTACATTTCAGTAGAGAACTGCATGTGCAAATATGGTAAAGTTGTTTTGTTTTTTGCTTAACTTATGTGGAACTCAAATATCAAAGTGATTAACATAACTGAGATGGTGCAAATGGTTTTCAAGGTTCTATTCGAATATTTTGAGTATGTCAGCTATCTCCCGCGTGGTATAACATTGATTGTTCTCGATATCTCGATTTGATCACTATCAACTTCAACTGGTATACCCAACTGTGGAGCATCGTCCAGTAAGAAATCTCCAGCACAAAACTTCACAAGCTACTTTGACATGCTCGATCAGTTGTAGCATCTTCTCCATACACTGCACAAATATATTTTTGCATTTTGGTTGTGTTACCTTTCTTGAAATGATACAGCATGATATGCTGAAAATTTTGCTTCTTTTCTTCCATCTTCAATAGTAAAATGACTATACAAAAATTCACCAATTTTGGTAAGTTTTTTTTCCAAATGCATGCTGATACAACAGCTGTCACATACAATCTAACAAAATTGTTTCAAATGAAGTTAAAGAGAAGTACTACCAGAGCCATCTTACTCTGATGGCATCTTACTCAGAAAAAAAAACTAATGAACCTTTTAGCCAACCCAGCATTTATTGTTGTTATTGTTTAGTAGCTCAAGTCTTCTCTGACTCTTTGCAACGCTATGCATGGACTGCACCCTGCCAGGCTCCTCTGTCCATGGGATTTTCCTGGCAAGAATACTGGAATGGGTTGCCATTTCCTCCTCCAGGGGATTTATTTGACCTAGGGATTAAACCCACGTCTCCTTAGTACCTTACAAAAAGTACCTTATAAAAACAGGTAATGCATTAGATAGTTCAGATGTTAATTGCTCTAACAGAAATTCTTAACTTTGTCATATGCAATATACGTATTTTTACGTAGGATACCACAAAGTGCAAGCCAGTAATAACAGTGCAGAATAATAGTGTCTATCTGCTAGGTGACAATATTGAACAATCCAGGGAATAATTTTACCTTCTTAAATAATGCTAATAGAATTTTTTTCCACTCTGAATGGATCAGATCTCTAATTTAAGATATTTCTTTAAATGCCTCCCTGTTCTTTGATTCAAAAGTCAATTACAGAAACTAAGGACCTAATTTTGTTTTTTGACAATTGTGAGACAGCAATAAAGAAATGCACATATTTCTTTTCTTTGTACACTATTCCCTTCATCACATCACCTATATTTGCTGTTATACTCTTACCATCCAACACTAGCACTGGTTCAGGAAAGATTTGATCAAATGAACATGGAGTTTTTATATCTGCATTCTCTATGTTAAAATCTGGGTTCACCTCAATTCAGTCACTCAGTCGTGTCCGACTCTTTGCGACCCCATGGACTGCAGCATCCCAGGTCTCCCTGTCCATGGCCAACTCCTGGAGTTTACTTAAGCTCATGTCCATTGAGTCAGTGATGTCATCCATCCTCTGTCATCCTCTTCTCCTCCTGCCTTCAGTCTTTCCCAGCATCCTTCCTGCCTTCAGTTCTTCCCATCAGGTGGCCAAAGTATTGGAGTTTCAGCTTCAGCATCAGTCCTTCCGATGAATATTCAGGGCTGATCTCCTTTAGGATGGACTAATATGATCTCCTTGCAGTCCAAGGGACTCTCAAGTTTTCTCCAACACTACAGTTCAAAAGCATCAATTCTTCAGCACTCAGCTTTCTTTATGGTTCAACTCTCACATCCCTAAGCAATGTCAAAATCATCCTGAGTTCCAGATAAACAACAGATTTGCTCTCAGTGTCTAGAAGGTAGTTTAATAAGGTACCTTAATTATCTATACTTTATGTTACTAAAGAAAGGAATACCACTTGAAGGTGCTTTAAACATACAAAATAGAAGGCTGCCACCAAGGGCACCTCTCCCATATGTTGGAATTTTCCAGTCTCAGAAGCCTTTTGTATTTTGTTATGTTCATTCCTTGTGAAAATGTCCTCTGTACATAAGTCAAAGGTTGCATGAATATCCATTCTTGATGCAATAGCTGGCTGTGTCACCTGCAAATGTAACCTGCAAAATGCAGAATATCCTTTACAGTTCTCTGCAGACACAGGACACATGCTCTCAACCAGGTAGAGTCTGGGTCTATGAACTAAGGATTTCCAGTTTTGTTTTTTTGAATGAATATTATGTGGCCTCCTTCCAGACTTGGCAGAAACGCTATTCCAAAAGGGAAATATAGTCAGGTATTCTTGAAACAGATGAGAAAATTGCTACAAAATCACTGCTAAGATGGGGCATTAGCGTACTGAACTAATGGGACTTGAATAAACAGCATCTCATGTCTGCTCTTCATTTCCCAGTGCTGTAAGCGCCAAGGGTATTAGCATACAGGTAATAAAGAGAGAAGCAAGAAATGAGACACCACCACTACAGGGCTGCAGGTAGATACTCCCTCCCCCAACCTGGTAAAGATTAAGAAGATAATGAAAACAGGAAGGTTGCCCCTATCCTACTATGAGAAAAATGAGGAAAGAGATGAGGAGGATCACAGGAGGGGAGGAGAAGAGGATCACACTTGCCCCTCTTTGGTAATAAGCCTCGGATTCTCTCTGGTACTGGGTGATGCACATTTGCTCCACAACTCGCTCCATCATCTTGATGTCAGTTTCGGTGAAGTTCTCCCCCTTGGTGGTGGTGGTGACTGTGTGTTGCTTGACTGTGATGTTGACACAGTCATGCACAAAGGTGTTCTGGTTATTATACTGATCCACTGGCCTGTAGTACACTTGGTTGGGGTAACGGTACATGTTTTCACGATAGTAACGGTCCTCATAGTCATTGCCAAAATGTATAAGAGGCCTGCTCATGGCACTTCCCAGCATGTAGCCACCGAGGCCCCCTACCACTGCTCCAGCTGCAGCAGCTCCTGCCACATGCTTCATGTTGGTTTTTGGTTTACTGGGCTTGTTCCACTGACTGTGGGTACCACCTTGACCCCAGCCTCCACCACCATGTGGCTGTCCCCAGCCACCACCATGGGGCTGACCCCAGCCACCTCCATGAGGTTGGCCCCAGCCACCTCCATGGGGCTGACCCCAGCCACCCCCTCCCTGAGGTGGATAGCGGTTGCCTCCAGGACTTCCCTGTCCCGGGTATCGGCTCCCCCCAGTGTTCCATCCTCCTCCAGGTTTTGGTCGCTTCTTGCAGAGGCCGACGTCACTCCACATGGCCACAAAGAGAACTAGGATCCAGCTGCCTATGTGGCTTTTCACCATGATGACTTATCTGCAAAATAAAGAGGGTGTCAGCATCATATGCCCATGTAAAAATCACTTAAAGTCTGCAGCATAATGAATGACTGCATAGCAGTGGCATCAGCTATAAATATTCTAGGTCATAAATGTTCTTCACATTCCATACATCTCACGAAAGTAATTGTAGGTAAAGTGTTAATACAACTCTTTCTCCTCCAAGGACAAAGTTGACCTTAAAATAATTCCTGGATCTGTTTCCTAGTAACTTGATAAATGTAGAATGCCAGCAACATTGCTTATGATAAAAATAACCTCTGATTGGTACACTATATCATAAACTAGAAGAAACTATAAATATCTGGTAGGTTTACCATAGCTTTGAACTTCTTTAAAATAGTGATTCTTGCAACTGGACTTATTCTTGTGGGGACACTGGAAGCTCTGCCTATTGGGTTGTTATAAGGGATATTAGTTCCTGGAACCTTCCGAACCCTGGCATGGACCCTATGGAATTGATTCTAATGTCCAGTTGGGTAGACCCCAAGGTAGGTGCTGAGATCATTAAATAATTTTCTGAATATTGGCTCACATCCTCTTTCCTCATGCGGGAATGTAAGCAGGGAATGAGTCTCTTTTGTTTGCTGCTATCTTCTTAGCGGGCCAGGGCAGAGCCTGGCACAGAGTAGGTACACAATAGATATCTGTTAAATGAAGGAATTAACATCTTCTGACATGTAAATGCCAACAAGAATTTTCTCAAAGGAATTCTCAATACAATAATTTTTGGAAACAGGAAACAGGCAAGATTTTGCAAATGCATCTATAAAGTAATTTTTCTTTCTATAGACAGACAAATGGGGCTATTCAAAATGGGATAAGAAAGGCTGTGTTCATAATATTTGCAGTCACTCACTCACTGAATGAGTCTTAGTTCAGCATTTAATGATTCATGAGTGATTTATTTTCTCTTTATTTTTGGTACAAAAGACACATATCTTACACATAAGGGCAAGCACAGTTTGGGAACAAAGTATTCTGCATGATAACCTATGAACATTTGTGAATGTACATTCATCAAATTACAGATGAATGAATCAAAGATTCAGATCTTTCAGAATGAAGATCTCACTTACCATGGGTGGTTCCAAGGGCAGAGATTAAAGATGCACAGTAGAATGATCATTAAACACTTTCTACTGTACCCCACATCAAACCACATGTTCCAAAATACCATGTGCCATAAAACCAAAAATGGCATATGCTGTAATTCTGATATTAGTCATCCCCAGCACTAGGACATCTACAAATAAAAGTGGCACCAAATATTATAAAATTATTTTTCATGACCTTCAGAACTAAAGACTAACTTGCATAATATTCAGAGGAAGAATGACTAAACAAATAAACTAACATCCCATTTATGTTTCTACTATCATTATTGAAATGCCTGAGTATAAATAAAAATCCATTTGAAAGTTAAAAGGCCAGTTAAACTACTCAGAATATGTCTACTAGGATTTTTGGAGCCTGTTTTGGGTAAGGGCCAGAGGGACAGTATCCTGGGATATGCCAAATGGCCTCATTCTTGCACCTGGTCTTTTGCAGGCCCGCTTCCCTGATCTACTCTCCATTTGCTCATGGGGCTCAGCTCTTGGCTTCCATGCTGCTCACAATTTCTGCTCAAACACCTCAGGGAATTGAACATGAGAACTTTCTGGAAGTCTTGGTGTTTGACATGGAAGATGAAAGACTAGAAGAATTGAGGTGGAACCCAGATTTCTGGATTGTACAATTCTGTGGACAGAAGACAGAAGGTGGAGCAAGACCATAGGAAGACAAATGAGGATGTCGCTTTGACAATGCCATTATCAAGCTACACGTGGGACAAGAGATACCAGTGAGTCTGCTAAGCTTGGTGAGTCTGGAGCTGAGGAATGACCACGGACTGGAGATACAGGCAATAGGACATAAGGTCATGGGCATATGTTGCTGATCACTACTTTAAAATTGAATATCAGAATAAAGTTGGATAATCATAAACTATATTAAGATGAAATCATTTTAAAATCAGTTGAGATCACACAAGCAACATTTAATTATGAAAATCATAAAAAACAATTTTGAAGTAGAGAATCATTTCTAAGAATAAGAAGAAATCAAAACTTAATGAGACCTTGGAGAATTTTCTTTGTTTGTGATTAAAATAAGGAAGATCTTGTATTATTTAATCCAAAATCTCTCACTGTACAAATTATGCTACAAAGATTAGCAAATTCCAGAAACATATCTGTGATTACAGTAAAATTGCTAGGAATGCATACCAGGTTTCTGAATGCCTGGCTGTGTTATGACACTTCATATAAGATGTTCTCAGAGAATAGTCAGGTTGCAGCCTAATCCTCTAACACATCTAGATATTAAGTATTTGATAACAGTCAATACCTATCTTTATTTTTTGGGCTCCAAAATCACTGCAGATGGTGATTGCAGCCATGAAATTAAAAGACGCTTACTCCTTGGAAGGAAAGTTATGACCAACCTAGACAGCATATTAAAAAGCAGAGACATTATTTGTCAACAAAGGTCCATCTAGTCAAGGCTATGGTTTTTCCAGTGGTCATGTACAGATGTGAGAGTTGGACTGTGAAGAAAGCTGAGTGCCAAAAAATTGATGGTTTTGAACTGTGGTGTTGGAGAAGACTCTTGAGAGTCCCTTGGACTGCAAGGACATCCAACCAGTCCATCTTAAAGGAGATCAGTCCTGGGTGTTCATTGGAAGGACTGATGCTGAAGCTGAAACTCCAATATTTTGGCCACCTGATGCAAAGAGCTGACTCACTGGAAAAGACCCTGATGCTGGGAAAGACTGAGGGCAGGAGGAGAAGGGGATGACAGAGGATGAGATGGCTGGATGGCATCACTGATGGACATGAGTTTGAGTAAGCTCTGGGAGTTGGTGACGGACAGGAAAGCCTGGCGTGCTGCAGTCCATGGGGTTGCAAAGAGTTGGACACAACAGAGCAACTGAACTGAACTGAATACCTATCACTAAGAAAACTACTCTTAGCAGTCTAGGAATAGGAGGAAACCTGCTTAACTTAATAAAGACTATATAACAGAAATGGTAAACATAATTAATAGATAAATTTTTGAATGCAGTCCCTTTATGATCAGAAACAAAATAAGGACGTCCCCTGTCACAGGACTGGAGATCCTTCCAGTGCCATTACTGTTATTTTAGTCACTAAGTTGTGTCCAACTCTTTTGTGATCCCATGGACTGTAGCTCTCCAGGCTCCTCTGTCCATGAGATTTCCTAGGCAAGAATACTGGAGTGGGTGGCCATTTCCTTCTCCAAGGCATCTTCCTGACCCAGGAATCAAATCTGCATCTCCTCATTGATAGGTGGATTCTTTAACACTGAGCCACTTGGGAATCCTTCTTCCAATGCCATATGCAAGGACAAAGACTGGTGCAATAACTGTAAGAAAAGAGCTCCAGCTGTCATTATTTGGAATTAATGTGATTATATACATAGAAAATTCAGCACACTTGGCAGAGGTAACAAGAGACTCAACTAGAGTTCAGCAAGGCTATGGATTGGCTTATAAAAATCAACAGCATTTCTCTACACCAGCAATAATTGACTAGAAAAAAATTAATAAATAAGATAGTAATAATTTCAACCCATACTGTAAAGTGGGCTTTCCTGATAGCTCAGTTGGTAAAGAAACCACCTGCAATGCAGGAGACCCCAGTTTGATTCCTGGGTCGGGAAGATCCACCAGAGAAGGGATAGGCTACCCACTCCAGTATTCTTGGGCTCACCTGGTAAAGAGTCTGCCTGCAATGTGGGAGACCTGGGTTTGATCCCTGGGTTGGGAGGATCCCTTGGAGGAAGGAAAGGCTACCCACTCCAGTATTCTGGCCTAGAGAATTCCATGGGCTGTATAGTCCATGGGGGCACAAAGAGTCAGATACAACTTTCACTTTCACTTTCATACTGTAAAGTATCTAGGATTGACTTAACTCAAGAGAAAGTAAGACTAGGGGGAAAAGAAATTGAACACTACTAAAGAACAAAGAAGATGATCTGTAAAAATGGAAAGGTCTCAGTTGGAACCACTTAGTATTATAAAGATGTCAATTTCCTATAAATGAACTTATAATATGAATAATACTGACAATCAAAATTCTAGCTGGATTTTTTTTGAGAAATTCAATAAAGGATGAAGAAATGTCCACAAATAAAACTCAACCTTAAAAAGGAAAAGAGGTGAGAACCTACTGTTATCAAACATTAAATCCTAGTATAAAGTCATAGTAATAAATATGGTACCAATCTAGAAATGAACATACAGATCAAAGGAAGCAGAATAACAAGTTCAGAGATAAACCCAGATACACTGACTTTAGTACAAACTGGATAAATGATAAATTGACAAAACAAATCAATGAGAAAGGAAGGTTTATTTAGCAAAGACTTCTGGGAAACTGAAGGAAAATAAAACTAGGACCTTAATGCCACATGCAAAAGCAGGCTCTAAATGGATAAGAGACCTAACTGTAAAAGGTAAAATTTATGAATTAAAAAACTGTATGGGGATTCTCAGAGATGTTTTGCAAGACTGATGTCCCAAGACTCATTGCCTCTCCCTCTCTATTCTGCCTTTTTACTTTATTTCCTCACTTCCCCTCATTTGTTCTATAAAGAACCTGGCATCCAGAACCCAAGAAGGTTATTTTGAGACGTTAGTCTGCCATCTTCTCAGTCAGCCAGCTTACCGAATAAAGTCACATTCTTTCCCTCAACATCTCATCTCTGATTCACTGGCCTGTTGTTCACTGGGTGGAGCAAGCCTGGATTCGGTAACAAATTTGACTTGCTGCTTGTGTTTAGCCAGCTCCGTTAGGGAATATTAGGGCAAGGCTCTAGCAGCTGCTGGGACCATTTGTGCTGACGATCTCTCCTTCAAGATTCCCTGAAGTGGCATCAGTGGCCCCAGGGCCTGGCAGTTGAAGAAAAGAATCAACAAACTTCTAAAAGTCAACAGACTCAATTTCATAGCATTAGTTTTCTTCATTCGATAGCTGGCTCATTTGTTTGTGGTTTTGTTTGCCCTTCTCTATTATGAGTTGACAAACTTGATTTTGTAGGTAAGTTGCTCTGGTGTGCACACTGGAAGCATATTCCCCTCTAAATTTGGGCTTTTCCTTTATAGGACAAGCCAATTTGGTTGGGGTACCCTGTTGGAGATGGGAATTGTTGTTGGACTCTACCTGAGTTGGAACCAGTTTATTGGGGAACTAGTTCTTGTGGGGGTAAGCCTACCCTAGTTGTGTGCTTGTTTTGTGCTATGTCATTTCAGTCGTGTCCTACTCTTTGTGACCTTATGAACTGTAGCCTGTCAGTCTCCTCTGACCATGGGATTCTCCAGGAAAGAATAATAGAGTATACTGGAGTATAAGAATACTGGAGTATATCCAAGGGCATAGCAGTATTCTTGCCTGGAGAATCCCATTGACAGAGGAGCCTGGTGGGACACAGTCCAAAGAGTTGTAAAGAGTCAGACACAACTGAAGCGGCTTAGCATGCATGCCTCCAGAGGGAGGGCACAAAACAAGCACACAGTTGGAATTAGTTCATTTGTTTTGTAGGGTAAATTTATTTACCTGAGCTGGGAAATGGTTCATCTATGTATTAGTGCTGGAATTTGTGTCATTTATGTTGGAATTTGCCTATTTTTTTGTGTGTTTTGGTGCTATCAAACCTATAAAAATGGGAAATATTTTGTCTATCCTGAAGAAAAGTTTTGGGGACATATATTAGATATGTTAAGATCAGAAGAGCAATGGGCCCTGAATGGCTCACAATTACACACTCTTGCAATTAGAAGTGTTTTGCAAAGGAGAGGAACACTCTGATAATAAATGAAGAGGCTTGGGGACTCCCTTGGACTTGAGGCATTTGATTCTAATTTTCCTACAGGAGCCCTGGGTAACTTTGACAGTGGAGAGCTTCAGCTTCAGCTTGGGGAGCACCACCCGTGAAGGAAAACTCCATTTATAAAGCATTTTGGACAAAGGTCACAGGTCTAATGAAACTGGGAAGTCATGTTAATGTGACCCTCTAGCTGGCTAGACTTTGGTTTATTCTGGTTACTTTGGTAACATACAGGCATCTGATACTAATTGCTTGAGCTAAAAGGAGAAGTACTTCCTTTAAGGTCTCCAAACTTCTCACACTCCCTCATTCCTTTCCCCTCAAACCCTCTGCAAACAGACTAATATCTATGGAACTCTAGCTAGGGTTATTCTCTGGGGTGTTCTGAAGGCCTCATAGCCCACTGTGCCCCAGTAGCTGCCACCCAAGCAGGTCAAGGCTCTCCTTTCCTCCTTCTCCCTTAGGCTGAGTAGCAGGCCAATTAACATTGTGAGGGCACGGGTCAGGCACTTAAAAGCCATTAAGGCGCCTATTGCTTGAAGTCTCTTGTGACAGAATAAGTGGGTAACAGAATGGACCAGACTATTAAGAGCATCTGACTCTGAAGGAGGAAACAGACAGAACAGGCTCCATCTTGAAAGCAGGACTCCATGTTGGGCCAGACTGTGGACTTTGAGCTTATATGCCCAGGATCTATGGAAATGACATACCAACTGGAAAACCAGACCCCCCAGATGGAAGAGCCCCAGGGCTCATACCTAGACTCTCAGTAGCCTAAAAGAATACCCTAATTATCTGTGTAACTGAATAGAATCATAAATTCTATTGTGTTTATTGGGATATGACCACAGGCCTATTGATAATTGTCCACTGTTAACTACCTCGGCTTAAGGAATATGAATCATGGGTTAACTTTGTATCTTTCCTTTGTTCAGACTAGTTTCAGGGAATTTGGGGAGGTGGGTTTGGGCACGTACATTTAGGATATATAAGGTTTTCACAAAAACTGGTCAGGGTCCTTGGCTAAGAAGAGACTCTGCCTTGGGCCCGCCGGTATAATAAACTGCACTCCACTATCTGCATTGTCCTTCTGAGTGAGTTTGTTTCCCGGAACGTGTGGCTACGACAACTCCAGCAAGACAACTTCTAGGCATTGTGAAGCACACATTGGTTCAAGCAAAACACTGACCCATTCCCCCTGGCTACGACCTTCCAGGTAGGACTATGAGGCAGATTCCTCAGTCCAGACTGATTTACAGGAGCCTAAATTGTTGCCTCTGTGTCTTCCCAAGAGCTAAGCTAAATGAGGAAAGGTAAAACTTTCCAACATAGGTAAATGGGTATGTCAATCCTTCAGTATCATTCAAAAAAGAAAAACAAAACTGTCTGTGTTTTACAAATGCAGTCTTTACAGCACCGGAAGTGTGGTTCCAAAAATAATCCAAATCCCATCAATCATTTTACTACTCCCCAGACCTTCCCTGGTTATCTTAAGAGGCCTGTAAGTATTTAACAGAGGAAACAAAGTATTTTAGGAAAAACTTGGCTGTATCTCTGAGATGCAAATGTCTTTGAGACACAAATGTCTTCTCAGGAACCCTCATTACACTGTCTTTTTAAAATGCAAATTTTAGAGTAGGTAAAGTAATTTAGAAGTTGGCTTGGCCAAGATAATTAGAATTCCTAAGTGCTTTTTCTGCAAATATTTAGCTATCTAGCCAAGTGAGTTTGACTTATTCCATCTATGAGAAACCCAATTTTAATTCAACCTCATATGTAAACTGATGGGTTTTACATTGCCTGACTCAGTACTGCAATCTTGAAATAAGAACTGAGGCCTCTCTGTTTGTGTGTTTGTATGTATCTTTGTCTTTGGATAACATTGCTGCAGTTGATTTGTAAAAGAGCTCTATTTAATTGGTTTAAACAAAAGTAAGTGCTTACAAACCAAACAATTCTAAATACAATTAAGCTAAATGAGCTCCAGGTTCACGTGAGCTGGGAAATATTTAGTATTAAATTATATTTGGTATTAATGGTTGTTTGCTGATACAATTTGTCAGCAAGGAAAGGGACTTGATGTGAAGAAACTTTTAAGGAAAGAAAATGCAAATGAAGATAAGAGCTTTGAGTGAACTTTAAGAAATAATTTTATTTTAGGATATCTCCAGATATTCAACAACTTGAAAGTTAAAATTGTGCTAAAATAAATTAAGTGATGGAAAGTTCGTTAAACATGGACCCTGAAAAAGTAGTTTTGTATATGATCAGGACTAAGTTTAAAACAAATTTAACTGAATAAATGAGTCTTGAAAGTAACCTAGTACAAAGCAAATTTGGCTTTTCTCTCCTTTGATAATAGATAATAAGTATTTCTACCTTTTAAATAATCTGTTCTATATTTGCCTTTGAAATCTTTTATTGTCATTTTGGTTAAGTAAGTAACTATTGTTTCACAGTGACCTATGATCCTGTTGTGTTTTAAAATATTTTTTCTTAATGCTCTTTTGACAAGACTTCCCAAATCAAATTACAATAAAGTTCCTTTGATCTTTAGCTAACTTTGGGGTGCTTCAAAGGGCCCCTGAGACACACCAAAGGGAGATATTAAACTAATTAGATTTACTTGGTATGTTAAACTACATGGCAAGTGTTGTCCAATGAATAATAAATCTTAAATTTTATTATATGATAAATGATATCAATATTCTAGAGATTATATGAGTTCTTAGAAATGTGATATGTCCTGGTAGAATATTATCAGTCATAACTCTAGTTCTATTACCTGAAAGCATTGTATGTCACAGCAGTAACCAGGTTACTTTGTCAATTGCATCATAATCAGATTTAAAGTGCCTTCTTAAGTCTTTTGTCATTATGGACAGTTATGGTTTCACTCTTGCCTCTGTAAAAACGCCTCCTCTTCAAGAAGGTTTATAAAAAGGACTTTTGGATAAATCCAAGTTTCTGACTTTTAGATCATAATGCTGAACTAGTAACACATTGAAGAATTCTAATGGGAAATCTGATGGCTTCATAAAGCTGTTAACAAAAAGGATTAGTTACATAGGACTGAGTGAACTGATAAATTGCTATAATTTTTATGGTTTCTATCTAAAAATAACTGGTTTAAATAAGGAAAACTTCCTTAACCTCTGACTTAAGAGTAACTTGGTAAATTATATCTTTTGTAAGCAAAAGTAAAACTTAAATCTTTCTCTCTCTATCTGGTTGATCCTGCCAGTAGCATATGATTGTCTCAAAGATTAAGCTATGGCAATGGCCAGTACAATGAAACTGAAGATAGCTCGTTTAATCAGTCATGGCTCCTTTGGTCACTAGATTATTGCAACTGGACTACAACTAGTTATACTAATCATTGCTTTACTTTATTCTTTATTTTTAAATTGTGTTTTGTGTCTCCCTGTTGCACTATGTCATTATCAGTGTTACTAGCTGCATTACTTATATCCCGACTAATTTATAATATGGTTGTCTCTTGCAGGAACTAATGTGTAATCAGGCCTCCAATAAAACTACGCTGAACATCTTGAGAAAATAGATCACATTTACAACATAAAATAATTATAATAGTGTGATTCTAGGTATGGGAAGAAGCAACAATGGAAAATGTCTCCTGGATGATAATTAGACAGAATCCAGAAAATCTTTAATTATTCATGGGGGTCTAATCCAAAATTTAGCACCTGGAGTGGTGCATCAAGAAGTTTTGCCTGATCTGGGATGAACCTCACAGCACCATGAAACAAAGTTTGATCATGAAATGTCTCCCAAATATTGGTCAAATTCCTGACCAAGAAGGGAAGACCTGAGAAATGGAATCAACAATTGAAGCCCTCCAATGTGAGCTGGTGAACCCCAAGTCAACTCAAGAAGGAGAAAAAACTCAGGAAAGAAAACTCAGGAGGGAAAATACCTGCCGTCTAGCAGTCATCAGATTGCACCCATTCCCTGTGGTGAACCTTGAGGAAACTCTTGAGAACACAGGATCACAGGCCCCAGACAGCTGAATTACATATCAAGGAAATAATTTTAATGAGCCCTGACTCATGCATCTTCCCATACACAGAAAAGTGCAAAATTTCTTAACTTGAGATACTGCCTCCTGGGTTTGAAGTCCAATATTTCTAAGTTGACAGGTATAAAGTAGGCACTTTCCAAGGAGGAACAAAAAGAAAACAAATCTCAATATTTGGAACACTGGCATCAAAGGCAGACACTCCCAGAAAGATTCATCTGACAAACAGAAAGATCACTGTCCCCTTTTCCTACAAGATTGTCAGATGGACCTTGACAGTGGGGAACTGTTGCAGACAAGAACCAATTCTGACTCCATGTTGGAACTGTTTCTTTGACTTGCTTTTTGTTGCTGTTGTTATTATAATCATACATAATGGCCTGCCTCAGAAAACCCAGTCCCTCTGCCTAACTGTTGGACTGAAGTGCCTTTGTTTAGCTCACAGGGAGATAATCTGACACTTCCCACCTGTGAATGGTTGCAGGAAAGAAGAGATTAACACATCCCTTCCACAGGCTGCCCATTTCTGGAGATGTCTTGCAAGACATGGGTCTTTTTTACTTTACTTCCACACTGCCTCTCCCTCTCTATTCTGCCTTTATTTCCTCATCTTCCTGACATCTCTGTTCTGTAAAAGAACCTGGCATCTAGACACTGATACTTGTTTTGAGACATTAGTCTGCCATTTTCTCAGGCAGCCAGTTTTCCAAGTAGTCATATTCCTTGCCTCATAAAAAATTAAAAAAAAAAATCTGTGTGGGAGGGATTACCTTTCTATTCAACTATAAAAACTGACATTGAATCAATCATTAAATAAATATTTATGGAACAGCTAGTATGTACCAGTTTTTAAATAGAAAACTTGACCATTTATCATAAAAGAAATGGAGAAAAAAGTTACTGTACAATAACTATTGATTACTTGAACAAATATTTATTACATGTCTTCTAATATTACTGTTCTGTGGCTGAGAACACAGTGGTAAGATATTTAGTTTGTGGGTTTGGGGACTACAGGGAGATAAGTATCTGGAGCCTGAAACAGTGTGAAGCCATCAAGTGGCTTAGGAGAATCACATCACAGATTTTTTTTTTCTTTTTTTTTTAAAGTTCACCCTTACTGTTGTGTAAAGAGAAAATTTTGAGGGATAAGAAAGGAAATGGTGAGACCATTTAGAAAATGATTAAAGGAAGAAGGTGGTGGAATCTGGGACTGTGACAAAGCAGCAAGGAGCTATGAAAAATGGGATGTATTTTGCAGAAAAAAACAACTAAGCTGATAGAGTGGATGTGAGAGTTGACCAGGTTTGTGGCTTTTGGAACTAGGTAGATGGTGGTGATGCCACCTAATGAAAACAAGAAAACTGATAGAGGGCCAGGCTTGTGAGAAAAATAAAGTTATAGTTTGGATATATTAACTTTGCTACATCTATGAGCCATTCAAGTGAGAGTATCAATTTAGGCAATTGTTATAAGAATCTGGAATTCTTACTCAGTAGAGATATAAACATTTGGGCAGTTCACCTGAGATGTAGCAGTAAGAGCCACAAGGAGTGAAGGGCTCACACTCCTAGCTACCCAACCTGCAGCAATATGGATGCCAAAATCCAAAAGAAATTACCACCAAATTGATTTTGATATTTTAGTAAAAGAATACACTGTGACCAATACAGATTATTTTAGGAATACAAGAATGGCTCAAAGTCATGAAATCAATTAACCTATTAGTAGGTTAAGGAGAAAAAAATGATTCTCTGACGTTGCAAAGTTTTCAATTAAAATTAAAGCTCTCACTTAAATTCAGGAATCAGTGCTTTTCTAACTTTTTAAGTTTAAGATGTTGAAAAAATTTCTATAGAACTAGAAGTAATACACAGCCCACACCCTATCTTAACAGAGGAAAAGCATTCTCTTGAATGAGATTAACAAGAAAAGAATGTAAGTGATTGCTGCTATTTTGGACTGCTATGGAGAAAGCCAGGTATGATTTTCTATCTGGAAAATTCAGGACAGTCATCCAAAAATGCCCTTGAATAAATAAATGAGCTTATTTATTAGGGTGGCAGTTTTTAAACTCAACATATAGAAAAGAGTGAATACTCAAATTAGTTGTAATTACTTAGAAGATTTAGTGTGAAAAAAAAAAATTCCACCCATTATGGCAACAAAAAATGCAAACTAAGATTTAACCTAATAATAAATAGTAGAACTTAGACGAAAAAAGCTGGAAGACTGAAAAAAAAAAAGATAGGCAAGGTTTATGACTGGGAAAATCAAGATTGAAGATTTTGAAAGATACCAATTCAACTCCAATTAATCATTAAGTCAATACAATTTCAGTCCTAATTCAAAGAGGATTTTAAAGAATATAATGATACTCAAAATTAAGATGGAGAAGGCAATGGCAACCCACTCTAGTACTCTTGCCTAGAAAATCCCATGGATGGAGAAGCCTGGTAGGCTGCAATCCATGGGGTCGCTAAGAGTCGGGCACGACTAAAGCGACTTAGCAGCAGCAGCAGCAAAATTAAGAAGACTGAAGAAATTACTGAATAGGAAGAAAATCTAGGGTACACTTGGCCTGCCAGGTATCAGATGGATTGGAAAACTATAATAAATACGATCATGTGGCATTAGTGCATAAGCACATGGCAGAGCAATGGAATGAGAGAGAAGGAACAACAACAAAACTATCCATATATTGTCCCATTCATCTTACTCGCTTTTATACATGGGGATTGAGAATCAGAGCTGGTAGGAACTTATGTCCAGTGGTTGTGTGCCAGGGGCCAAACTTTTGATACTCAAAATATGTTATACCCTTGAGACTTATTTAGTTAAATTGGAAACTGGCACCAAACAGTCCCTCTATCCATCCTTGCCCTGGGGAAATTTCCAATTTTTCATAAGCTAAGTGGAACTCATTTGTCATATTTTCATCTTTTGAGGTCACTGCTCCTTAAAAAGAGTCTAATGCAAGCTGTACAAAAATTTACAAACCATTTTGAGGTGGAGGTTTTTCCACTGACACTGAGGCCTAGCCCTGGACTGAATAGGGCAAACGGTCTCCAGTCTGGTCCATCCTCAGAGTGATGTGAAGAGCTTTAAGAAAAGCAACAACAACAAAAAAAAGAAAAGAAAAGCAACATTGCTAAAGTCTACACCAGGCCAACAGCCTGGGAGTATCTAGTAGGAATCTATAATAAGGCTTCCCAGGGAGCTGCACCCCTAGCCAATCTTCCGAGCTTGGTCTCGGGAAGAAAACATTTAACATTTATAATGTTTTGCATAAAAGGGAACACCTCCCTTGATGTGATCACACAATATTAGAACAGCAATAAGCAGAACATGGTTAGGAGAAAAAGAATGAATAAACTGAGAAAAAATTCTCCCAACTGTAAGAACTGTTAAACATGCTATTCACTCAAAGATTATTTTGCTGTAGCCACCACAGCTTTAGACACAGTCAGGTTTTGAATGTTTCATATGCAACAGTTCAGTTGATAAACTGGTTGCCTTGGAAAAGGAAATAAGATCTAAAAAGGGAGAATGGAATAGGTAAGTTAAAACTACAGCTTAGAAAAACTGTTACCTCATAAAACCTTTGTCTGTTGATAGTCACCTTCAGTGTTGATTTGGTGCAGAAATGTTAGATTATTGCTTTTATTATACTATTTTTTAAATGGCTGCTTCTTACATAACTCAGAATGATTCTAGAGAAAACTATGTCCCTTTCCCTGCAAAATCAAGATGATTTTACAAGAAAGAGTGATATAATAGGTGAGGGTTACATATATAGATCCCAGTGGCCTCCAGAGCAAGGATTTGTGATCCCAGCTTTTTCAGTCCCTTATCTTCTGTGCAACAGTTGCGCACTTTCAACCATCACAAGACCAAAGAGATTCCGCAGGGTACCTACATCTGCTGTGATTCAGCTTAAGTCGGATTTGTGTCTCTGGGAAGACAGATGCTTTGACTTGGTTGAAACTGTTCGGTTTTCAAATATATTCAGAAGTCCTTAAAAAAAAAAAGAAAAAACTATAATTGATAAATAAATATAAAGAACTGATTCTTTAACAGAATAACTCAGTATATAAATCATTAAACCACTAATGAATCTACTCAAGGAAAAAATACGATAGTATTTTTAAAAAAGAGATGACGCTGACTAAAAAAAAGCAAACATGACACTGAACTCTCCTTCTCCCATACACAGAAAACTGTGGGTCCATTTTTCGCTCAGATTTTCCACATATGCATCCATGTCTGAGTAATCTTACTTTGACCTGTCAGTTTTTTCCTATATATCACAGAGAGGCTCTAAAATTATGACTTGTGATGGTTACACAATGTTTCTTTCAGTAAAGTGCTATGATTTTCTTAGCTGCTGCTCTGCTATTTTATTAATACATTTAGGTTGCCTCTGGACTGCATCTAATTTTAGATCATTCTGAGTTCTGTGGGTGCATGCAGCTTTTCTTCTTCTTTCCTTGTTTCTTCCATTGCAGGTAAGTTCCCAGGAGTGGGGTTTCTGGGTCATGGCTTAAAGGATCACCAGACCGTTTTTCACAAATTTCATACAGATTCACAATGTCCCCCAGTGCAGTGTGACTAGGCAAAGAATAAAAGTATACATACTAAAGGTCAGTTTTACAGTTAATCTTGGCAAACTCCTGAAGTAGGTATAATTTCCTCTATTTTATGAATGGACAAGAGGAGGAGGAGGAAATTAGGTCCCGAATTGTAAAATTAGTTGCAGAGCCATATTTTAAACTCCAAAGCCTTGCCACCTCCCATGATAACTGAATATGCAAATTTCTAGGTAACCTTCCAGGAGTGGTTGCTGTTACTGTTGTTTTTACTACTAGTTGTAAAATGATAATCCAGACTTGCTTTAATTTGTATTTTATCCCATAAATGATTCTTCATTTCACCATTTATCTTTTTATAATCTTGATATTTTTCTTTCACAAGTATGAAAAATTTGCATCAGATACAAATCATATACAAATCACATCCTAACTCTGTTTTCTTTCCTTTTCTGGTTCTTTTTCATTGTTAGAGCCCCTCAGTGTTTCCATAGGAAAACTGTTCCTTTTCATAGGTTAATTTTAAAATCTGAGAGAGTTGTTCATTATCCAGAGGTCTGACATTTTTATTCAATTTTCTGTTCCTATTTTTCTCTGACAACTTGTGAAAATTTTTAATCCTATTCTGTGTGGAATCTTTTGCAAGGAAAAGTAACACTTCAAATGTTCAGCATTCGGGAAACTGCTTAATAAACCCTGCTTGCTCTTAAGTACAAGCAAATAACTCGGCCATGAGATGAGGATAACCATGATCAGGGAGGTGAAACTGCTTTGTTGTTAAGAATCTGGAGACGAGGAAACTGAAAAACAAGATGGTGAGGGTGGTGGGCTTATGATTTTAAAAAATCTATTTGCTACAGATGGTACCAAAAGAAAAGGGGGGGGGGGACGAAAAAGGACAGCAAAAAACGGACTTCTCCTCGTTGTTTAGTAATCAAACGTGAAGGTGCCACCCCTATTGGCAGATGAGGGTGTTTCTCCGAGAGGCGCCTGATCCCCTCCCCTCAGTCTCCTTAAGGCCGAGATCCCTCCTTCCGGAGGGTCAGTGGAGACAGCGAAAAGCTTTGGCTTTACCACATCTGAGCTCCCAGGAAACACTGCTCCCGGTACCTGGATTTCTCTGGCCTGGAGTGAGGGCAGGGTCGCCCATGACTCCCCTCGCCGAGGCCGAAGCCCAGGCCACGCCCGCCCGAGCCGATCCCCACGCGGTTGCCAGAGACTCACCCGCAGCTACCCAGGTACCTCCCAGCCGCGTGATGGCAGGCAGGGCCGCCCCTCGGGAGGAGTTCGGCAGCAGCGGCTGGGGGCCCACGGACGCTCCCGCACTCCTCACCGCCGAGGTCGGGCCCCGTGGGGCGCCAGCTTCCCCCACCCCCAATAACGCGTCTCCTCTGGGCATCTGGAGGCCCCAGATTCCGGGGCCTCTCCCTTGTTCTTCTGAGCTCCCCAGCGGTTCCTCTGACCTGCGGCCCCTCTACCGGTGCGATTCGCCCATCCCACTCCCGCAGTGGACGAGCGTGGGAGGGGGCTAGATTCCTACACACCGCCCACATACCCCGGGAGGGGGGCCAGCCAGCCGCGGCCCCCGTCCACATTCCGAGTAAATGGAGCTCTCCTAACCAGTAGGGCAAAACCGAGCGGCGGCTGTCAAAATCCAACGAGCACGCTAAACAGGCCCGACGTTCCCCGCGCCCGCCGGAACGTCCCCAGTCCTCCTCACGGTCAAGGTCTGCCTCCCACCCAATCCGATCCGGCTGGGTGCCCGGGGGCCTCGGCCGCCAGCCCTGGGGTTGGGCGGTCTCCGCTGGGAATTTAAAGGACTACGTGGTTGTTTACCTGCCTCTGCGAAAAAGAAGACGCTCTCTGCTCTGCGGCTGTCAGCGACTGGCAACTAGGGCGGGTGAGTCGCCGGGCGGAGGAGGAGGTGCAGGGGCGGGGAGGCGACGGCGCGCGCACGCTCAGGCGCGCCCGCTGCCGACGCCCGGGGTTTACCGGCAGACCCAGGAATCTAAGTCCCTGGGCAAAACGAGTCGAGACTGGCTTAAACGCTAGCATCAACTAATATCGCCTCCCCGGCTCATCACTCCCCGAAATCGCTTGTTGACGATAAAAATCATCTTTAAAGGAAAAATCGGCCAAAGCCCGAGCTTCTCGTTACGTAATAGAGAAAATAAAAGATCAGGAAATGAGAAAGCAATTTCTGGAACTTTGGTAACCAGAAATTTCTAAAAAGAACAAAAATTCTACTACCCTGGATTGAGCGCAATGTTTGTGAATTTTCAGATTAAAATTTGAGGCCTAGAAAGGATATTAGCCATCACCTGCCGTCATTTACTCAGTTCCTGCTCATTGTCTACAAAATAAGACTAGATTATGATATTCATAAAGTGAGGGAAATGCACTCCACTTAACAAGTCCATTCTGCACATTACCTGAGGTTTCTTGTATAAAACATGGTGTGTTCTTGATCACCATTACTGCCAAATTTTTATGTAGGGGTTTGTCTCATGTGAAGGATGGCAAGTGATAGAAAACAGGTGTTAGAGGGATCATATACATCATTACCCAAATTTGGTCACTTTTGAGAGTACCAATATTATTTATGCTGGGTCAATGGGTATAAACCTGGGAAAAATGAGATATCTAGTCCCCTTGTTATGGGCAAGAGGCTCCACTGAACTTGCAAGGAAAGAGGTTTAAAAATATTGAGACACCCATTAGGTTAAATATCTCTGGGTGGATCTCTCAAATAGGATGAGCACAAGTGAGGGAGCTGAGAGGCCAGGAGAACTGTGTAGAATGAGGTGATGTATATATGAATGTGGATGGGGGCCTGAAAGTTCTGCTGGGAAGGAGAAATGAGAGGTCTATAAAACATAACAATGGAATGAAGATGATTCAGTAATGGAAATGGATTGTGGCCAGTTAGAAATGAGTATTAGGCAGCAATGCCAGGGCTGTTTTCTATCCAGTCAGTCTGTTGTAGCCACGCATTCCGGGAAACAAACTCATTCAGAAGGACAATGCAGATAGTGGAGTGCAGTTTATTATACCAACGGGCCCAAGGCAGAGTCTCCTCTTAGCCAAGGACCCCGACCAGCATTTGTGAAAATCTTTTATACCCCATGTGTACGTGTCCGAACCCACCACCCCAAATTCCTTGAGACTTACATAAACAAAGGAAGGGTAAATACAATCCCAATAACCCCGTCATTCATGTGCCATGTGCTCAGACAGTTAAACAATTAGCCAATAATCAATAAGCCCAAGGTTACACTCCGACAGGTACAGAAAATTTATGGCCTGTCTGGAGGAAGGGGTGATTAGTATATGTGTTCTCTTAGGCGATGAGTAACCTGGATACGATCAAGTTTCCCCTGTCTGGAGGGGGTCTTATCCTTCTCTTGTTGTTTCCTTAGGCACTAAACGCAGAGTTCAGAGTCCGTTGGGGAGGTGGCTGAGCATGATCAGCATGAACAGGCCTAAGGTGGAGTCCAGGCCCTATGAATTCTTTCTTCAAGTCTTACATAATGATTAAGTTGACACTACTTTTAGAGCCTTACCTTCTTTCCTCAGAGATTGTTTATTGTGAGATACATTGGGGACAGTGAAGCATCTCTTTGAGTCTTGAGCTGGTGGAGTGAGTGACCAGATCAGGCTGGGCAAGGGACTGACTTTCCCCTGCCAGGAAGGGCAATGTAAAGCTTGTTTAGAAGATGCCAAAACTCAACCTTTTTCCTCAAAAGAATCTGATGTCAACTGGCTTGAATGCTTTCCTTTCCTCCCCCAACCCAGAAAATGCTCAAAAGGCAACATAGTTCGTGAGGGTTTGAGGGAACCAAATGACATTGCCTTTTGTCCTTTTCTGGCTATTGTTGCCATGTAGCAACTACTCCAAAACTTAATGGATTAAAGAAACCACTATTTTATTATGCCCATGAATTGTGTAGGCCAAAGAGTTGGACAGGCACAATGAGGACATGACTCTGCCCCATGACGTCTGAGGCTGCTATTGGGAAGACTCAGTGTCTGAGGTTGACTTGATAGCTAGGAGTTGGAATCAGTTCAGTCACTTGCATGGCTGGCACCTGGGCTGGGAGGACTTGAAAATCAGGTGTACTGATTGAAGTGCCTTCACATGACTTCTCCATGTGGCCTGGCTTCCTCCCAGCATAGTAGTCTCAAGTTTGATGAGCTTCTTACCTGGCTTAAGAAGTCCCAAGAGGACCCAAGTGTGAGACTTTCAACATGGAAACTGCATTGCCACTTCTCACATAGTGTCAAAAGTCACATAACATCACTTTCACTATATGCTATTGACCAAAGTAGTCATATGCCCATCCAGATTCAAGGGCAGGGATCATGGACCCCATCTCTCAATGGGAAGAGTATCAAAGAATGTGGCCATTTTTGAAAACTGCCATTATGGGGTTGTAGTTTCTTAGGGGCTTTCATTGGCCTCGTGAACAGCATCACGTTGGTCAGCCCACAGGAGAAAGCTTTTGCAAATGGCCCTGCATCATTCCTCACCTCAGTCTCTACCATCACCACAACTACTATATCCCATTATATATAAGGAAGGCCACTTTCTGAACTGAATGACAAGCATGTTTGAGGGTTTGTCCTCTGGTGCCTGGCTGTGCTGAGGTTATGGCACCATGAAGACATTCTTTGAAATTCTCCCTTTGCATCTCCCGTGTCCTGGCTCAAAGTTACCTGTCAACATCACATAGATCCCCCTCAGCAAACATGGAGAAGCTAAAGAAGTCAAACTCTATGTTTATCTTATTTTCAAAAGAAGAATTATAACCTACTGTGAATTAGATAGTTATAATTTCTGACCTTAGACAGTAAAGGGAATACAGGAAGCCACATAGAAAGTGACCAGGACATGCAGGGCCTAACAGCCAATGACCAGGTCTTTAGATTTTAATTAAATGTGATAGGAAGCCCTTGAAGATTTAAGCGGGGTGGTGACATGACCTTATTTCAAAGACCATTCTGACTGTTGTGTGGGGCCTATGGGGCAATGGTGGGACTTGGTGGTAGAGGAGGTATTCTGAAATGGTGAGAAATGGAGAAAGACCAAGTTTTAGAGGCAACAAGTTTTACAGAAGTTTCTTCCATTTTGGGTATGTTGAATTTTAGTGTAACCTCCAGATTGGGAGGGTTGGTGCTGAAGATGTGCATTTAGAAATTGTCAGTAAGAATCTGCCTGCAGTACAGGAGACCTGGGTTTGATCCCTTGGTCGGGAAGATCCCCTCGAAAAGGAAATGGCAGCCAGTATTCTTGCCTGGGAAATCCCATGGACAGAGGAGCCTGGTGGACTAGAGTCCATGGGGTTGCAAAGAGTTGGACATGACTGAGGTGACTAAACCACCACCAGTATTTAGATGATTTTCAAACTTGTGGGCTCGGATGATAACATCAAGGGAGAAAGTGTAGCCAGAGGAAAGAAGAGGAATCAGGACTGAATGGTAAGAAACTCAGACAGTTTTAGATCATGGTTCTTAGCTTTCAGTGTACATCACCTGGGGTCTGGATAAAACACTGGGCCCACTCTCAGTTCAATTCAGTTCAGTCGCTCAGTCGTGTCTGACTCTGCGACCACATGGACTGCAGCACACCAGGCCTCCCTGTCCATCACCAACTCCCGGAGTTTACCCATTGAGTCGGTGATGCCATTCAACCATCTCATCCTCCGTCGTCCCCTTCTCCTCCTGCCCTCAATCTTTCCCAGAATCAGGGTCTTTTCCAATGAGTCAGCTCTTTGCATCAGGTGGCCAAAGTATTGGAGTTTCAGCTTCCACATCAGTCCTTCCAATGAACACCCAGGACTGATCTCCTTTAGGATGGACTGGTTGGGCCCACCCTAGAGATTCTGATTTGGTAATTCTGAGATGAAGTCCAAGAATCTGCATTTCTCATGGGTTCCTAGATGCTGCTGATCTGCTGAGCCACACTTTGAATTAGAAAAAGAGAAGATAGCAAGAGAGACTGAAAAGTGACAGCCAGTGAAGTAGGAGGATATCAAGAGCGTGAGAAAGGAGGTGCCTTTCAAGGAGGCAGGGGTCAGCTATAGAGCGACCAAATAGAATGGAGGTGGGAAAGAACTCACTGGATTTGGTGACATAGAAGTTGTTATTGGGGCCTTGATGGGATTAGTTTCAAGACAGTGGTAAGAACACACAGAGTAAATTGATGAAGAAATGGAAGGTGAGGGAGTAGAGACAATTCTGAGAAGTTTTGTCCTGGAAGGAGCAGAGAAATAGGCATTAGCTGGAGGAGAGTGTGGGTGTAATGGAGAGTATTTTAAACTTTCTCTAATAATGAGGGTCATCTTTAGCATGGGCCCATTCATTGGGGGTATTCATGTCCTCAAAGACCTCATTTCTCCCCTTTCTCCCCTCTGACTTTCTCAGTTCAGCAATTGAAGGTATAGCATCAGAAATTACATTTTTTCTAAGGATGAATGATTGTAAACTTAAAGAGAAGCCATCATGCTGCAGATGTATTACAGGAGGCTATATCTCTCCACTCTTTAAACACATAAAATGATTCCTTAGTGGCTAGACTCCAGGGTCTGGGGTTCAGATTGTGTGAAAAAGCCCAGACCATGTTTCTGACAACCTCTCTCCCTGAATCCCCCCTGGGCTTCAGTCCTGCTAGGCCAGTTGCCCCTTCTTTAACTGCCTTGGGTGAGGCTCTGCTCAAGCAGTTTCCTGAGTCCTGAATTCCTTCACACCCCTCTCTTCTGTGAAGCTGTCCATATTTCCCCAACAAAACTCCACCATCTCCCTCCTGCTCCAGCAGCAACTGGCTTGTATCATCCAGTGCCATTTTAAGCTGCTCTGTCCATATATAACTAGGTTATAAATTGCTTGGGAGGAGAGTCTCAGGACCTTGCAAATAAGAGTCTACCAGAAAAATCAGTTAAACAATGTCCTGAGTGTGGTTACCTATCCCATGTTCTCATCTTGTTCTTGTGCCTATTTTCCCCTTGGTTCCCACACTTGGGTTCTTAACTTAATTTCTTCCTGGTGCCAGATTTTTGAAACAAACTGTCTGATTTTTGTCATCATTTCTTTGTTTCTCAACCCAGGTTTGGCTTCTGATTTGCTCTGTTCTGGACTCAGGAGACTTTCTGTGTTTCCACTGGCAGTTCCTGCACTATTGGTAATCTTTCTTATCACTGGTTAAAATGATTCTAACACTCAAACCCAATGTGTGTGTGTGTGTGTGTGTGTGTGTGTGTGTGTGTGTAGGATTGGTGGTGGTTTCCCTGCCACCAGCAATTTTCCAACATTGCTACATGTCCTACAATTCAACTCAATTCTGACACTATCTACCCAGAGATAGTATCAGATCCTACAGGTTAAGGGTTTAGTCTCATAAGATAGCCCCTCTTCCTGACTCAGATGCCAGTTGTAAGTCCAGGCTGTCATCTATGCTTCTGACTGATCTGCTATAGACTGGAGGTTCCAATGACTCCTTCCTTTCCTGTGATTAACTTGCTAGAGTGGCTCATCAGTTCAGTTCAGTTCAGTCGCTCAGTCGTGTCTGACTCTTTGCGACCCCATGAACCACAGCACGCCAGGCCTCCTTTTCCATCACTAACTCCTGGAGTTTACCCAAACCCATGTCCATTGAGTCGGTGATGCCATCCAACTATCTCATGTTCTGTCGTCCCCTCTCCTCTTGCCCACAATCTTTTCCAGCCTCAGGGTCTTTTCAAATGAGTCAGCTCTCTGCATCAGGTGGCCAAAGTATTGGAGTTTCAGCTTCAACATCAGTCCTTCCAATGCACACCCAGAACTGATCTCCTTTAGGATGGACTGGTTGGATCTCCTTGCAGTCCAAGGGACTCTCAAGAGTCCTCTCCAACACCACAGTTCAAAAGCATCAATTCTTTGGTGCTCAGCTTTCTTTATCGTCCAACTCTCACATCCATACATGACTATTGGAAAAACCATAGCCTTGACTAGACGGACCTTTGTTGACAAAATGATGTCTCTGCTTTTTATATGCTGTCTATAGAACTCACAAAAACACATTTTGCTCACTAGATCACTGTTTTATTATAAAAAGTTGTAATTCAGAAACAGATGAAGAGGTGCGTGGAGCAAGGGATGAGGGAGGGTGTGGAGTGTCCATGTGACTGAGTCTCTACATCTCCACATGCTCACAACTGGGATGCTCCAAAGCCATCCTTTGGGGTTTTATAGGATTCATTACATAAAGTTGATTGATTAAATTATTGGTGGTTGGTAATTGATTCAGCTTCTAGTATCTCGCCCCTCCCCAAAAGTCATGGGCTGGAACTTAAGTTCCATTTGTCATTTCTGCCAGGTTGTTCCCCCTGGCAACTGGCAATTAGCCCCCATCCTTAGGTGCTTTCCAGAAGTCATTGTGGTGGTTGTGGTTTAGTTGCTAAATAGTGTCCAGCTCTTTGTGACCCCATGGACTGTAGCCTGCCAGGCTTCTCTGTCTGTGGGATTTCCCAGGCAAGAATACTGGAGAGGGTTTCCATTTTCTTCTCCAGGGGATCTTCCTGACCCAGAGAACAAACCCAGGACTCCTGCATTACAGGTGGTCTCCTGCATTGCAAGCAGATTGTTTGCCAACTGAGCCACCAGGGAAGCTGAAAAGTTATTACACTAACATAAATTCAGTAGTTGTGGAAAGGGACTTGTCATTAATAACAAGATACCTTTATGGCTCTGAAGTGATTTTAGGAACTGAGGGAAGAGACCCAGTATTATGACAAAAGATACTCACATTGCTGTTATTGCTCAGGAAATCCCGCAGATTTTGGGAGCTGTGAATCAAGAGCAATGGATGACAAAATATATATGAGAAATATATTGTGATCCTCTGGATGATTGTTGTAAATCACAGTGTCACATTGGTGAACAGTAAGCTGCCATCCTACTTGGTGGATATACCTACATTCTTTTTACATAGTTCCACAATTAATCAGAGTAATTCAAGTTGATACAACTGGAGGAAGGGGTGCTACATGAGAAGAGGTTTGTTCTCTCATGCTCTAGGAAACCCACATTAATACTAATACATGAAGTGGGTAAAAGCTTTATCATATGCCTCAATACTTGATGGGACTAATATCAACTATTATCCTCTCTTTGCTTTAGAATCTCTCTAATATTCTTAGTTTTTCTGTCCAGGTTAATTATATAATTCTGTTGAATTCCAAGAAACCTGTAGTTGGGATTTTTATTGGAATGGCATTGTATTTAGAAATAAATATGTGCAAGATTGACATCTCTATGTCCTGTGGACTGAATGTTTGTGTCCCTCCTAAATTGAACCTTCAATACCCAGTATGAAGATGGGACCTTTGGGAATGATTAGATCATGAGGGTAGAACCCTCATGGATGGGCTTAGTGTTGATTTCAGAGGCAAGCAGCAGTAAAGCAACCCCTTGCAGCAAGCAGCAGAGAGCAGTAGCAGGGAGCAAGATCTTAATTCCCAGATCAGGAGTCCTAACCATTAGACCACAAAGGCCAGTTGGCTAGAGCCTGGATCCATAGTCCATGCCTCTCTTGTCAAGAAAGAATTCAGGTGAGGAGGCAGAAGGTAAAGAGAAAAGTAAAAATTTTATTGGGAAAATACACATGAAAAGATGCACAGGGAAGCTCAGAGAAGGAGTCGTGCTTTTTGGGAAGTTTAAATCCTTTATAAGGGGCAGTTTTCCAGGTCTTTTTCTTCCTTCAGGCTATTCATCTTGTTTTGTCCCCCTGGCTAATTTGTCTCAGGACCCTCCCCTTAGGTGTGCATTCACCCCTCAGCCAAAATGAACAGACTTGAAAGCACTTGGGAGGAGAAACTCTCATTATGGCCTGGCATTTCCTCTGACTTTTGACTCCCAAGTAGCCTTTCTGTGCGTGTGTAGTGTCTCCCTTGTCCCAGGAAGGAGGGGAGCAGAGAGCCTTCAATCCTTTACTCAAATAGGATTTTGCCCCTCTTTGTTCTTGCCACGACTATTGTCTTAAGGTATTTACAAGAGACAAAACCTGGCTATTTACTCTGTTTCTATTGTTACTTCCATTTTGGAGAGCAAACAGAAGGCTGGTTGTAAGTGCCTTACCTGGAGCTCACCTATCCTTGTCCAGGAAATCCAAAGAGAAGGCTAACTAGCCTTCTAGCCTAACTAGCCTGTAACTGTCCAGCCTGAAGCCCACTTTTTTCTGCCCCATAAATTGCAAACAGGAGGCCAGTTATAAATGTCTAAACTGGAGCCCATCTATCTCTTGTATTAGTGTCATTCTGAGAAGAGACATGAGAGATGATTGCTGTCTCAGCCAAATGAGAACACAGCAAGAAGGCAGCTGTCTGCAAACCAGGAAGAGAGTCCTCACCAGGAACTGGATTGACCAATACCTTGATCTTACTCTTCCCAGCCTCCAGAAAAGCAAAATGAGGAAGTAGGAAACATGAGACAAGGAAGGGAGCAAAGTCAGGAAAAGTGGGCCAATTACCATGGTAGGTGAGTGGGGCTTGATCCCACAGAGACCATCTGTGAAATAACAAGAATACACCTCAGGTCATCCAGCTGCAAGAAGGGGAAACTGAGCCATCAATCCACCAACTCACATCTCCCATTGTCTCATCTTTTGGTACATCCAAACGAAGACACAGTTAATTTACCTATTAAAAAGAGAAGCACTGCATTCCCCTCAAAAATTGCACAAATGGAATTCGAAGCATGATAAATACTGAGAAATAAGTTTCTGTTCTTTAAGCCACTCAGCCTGTGATACTTTGTCATAGCAGCCTGAGCTGACTAAGACATTGTTTGCATGTCCAGGAAAATAACATAAATCAGCTTACTCAGATTGTTTTGTGTACCTCTCAATAGACTTAGACCAGAAGCTGTTGACACCTCGTCTTACATTTCCTTGGCCCACTTGAGTTCGTTCACCTGTTGCAGGCTTCCAGAACACTGACACCTTCCCACCTCAAGGCCTGCATCTCTTGTCTCTGCTTCAGGTCTTTCTCTGGCTATGTCTCAACTTGCCCTGTCCCTGACAGGAGCACCCACAAAGTGTGGAGAGTCAGGGCTCCTGGGGCAGTTCTCCATATGGTCTTCATAGAGCCGTTCAACTTCAGCTTCTTCAGCATTACTGGTTGGGGCATAGACTTGGATTACTGTGATAGTGTTTGCCTTGGAAACAAACAGAGGTCATTCTGTCATTTTTGAGATTGCACCCAAGAACTGCATTTTGGACTCTTTTGTTGACTATTAGGGCTACTCCATTTCTTCTAAGGGATTCTTGCCCACAGTAGTAGATATAATGGTCATCTGAGTTAAATTCACCCATTCCAGTCCATTTTAGTTCACTGATCCCTAAAATATTGATGTTCACTCTTGCCATCTTCTTTTTGACCACTTCCAATTTACTTTGATTCATGGACCTAAAATTCCAGGTTCCTAGGCAACATTGTTCTTTACAGCATTGGACTTTACTTCAATCACCAGTCACATCAACACCTGAGTGTTGTTTTTGCTTTGGTTATGTATCTTCATTCTTTCTGGAGTTACTTCTCTACCCTTCTCCAGTAGCATTTGGGCACCTACCGACCTGGGGAGTTCATCTTTCAGTGTCATATCTTTTTGCCTTTTCATACTGTTCATGGAAAATACTATACACAGAAAATACTAAAGACACTTCGAGAAAACTACAAGAGCTAATCAGTAAATTTAGTAAAGTTTCAGGATACAGAATTAATACACAGATTTCTCTTGTATTCCTATACACTAAAAATGAAACATCTGAAAAAAATTAAGGTAGCAATTCTATTTACTATCACATCAAAAAAAAAAAAAAAAAACCACCTAGGAATAAAATTACCTAATGAGGCAAAAAACTTAAACTCAGAAACTAAGATACTGACGAAAGAAATCAAAGATGATACAGGCAGAGAAATATAACATGTTTTTGAATTGGAAGAATCAATACCATCAAAATGACTGTCCTACCCAAAGCAGTCTACAGATTCAATGAAATCTCTATCAAATGACTAATAACATTTTTCTCAAAACTAGAACAAAATTATTTACAATTTGTATTGAAACACAAAAGACCCCAAATAGCCAAATCAATCTTGATAGAAAAAAAGAGAGCTGAAGGAATCATGCTTCCTGACTTGAAACTATGCTACAAAGCTAGAGTCATGAAAACTATATGATACTGGCAAAAAACCCCAGACATATTGTTCAGTGACACAGGGTAGGAACCCAGAAAAACACCCACATACTTATGGCCAATTAATCTATGACAAAGAAGGCAAAAATATACAATGGAGAAAGACAGTATCTTCAATATGTGGTGCTGGGAAAACTGGACAACTATATGTAAAGGAATAAAATTAGAATATTCTCTAATAACATATATAAAAATAAAGTCAAAATGGACCAAAGACCTATGTATAAACCTTTATATTATAAAACTCTTAGAGTAAAATATAGGTAGAACATAAACTGCAGCAATAAACTGCAACCCACTACAGTATTCTTGTTTTGAGAATCCCATGACTGCTGGAATATAGTCCATAGGGTCACCAGGAGTCAGATGTGGCTGCAGTGACCTAGTACACACACATGTATGGTATCATGTCATCTACTAACAGTGATAGTTCTCCTTACTCTTTTTCAGTGTGGATTCTTTTTATTTATTTTTCTTCTCTGATTGCCATGAATAGAACTTCCCAAACTATGCTGAATAAAAATGGTTAGAATGGACATTATTGTCTTGTTCCAGATCTTAGAGGAAATGCCTTTAAAGTTTCACCATTGAGAGTGATGCTTGCTGTGAGTTTGTTGTATATGATCCTTATCATGTTAAGGTAGGTTTCTGTTATGTCCACTTATTGGAGCATTTTTTTTATGATAAGTGGGGGTTGAATTTTGACAAAAAGCTATTTTTTCTCATCTATTGAGATAATCACGTTGCATTCATTTTTCAAATTTGTTACTGTGGTATATCACAATGATTGATTTGTAAATATTGACAAATTCTTGTATTCCTAAGATAAATCCCATTTGACCATGGTGTCTGGTGCTTTTTTAATTTTTTTTATTGTTGGATTTGGTTTGCTAGTATTTTGTGGAGGTTACTGTGTCTATGTTCATCAATGTTACTGGACTGTAATTACATTTGATTTTGTGGTATCTTTTCTGATTTTGATATCAAGGTGATGGTGGCATTTAGATTGAATTTTGAAGTATTCCTTCCACTGCAACTTTTTGGAATAGTTTCAGAAATATATGTGTTAACCCTTCTCTAAATTGGTTGAACTCACCTGTGAATCTGTCTTGTCATGGACTTTTATTTTGGGGGGAGTTTTAAAATTGCTGATTCTGTTTCATTACTGGTCACTGATCTCTTCATATTTTCTATTTCTTGCTAGTTTAGTGTTGGGAGATTGTAAATTTCTTAGAATTTGTCCATTTTTTCTTGGCTTTCCATTTTATTGGTGTATAGTTAATTGCACTAGTCTCTTATTTTATACTGTGTTTCTGTCTTACTTGTTGCACCTTCTCCTTTTTCATTTCTGATTTTATTCATTGGACCCTCCTCCAATTTTTTTTTCTTGTTGAGTCTGGCTTATAGTTTGTCAATTTTGTTTACCCTATGAAAGAACCGGCTTGTAGCCTTTAATTTCTAGGGGTTTAATCAAAAAAGTTTAGTGCTTTAGTGCACAGAAGGTATTTTTTTATTTGCCACATAACATTTACTAGATGATTTAATGTTTATGTATTTCTTCTCACTGTAGCCCTCTGTTCAACATTTTTATATGTTTAACTTATAGAAACTGACATCAATAATTGATAGTGCATAACCTTCTGTAAACTTTGTCAGATTTACCATTTCCTTTATATAAATATTTTTCATATATATTCCTTTAATGTGTATCAGAAATATTTAGCATGTCCCTGTGTGATGCACATATGTTGTGTCCCATCATGCCTACTATGGTATCAGGCACCTGATAAGTACTTGGATGACTGAACAGTTTGTGTAGTTGGTTGGGTTCACATATTATTGACTTATACACAAGGAAGAAATATAATAGGAAATGCTAAGGTAAAGTTTTGAACTTTTCTGGTGTTATCATACACAGAAAGTTGAGGAGATCATAAAGAGAAAAGTTGGCAAGCATTTCTTTTAACTAAAATTATTCTA
Organism: Cervus elaphus; assembly: GCF_910594005.1. Classification (NCBI taxonomy): domain Eukaryota; kingdom Metazoa; phylum Chordata; class Mammalia; order Artiodactyla; family Cervidae; genus Cervus; species Cervus elaphus. Next base: position 46,926,907 of record NC_057837.1, on the reverse strand, counting down.
CAGTAAAATAATTATATCCCGTTCTGAATTGTGAAAATTATTTTAAAAATCATCAATATCCTTTAAATATAAAGAAACATAGATGAATATTTTAGAAATAAAAGACACTCCTCTACATATATGAAATATATCAATGAGTAAAAAAGACAAATGACACTTAGAATCTAACTGAGGGGAATAAATAGAATCCATTAACAAGAAAGTAATTCTAAGTGCTTCCTGCCCCTTAATGGATCACAGACTTGTTGTGGCAATGGGTCTTATATAAATCAATGAAGCTATTAGCCATGCCATGCAAGGCCACCCATAATGGACAGGTCATTTGAAGTGTTTTGGCAAAATGTGACCCACTGACAGAGGAAACGGCAAACCACTCCAATATTCTTGCTGCCAGAACCCCATAAACATTATGAAAAGGCAAAAACATGTAAGACTGGAAGATGGGCCCCTCAGGTCAGAAAGTGTCCATTATGCTACTGGAGAAGAGCAGAGGGCAATTACTAATAGCTCCAGAAAGAATGAAACAGCTGTGCCAAGGATAACAACATTAAAAATGCAACCGCTAAATTAAAAAGTGTTATTCCATGGAAGGAAAACTATGATGAACCTAGATATCATGTTAAAAAGCAGAGACATCACTTTGCCATCAAAGGTCTGTATAGCCAAAGCTATAGTTTGGCTGGGAGAAATATCAATAACCTCATATATACAGGTGACACCACCCTTATGGCAAAAAGCAAAGAAGAACTAAGGAGCCTCTTGATGAAGGTAAAAGAGGTGAGAGAAAAAACTGAATATTCAAAAAACAAAGATCATGGCAGCGGGCCCCATCACTTCATGGCAAATATATCATGAAACAATGGAAATAGTGACAGACTTTAGTTTCTTGGGCTCTGAAATCACTGCACTTTGTAACTGCAGCCATGAAATTAAAAGACACTTGCTCCTTGAAAGAAAATATATGACCAAACTAGACAGCATATTAAAAAGCAGAGGCACAATTTGCTGATAAAGCTACATGTAGTCAAAGTTATGGTTTTTCCAGTAGTCAAATATGGATGTGAGAGTTGGGCCATAAAAAAAGCCGAGTGTCAAAGAATGGATGCTTTTGAACTGTGGTGTTGGAGAAGACTCTTGAGAGTCCCTTGGACTGCAAGATCAAACTAGTCAATCCTAAAGGAAATCAACCCTGAATATTCATTAGATAGTCTGATGCTGAAGATGTAGCTCCAGTGCTTTGGCAACCTGATGCGAAGAACTGACTTATTGAAAGAGACCCTGATGCTGGGAAAGATTGAAGGCAGGAGGAGAAGGGGACGACAGAGGATGAGATGGTTGGATGGCATCACTGACTCGATGGACTTGAGGTTGTGCAAGCTCTGAGAGTTGGTTATGGACAGGGAAGCCTGGCTTGCTGCCATCCATGGGGTCGCAAAGAGTTGACCACAACTGAGTGACTGAGCTGAACTGAATAATTAGTGATATTCAGCATCTTTACATATCTTTAGTGGCCATCTATATGTCTTCTTTTGAGGAATGTTTATTTAGATCATCAGTCCGTTTTTGGCATTGCCTTTCTTTGGGATTAGAATGAAAACTGACCTTTTCCAGTCCTGTGGCCACTGTTGAGTTTTCCAAATTTGCTGACATATTGAGTCCAGCACTTTCACAGCATCATCTTTTAGGATTTGAAACAGCTCAACTGGGATTCCATCACCTCCACTAGCTTTGTTGGTAGTGATGCTTCCTAAGGCCCACTTGGCTTCACATTCCAGGATGTCTGGCTCTAGGTGAGTGACTACACCATCATGATTATCTGGGTCATGAAGATCTTTTTCGTACAGTTCTTCTGTGTATTCTTGCCACCTCTTCTTAGTATCTTCTGCTTCTGTTAGGTCCATACTATTTCTGTCCTTTATTGAGCCCACCTTTGCACGAAATATTCCCTTGGTATCTCTGGTTTTCTTGAAGAGATCTCTAGTCTTTCCCATTCTATTGTTTTCCTCTATTTCTTTGCATTGATCACTGAGGAAGGCTTTCTTATCTCTCCTTGCTATTCTTCACTGGGCTGGAAGAAGCACAAGCTGGAATCAAGATTGCTGGGAAAAATATCAGTAACCTCAGATATGCAGATGACACCACCCTTAGGGCAGAAAGTGAAGAAGAACTAAAGAGCCTCTTGATGAAAGTGAAAGAGGAAAGTGAAAAGGTTGGCTGAAAGCTCAACATTCAGAAAACTAAGATCATGGCATCTGGTCCTATCGCTTCATGGTAAATAGATGGGGAAACAGTGGAAACAGTGAGAGACTTTGTTTCTTTGGGCTCCAAAATCACTACAGATGGTGATTGCAGCCATGAAATTAAAAGACGCTTACTCCTTGGAAGGAAAGTTATGACCAACCTAGACAGCATATTAAAAAGCAGATACATTACTTTGTCAACAGATGTCCATCTAGTCAAGGCTATGGTTTTTCCAGTAGTCATGTATGGATGTGAGATTTGGACTATAAAGAAAGCTGAGAGCCGAAGAATTGATGCTTTTGAACTGTGGTGTTGGAGAAGACTCTTGAGAGTCCCTTGGACTGCAAGGAGACTCAACCAGTCCATCCTAAAGAAGATCAGTTCTGGGTGTTCATTGGAAGGACTGATGCTGAAGCTGAAACTCCAGTACTTTGGCTACGTGATGCAAAGGGCTGACTCATTTGAAAAGACCCTGTTGCTGGAAAAGATTGTGGGCAGGAGGAGAAGGGGACGACAGAGGATGAGATGGTTGGATGGCATCACTGACTCAATGGTCATGAATTTGGGTAAACTCCGGGAATTGGTGATGGACAGAGAAGTCTGGTGTGCTGCGGTCCATGGGGTTGCAAAGAGTTGGACACAACAGAGCGACTGAACTGAACTGAACTGAATTGAATAGTCCATTTTTGATTGTGTTGTTTTGTTTTCTATTGAGCTACACATGCTCTTTGTATATTTTGGAAATTAATCTCTTATCAATCATTTGATTTGCAAATATTTTCTAGCATTCTTTGGTTTGTCTTTTCACTTTGTTTTTGGCTACCTTTGCTTTGCAAATGATTTTATGTTTCATTTAGTCCTGTTTGCCTATTTTTCTTTTTATTTTCATTTCTCCAGGATACATATCTAAATATAGATATTGCTGCAGTTTATGTTCTACCTGTGTTTTACTCTAAGATTTTTCAAGTATCTAGCTTTATACTTAGGTATTTGACCCATTTTGACTTTATTTTTGTACATGATATTAGAGAATATTCTAATTTGATTCTTTTGCATATAGTTGTCAAGTTTTCCCAGCACAACTTATTGAAAATACTGTCTTTCCTTCATTGTATATTCTTGCCTTCTTTATCATAGGTTAGTTGGCCATAAGAACGTGGGTTTATTTATGGGGTCTCATCCTGTGTCATTGATCTATATGTTTGTTTTTGTGTCAGTATCATATAGTTTTGATGACTCTTCCTTTGTAGCATGATTTGAAGTCAGGAAGCTTGCTTCCTTTAGCACCTTTTTTCTCTCTCAAGATTGAAGTGACTCTTTGGGTTCTTTTGTGTTTTGATACAAAGTGTAAAAAATATTTTGTTCTAGTTGTGGGATAAATGTCACTGGTGATTTGACAGGGATTGCATTGAATCTGTAGATTGCTTTGGGTAGTACAGTCTTTTTAACAGTATTGATTCTTCCAACTCAAAAACTTGTTATATTTCTCCGTCTATATCATCTTTGATTTCTTTTATCAGTATCTTATTGTTTTCTGAGTATAGGTCTCATTAGGTAAGTTTATTCCTAGGTGTTTTATTCCTTTTGATATGATTGTAAATAGAATTGTTACCTTAATTTTTTATGGATCTTTTACTTTTCATGTATCAGAATACAAGAGAAATCTGTGTATTAATTCCATATCCTGAAACTTTACTGAATTCATTGATTAGCTATTTAGTTTTCTGGAATTGTCTTTAGTATTTTGTATGTATAGTATTTGTCTTTCCAGGTGGTGCTAATGGTAAAGAACCTGCCTGCCAACAGGAGATGTAAGAAAGATGAGTTCAGTCCCTAGGTCATGACCATCCCTTGCAGAAGGTTTCAGCAGCCTACTCCAGTGTTCTTGCTTGGAGAATCCCATGAACAGGGGAGACTGTTGGGATACAGTCCATAGGACCAAAAAGAGTCAGACATAACTGAAGTGGTCTAGTACACACATGTGTATAGTATCATGTCATCACACAAACATCACACAAACAGTGATTATTTTACTTACTCTTTTTTAATTTGCTTTCTTTTTATTTATTTTTTTCTCTGATCGCCATGACTAGAATTTCCCAAATTATGCTAAATAAAAATGGTGAGAATGGACATCATTGTCTTTTTCCTGATCTTAGAGGAAATGCCTTTAAATTTTCACCATTGAGAATGATGCTTGCTGTGAGTTTGTTGTATATGATCCTTATTGTATTTAGGTGGGTTCCCCTTATGTCCACTTATTGGTTTTTTTTTTAATCATAAGTGGGGATTGAATTTTTTAAAAATATTTTTTATCTCACCTATTGAGATAATCAGGTTGCTTTCATTTTTCAAATTTGTTAATGTAGTGTATCACAATGATTGATTTGTAGATATTGAAAAATCCTTGCATGCCTAAAATAAATAAATAAATAAATAAATAAATAATAAATAAATCCCACTTGACCATGGCGTCTGGTGCTTTTAATGTATTGTTGGATTTGGTTTGCAAGTATTTTCTGGTGGTTTCTGTGTCTCTGTTCATCAGTGTTATTGGACTGTAATTTTATTTGTTTTTGTGCTATATTTCTGATTTTAATATCAAAGTGATGGTGGCATTGTGTTTGGAAGCAATTTGTTTCCACTGCAATTTTTTGGAATAGTTTCAGAAATATAGGTGCTACCTGTTTTTTAAATTGATAGAATTCACCTGTGAAACCATCTTGTCCTGGACTTTTATTTTTTGGGGAGTGTTAAAATTACTGATTCATTTCATTACTGGTAATTGATCTGTTCATATTTTCTATTTCTGACTGGTTTAGTCTTTGCAGATTTTATGTTTCTAAGAATTTGTCCATTTCTTCTAGGGTTTTCATTTGATTGGGGTATAGTTAATTGCAGTCCACTGTGTTTCTGTCATATCTGTTGTACCTTCTCCTTTTTCAATTCTGATTTTATTCATTGGGCTCTCTTCCATCTTTTTTTTTCTTGATGAGTCTGGCTTAGGATTATCAATTTTGTTTACCCTTTGAAAGAACCAGCTTGTAGCCTTTAATTTCAAGGGCTTTAAGAAAAATAAGTTTAGTGCTTTAGTGTACAGAAGGTATCTTTTAATTGCGAGATAACATTCGCTAGGTGATTTTAATGTTTATATCTTTCTTCTCACCGTAGCCCTTTGTTCTCCATTTTTATATGCTAAACTTATATAAATTGACATCTATATTTGACAATGCATAATCTTCTATAAACTTCATCACATTTATCATTCCCTTTATATCAATATTTTTCTTAACTATTCCTTTAATGTATATCAAAAATATTTAGTGTGTCCCTTTGTGTCCCTGTGCACATATGTTGTTTCCCATCATGCCTACTGCAGTATCAGGCACCTGGTAAGTGCTATGATGACTGAACAGTTTGTGTAGTTGGCTGGATTCACATATTATTGACTTATACACAAGGAAGAAATATAATAGAAAATGCTGAGGTAAAGTTTTGAACTTTTTGGGGTTACCATAGATACAAAGTTGAGGTGATCATAAGAAAATAATTTATGGACATTTCTTTGAATTAAAAGTAGTCTACAGTAAAATTATTATGTCAGTTTGTTAAAATTATTACAAAGTCATGAATATCCTTTATATATATATAAAATATTTTGAATCTTTTAGAAATAAAAGGAACTCTTCTACATCTGTGAAATATATCAGTGAATAAAAAGACAAATTACACTTAGAATCTAGATGAGGGGAATAAATAGAATGCATTAAAAGAAGGTAATTCTAAGAGCTTCCTGTCCCTTCATGGATCACAGCACTATCATGGCAATGGGTCTTATACAACTCAATTAAGCTATTAGCCATGCCATGCAGGGCCACCAAAAATGGACAGGTCATTTGAAGTATTCTGGCAAAACATGGTCCACTGAAGGAGGAAATGGGAATTTCCTCCAGTATTCTTGCTGCCAAAACCCCATAAATATTATGAAAAGGCAAAAATATATGACACTGGAAGATGAGCCCCTCAGGTCAGAAAGTGTCAAATAAGCTACTGACGAAGAGCAGAGGGCAATTACTAATAATTCCAGAAAGAATGCAACAGCTGGGCCAAAGCATAACAACATTAAAAATGCAGTCATTAAATTAAAAAAAAAAGATGTTCCTTGAGACAAAAGCTATGACAAACCTAGATAGCATATTAAAAAGCAGAGACATCACTTTGCCAACAAAGGTCTGTATAGTCAAAACTATAGTTTTCCTTGGAGAAATATCAATATCCTCCTATTGAAAGCTGTTGCTGAACAATGAAAGACACCAGGGTTCTCGGCCTCCAGAGGAAAAGAGAAGGGGGCAGGTAGAGTGCCCCCCCTGCTAGTCTTCAGCAGTAAGTTATAGACATATCAGCAGGCTACTAATTAGAGAAAGGAAATGTATCAAAATGCAGTCACTCACCCACAACATGTGTTTGAGATAACGCTGGCACAAGGTGAATCTTCCTGGGCCATAAAACGATTGGCATGAAGAAAGGCAGGTTTCCAATCAAATACATAGTCTCATTAACATAGATTAAGAGAACAATTGTATGAGTAGAATATACTGGTTTGTTGAGTCATTATCGGCTCTGTCTTAGATGAAACCGACTTGAAGAAACACAGAGTCTAGGGTTAAATACATAGTTCATTAACATAGCTTAAGAAACACATTTCCATAAGAAAAATGCATTGGTTGGCTCAAGATTTGAGAAAAGTTAAGTTCAGGTGGAACCAAGTGTCATCATGGCAACAGAGAATTTTAAAAGAAAGCATCTTTTAATTTTGTATAGAGAAGGGAAAAGAAATCTGACACTTGTAGTTTGTTTCCTCCTGCCGCTTGAGAGAGAGATTAAAAATGTCTGACATTTGCAGCCTATTTCCTCCATTTGGGGGCCTCTAGCCTTCCTGCCTGTTACCCTCTTATTCCTCCCTTTTCTTTTAGGAGAATTATGTTTCCTAGGGAAAGGGGCATTTTTCTCATTCTGTAACTGTTTCCAAGCTGATAAGGGGCATTGTCCCTAAACTGGTGAGGCACCATATTCTCCTAGCCCTCATATTGAGGGTCTCTGACCCAGGGGCCCCAAGTAGTAGTTGGAAGAAGCTGCCACAGTGGCAGGAGTTTGAGCAACCATTTGTGACTTAAAATCCTTCATGTGGCTAGAAACAAATCCAGCCACACACTTACAGATGCAGGGAGCAAACAGCAAAAACAGAACAATCAGCAAAGTTAAAAGTCTCATAGTGCCCATAGTTAAGGTACAAAGTGTTGCACCAGTCCATCTTAGGATTGTTAAATGTCATCATATTAAGAAGAGGCATCACATATGATTGTCGTTGTAGAAAGATTTGCAGATTTGGAGAAAGTCTTTTCCTTCAAATGGAGATGCCCACCATGGAAGCCTTCCACTGATGAAGAGAGTGCTCCACAGAGACCCAGTAATTAGACCAATTGTGAAATGCAGCATAGGAGTGATCCCAGGACAGAAAGGCCTTGTCTTGAGGGTCAAACAGCAGACACTGGATTTTTGGAGTCAACAGAAGCAAGCTCACATAGATTATCAGTCTGATCTGAAAAGTACAAAGTAAGAGCATAGAGAATAAAGACATAAAGTGACATCATTAGTTCTGGTCAGGATGGCAGCTCTTTACTCAAGTGTGGCGTAAAATGATCAATATCTGGCACTTTGACAGCTATGGGAAAAGAAAGAATAACCTGGTAAGGGCCTTCCCAGAGGGGCTAGAGGGATTGCCCCCCTAGATCCCAATATTTTTATCAGGACCTCAGTTCCTGGCTCAGACAGTGGCTTTCTTGACTTAGAGGCTGTATCATGAGTCACATCACAGAGTTCCTTTAATACCTGTTGAAAAGCTGAGGGCTGAGTTACATAGTTAATTAATTCCAAAGCTTCAGAGTCTATAACAATGTCTGTGGGTAAAAAGGGTCTTCCATAAATGCATTCAAAGGGGGACAGTCCCTCATTTTGGGGGGCAATTCGAGTCCTCATTAAAGCTATGGGTAGAACTTTATACCAATTGTCATGCCTCTCTTGAGTTAATTTGCACAGATGTCTCTTAATAATGTCATTAGCTTTTTCAACCTTTCCTGAGGATTGGGGTCTCCAGGAATAGTGTAAGTGATATTCTATTCCTAGAGCTTTTGACACCCCCTGAGTTACAACAGCTTTAAAGGCAAAGCCATTGTCACTCTGAAGGCTCCACGGTAGCCCAAACCTGGGAGTAATTTCATGGATTAACCTGCTTAGGCTGTTCACTATGACAGGGAAAAGCCTCAATCTGTCCAGTAAATGTATCCACCCAAACTTGTAATCAAGAGTATCCATTTGCCTTTGGCATATTAGTAAAATCAACTTTCCAGTCCTCTCCAGGATATTTTCCACTTCGTTGTAACCCAGATTTTGCTAACTTTCCAGTCTTTGGGTTATTTTTCTGACAAATCTCACATCTTTTGATAATATTCTCTAAAGTTTTCATTACATTTTTCCTTCAGAGAAATGAGAAGCCATCTGGTAAGTGCTCTCAACACCTAAATGAAAACTCTGGTGTAAACCCTTAAGAATTTTCCATTGAGAATTTTCAGTAATTATTCATCATCCATCCTTGGACTAGAAGCATCCTTTATCAGTAATCTTTGCTCCTATTATCTCATATCTTTCTGATTCTTCCTAATTGTAATGTTTTTCCTGTTCCACAGGACCTGTGTAGATCAAAGGTATCTGCAGTGAAGGGGTTTCTTAAAGTGCCGGTTTTCTGGCTTGACAGTCAGCCAGCTGATTACCCTCAGCTACTTATTCCCCTCCCTGCTGTGCCCTTTGCAGTGTACAACAGCTACTTCTGTAAGACAATTTATAGAAGTTAAAAGTCTCTCAATCTTTTGAAATGCTTAATAGGTTCTCCTGTTGCCGTTTTAAACTTTCTTTCTGTATTGCAGCATGAACATGTAAAGTCAAATAAGCATACTTAGAATCAGTGTAGATATTGACTCACTGCCCTTTGATTAACTCTAGAGCTCGGGTCAGAGCCACAAGCTCCGCTACCTGAGCACTTGTTCCCTGGGGGAGAGACTTTGCTTTTAAAACCTGTCCAGCCGCATCATAGTGTAACCTGCTTTAAGTTTCCCATCCCGAACACAAGAACTGCCATCTGTAAATATTTCCATGTCAAGATTGTCTAATGGGGTACCCATCAGGTCTTCCCAAGCTGTATAGTTTAAAGTTAGAAATTGGGAACAATTGTTATCAGGTGTTTCATTTTCCTTGTCAGGAAGGAAAGTGGTAGGATTTAAGTTTTTCAGGTATTCTATGTATAGCTGGTAAGGTCCTCAGCGTTGTGTCAAAACTCCCAAGACCATACCTTTTCTTTCAGTGACAAATTAAATTCTGACCCTGTGGGCAAGCTCAAAGCAGGAGATGGCAGGAGAACAATCTGAAGAGCTTTAAAAGCCTTTTGAGTATCTGGAGACTGAACCAGTTTGTCAGTTTGGGCTTGTTGAGTTTCAATTGTAAGTTCATACATAGGCCAGGCAAGTTCCCCATAACCCGGAATCCTAATGAGGCAGTAGCCTATGATTCTCCAAAATCCTCTAAATTGTCTGAAAGTCATAGGTAGGGGATGACGTAGTATAGGCTTAACTCTAGAAAGCATGCTGAAAAACATTTTGCTTGTTCAGTAATTTTATACAATAGAGTATAAGGATTTGGCACCGTGGGATGTAAAGGACGTACAGCCTCATTTATTATTTGTAAATCTTGAACTAGTTTCCACTTATAGTTTGACTTCTTTTTACCCAAAATTGGAGTGTTGCATGGACTGTTACAGGGAATTAACAGCCCCTACTCCTTTAAAATCTCGATGATGGGTTTTAACCCTTCTTTGACCTCAGGTTTCAGTGGATACTGCTTTTGATGTGGAAATATGAGCGGGTCTTTGAGCTTCACAACTATAGGAATAGCATTTTGTCCTCAACCCACAGATTTTCCATCAGCTCACACTTTAGGATTTATATTTTGTTCAATTAAAGGGAGAGAAAGGAAGGGCTCCATATTCATGAAAACAGAGGCATGGACCTTGCTCAGTATATCCCTCCCCAAAAGGGGTGAGGGAGACTCTGGCACAATCTGGCACTCTGTAAAAATAGCACAGAGTCCCAGTTGCAGCTTAGAGGATGACCGAAATATTAATGTTTGGCTCATCTAGACAGTCCCATTACAGAAGCGGATTGGGGAGAAAGTGGACCAGTGGCTTCAGTAAGCACAGAGTAACTTGCCCTGGTTTCCACAAGGAAATTGTCAGATTGGCCACCTACAGTTACTAATTCCTGGGGTTCCTCAGCTCTAATTAGGGCGGGAGTTTGTGTGGGGATCCCTGGGCACATTCAGTCCTGGTTGTCTTGAGAGTCCCACCACTGGGACCTACACCTCTGGGGGCAGTCTCTCCTCCAGTGTGGCCCTTTGCAGACAAGACATGGAGCTGGGGCCCCCTTAGATGCCTGAGGGCAATCCCACTTGAGGCGCTCCTCCTTTCCACAGTAATAGCAAGCCCATCCTCTTTCACCTAGGTCTCTCCTGGAATTTTTCTCAGGCTGTTTAAGAACAGTCCTGACAGCCATTACAAGGGCTTCTGCCAGTACCTTGGTCCTTCCCTGCCTTTCTTTCTTCCCTCATATTCCCTGCCATAATAGACTGACTGAGCCAGTTGCAACAGATTATCTAAAGACTGATTTGGTCCATACACATGTTTTAGTAGCTTACGGCAGATATCTGGAGCTGACTAAATCAGAAATCTATCTTTTAAGATTACCCTTCCCTCTTCACTTTCAGGATCAATCTCAGGGAATCTGCAAAGGGCTTCCCTCAGTCTATCTAGGAATTTACCAGGAGCTTCCTTCTCTTCTTGTTCTATGTTTGCCAATTTGGCATCATTTAAAGGCTTAGCACGTGCTTGCCTGAGTCCTTCAAGAACACATCTGACAAAATGACTCTTATCCCATCATCCTTTAGCCATGTTTTAGTCCCAATCTAGTATTATAGTTGGGACTGCCTGATCCCCAGTGGGGAGGGCAGCTATCTCATCATCCCTCTTCCCTAGTGATTCCTTACCAAGCCATTCATCTCCACAGGCAGCAGCTTTCCATAAAACTCAAGTTGTTGATTTAGGAGTTAGCGCCTGAATCAAGTTGTTGATTCAGGAGTTAGGCAGGATAACTCCTGCCTCATTCAGGAGTTATCCTGTCCCAGGATATACATCACATCCTTCCAAATAAGGTCATAAAGCAGAATAGGGAGCTAAAAATTTCATACCCTAATATATACCCTTAGGACATAAATCTGACATGCCTCACAGAGAGAAAAAGGGCAACACATATGCTCCACATTTCCTTGTTCTCTACAGAACCAGTTTAATTGTAAAACAATGTTATAGTTAAGAAACCCTCCAATCAGCCACCATTCGCTATCCTCCAGTGGATACTGTGGCCATGTAGTATCACATAGGAAGATCAGGCCTGTCTTCACTAGGCTCTGGGGATCAAATCTATCCCAGTTTTTCAAAGGAGTGAGGCTGGAATGGTTAACTCCCATCTATAAGAGAGAAAAACAGCGACCAGCACCGTCTTTCTACTGGAGGAGTCCCTCCCTGCTCTAGATGGGGGTGGAGACAGGTCTTCCACCTAAGCTTCCTTCCTTGGCCAGAGTTAACCTGTCTCTTACCACAGGTATTCCACTACTGTCCCTCCCCGTTCTACCACTGGGGTGTGGTGGAGATGCATCAGGGGTAGACCTGATGACATCCCAGGCTAATATCCAATTCCTCACCATTAAAACTTTTGCTTGCTTCTGCTGCCACCTGAGGTGCAATCAGAGTAACCTTCCAGAATGCCTCCCAAGCTAAGAGTACTAAGGGAAACATTTGTCTCCTGAGTGCCTATGCACAACTCTGAGTACATTCCTGACCACAATAAGACCAGTAAATCATAAAGGGCCAAACATAAAACCAAGATGTTTGACCCCATGAACCGCAGCACGCCAGGCCTCCCTGTCCATCACAAACACCCAGAGTTTACTCAAACTCATGCCCATCGAGTCGGTGATGCCATCCAGCCATCTCATCCTCTGTCATCCCCTTCTCCTCCTGCCCTCAATCCCTCCCAGCATCAGGGTCTTTTCCAATGAGTCAACTCTTCGCATGAGGTGGCCAAAGTATTGGAGTTTCAGCTTCAGCATCAGTCCTTCCAATGAACACCCAAGACTGATCTCCTTTAGGATGGACTGGTTGGATCTCCTCGCAGTCCAAGGGACTCTCAAGAGTCTTCTGCAACACCACGGTTCAAAAGCATCAGTTCTTCGGTGCTCAGCTTTCTTTATAGTCCAACTCTCACATCCATACATGACCACTGGAAAAACCATAACCTTGACTAGATGGATCTTTGTTGGCAAAGTAATGTCTCTGCTTTTTAATATGCTGCCTAGGCCTTAGGAAGCATCACTATGAACAAAGCTAGTGGAGGTGATGGAACTCGAGTTGAGCTATTTCAAATCCTAAAAGATGAAGCTGTGAAAGTACTACACTCAATATGACAGCAAATTTGGATAACCCAGCAGTGGCCACAGGACTGGAAAAGGTCAGTTTTCATTCCAATCCCAAAGAAAAGCAATGCCAAAGAATGCTCAAACTACCACACAATTGCACTCATCTCTCATGCTATCAAAGTAATGCTCAAAAGTCTCCATACCACGCTTCAACAATATGTGAACCATGAACTTCCAGATGTTCAGCATGGATGTAGAAAAGGCAGAGGAACCAGAGATCAAATTGCCAACATCTGCTGGATCATCGAAAAAGCAAGAGAGTTCCAGAAAAACATCTATTTCTGCTTCATTGACTATGCCAAAGCCTTTGACTGTGTGGGTTACAACGAACTGTGGAAAATTCTTAATGAGCTGGGAATACCAGACCACCTGACCTGCCTCCTGAGAAATCTGTATGCAGGTCACGAAGCAACAGTTAGAACTGGACATGACTGAGCCACTGAACTGAGGGCTGGGGAGAGTGATGAGATTGAAGGGTGAAGGCCAAGTGTAGCAGAGTTTCTTTTTTAGAGTGATAATGATAAAAATATTCTCAAATTGATTGTAATGATGGATGCACAACATTGTGAATATACTAAGTCACTGAATTGTACACTTTTAATGGGTGAATTATATGGTATGTGAACTCTGAAAAAAAAAAAAACAAAAAACACAAAGATGTTCCTTCTGAGTGTCACCACACCAATATAAGCAATAGCAAAAGAGATGGTGAAGGACTGGCCACTGAGGAAAAAGTGATTTTTGTCCTCAATTTATTATGGCCAGTCCTTCTAGTTCATTCCCACAGATTCCACAGGTAGAATATCTAAGGAGTTGGGACAGAAGCCACAGGAGACCCTCCTCTTGTCCACTAAGAGCTAGTGTTACCAAAGGAAGAAACCTGCTGTATTTCCTATCTGAGTAACCTTTAACCTGAGAGATGCTCTTGGAATTAGAGAACTCCATCTAGCTTCCAAACTATCAACTCCTAGTGAGGCTAGGCACTTCCTGAATACAAAAAAAAAAAAATAATTTGGGGACCTAAGTGACAGTACACAGTAACAGCATAGATAACAAGTCCCTTGAAAGTCTATGATCCCACTGATTAGGTTAGTAGTTCTAATTCCCAGGAAGTTATGAAATGGTCAAAGAGACCAGAAAGTTTGGCCAAGAAAGGAGAGTTCCATCCACACATTTCATCCATCTTGGTCTGTTCCCCTGGAGGAGACATTGGGTGCCTCTTGACATTAGCATGTCAGTATAATCCCCCGACAGGGTTCCTGCCGTAAGTGGTGTGAGGTCACCTCAGAACCAAAGATTTGGACCCAGATCTTGCTTCACACATGTGTGCCTCTTTCAATCAATCACACACACAAGCACACCATAGAGTTAATAAAGTACAGCAGAAAATGTGTTTGCCAGGATAACAAAGAACTAGAGCTCCAAGCGTCCTTAACTTGTCCTGAAGAATCCCAGATGAGCTCCCAAGATGAAAGGTTGTTGCTGAGCCATGAAAGATGATGGGATTCTTGGCCTTTGGAAGAGAAGAATTTAATCTGGGGCCAGTGATGAGACTTGATTAATCCAAGCTTTTGTGTAATAAAGTTTTATTAAAGTATAAAAGAGAGAGATTAAGCTTCTAACATAGACATTAGAAGGGGCAGAAAGAGTGCCCCCTTGCTGGACTTTAATGGTCACTTATACACCTATCAGAAGGGTACTAATTAAAGAAAGGAAATGTCTCAAAACTCAGAGAGTGGCACCAGGGCTCCTCACCCACAACATGCATTTTGAGGTAACATTGGAACAAGGTGAGTCATCCCAGGCCATAAAATGATTGACATGAATCTTGAAGAAGGCAGGTGTCCAAGCAGATACATAGTCTCATTAACATAGATTAGGAGAACAATTGTATGAGAAAAACTTGCTGGTTTATTGAGCCATTATCAGTTCTGAGTCTTAGGCAGAACCTAAGTGAAGAAACACAGAGTCTAGGCTAAATACATAGTTCATTAACATAACTTAAGAGAAACATTTCTAAATGGAAGGGGGCTTCCATGCAGGAATGGCTCTGCACTGTCCCTTTGTCTCGGGCTCCTCTGAGGAGATACCCTTTCATCCAGGTAACAAACAAAGTGACATCAGATGGCCTCTGTGGGGCAGCTGCCACAGAAACCGGGGACAGATCAAAGCAGAAGAGGACCAACATCTGCTGCAGCCAAAGCATGGAAGCGTTTCCACTGAGTCAGAGATCTCTGTTGTGTTCTTGTGCACTGGCTTTTGGAATTCAAGTAAAGGCCCTTTCATTTCGAGTGAAATTCCTCGTGATAGTTTGGACCTACGCTGGTCTTTGGAGAGAGATCAATCCCTAAGTGTTTGGAATGGGAGCACTAACTTCAAGACCCTAGAAACCAGAGAACTAACCCTAGGGAGTATCAGATAGTATGAACTCACACAAAGGAAACCACTTGAATACAAGACCTGGCATCACCCAACCACCAGTAGCACCCTGTGCAGGACTCCTCATCTAACCAACAAACAAAACAAAAATACAAACCCAATCATCAGCAGACAGGATTACCACCTCCACACAGCCTTGCCCATCAGAGGAAAAACAAACACTCAGCATAAATCTCACTCTATACAAAGCTTACACAAACCACTGGACCAACATTAGCTTTCTAAGGACAGGGACCTTTGTTTATGTTTACTTGGGATTCTGAGTCTAACAGCAGAAGCAGCACTTCGTGTCACTGCAGCATGGTTGCAGTCTTAAGCCTGAAAGAAATGCACATGGGTTCATTTGCCTCTTCCTTACGACCACAGTTCTGCTTAAGTATCTGCGTTTTCTGAAGGCAAGGTGCTTGCTTATTAATGCTAACAAGTCACCAGACAGTGTAATTCTGCCCATGCAGGGTAAAAAAAAAGGGTATGGCAGAAGCACTCACAGAACACACTTCCCTGAACTCTTCTAAGGGAATGATACAGTGTGTCTGTCCTAGGAGTGTCTTTGCATAGATCTGAAGCTGTGGGGAAACAATTCTCTGAACCTAGAACTTGGGGCTGAAATGAAAGCAGCATTTACACCTAGCAAACCTGAAATACTTGCAATTTCCAGCCTGATAGAAAAGCACATGGGGGCATTTTTTGCTTCATTAGGACGACAAGGCTCCTCAAGTACTTGTGTTTTCTGAAGAAACATGCTGCTTACCACTTCTTGATGGGCAGTCCTCTGACACTACAGTTTTAGCTGATCAGTGCAAAAACAGATAATGAAAGTCAGCATTCAAGGATAGCACATTGTGTCCTAGGATGCATTTACACAGCTTTGAAACTGCAGGGAGACATCTTTTTATGCACCTGGAATTGGGGTCTGATATCCCAAAGAAGTAATTTCCCCATGGGAAACCTGTGTAGTTGCAGCATCCCACCTGCCAGAAAAGGACAACAGGCTCATTCTACACTTCCATTCCAGAACAGCTTTGGTTAAGTAGTTGAATTTCCAATGACTCCCGCTGGCTTCTCTGGTGGCTCAGAGGAAAAAGCGTCTGCCTGCAACGTGGGAGACCGAGGTTTGATACCTGAGTCGGGAAGATCCCCTGGAGTAGGAAATGGAAAGTCACTTCAGTACTCTTGCCGGGAAAAGTCCATGGATGGAGGAGCCGGTAAGCTACAGTCCATGGGATTGCAAAAAGTCGCACACAACTGAGCAACTTTAATTCTCATGAAGCAGGAAGCTTGCCACTTCTGGCTGCGAGGTCACCTGACAGGACTTTTCACCTCATCATGGTAAAGACAGACCTAACCATACACATTCATAGAGCACTCTCCACTGCTGTCTTTGTTCCGCAAATGGTACAGAGTTTGTACACTAGGAGTGCCTTTACACAGCTCTAAATGTGCAGGGAAATGTGTTATCTTGAAGCCACAAATCCAGGTAATATGGGAAAATCAGTATACTCCTCTTGTGAAAGCGGGATAGTTGCAGCCTCCAACCAGATAGGAGGAAACACACTGGCTCATTTGTCTGGGCATTATGACCACAACATTGGTTCATTACTTGATTTATCCAAAAGAAACATACAGCTTGCCACTTCTTACTGGGAAGCCATCACCCAGTCCAGTTTCACCGAATTAGGCTGCTGACAACAGGTATGGCAGTCAACACTGCCAGAACATTCCCTACTGAACCCTTTGCTCATGAAATGGTGCAGTCTGTCCTTGAGTTCTCTTACACAGCTTTCTAATGACAGGGACATTTATTTATGTTCACATGGGATTTGGAGCCTAATGGCAGAAGTAGCACTTCTGTCACTGCAGGGTGGTTGCAGTCTTAAGCCTGAAAGAAACGCACATGGGTTCATTTGCCTCTTCCTTACGACTGCAACTTTGCTAAAGTGTCTGCGTTTTCTGAAAACACAGGCACTTGCTTATTAATGCTACAAATCACCTGACCATGTAATTCTGCCCACTCAGGGTAACAACAGGTATGGCAGAAGCACTCACAGAACACTCTTCCCTGGTCTTTTTCCTAAGAGACTGATACAGTGTGTTCTAGGGGTGTCTTTGCCCAGCTCTGAAGCTGTAAGAAATGTTTCTCTGAATCTAGAACTCGGGGTCTGAAATGAAATCAGCACTTGCACCTAATGAACCTGGAATACTTGCAATCTCCAGCCTGATGGAAAAGCACACAGGAGCAATTTTCCCTGCTGTAGGACCAGAAGTCTCATCAAGGACTTGTGTTTTCTAAGAGAAACACACTGCTTGCCACTTCTTGATGGGAAGTCCTCTGATAGTGCAGTTTTAGTTGATCAGTACAAAAACAGATACAAAAGTCACCATTCACAGATAGCACATTGTGTCCTAGGAATGCATTTACACAGCTTTGAAACTGCAGGGAGATGTCTTCCTGTGCACCTGGAATTGGGGTCTGATGTCCCAGAGCAGTCATTTCCCCATGGGAACTCTATGCAGTTGCAGCATCCCACCTGATGTAATTTCAAGAGTCATAGCCAGTTTATTTCCCTGCCCTTTCTGAGCATTGTGAACACATGCCTAGGTCATACTGGGAACACCCCTGAGGAAACAGTCTGTGGGAGAGTGTCTGAGAGTGCTGAGTGCCATACTGCTGTTACTAGATTAGCTGACATTCCAAAGGAAAGGACCTTGACACAAGGAGTTGCAAGCCCCCTGCTTGCTTCAGAAATCCCAATGTTTTGACCAAAGCTATTGCTGTCAAAAGTAGGTGAAAAAAATGTATGGATTTTCAGGCAGTTGCTAGGCTGCACCATTTCAGGGCCATCAGAGAGAAAGTGCTAATTTTGCCAGCAAGGTTCAGTATCCAGGTTCACACTCAGTGTGTGTCCCTGCAGTATCCAAGAATATCCCAGACGGACCTAGGATCACTGGATCTTTTCTACAGAGAGAATGTAAGGAACTTGAGTTTTTTTGCTTGTTTGTTTTTCCGTATAAGTAGGCAGTCATTCCCTACTGTGACACATGTGAGTGGTAATTGTTAGTTAAAATGACCTCCAAGCACAGATTTGTAAGTAGTGTGTTATTCTTAGCAAACAGAATGTTGGGAAACCTATGTTTCTTCAATGAACGAAAGGCAAAAAAGGGGAGTGTTTTTCAGGCATCTATCTGTTAGCAACTGTCTAGATTCTATGATGTGAGAAGACCACGTTTGCACAAAGGCCCTAATTTTGAGAGTCACAGACGGTATGTTTCTCTGTACTTTCTGAACCTGGTGAATACATTATTCCTAGGTCATCCTGGGACTGCCCATGAGGAAACAGTCTGCAGGAGGGTGACTGAGAGTTCTGAGTGCCATACTGTTGTTACCTAGATTCATTGACATTCTGGTGGAAAGGACCTTGACACAAGGAGTTGTAAGCTTCCTACTTGCTTCAGAAATCCCAATGAAATACCAAAGCTATTGCTGTCAAAGTACGAAAACAGCATTGGATAGATTTTCAGCCAGTTGCTAAACCCCAGCCTTCTAGAGTCAACCAAGAGACAATGCTAATTTTGTCATCAAGGTGCAATATCCAGGTTCACCCTCAGTAGGTATCCCTGGAGTATCCAAGAATTTTCAAGACAGACCTAGGATCACTGGATCCTTCCTACAGAGAAAACTTGTTGGAACTTGGGTTTTTTGTTTTGTTTTGTTTTTCCCTGTGATTATGCTTTGGAGAAGAAGTGGCAACCCACTCCAGTATTCTTGCCTGGAGAATCCCAGGGACAGAGGAGCCTGGTGGGCTGCCATCTATGGGGTTGCACAGAGTCGGACACGACTGAAGTGACTCAGCGGCAGCAGCAGCAGTGGTTATGCTTTCCTTCCCTACTGTGAAACAGGGGAGGGGAAATTGTTACCTCCAAGCAAGGATTCGCAAGTAGTGGGTTACTCTCAGCAAACAGAATGCTGGGAAACGTACATTGCTTTGACGCATGAAAGGCAAAAAAAGAGTGATTTTCAGGCATCTTTCTCTCAGCAACTGTCTAGATTTTATGATGTGAGCATACCACATTTGCACAGAGGCCCTAATTTTGAGAGTCACAGCCAGTATGTTTCCCTCCACTTTCTGAGACTGGTGAACAGATGCCTTGGTCATACTGGGACTGCCCATGAGGAAAATCTGTGGGAGAGTGCTGAGTGCCATACAGTTGTTACCTAGATTAGTTGACATTCCAATGCAAAGGACCTTGATGCAAGGAGTTGCAAGCCACCTGCAGTCACACAAAGAAATGCTGCTTCTACCATTAGGCTCCAAATCCCTTGTTAACACTCCTAGTGTACAGACACTGTACCATGTGCTGAGCAAAGATATAAGTGGAGAGGGCTCTGTTAAGGCTGTTTTACTCTGATTAGGTGAAATGTACTGTCAGATGCACTCACAGCAAGTGGCAAGCAGCCTGATTCATGAGATACGAAGCTGCTAAGTTGTGTTCGACTTTTTGCCATCCCATCGACTGTAGCTTCCAGGCAAGAGTATTGGAATGGGTTGACATTTCCTTCTCCGATGGGTGGAACTTCCCAACCCAGGGATCAAACCTGGGTCTCCCACATTGCGGGCAGATGTTTTATCCCCTGAGCCACCAGGGAAGCCCACCTGATTCACTAAAAACTCAGCTCCTTAACCAACGCTGTTCTAGGATTGAAGAATAGAATGAGCCTGTGGATTTGCTGGCAGGTTGGTTGCTGCAACGATACAGGTTTCACAGCAGATGACTGCTGTTTGATGCCATATGCCAATCCCAGGTCATAAAACACACGTCTCCCTGCAGTTTCAAAGCTGAGTGAGTTTGTTCCTAGGACACAATGTACTATCCATGAATGTTGACTTCTCTGCCTGCTTTTATCCTGATCAGTTAAAACTGTACTGTCACAGGACTTCCCCACAAGAAAAGGCAAGAAGCGTGATTCTCCCAGAAAACACAAATACTTGATGAAACTTGCTGTCATAAAGAAGCGGGAGATGCACCAGTGTGGGGTACCATCAGGTTGGAGACTGCAAGTATCCAAGTTTTGTTAGGGGAAAAGGTTGCTTTCTCTTCAGGCTCCAAGTTCTAGGTTCAGGAAAAAGTTTTTCCTACAGCTTCAGGGTTGAAAGACACTCCTAGAACACACTGTACCATTCCCTTAGAAAAGAGTTCAGGGAAGAGTGTTCTGTGAGTGCTTCTGCCATACCTCTTGTTACCCTGAGTGGGCCAAATGACCCTGTCCATTGACTTTGTAGCATTAATATGCAAGCGCCTGTGTTTTCAGAAAATGCAGATACTTTAGCAAAACTCCGGTCTTCAGGAAGAGAAAAATGAACCTATGTGTGTTTCTTTCAGGCTAAGGACCGCAAGCACCCTGCAGTCACACAAAGAAATGCTGCTCCTGCCATTAGGTTCCAAGTCCTGTTTTAAGAAGAACAAATGTCCCTGTAGTTAGAGAGCTGTGTCACACAGCCCAGGGACAGATTGCACCATTCCAAGAGTTAAGAGATGAGTGGGGAGGGTTCTGTGCTTATTGACTGCCATACCTGTTGTTGGCCTATTTCTTTGAGAGTGGACTGGGTGATAACTTCCCAGTAAGCAGTGGCAAGTGGCATGTTCCTCTCAGCAAACTCAAATAATGGACCAAAGCTGTTGTCATAATGAGCAACGGAATGCCCCATGGTGTTTTCCTGGCTGGTTGGATGCTACAACTCTCCTGCTTTCCCAGGAGAAACATACTGATTTTTCCCTATTTGCAGGGACATTTGGTTCACATGGGATTTGGAGCCTGGGCAGAAGCAGCATTTCTTCGTGTGACTGCAGGGTGGTTGCAGTCTTATGCCTGAAAGAAATGCACATGGGTTCATTTGCCTCTTCCTTACAAAGGCAACTTTGCTAAAGTGTCTGCATTTTCTGAAAGCATAGGCACTTGCTTATTATGTTACAAAGTCACCTGACAGTGTAATTCTGCCCACTCAGGATAACAACTGGTATGGCAGAAGCTCTCACAGAACACTCTTCCCTGGTCTTTTTTCTAAGGGAACAGTACAGAATGTTCTAGGAGTGTCTGCACAGATCTGAAGCTGTGGGGAAACGTTTCTCTGAACCTAGAACTCAGGGCCTGAAATGAAAGCAGGGTTTGTGCCCAACGAACCTGAAATACTTGAAATCAGCATCAGGATGGAAAAGCACTCGGGGGCATTTTTCCCTGCTGTAGGACCCCAAGTCTCATCAAGTTCTTGTGTTTTCTGAGAGAAACACGCTGCTTGCCACTTCTTGATGGGAAGTCCTCTGACAGAACAGTTTTAGCTGATCAGTGAAAAAACAGCACATTGTGTCCTAGGATGCATTTGCATAGCCTTGAAACTGCAGGGAGACGTCTTCTTGTGCACCTGGAATTAGGATCTGATGTCCCAAAGCAGTCATTTCCCCTTGGGAAACCTGTGTAGTTGCAACATCCCACCTGCCAGAAAAAGACAATAGGCTCATTCTACTCTTCCATTCCAGAACAGCTTTGGTTAAGTAGCTGAATTTTCAATGGACCTGGTGGGCTTCCCTGGTGGCTCAGAGGGTAAAGCATCTGTCTGCATTGTGGGAGACCCGGGTTCAATCCCTGGGTCAGGAAGATCCCCTGGAGAAGGAAATGGCAAGCCACTCCAGTCTACTTGCTTGGAAAATTCCATGGATTGAGGAGCCTGGTAAGCTACAATCCATGGGATTGCAAAGAGCTGCACAGGACTGAGATGCTTCACTTCTCATGAAACAGGTGGCTTGCCACTTCTGACTTTGAGGTCATCAGATAGTACTTTTCACCCCATCATGGTAAAAACAGGTTGGTCATCCACCTTAACAGAGCACTGTCCACTAATGTCTTTGCCCCACATCAGTAGAGTTTGTACATTAGGAGTGTCTTTACAAAGCGCTAAATGTGCTGGGAAATGTGTTATCTTGAAGCTGCAAATCTGGATAAAATGGAAAAATCAGTATATTTGTCCTGTGAAAGCTGAATAGTTGCAGCCTCCAACCAGCAAGGAATAAATGCACTGGCTCATTTGTCTTGGCATTATGACAACAGGTTTGGGCGATTATTTGAGCCTTCTGAAAGGAACATGCAGCTTGCCACTTCTTACTGGGAAGTTCACTTTTACTGAATTAGGCTGCTGACAACAGGTATGGCAGTTAACAGTCCCAGAATACTCCCCACTGAACTCTGAGAACACATCCCACTGAACTCTTTTCCCATGGAATGGTGCAATGAGTCCCTGGGGTCTCTTACACCGCTTTCTCACAACAGGGACACTTTTTTAATGCTCACATGGGGTTCGGAGTCTAATGGCAGAGCAGCATTTATTCATGTGACTGCAGGATGTTTGTAGCCTTAAGCCCGAAAGAAATGCACATGGGTTCATTTGCCTCTTCCTTAGGATCACAGCTTTGCTAAAATTCAGACTGTGTCTGCATTTTCTGAAAGCACAGATGCTTGCCTATTGTTACTATAAAGTCAACTGACAGTGTAATTCTGCCCACTCAAGGAAACAACTGGTATGGCAGAAGCACTCACAGAACACTCTTCCCTGGTCTCTTGTTTAAGTGAATGATACTGTGTGTTCTAGGAATGTCTTTGCAGAGCTCTGAAGCTGTGGGGAAACGTTTCTCTGAACCTAGAACTCAGGGCCTGAAATGAAAACAGCATTTGTGCCTAAAGAACCTGGAATTCTTGCCATCTCCAGCCTGATGGAAAAGCACACAGGGGCATTTTGTCTTATTTAGATTGCAAGTCTCATCAAGTGCTTGTGTTTTCTGAGAGAAACATGTTCCTTATGTGGGAAGTCCTCTGAGAGTACAGTTTAAGCTGATCAGTGAAAAAACAGATACAAAAGTCAACATTCACAGAGAGTGCATTGTGCCCTAGGAATGCATTTACACAGCTTTGAAACGGCAAGGAGACGTCTTCTTGTGCACCTGGAATTGGGTCTGAAATCCCAAAGCAGTCCTTTCCCCTTGGGAAACCTGTGTAGTTGCAGCATTCCACTTGGCAGAAAAACACAACAGGCTCATTCTACTCTTCCATTACACAACAGCTTTGGTTAAATATGTGAATTATCAATGAATCCAGTGGGCTTCCCTGGTGGTTCAGAGAGTAAAGCATCTGCCTGCAGTGTGGGAGACATGGGTTTGATCCCTGGATCGGAAGAGTCCCCTGCAGAAGGAACTGGCAAGCCATCCCAGTACTCTCGCCTGGAAAATTCTATAGATGGAGGAGCCTGGTAAGCTACAGTCCATGGGATTGCAAAAAGCCCACATGACTGAGCAACTTCACTTTTCATGAAGCAGGTGGCTTGCCACTTCAGGCTGCGAGGTCACCTGGTAGTTCTTTTCACCTCATCATGGTAAAAAGAGGTTTGACTACCCACATTCACAGAATACTCTCCAATGCTATCTTTGCTCCACAAATGTACAGAGTTTGTACACTAAGAGTGTCTTTACACAGCACTAAATGTGCAGGGAAACATGTTATCTTGAAGTTGCAAATCCGGATAATATGGAAAACTCAGTATCTTCCTCTTGTAAAAGCTGAATAGTTGCAGCCTCCAGCCAGCAAGGAAGAAACACACTGGCTCAATAGCTTTGTACCATTATTTGAGTCTTCTGAAAGGAACATGCAGCTTGCCACTTCTTATTGGGAAGTCATCACCCAGTCCAGTTTCACCAAATTAGGCTGCTGACAACAGGTATGGCAGTCAACACTCCCAGGACACTCCTTACTGAACTCTTTACTCATGGAATTGTGCAATCTGTCTTTGGGCTCTCTTACACAGCTTTCTAATGACTGGGACATTTGTTTGGTTCACCTCGGATTTTTAGCCTAATGGCAGAAGCAGCACTTCTTCGTGTGACTGCAGGGTAGTTGCAATCTTAACCCTGAAAGAAATGTACACGGGTTCATTTGCCTCTTCTTTACAACCGCAGATCTTCTTAGCTATGTGCGTTTTGAGAAAGTACAGGTGCTTGCTTGTTAATGTTACAAAGTCACCTAACAGTGTAATTCCACCCACTCAGGGTAACAACAGGTATGGCAGAAACACTCACAGAACACTCTTCCATGAACTCTTTTCTAAGTGAATGATGCAGTGTGTTCTAGGAGTGTCTTTGCACAGATCTGAAGCTGTGGGGAAACGTTTCTCTGAACCTAGAACTTGGGACCTGAAATGAAAGCAGCATTTGCGCTAATGAACATGGAGTACTTGCATCTCCAGCCTAACAGAAAAGCTCACAGGGGCATATTTCCCTGCTTTAGGACCAGAAGTTGGCTTGCCAGTTCATGATGGAAAGTTTCTAACAGTACAGTTTTAGCTTATCAGTGCAAAAAGAGATACAAAAGTCAACATTCATGGAGAGTACATTGTGTCCTAGGAATGCATTTACGCAGCTTTGAAACTGCAGGGAGATGTCTTCTTGTGCACCTGGAATTAGGGTCTGACGTCACAAAGCAATCATTTCCCTTTTAAAACCTGTGTGGTTGCAGCATCCCACCTGCCAGTAAAACACAACAGGCTCATTCTACTCTTCCATTCCAGAACAGCTTTAGTTCAGTGGTTGAATTTTCAATGAATCCAGCTGGCTTCCCTGGTGGCTCAGAGGGTAAAGCATCTACCTGCAACGTGGGAGACCCGGGTTTGATCCCTGGGTCGGGAAGATCCCCTGGAGAAAGAAATGGCAAACTACTCCAGTACTCTTACATTGAAAATTCCATGGATGGAAGAGCAGTAAGGTACAGTCCATGGGGCTGCAAAAAGCCAACACAACTGAGCAACTTCAGTTCTCATGAAGCAGGTGGCTTGCCACTTCTTGATTCAAGGTCACCTGACAGTACTTTTCACCTCATCAGGGTAAAAACAGGCGTGGCCATCCACATTCACAGAGCACTCTCCACTACTGTCTTTGCTCCTCAAACGGTACAGAGTTTGTACACTGGGAGTATTTTTACACAGCTCTACTTGTGCAATTTATTATCTTTGAAGCTGCAAACCCAAGTAATATGGCAAAATCAGTATATTTCTCCTGTGAAAGGTGCATAGTTGCAGCCTCCAACCAGACAGGAAGAAACGCACTGGCTCATTCGAGTGGGCATTATGAACATTACGACAACAGCTTTGGGCCATTATTTGTGTCTTCTGAAAGGAACATGC
Source organism: Cervus elaphus (assembly GCF_910594005.1). Classification (NCBI taxonomy): domain Eukaryota; kingdom Metazoa; phylum Chordata; class Mammalia; order Artiodactyla; family Cervidae; genus Cervus; species Cervus elaphus. Next base: position 46,901,378 of record NC_057837.1, on the reverse strand, counting down.
AGCTTGCCACTTCTTTTTTTTTTTTTTTTTTAATTTTTTATTAGTTGGAGGCTAATTACTTCACAACATTTCAGTGGGTTTTGTCGTACATTGATATGAATCAGCCATAGATTTACACGTATTCCCCATCCCGATTCCCCCTCCCACCTCCCTCTCCACCCGATTCCTCTGGGTCTTCCCAGTGCACCAGGCCCGAGCACTTGTCTCATGCATCCCACCTGGGCTGGGGATCTGTTTCACCATAGATAGTATACATGCTGTTGCCACTTCTTAAGGGGAAGTCATCATCCAGTCCAGTTTCACCAAATTAGGTGCTGACAATAGGTATGGCAGTCAACAGTCCCAGAACACACCCAATGAACTCTTTATGCATGGAATGGTGGCAGTTTGTCCTTGGGGTCTCTTACACAGCTTTCTCACCATAGGGACTTTTTTTTATGCTCACATGGGATGATTCGGAGCCTAATGGCAGAAGTAGCACTTCTTCGTGTGACTGCAGGGTGCTTGCAGTTTAACCCTGAGAGAAACACACATGGGTTCATTTGCCTTTTCCTTATGACCACAGCTTAGCTTAAGTATCTGTGTTTTCTGAAATAACAGGCACTTGCTGATTAATGCTACATAGTCACTTGACAATGTAATTCTGCCCATCAGGGTGACAGCAGGTATGCCAGAAGCACTCACATAACACTCTTCTCTGAACTCTTTTCTAAGGCAATGATACAGTGTGTGATAGGAGTCTCTCTGCACAGCTCTGAAGCTGTGGGGAAACATTTCTCTGAACCTTAGAACTCGGGGCCTGAAATGAAAGCAGCATATGTTACTAATGAACTTGGAATACTTGTAATCTCCAGCCTGAAGGAGAGCTCTCGGGGGCATTTTTCTCTTCTTTAGCACTGCAAGTCTGCTTGCCATTTCTTGATGGGAATTCCTCTAGAGGATCAGTGCAAAAAGGGATGCAAAAGTCAACATTCACGAAGAGCACGCTGTGTCCTAGGAATGCATTTACACAGCTTTCAATCTGCAGGGAGATGTCTTTCTATGCACCCGGAATTGGCGTCTGACGTCCCAAAGCAGTCATTTCCCCTTGGGTAACCTGTGTGGTTTCAGCATCCCACCTGCCAGAAAAACACAACAGGCTCATTCTACACTTCCATTCCAGAACAGCTTTGGTTAAGTAGTTGAATTTTCTATAAACCCAGCGGGCTTCCCTGGTGGCTCAGAGGGTAAAACGACTGCTTGCCAAGTGGGACACCCACGTTCGAAACCTGGGTCAGGAAGATGCCCTGGAGAAGGAAATGGCAAGCCACTCTAGTACTGTTACCTGGAAAATTCCGTGGACGGAGGAGCCTGTTAAGCTACAGTCCATGGGATTGCAAAGAGTCAAACACGACTGAGAAACTTCACTTCTCATGAAGCAGGCGGCTTGCCACTTATGGTTGCGAGGTCACCTGACAGTACTTTTCACCTCATCAGGGTGAAAGCAGGCCTGGCCATCCACATTCACAGAGCACTCTCCACTGCTATCTTTGCTCCACAAACGGCACAGAATTTGTACACTAGGAATGTCTTTACACAGCACTAAATGTGCAGGGAAATGTGTTAGCTTGAAGCTGCAAATCCAGGTAATATGGCAAAGTCAGTATATTCCTCCTGTGAAAGATGTATAGTTGCACCCTGCAAGCAGCCAAGAAGAAACGCACTGGCTTATTTGTCTGGGCATTATGACAACAGTGTTCGGTCATTCTTTGAATATTCCAAAAGGAACGTGCAGCTTGCCACTTCTTTTTTTTTTTTTTTTTAAGCTTGCCACTTCTTACTGGGAGGTCATCACCCAGTCCAGTTTCACCAAATTAGGCTGCTGACAACAGGTATGGCAGGCAACAGTCCCAGAACACTCCCCACTGAACTCTTTACCCATGGAATGATGCAGTCTGTCCTTGGGGTCTCTTACACAGCTTTGTCACAACAGTGTTTGTTTTTTTGTTTTTTTTATGCTCACATAGGATTCAGAGACTAATGGCAGAAGCAGCACTTCGTGTGGCTGCAGTGTGGTTTCAGTCCTAAGCCTGAAAGAGATGCACTTGGGTTCATTTGCCTCTTTTTTATGATGGCAGTTTTGCTTAAGTATCTGTGTTTTCAGAAAGAACACACCCTTGCTTATTAATGCTACGTAGTCACTTGACAGTGTAATTCAGCCCACTCAGGGTAACAACAGGTATGGCAGAAGTACTCACAGAACACTCTTCCCTGAACTCTTTTCTAAGGGAATGAAACAGTGTATTCTAGGAGTGTCTTTGCACAGCTCTGAATCTGTGGGGAAATGTTTCTCTGAACCTAGAAATTGTGGCCTGAAATGAAAGCAGCATTTGTTACTAATGAACTTGGAATACTTACAATCTCTAGCCTGATGGAAAAGCTCATGGGGTCATTTTTCTCTTCTTTAGGACCACACTCTCTTCTTTTGCCACTTTTTGATGGGAAGTCCCTTGGCAGTACAGTTTTAGCTAATCAGTGGAAAAACAGATGCAAATGTCAACCTTCACAGAGAGCACGTTGTATCCTAGGAATGCGTTTACACAGCTTTGAATCTTTAGGGAGACGTCTTGTTGTGCACCTGGAAATGGGGTCTGATGTCCCAAAACAGTCATTTCCCCTTGGGAAACTGTGTAGTTGCAGCAACCCATCTGCCAGAAAAACACAACAGGCTCATTCTGCTCTTCCATTCCAGAACAGCTTTGGTTAAGTAGTTGAATTTTCAATGAATCCAGCAGGCTTCCCTGGTGGCTCAGAGGGTAAAGCATCTGCCTGCAACATGGGTGACCTGGGTTTGATCCTTGGGTCAGGAAGATCCCTTGAGAATTAAATGGCAAGCCACTCCAGTAGTCTTGCCTGGAAAATTCCACGGATGGAGGAGCCTGGTAAGCTATAGTACATGGGATTGCAAAGAGTTGCAATGACTGAACAACTTTACTTCTCATGAAGCAGGCGGCTTGCCGCTTCTGGCTGCGAGGTCACCTGACAGTAATTTTCACCTCTTCAGGGTAAAAACAGGCTTGGCCATCCACATTCACAGAGTACTCTCCACTGCTATCTTTGTTTCCCAAGTGGTACAGAGTTTGTACACTAGGAGTATCTTTACACAGCTCTACTTGTGCAGGGACATGTGTTATCTTGAACCTGCAAATCCGGGTAAATATGGCAAAATCAGAATATTCCTCTGCTGAAAGCTGGATAGTTGCAGCCTCCAACAAGCCAGGAAGAAATGCACTAGCTCATTTGTCTGGGCATTATGACAACAGCTTTGGGCCATTATTTGAGTCTTCCATAAGGAACATGTAGCTTGCCACTTCTTACTGGGAAGTCATCACCCAGTCCAGTTTCACCGAATTAGGCTACTGACTACAGGTATGGCAGTCAACACTCCAAGAAGACTCCCCACAGAACTCTTTACTCATGAATCGGTGCAGTCTGTCCTTGGTTCTCTTACACAGCTTTCTAATGACAGGGACATTTGTTTGGTTCTTGTGGGATTTTTAGCCTAATGGCAGAAGTGGTATTTCTTCATTTGACCACAGGGTGATTGCAGTCTTAAGCCTGAAAGAAATGCACACACGTTCATTTTGCACTTCCTTATGAAGGCAGCTTTGCTAAAGTGTCTGCTTTTTTCTGAAAGCACAGACTCTAGCTTATTAATGCTACAAAGTCACCTGACAGTGTAATTATTCCCACTCACGGTAACAACTGGTATGCCAGAAGCACTCACAGAACACTCTTCCCTGGTCTCTTGTCTAAGGGAATGATACAGTGTGTTCTAGGAGTGTTTTGCACAGCTCTGAAGCTGTGGGAAAATGTTCCTCTGAACATAGAACTCAGGGTCTGAAATGAAAGCAACTTTTGTGCCTAAAGAACCGGGAATAATTGCAATTGCCAGACTGATGGAAAACTCATGGGGGCATTTTTCCCTTCTTTAGGACCGCAAGTCTCATCAAGGACTTGTGTTTTCTGAGAGAAACATTCTGCTTACCACTTCTTGATGGGAAGTCCACTGACGGTACAGTTTTAGCAGATCAGTGTAAAAGCAGATGCAAAAGTCAACATTCACGGATAGCCCATTGTGTCCTAGGAATGAATTTACACAGCTTTGAAACTATAGGTAGATGTTTTGTGCACATGGAATTGGAGACTGAAGTCCCAAAGCATTCGTTTCCCCTTGTGAAGCCTGTGTAGTTACTGCATACCACCTGCCGGAGAAATACAACAGGCTCATTCTACTCTTCCATTCCAGAACAGCTTTTGTTAAGTCAGTGTATTTTCGATGAATCCAGTTGGATTCTGGTGACCCAGAGGGTAAAGCATCTGTCTGCAACATCGAAGACCCAGGTGTGAGCCCTGGGTCAGGAATATCTCCTGGAAAAGGAAATGGCAAGCCATACCAGTACGTCTTGCCTGGAAAATTCCATCGAAAAAGGAGCCTGGTAAGCTACATTGCATGGAAGTGCAAAGAGTCGCATACAACTGGACAACTTCACTTCTCATGAATCAGGCAACTTGCCACTTCTGGCTGTGAGGTCATCTGATATTACTTCTCACCTCATCAGGCTAAAAACAGGCCTGAACATCCACATTCACAGAGCACTCTCCACCACTATCTTTGCTCCACAAATGGTATAGAGTTTGTACACTAGGAGTGTCTTTACACAGCTCTAAATGTGCAGGGAAATATGTTACCTGAAGCTGCAAATAAGGTAATATGGCAAAGTCAATATATTCCTCCCTTAAAGCTGGATAGTTGCAGCCACCAACCAGCTAGGAAGAAATGCAGTGACTCATTTGTCTGGGCATTATGACAACAGCTTTGGGCCATTATGAGTGTTCTGAGAGGAAATTGCAGCTTGCCCTTTCTTACTGGGAAGTCATCACCCAGTCCAGTTTCACCAAATTAGGCTGCTGATAACAGGTATGGCAGTCAACACTTCCAGAACACTCTCAGAACTCTCAGAACACTCCCCGCTGCAATCTGGCCTGGGCTCGCTTATACAGCTTTCTAATGACAGGGGGATGTTTTTCTGTTCACACGGAATTTGGAGCCTAATGGCAGAAGCAGCACTTCGTGTAACTGCAGGGTGGTTGCAGTCTAAAGCCTGAAAGAAATGCACACAGGTTCATTTGCCTGTTCCTTAGGACCACAGCTTTAGTATCTGCCTTTTCTGAAAGCACAGGCACTTGCTTATTAATGCTACAAAGTTACCTGGGAGTCTAATTCCACCCACTCAGGGTAACAATTATGGCAGAACCACTCACAGGACATTCTTCACTGAAGTCTTTTCTAAGAAATTGTGCAGTGTGTTCTTGGAATTTTGGCACAACTCTGAACCTGTGTGGAAACCTTTCTCTGAACATAGAACTCAGGGCCTGAAGAGAAAGCAGTATTTTCACCTAACGAACCTGGAACACTTGCAATCTCCAGCCTGATGGAAAAGCACACGGGGGGTCATTTTTCCCTTCTTTAGGACTGCAAGTCTCATCAAGTACTTCTGTTACCTGAGAGAAATACTCTGCTTGCCACTTCTTGATGGGAAGTCCTCTGACAGTACTGTTTCCGCTGAATAGGGTAAGAACACATACAGAAGTCAACATTCACGGAGAGCACATTGTGTCCTAGGAATGCATTTACACAGCTTTAAAACTGTAGGGAGACAACTTTTTGTGAACCTGGAATTGGGATCAGACGTTCCGAAGCAGTCATTTCCGCTTGTGAAACCTGTGTATTTGCAGCATCCCACCTCGCAGAAAAACACAACAGGCTCATTCTACTCTTCAATCCTGGAACAACTTCGAGTAAATAGTTGAGTTTTCAATGAATCTGGCGGGCTTCCCTGGTAGCTCAGAGGGTAAAGTGTCTGCCCACAATGTAGGAGACCCAGGTTCGATACCCGAGTCGCGAAGATCCCCTGGAGAAAGAATTGGCAACCCACTTTAGTACTCTTGTCTGGAAAATTCCATGGACAGAAGACCTCCATAGGCTACAGTCCATGGGATCGCAAAGAGTCACACATGAATGAGCAACTTCACTTCTCATGAGATAGGCAGCTTGCCACTTCTTGCTGTGAGGTCACCTGACAGTACGTTTCACCTACTCAGGGTAAAAACAGGCCTGGCCATCCACATTCATAGAGCACTCTCCACTACTACCTATAGTCCTCAAAGTGTACAGTGTTTGTACACTAGGAATATCTTTACCCAGCTCTGAATGTGCAGGGAAACATGTTATGTTGAGGCTGGAATCAAAGTAATATGGAAAAATCTGTATAATCCTCCTGGGAAAGGTGGATAGTTGCAGCCTCCAACCAGCCATGAAGAAACACACTGGGTCATTTGTCTGTACGTTATGACAACAACTTTGGTTCATTATCTGAGTTTTCTGAAAGGAACATGCTACTTGCCACTTATTGGGAAGTCATCACCCAGTCCATTTTTGACCCAGTTAGGCTGCTGGCAACAACAGCCAGCTGGTTGTTGTAGGCTGGTAGCCAACACTCCCAGAACACTTCCCACTGAATATGGGATCCCACGTGCCGGGTCTGGGGGCTGGGTTCACCTAGCAGACTGTGAATGTGTGACTCCAGGTACATTGTCTGGAGAGGGGTGTCACCCTGAAGACTGTGGACCTGTGACCACAGCTACAGGTTCAGGAGGCAGTCACCCTGGAAACTCTGGGCGTGTGACCCCAGTTGGAGGGTCTGGGAGGGAGTCACCCTGCATATTGGCGACGTTCGATCCCAGGTGGAGGGTCTGAGAGGTGGGGACACTCTGGAGACTGTATAAGTGAGACCCGAGGAACAGGGTCTGGGAGTTGGGGTCATCCTGGATAATGTGGACGTTTACCCCAGGAACAGCGTGGGACATGAGTTTACACTAGAGACTGTGGGCATTTGACCTCAGGTGCAGGGTCTGGGAGGTGGGGTCAATGTGAAGTCTGTGGATGTGTGACACCAGGCACAGGGTTTGGGAGGGGTGTCACCTGGAGACTATGGACATGTGACCCCAGGTGCAGGGTCTTGAGGATGAGGTCACTCTGGAGGCTGTGAACATGTGACCCCAGGTACAGAGTCTCTGGTGGGGTGTCACACTGGATACTGTGGATGTGTGACCCCATGTAAAGGATCTGGAGGGTGGGGTCACCCTGTAGACTATGGACGTGTGACCCAAGAGAGAGGGTCTGGGAAGAGGGTCACCCTCATAACTGTGGATGTGTGACACAAGGTACAGGGTCTGGAGCGTGACATCACTGCAGAATGTGGATGTGTGACCCCAGGTACAGGGTCTGGGAAAGGGAATCACACTGGAGACTGTGGATATGTGACCCCCTGTACAGCGTCTTGAGGGTAGGGTCACTCTTGAGACTGTCGACCTGTGACCCCAAGCACAGGATTTGGGGAGGGAGATTCCCCTGGAAACTGTGGAAGTGTGACCCCAGGTGCCTGGTTTGGGAGGAGGGGTCACCCTGAAGACTGTGGATGTGTGACCCAAGTACAGGTTCTGGAGGGTGGAGTCACCCCGGAAACTGTGGATGTGTCAGCCCAGATGCATGGTATGGAAAGTGGGGTCACCCTGGAGATTGTGGAGGTGTGACCCCACATACAGGATCTGGAGGGTGGGGTTACCCTGGAGACTGTGGACGTGTGAACCCAGGTACAGGGTCTGGAATGGGTGTTACGCTGGACTGTGGACGTGTGACTCTAGGTGATTGGTCTGAGAGAGGGCATCACCCTGGCGACCAAGGACATGTGACATCAGGGTCAGGGTCTTGGAGGGGTGTCACCCAGGAGACTGTGAACATGTGACCCCAGGTGCAGGGTCTGGGAGAGGGTCTCCGTGGAGACTGTGGACATGTGACCATAGGTGCAGGGTCTGGGAGGGGGTCACCCTGGAGGATATGGACATGTGACACCAGATGCGGGGACTGGCAGGATGTTACCCTAGAGACGGTGGACATTCAACCCCAGTTGCAGGGTCTGGGAGATGTGGTCACCCTGGAGACTGTGGACATGTGACCCCAGGTACAGGATGTTGGGGGTGGGGTCACAGTGAAGGCTGAGGTCATGTGACCCCAGGTACAGAGTCTGGAGTGGGGGTCACTCTGAAGCCTGTGGACATGTAACCCTGGTACAGGGTCTGGATGGAGTCATTACCCTGTAGACCGAGGACATGTGACCCAGGGTTCAGGGTCTGGGGGAGGGGTTCACCCTCAGACTGTGGACATGTGTCCCCATGTACAGCACCTGGTGGTGGTCACCCTCAGACTGTGGACATGTGACCCAGGTACAGGGACTGGAAGGTGGGGTCACCCTGGAGACTGTGGACATTTGAACCCAGATATAGTGTCCGGGAGGGGACACCAAGGGGACTGTAGATAGGTGTCCCTAGGTACAGGGTCTGGGAGGGTGTTATCCTGGAGACTGTGAACCTGTGAACCCATGTATGTGGTCTGGGAGGGGTCGTCACCCTGTAGACTGTGGACATGTGACCCCAGGTTCAGGGTCTCAGAGACTGTCACCCTGGAGACTGTGGACATGTGACCCCTGGTGCATGGTCTGGGAGTGGGCTTCACACTGGAGACCGTGGATATGTGACCCCATATTCAGTGTCTGGGAACAGGGTCACCCTGGAGACTGTAGTTTTGTGACCCCAGGTATAGGGTATGAGGGTGATCATCCTAGAGACTGGACATGGGACTCCAAGTGCAGGGTCGGGAGGAGGTCACCCTGGAGACTGTGGACATGTGAGCCGAGGTGTAGGGTCTGGGAAGGGTTCACCCTGAACAACGTGGACAAATGACCTCAGGTACAGGGTCTGGGAGTGTTAACCCAGGAAACTGTAAATATGTGACCCTAGGTACAGGATCTGGGAGGGTGTCACCCTGGAAACTGTGGACGTGTGATCACAGTTGTGCAGTCTGATGTGGTAGAGTCACCCTAGAGACTGTGGACCTGTGAACCCAGGTATAGTGTCTGGGGGTTCTCACCCTGGAGATTGTGAATGTGTTCCCCAGAGGCAGGATCTGGGAGGGGGAGTCACCCTGGATACTGTGGATGTGCCACCCCAGGAAAAGATCTGGTGAGGTGAGGTCATCCTGGAGACTGTGGACATATGCCCCAGGTACAGGGTCTGGGAGGTGGGGTCACCCTGGAGACTATAGACATGTGAACCCAAGTGACCCAAGGAGGGTCACCCTGGAAATTGAGGAACTGTGAACCCAGGTATAGTGTCTCAGGGATCTGGGAACAGGGTCACCCTGGAGACTGTAGTTTTGTGACCCCAGGTACAAGGTATGGGGGTGATCACCCTGGAGACTGTGGACATGTGACTCCAAGTACAGAGTTGGGAGGAGGTCACCCTGGAGACTGTGGACACATGAACCCAAGTGTAGGGTCTGGGAAGGGTTCACCCTGGACAATGTGGACAAGTGACCCCAGGTACAGGGTCTGGGAGTTTTAACCCAGGGGACTGTAAATATGTGGCTCTAGGTACAGGATCTGGGAGGGTGTCACCCTGGAAACTGTGGATGTGTGACCACAGGTGTGCGGTCTGATATGGAAAAGTCACCCTGGAGACTGGACCTGTGAACCCAGGTACAGTGTCTAGGGGTTGTCACCCTGGAGATTATGAACATGTACGCCAGAGGCAGGGTCTGGGAGGGGGAGTCACCCTGGAGACTGTGGATATGCCACCCCAGGAAAAGATCTGGTGAGGTGAGGTCACCCTGGAGACTGTGGACATGTGACCCCAGGTATGAGGTCTGGTGAGGTGGAGTCACCCTGAAGACTGGACGTGTGAATGCAGGTGCAGTGTCTGGGAGAGGTGTCACCCTGGAATCTGTGGACATGTGACCCCTGGGGCCAGAGAGGGGTCACATTGGAGACTGTGGACTTGTGACCCTAGGTGCAGGGTCTGGGAAGGGGGCCACCTGGAGACTGTTTCAATGTGACCCCAGTTACAAGGTCTGGGGAGGGGTGTCACCCTAGAGACGGTGGACACATGACGCCAGGTGCAGGGTCTGGGGAGGGGTCACCCAGAAGAATGTCGATGTGAGACCCCAGGTACAGGGTCTGGGAGGGTATCACCCTGGAGACTATGGATGGTTGAGCCGAGGTGCATGGACTGGTGTGGTGGGGTCACCCTGGAGTCTGTGGACGAGTGAACCCAGGTACAGGGTCAGGGGTAGTGTAACCCTGGAGACTGTGGACGTGTACCACAGTTTCAGGGTCTTGGAAGGGGGGTCACCCTGGAGACTGTGGACATGTGACCCCGGGTACAAGTTCTGGTGAGATGGGGTCACCCTGAAGACTGTGGATGTGTGACCCTACGTTCATGGTATGAGAGGAGAATCACCCTGGAATCTGTGGACATGTGACCCTAGGTGCAGGAGGAGGGTCACAATGGAGAATGTGGACTTGTGATCCCTGGTGCAGGTTCTGGGAGGGGATCGCTCTGGAGACTGTAGACATGTGGCCACAGGTTCATGATCCAGGAGGGTGCGTCACCCTGGAGACCATGGACATGTGATCCCAGGTTTATGGTTTGGGAGGTAATTCACACTGGAGACTGTGGACATGAGACTTCAGGTGCAGGTTTGGGAGGAGGTCAACCTGGAGACTGTGGACATGTGACCCCAGGTGCAGGATCTGGGAAGGGATCACCCTGGAGACAGTGGATGTTCCACCCCAGGTGTAGGGTCTGGGAGGTGGGGTCAACTTGGAGTGTGGACATGTGCCCAAGGTGCAGGGTATGGGAGGGGTTTTAGACTGGAGACTGTGGCCATGTGACCTCACATACAGGGTCTGGGGAGGGGTGTCACCCTGGAGGCTATGGACACATAAGGCCATGTGCAGAGTTTGGGAGGAGGTCACCCTGGAAACTATAGACCTTTGACCCCAAGTACAGAGTATGTGGAGTGATGTCATCCTGGATACTGTGGACGTGTAACCCGATGTAAAGGTTCTGGAGGGTGGGGTCACCCTGGAGATTGTGGACGTGAGACCCCAGGGACAGGGTTAGGGAAGGGAGTTTACCCTTGAGATTGTGGATGTGTGACCCCAGGTAGAGGGTCTGGAGAGTGGTGTCACTGGAGTCTGTGGATGTGTGACCCTAGGTACAGGGTCTGAGAAGGGGGGTCACCCTGTGGATATGTGACCCCATGTACAACATCTGGAGGGTGGAGTCACACAGACTGTCGACCTGTGACCCCAGAGTCAACATCACTGGGGAAATGTTGGACGAGTAAACTCAGGTGCAGGATATGAGAGGAGTGTTACCCTGGAGACTGTGGAAGTGTGACCCCAGATGCATGGTCTGGGAGTGGGCATCACACTGGAGACCGTGGATGTGTGACCCCAGATTCAGTGTCTGGGAACAGGGTCACCCTCGAGCTGTAGTTATGTGACCCCAGGTACAGGGTATGGGGATGATCACCCTGGAGACTGTGAACAAGTGACCTCAGGTACAACATCTGGGAGTGTTAACCCAGGGAACTGTAAATACGTGACCCTAGGTACAGGATTTGGGAGGGTGTCATCCTGTAAACTGTGGATGTGTGACCACAGGTGTGCTGTCTGACATGGTGGAATCACCCTGGAGACTGTGAACCTGTGAACCCAGGTACAGTGCCTGGGGGGCTCTCACCCTGAAGATTGTGAATGTGTACCCTGAGGCAAGGTCTCGGAGGAGGAGTCACCCTGGAAACTTTGGACAGGCCACCCCAGGAAAAGGTCTGGTGAGGTGAGGTCACCCTAGATACTCTGGATATGTGACCCTAGGTACCAGGAATGGTGAGGTGGGTTCACCCTGGAATCTGTGGACGTGTGACCCATGGTGCAGGAGAGGGGTCACATTGGAGACTGGACTTGTGACCCTAGGTGCAGGGTCTGGGAGGGGGGCCACCCTGGAGACTGTTTCAATGTGACCCCAGGTACGACGTCTGGGAGGGGTGTCACCCTGGAGATTGTGGACATGTGATGCCAGGTGTAGAGTCTGGGGAGGGGGTGTCACCCTGAAATCTGTGGAGATGTGACACCAAATGCAGTGTCTTGAGGAGGTCACCCTGGAGACTGTGGATGTGTGACCCCAGGTGCAGGGTTTTGGAGGGGCTCACCCTGGAGACCATGGACATTCATCCCCAGGTGCAGGCTCTGGAAGTGGAGTCACCCTGGATACTGTGAAAGTGTGACCCCCAGGTACAGGGTCTAGGAGGTGGGGTCATCCTGGAGATTGTGGACGTTTGACCCAGATACGGTGTCTGGGAGGAGGGTTCTGCCTGGTGACTGAGGACATGTGACACCAGGTGCAGGCTTTGGGAGGTGGGGTCACCCTGGATACTATGGACATATGATCCCAGGTACAGGGTCAGGGAGATGGGGTCACCCTGGAGACTGTGGATCTGTGAGCCTGCATGCAGGATTTGGAGTGTGTGTCATCCTGGATCTGTCTATGTGTGACCCCAGGTGCAGAAGGGGGGTCACATTGGAGGATGTGGAAATGTCAGCCCAGACGCAGGATCTGGGAGGGGGGTCACCCTGGAGACTGTGGACATGTGACCCAAGGTGCAGGGTCTGGGAGGCAGGTAACCCTGGAGACTCTGAACATGTGACCCCAGGTACAGGGTCTGGGAGGGGTTCACCCTGGAGACTATGGCCATGTGACCCCAGGTGCAGGTTCTTGGAGGGGTATCTCCCTGTAGACCATGGACATGTGACCCCAGGGAGAGGGTCTGGAGGCTAGGGTCACTCTGGAGACTGTGGATGTGTGACCCCAGGTATAGGCTTTGGGGAGGAGGATTCACCTGGAAACTGTGGACATGTGAAACCAGTCACACAGTCTGGGAAGTGGGGTCACCCTGGAACTGTGGATGTGTGACCCAGGTACAGGGTCTGGTAGAGGTCACCTAAGAGACTGTGGACGTGTGACCCCAGGTGCACGGGATGGAGTGGTGTAGTCACCCTGGAAAGGTGGGTCTGTTAACCCAGGTACAGCGTCTGGGGGGCTGTCACCCTGGAGACTGTGAACATGTACCCCAGGTACAGGGCCTGGAAGTGGGTGTAACCCTGGAGACTGGATGTGTGAACACTGGTCAAAGGTCTGGTGAGGTGCTGTCACCCTAGAGACTGTGGACATGTGACCCCAGGTACAAGGTCTGGTGAGGTGCAGAGAGACATTGGAGACTGTGGAGTTTCAACACCAGGTACATGATGTTGAGGGTTTGGTCAAGCTGCTGTATGAGGATGTTGATGCCAGATATAGGGTATGGGGAGGGGTTCACCCTGGAGTCTGGATGTGTGACCCCAGGTGCATGGTATGGGAAGAAGTGTCACCCTGGAGACTGTGGATATGTGAAACCTTGTACAGGGTCTGGAGGATGGGGTTACACTGGAAACTCTGGATGTGAGAATCCAGGTACAGGATCTGGGAGAGGTGTTACCCTGGAGACTGGACGTGTGACCCCAGTGCATGGCCCAAGAGGGTGGGTCACCCTGGAGACCATGGATGTGCGACCCCAAGTTCAGGGTCTGGAAGGATGTCACCGTGGAGACTGTGGATATATGGCCCCAGGTACAGGGTCTGGGGGTGGTCACCCTGGAGACAATAGAATGGGAAGAACTAGAGATCTCTTCAAGAAAATTACAGATACCAAGGGAACATTTCATGAAAGATGGGCACAATAAAGGACAGAAATGGTATGGACCTAACAGAAGCAGAAGATATTAAGAAGAGGTGGCAAGAATACACAGAAGAACTATGCAAAAAAGAACTTCATGACCCAGATAACCATGATGGTGTGATCACTCACCTAGAACCAGACATCCTAGAATGTGAAGTCAAGTGGGCCTTAGGAAGCACCATTACGAACAAAGCTAATGGAGGTGATGGAATTGCAGTTGGGCTATTTCAAATCCTAAAAGATGATGCTGTGAAAGTGCTGCACTCTATGACAGCAAATTTAGAAAACTCAGCAGTGGCCACAGGACTGGAAAAGGTCAGTTTTCATTCCAATCCTAAACAAAGGCAATGTCAAAGAATGCTCAAACCACTGCATGATTGCACTCATCTCACATGCTAGCAAAGTAATGCTCAAAATTCTCCAAGTCAGGCTTCAACAGTATGTGAACTGTGAACTTCCAGATGTTCAAGCTGGATTTAGAAAAGGCACAGGAATCAGAGATCAAATTGCCAACACCCATTGGATCATTGAAAAAGCAAAAGCATTCCAGAAAAATCATCTATTTTTGCTTTATTGACTATGCCAAAGACTTTGACTGCGGGGATCACAACAAACTGTGGAAAATTCTTAAAGAGATGGGAATACCAGTCCACCTGACCTGCCTCCTGAGAAATCTGTATGCAGGTCAAGAAGCAACAGTTAGAACTGGACATGGAACAACAGACTGGTTCCAAATCAGGAAAGGAGTACCTTGAGGCTGTATATTGTCGCCCTGCTTATTTAACTTATGTGCAGAGTACATCACGAGAAATGCTTGACTGGATGAAGCACAAGCTGGAATCAAGTTTGCCAGGAGAAATATCAATAACCTCAGATATGCAGATGACACCATCCTTATGGCAGAAAGCGAAGAACTGAAGAGCCTCTTGATGAAAGTGAAAGAGGAGAGTGAAAAAGTTGACTTAAAACTCAACTTTCAGGAAACTAAGATCATGGCATCTGTTCCCATCACTTCATGGCAAATAGATGGGGAAACAGTGGGAACAGTGACAGACTTTATTTTTGGGGCTCCAAAATCACTGCAGATGGTGACAGCAGCCATGAAATTAAATACATATACTCCTTGGAAGAAAAGTTATGACCAACCTAGACAGCATATTAAAAAGCAGAGACATTACTTTGCCAACAAAGGTCCGTCTGGTCAAAGCTATGGTTTTTCCAGTAGTCATGTACGGTTGTGAGGGTTAGACTATAAAGAAAGCCAAGCGCTGAAGGATTGATGCTTTTGAACTGTGGTGTTGGAGAAGACTCTTGAGAGTCATTTGGTTTGCAAGATCAAACCAGTCCATCCTAAAGGAAATCAGTCCTGAATATTCATTGGAAGGACTAATGCTGAAGCTGAAACTCCAATACTTTGGCCACCTGATGCGAAGAACTGCCACATTGGAAAAGACCCTGATGCTGGAAATGATTGAAGGTGAGAGGAGAAGGGGATGACAGAGGATGAGATGGTTGGATGGCATCACAGACTCAATGGACATGAGTTTGAGTAAGTGCCAGGAGTTGGTGATGGACAGGGAAGCCTGGCATGCTGCAGTCCATGGAGTTGCAAAGAGTCGGCATGACTGACCGACTGAACTGAACTGAACTGTTGGTGTAAGGAAGTATTCTAATTTCATTCTTTTACATGTAGCTGTCCAGATTTCCCAGCACCATTTATTGAAGAGGCTGTCAGCCCTATTGTATATTCTTGCTTCCTTTGTCAGGAATAAGGTACCCATAGATGCATGGGTTTATTTCTGGGCTTTCTGTCTTGTTCCATTTGTCTATATTTCTGTTTTTGTGCCAGTACCATACTGTCTTGATGACTGTAGCTTTGTAGTATAATCTAAAGTCAGGAAGGTTGATTCCTCCAACTCCATTCTTCTTTCTCAAGACTGCTTTGGCTATTCAAGGCCTTTTGTGTTTCCATATCAATTGTGAAATTTTTTGTTCTAGTTCTGTGAAAAATGCTGTTGGTAGTTTGATGGGGATCACATTGAATCTGTAGATTGCATTTAGTAATATAGTCATTTTCACATTATAGATTCTTCCTACCCAGGAACATGGAATATCTCTCCATCTGTTTATGTCATCTTTGATTTCTTTCATTAGTGTCTTATAATTTTCTGTGTACAGTTCTTTTGTCTCCTTAAGTAAGTTTATTCTTAGATATTTAGATCTATTTTTTGCATTGGTGAATGTGATTGATTCCTTAATTTCTCTTTCTAATTTTTCATTGTTAGCATATAAAATGCAAGTGATTTCTGTGTATTGATTTTGTATCCTGCAACTTTGCTAAATTCACTGATTAGCTCTAGTAATTTTCTGATACTATCTTCAGGGTTTTCTATGTACAGTATCATGTCATCTGCAAACAGTGAGAGCTTTACCTCTTCTTTTCTGATCTGGATTTCGTTTATTTCTTTTTCTTCTCTGATTGCTATATCTAGGACGTTCAGAACTATGTTGAATAATAGTGGTGAAAGTGGACACCCTTGTCTTGTTCTTGATCTTAGGGGAATGCTTTCATTTTTTTCACCATTGAGAATGTTTGCTGTAGGCTTATCATATATGGCCTTTATTATGTTGAGGTAGGTTCCTTCTATGCCCATTTTTTGAAGAGTTTTAATCATAAATGGGTGCTGAATTTTCTCAAAGACTTTTTCTGCATCTATTGAGATGATATATGGATTTTATCTTTCGGTTTGTTAATATAGTGTATCACATTGATTGATTTACATTTATTGAAGAATCCTTGCATCCCTGGAATAAACCCAACTTGATCATGGTGTATGAGCTTTTTGATGTGTTGCTGAATTCTGTTTGCTAACATTTTGCTGAGGATTTTTGCATCTATGTTCATCAGTGATATTGACCTGTAGTTTTCTTTATTTGTGTTGTCTTTGTCTAGTTTTGCTATCAGGGTGCTGGTGGCCTTGTAGAATGAGTTTGGAAGTGTTCCTTCCTCTGCAATTTTTGAAAGAGTTTAGAAGGACAGGCATTAGCTCTTCTCTAAATGTTTGATAGAATTCTCCTGTGAAGCCATCTGGCCCTGGGCTTTTGTTTTTTGGGAGATTTTTGATCACAGCTTCAATTTCAGTGCTTGTAACTGGGTTGTTCATAACTTCTATTTCTTCCTAGTTCAGTCTTGGAAGATTGACCTTTTCTAAGAATCTGTCCGTTTCTTCCAGGTTATCCATTTAATTGCCATATAGTTGTTCATAATAGTCCTTTGTATTTCTTCATTGTCTGCTGTAACCTCTCCTTTTTCATTTCTAATTTTGTTGATTTGTTTCTTCTCTCTTTTTTTCTTGTTCAGTCTGGCTAAAGGCTTGTCAATTTTGTTTATCTTCTCAAAGGATCAGTTTTTACTTTTATTAGTCTTTACTATTATTTCTTTCATTTCTTTTTCATTTATTTCTGCTCGGATCTTTATGATTTCTTTCCTTCTACTAATTTTGGGGTTTTTCTGTTCTTTTTCCAGTTGTTTAGGTGTAAAGTTAGGTTGTCTATTCGATGTTTTTCTTGTTTCTAGAGGTAGGATTGTATTGCTATAAACTTCCCTCTTAGAACTGCTCTTGCTGCATCCCATAGGTTTTGATTTGTCATGTTTTCATTGTCATTTGTTTCTAGAAATTTTTTTATTTCCCTTTTGATTTCTTCAGTAACCTGTTGGGTATTTATAAATGTGTTGTTTAATCTCCATGTGTTTGTTTTCCTACAGTTTTTTTCTTGTAATTGATATCTAGTCTCATAGCATTGTGGTCAGAGAAGATGCTTGATATGATTTCAATTTTCTCAAATTTACTGAGGTTTGATTTGTGACCCAAGATGTGGTCTATGCTGGAGAATGTTCCATGTGCACTTGAGAAGAAGATGTATTCTTCTGCATTTGGATGGAATGTCCTGAAGATATCAATGAGATCCAGTCTCACCACTACTATTCAACACAGTTTTGAAAATCTTAGCCACAGAAATCAGAGAAGAAAAAGAAATAAAAGGAATCCATATTGGAAAAGAAGAAGTAAAACGCTCACTGATTGCAGATGACACTGTCCTCTACATAGAAAACCCTAAAGACACCACCAGAAAATTACTAGAGCTAATCAATGAGTATAGTAAAGTTGCAGGATATAAAATTAATACACATAAACCCCTTGCATTCCTATATACTAACAATGAGAAAACAGAAAGATAAATTAAGGAAACAATCCCATTCACCATTGCAACAAAAAGAATAAAATACTTAGGAATAAATTTACCTAAAGAAACAAAAGACCTATATAGAAAACTATAAAACACTGATGAAAGAAATCAAAGATGACACAAATTGATGGAGAAATATACTATGTTCATGGATTGGAAGAATCAATATAGTGAAATTGAGTATACTACCCAAAGCAATCTATAGATTCAATGCAACCCCCATAAAGCTACCAATGGTGTTTTTCATAGAACTAGGACAAATAATTTCACGATTTTTATGGAAACACAAAAGACCTAAATATCCAAAGCAATCTTGAGAAAGAGCAATGGAACTGGAAGCATCAACCTTCCTGACTTTAGACTATCCTACAAAGCTACAGTCATCAAGACAGTATGGTACTAGCACAAAGACAGAAATATAGATCAATGGAACAAAATAGAAAGCCCAGAGATGAATCCATGCACCTGTGGACACCTTATCTTATAGGAGGCTAAACTATATAATGGAGAAAAGACAATCTCTTTACCAAGTGGTGCTGGGAAAACTGTTCAACCACATGTAAAAGAATGAAACTATAACACTTTCTAACACTATACACAGAAGTAAACTCAAAATGGATTAAAGATCTAAATTTAGACCAGAAACTATAAAATTCCTAGACGAAAACATAGGCAGAACACTCTCTGACATAAATCACAGTAAGATCCTCTATGACTCACCTCCCAGAGTAATGGAAATAAAAGCAAAAATTAAAAATGGGACCCAATTGAACTTAAAAGCTTTTGCTCGAAGAAAACTATAAGCCAGGTGAAAAGACAGCCTTCAGAATGGGAAAAAATATGACACAGTAATAGAGGAGACTTTAACACTCCACTCACACCAATGGACAGATCATCAAAACAGAAAATTAATAAGAAAACACAAGTCTTAAATTATACATTAGATGAGATGTAGTGTATCACATTGATTGTTTTGCAAATATTGAAGAATCCTTGCATCCCTGAGATAAAGCCCACTTGGTCATGATGTATGATCCTTTAAATATGTTGTTGGATTCTGTTTGTTAGAATTTTGTTGAGGATTTTTGCATCTATGTTCATCAGTGATATTGGCCTGTAGTTTTATTTTGTGTGTGTGTGTGTGACATCTTTTTCTGGTTTTGGTATTAGGGTGATGGTGGTATCACAGAATGAGTTTGGGAGTTTACCTTCCTGTGCAATTTTCTGGAAGAGTTTGAGATGGATAAATGTTAGCTCTTCTCTAAATTTTTGGTAGAATTCACCTGTGAAGCCATCTGGTCCTGGGCTTTTGTTTGTTGGGAAATTTTTGATTACCATTTGAATTTCTGAGCTTGTGATGGGTCTGTTAAGATTTTCTATTTCTTCCTGGTTCAGTTTTGGAATGTTATACTTTTCTAAGAATTCATCCATTTCTTCCATAGTGTCCACTTTATTGGTATAGTTGCTGATGGTAGTCTCTTATGATCCTTTGTATTTCTGTGTTGTCTGCTGTGATTTCTCCATTTTCATTTCTAATTTTGTTGATTTGATTCTTCTCCCTTTTCCCTTGATGAGTCTAGGTAATGGTTTGTCTATTTTATTTATCTTCTCAAAGAACCAGCTTTTAGTTTTGCTGATTTTTGCTACAGTCTCCTTGGTTTCTTTTTCAGTTATTTCTGCTCTGATTTTTATGATTTCTTCTAGTAACGTTGGGGCTCTTCATTTCTTCTTTTTCTAGTTGCTGCAGGTGTAAAGTTAGGTTATTTATTTGATGTTTCTCTTGTTTCTTGAGGTAAACTTGTACTGCTATGAACCTTACTCTTAGCACTGCTTTTACTGAATCCCATAGGTTTTGGGTTGTTGTGTTTTCATTTTCATTTGTTTCTATGCATATTTTGATTTCCTTTTTGATTTCTTCTGTGATTTGTTGGTTATTCAGAAGCATGTTGCTTAGCTCCGTATGTGTGTATTTTTAGTCGTTTTTTCCCCCCTGTAGTTGATATCTAATCTTACTGCATTTTGATCAGAAAAGATGCTTGGAATGATTTCAATTTTTTTGAATTTACCAAGGCTAGATTTATGGCCCAGGATGTGATTTATCCAGGAGAATCTTCCGTGTGCATTTGAGAAAAAGGCGAAATTCATTGTTTTGGGGTGACATGTCCAATAGATATCAATTAGGTCTAACTGGTCCATTGTATCATTTAAAGCTTGTGTTTCCTTGCTAATTTTCTGTTTGGTTGATCTATCCATAGGTGTGAGTGGGGTATTAAAGTCTCCCACTATTATTTTGTTACTGTTAATTTCCCCTTTCATACTTGTTAGCATTTGCCTTATGTATTGAGGTGCTCCTATGTTGGGTGCAAATATATTTATAGTTGTTATATCTTCTTCTTGGATTGATCCTTTGATCATTGTGTAGTGTCCTTCCTTGTCTCTCTTCACAGTCTTTATTTCAAAGTCTATTTTATCTGATTTAAGTGTTGCTACTCCTGCTTTCTTTCAGTCTCCATTTGCATGAAATATGTTTTTCCAGCCCTTCACTTTCAGTCTGTATGTGTCCCTTGGTTTGAGTTGGGTCTCATGTAGACAGCATATATAGGGGTCTTGTTTTTGTATCCTTTTGGCCTTTGGTTGGGACATTCAACCCATTTACATTTAAGGTAATCATTGATAAGTATGATCCCACTGCCATTTACTTTGTTGTTTGGGGTTCGATTTTATAAACCTTTTCTGTGTTTCCTGTCTAGAGAAGCCTTTAGCATTTGTCAAAGAACTGATTTTGTGGTGCTAAATTCTCTCAGATTTTCTTGTCTGTAAAGCTTTTGATTTCACCTTGATATTTGAATGAGATACTTTCTGGGTGTAGTAATCTTGGTTGTAGGTATTTCTCTTTCCTCACTATAGGTATGACCTGCCATTCCCTTCTGCCTTGAAGAGTTTCTATTGAAAGATCAGCTGTTATCCTTATGGGGATCCCCTTGTGTGTTATTTGCTGCTTTTCCCTTGCTGCTTTTAATATTTGTTCTTTATGTTTGATCTTCATTAGTTCGATTAATATATGTCTTGGGGTGTTTTGCTTCGGATTTATCCTGTTTGGGTATCTCTGGGTTTCTTGAACTTGGATGGATAGTTCCTTCCCCATTTTAGGGACGTTTTCAACTATTATTTCCTCAAGTATTTTCTCATGCCCTTTTTTTCTGTCTTCTTCTTCTGGGACACCTATGATTTGAATGTTGGGATGTTTAACATTGACCCAGAGGTCTCTGAGGTTGTCTTTATTTCTTTTAATTCTTTTTTCCTCTCTGCTTCATTTATTTCCACCATTCTATCTTCCACCTCACTTAAACTATCTTCTGCCTCAGTTATTCTACTGTTGGTTACCTCCAGAGTGCTTTTGATTTCAGTTATTGCATTATTCATCATTAATTGACTTTTCTTTATTTCTTCTAGCTCCTTGTTAAACATTTCTTGCATCTTCTCAATCCTTGTCTCTAGTCTGTTTATCTGTAGCTCCATTTTGTTTTCAAGATTTTGGATCATCTTTACTATCATTATTCTGAATTCTTTTTCAGGTAGATTCCCTATCTCCTCCTTTTTTGCTTGGTTTGGTGGGTATTTATCATGTTCCTTTACCTGTTGAATATTTCTCTGCCTTTTCATTATGTTTAGATTCCTATGTTTGGGTTGCCCTCTCCATAGGCTGGAAGTTAGTGTTTCCTGTTTATTGTGGAGTCTGCTCCCTGTGGGTGGGGTTGCACTAGTGGCTTGTCAAGGTTTCCTGGTTGGGGGATCTTGTGTCTGTGTTCTGGTGG
This sequence comes from Cervus elaphus, assembly GCF_910594005.1. Taxonomy (NCBI): domain Eukaryota; kingdom Metazoa; phylum Chordata; class Mammalia; order Artiodactyla; family Cervidae; genus Cervus; species Cervus elaphus. The sequence continues at coordinate 46,879,598 of NC_057837.1, read as the reverse complement.
GTGGAGCTGGATCTCTTCTCTCTGGAGTGCAGTGAAGTGTCCAGTAGAGAGTTTTGGGGTGTCTATGGGCTTAGCATGGCTTTGGGCAGCCTGTCTTTTATTGCTCAGGGTTGTATTCCTGCTTTGGTGGAGAATTAGTGTGGTATGTCTTTCACTGGAACTTGTTGGCTCTTGGGTGGAGCTTGGTTTCAGTGTAGGTATGGAGACTTTGGGGTGAGCTCTTGTCTATTAATCTTCCCTGGAATCAGGAGTTCTCTGATGTTCTTAAGTCTTGGAGTTAAGCCTCCTGACTTTGGCTTTCAGTCCTTCTCTTACAGTAGCCTCAAGACTTCTCCATCCATACAGCACAGATACTAAAAGATCTAGGTTAATAGTGAAACAGTCCTCCACAGTGAGGGACACTGAGAGAGATCCACAGAGTTACACAGAGAACAGAAGAGGGAGGAGGAAGATAGAGGTAACCAGGAGGAGACGAGGGGAAGTCAAAAGGATAGAGAGCAATCTTGCCAGTAATCAGTTCCCTAAGTGTTTTCCACAGCCTGGAATACCCAGAGGGATTCACGGAGTTAAGTAGATAAGAGGTGGGAGGAAGGAGATAGAGGTGACGTGGGGGAGAAAACAGAGAAGGCAATGGCACCCCACTCCAGTACTCTTGCCTGGAAAATCCCATGGACAGAAGAGCCTGGTGGGCTGCGGTCCATGGGGTCGCTAAAAGTCAGACACAACTAAGCGACTTCACTTTTCACTTTTCACTTTCATACATTGGAGAAGGAAATGGCAACCCACTCCAGCGTTCTTGCGTGGAGAATCCCAGGGACGGGGGAGCCTGATGGGCTGCCGTCTATGGGGTCGCACAGAGTCGGACACGACTGAAGTGACTTAGCAGCAGCAGCAGGGGGAGAAAAGGGAGAGCCAAAACAGGGGAGAGCAATGAAGCCAGTAACCACATCCCTCCTTTTGAAGAGAATGTGCTGTCTTTCTGGTGCCTGGTGTCCTCCATCAGCATTCAGAAGTTGTTTTGTGGAAGTTGCTCAACATTCAAATGATCTTTTGATGAATTTGTGGGGGACAAAGTGGTCTTCTCATCCTATTCCTCCACCATCTTGGGCCCCTCAATACATTTTAGCCAACACTATAATTGCTATTATTGTTGTTGATCTATAATGTTAATATTACTTGAGGCTAACTAGTTTGAAAAGTCCTATTCCTATTCAACATGATATCTTCAAAAGATAACATGAAAATGACAGTGAAGATTTTCTTATCAAAGCAGCAGGCTCTCTCTTAAGCCTAAAAATCTAAGATGAATTTATCAATTAGTTTCTGATCCCTCCACCTCTAAGAGGATGAAGCCACAAGAACTCCCCTACAATATTGGTCCCTTCCCCCCACCCCTAAAGTGGGTTAGGTTGGGTGTGTCTGAAACTCATGACTCATACTCCAGGCTGCAGTTTCCTCCTTCATTGATATGGGATTTCAGTATACAGAGCTACCCAAGCCCTTGATCCAGGTCCAGCTCACTTTTCTTACATACATTTCTTGTGTTGCTTCTTTTTTCTGAGTGTATGAATACTCAATCTTCCTTGCATCTACTTCTAAGATTGATTAACTGCTTTCACTGAATTGACTTCCACTTCTTAGCTACTTCTAATCACTACCCTCATTTCCAGCCCCTGGCTTGCACCTGGTTTTGAAGTGTCAAAGTCCTTCTTCACTCATGTATCAGCCACCATCCCAGCACATTCCCTTATGCTCATAATCATGGTGCAGGAAACTGTCAACTTGTCACTAAAATCCCTTAGCACCTCCACTCCCTTCCTTGTTCCCATCTCTTCTTCCACTCTCTTCACCAGGAGGGTCCAAGGAAAATCTTTTGTTCTTTGTGATAGATGATGAGATCCATGTATAAGCAAATCAAAGACTTATGAGCTGCCAAATAGCCATGTGTTTCCCTCCCTCTCACCCTTGTTTTAACCAACCAATTTGTAAGTTCATGAGGTCAACAATACAGCATTAAGTAGAAAGGAAAAACTAATAATAATCCATGGTGCTAGAGAGTGGTGGTTACCTTTGTGGGAATGGGATCTGGATAGCAATTGAGAGGATGCCCGAAAAGGGACTTCTGGAATGCAACATCTTTGTTTTTTTTTCCCATCTGGTGCATGTGTGTACTCACTTTGTACAAATGGAGATATACTCATATGCATCTTTCTGCATATATGTCAAACTTCAATGAAAAGTTTACATTTAAAACTTAAAAAAATTCTTTTCAAGTAAAACACCCTAGAAGAAAAAGTTTTAATTTTAACATTTGGTCAGCTGATGCTAACCTCAACCTGCTCATAGAAAAGTAGTAACAAGTATGAAAATTTAGAAGAGAATAAGCATCACTGCATATCAGTTGAGTAATAAATGAAAGGCAAAGTTATTAAGTTGGCAGAAGAGTAACTATTATTATTGCAAAGCTCAAATTTTTAATCTTTAAAAACAGTCATGCCATTATCTTACATGCAAATACATTTGGAATAGGTAGTGTTTGCTTTTCTAATTAAAATGTGATTTATCAGATTTCTGACCCTGCTTTGGGTGTGTGTGAAAATAAAAATCCCTTTAATACTCACACATTAGGGTTAGTAAAGACTTTAAAAGACACATTCTCACACACATATTAGAAAAATGCCAATACTGGAGTCATCCAGACCTTGACTTTGTCTATCACCCTATATTTTATAATGGTTCCAAGAGCCTTATTTCATTTGAGTCCTGTGTATGTATAAGCATGTTATCCAATAAAAGATCCTTCACCCTGGAAAAGTCTCCCTTTCATAAAGGTCACTCTAAAAGTCAAGTTGGGACTGGGGACTTCTTCCAAGTGGGGCAGTCTGTGCAAATCCAATTTCCCATAAGGTAACCGGGTGTTAACAGTTGACATCTAAAGTCAAAGTGACGGGGACTGAGGTAGTCTGCTACACTCCAGTTGCAAAGGCCATTCTAATAAACTCCACTTTTAAAAGAAAGCAACAGGGCTCTCCCAGAGCAAAATTCAATGGAAAGTCCAAATGTGCCAACCAGAATCACCTTACTCTGCCAAGAGAAAAATGCGAATTTTACCAACAAGGTCCAGTATGCAGGTTCACACTCAGGATGTGTCCCCGCAGTATCCAAGAAATTTCCAGACAGACCTAGGATCACAGGATCTCTCCTACAGGAAAAAAAAGTGATGTTTGGAACAGATGTTTGGATGTTTGTCTTCTTCCCTGTGAGTATGGGGGTCTTCCCTATGGTAACACAGTCAGGGGAAATTGTTACTGAAAAATGACCTCCAAGCAAGCATTTTCAAGCAGTGTGTTATTCTCAGCAAAAAGAATGCTGGGAAAGCTATGTTCTTTCAATGATGGAAGCAGATCAAAAGAGAGTGTGTTTTCAGGCATCTATCTATCAGAAACTGTCTAGATTCTAAGATGTGAGAATTCCAGGAGTGCACAGAGGACCTAATTTCCAGAGTCAAGACACTATGTTTCCCTGCACTTTCTGAGCCTTGTAAACACATTCCTAGGTAATACTGGGACTGTCCATGAGGAAACAGTCTGCAGGAGTGTGTCTGAGGGTGCTGAGTACTATATTTTGTTGCCTAGATCCATTGAACTTACACTGGACATGGGACAGTAGCTAAGCATGGCAAGCCACCTGCTTGCTTCAGAAATCCCAAAGGGTTGACCAAAGCTATCACTATCACAAGTAAGAAAACAGTAATTAGATGGATTTTCAAGTAGCTGCTAGTCTGCACTGTTTTGGGGCCAACCAAGAGAAAATCGTGAATTTTGCCACCAAGGTCCTGTATGCAGGTTCACACTCGAGATGTGTCCCTGCAGTATCCAAGAATTTGACAGACAGACCCAGGCTCTCTGGATCTCTCCTATAGAGAAAACGTGTTGAAACAGTGGTTTAGATGTTGGTCTGCCATTCCCTGTGAGTATGGGGGCCTTCCCTATGGTAACACCATCAGGGGAATTTGCTACTGAAAAATGACCTCCAAGCAAGCATTTTCAAACAGTGTGACTCTCAGCACAATGAATGCTGGGGAAGCTAAGTTCCTTTGAGGAAGGAAAGGCATCAACAGAGAGTGTGTTTTCAGGTCTCTATCAAGCATGAATTGTCTAACTTCTAGGATGTGAGACCTGCAGGTTTGCCCACAGGACGTAACTTCTAGAGTCAGGTCAATGTGTTTCCCTGCAATTTCTGAGACTTGTAAACACATTTCTAAGTCATACCATGACTACCCATGAGGAAGCAGTTTGCAGCAGTGTGTCTGGGAGTGCTGGGTGCCATACTGTGGTTACCCAGACAAGGTAACATTCCTCTGGAAATGGGCCAGCGGCTATGAGTTGAAACCCACCTGCTTGCTTCAGAAATCCCAAAGTGTGGACCAAAGGTATCACTGTCAGATGTAAGAAACAGAAATTGGAAGGATTTTCAAGCAGTTGCTCCGCCACACCATTTAAGGCCCAACCAACAGAAAAATGCAAATTTTGCCACAAAGTCCAGTATCTAGGTTCAACTCAGGATGTGTCCCCGCAGTATCCTAGACTTTTATAGACAGACCTCGGCTCTCTGGACCTCACCTACGAGAAAACATGATGGAACAGACGTTTGGATGTTGGGTTGCCTTTCCCTGTGATTGTGGGGATCATTTCTACTGTCTCAGGCTCAGGGAAAATTGCGAGTGGAAAACAACCAGCAAGCAAGCACCTTGAATCAGTGAGTGTCACTCAGCACAGTGTGCTGGGAGAGGTATCTTCCTTCTAGGAAGGAAAAGCATGAATAGATAGTGTGTTTTTAGAATCTATCTTGCAAGAACTGTTTAGCTTCTAAGACATGAGACCTCCAAGCTTGGCCAGAGGACAGAACAACCAGAGTCAGGGCAGTGTGTCTCCCTGCCCCTTCTGAGTCTTGTAAACACATTCCTAGGCCACACCGTGACTACCCATGAGGAAGCAGGCTGCGAGTGTGTGTCTGAAAGCGCTGGGTCCCATACTGTGGCACCTAGTCAAGGTTACATTCCAGTGCAAATGGAATGGGCCTGCGGTGAGGAATTGCGATCCATCTACTTCCTTAAAATATCTCAAAGGCTGGAACAAAGTTAGCACTGTTAGAAGTGAAAAAAGATCAATTGGATGGATTTTCAAGCAACTGCTAAGACAGCCCCCTTCAGGGCCCACTGACAGAAAAATGGGAATCTTGAAACCAAGACCGGTATCCAGGTTGACACTCGTGGTGTGTCCCCACAGGATCCAAAAGTTTTCCAGACAGACCTAGGCTCACTGGACCTCTCCTACAGAGAAAGCATGATGGACAGGCATTTGGATGATGGTTTGCCTTTCCCTGTGAGTGTGGGTTCCTTTCCTTTGGTCTCAGGTTCAGGGGAAATTGCAACTGAAAAATGACCTCCAAGCTAGCACTTTCCAGCAGTGTGTCACTCAGCACACAGTACGCTGGGAAAGCTATCTTCTTTCAAGGAAGGAAAGGCATCATCAGAGTGTGTGTTTTCAGGCCTCTATCTAGTAGGGACTGTTTAGCTGATAAAGGTGTGAGACCTCCAGGCTTGCCAAGAGGAGCTAACTTCCAGAGTCAGAGCAGAATGTCTGTCTGCATTTTCCCAGCCTGTGACCGCATTCCTAGGTTACACTGTGACTGCCCATGGGGAAGCCTGCTGCAGGAGTGTGTCTGAGAGTGCTGGGGCAACACTGTGGTCTTCTTGTGGAGGTGACATTCCACCACAAATGGCCTGCGGCAAGGAGTTGTGAGCTGCCAGCTTCCTCCCAAATGATGGACCAAACCTTGTGCCGTCAGAAGTGAGAAAACAGTGATTGGATGGATTTTCAAGAAGTTGCTAGGCCGCCCTGCTTTAGGGCCCACAGAGTGAAAAATGGGAATTTTGCCAACAAGGTCTGGTATCCAAATTCACACTCAGGGTGTGTCCCCACTGGATCCAATAATTTTCCAGACTGACCTAAGGCTCAGTGGATCTCTCCTACAGGTAAAACGTGATATAACAGATGTTTGGATGTTGGTTTCTTTTTCCCTGTGAGTGGGGGGACCTTCCCTATGGAATCAGTCTCAAGGAAAATTGTGACTGAAAAATAACCTCCAAGAAAATTATTTCAAGCAGTGTGAGACTCTCAGCACACAAAATTCTGGGAAAGCTATCTTCCTTCGTGGAAGGAAAGACATCAACAGAGAGTGTGTTTTCAGGCCTCAACCTAGCAGGAACTGTCTAGTTTCTAAGATGTGAGACCTCTAGGCTTGCCCAGAGGACCTAACTTCCAGAGTCAGGGCAGTGTGTCTCCCTGCACTTTCTGAGTCTTGGAAACATTCCTAGGCCATTCCTTGACTGCGCATGTGCAAGCAGATTGCGGGAGTGTGTGTGAGAGTGCTGGGTGTCATACTGTGCTCACCTAGTTGAGGTGACATCCCCTGCAAATGGGTCCGCAATAAAGAGTTGTGATTTGCCCGCTTCCTGAAGAAATCTGAAAGGACAGACCGAAACGAGCACTGTCAGAAATAAGGAAACAGCAATTGGATGGATTTTCAAGATGTTTCTAGGCCACCTCACTTTAGGGCCCACTAAGAGAAAAGTGGGAATTTTGCCATGAATTTCCAGTATCCAGGTTCACACTCAGGGTGTATCCCTGCAGGATACTACAATTTTCCAGACAGACCTAGGCTCACTGGATCTCTCCTACTGAGAAAATGTGATGGAACAGATGTTTGGATGTTGGTTTGCCTTTCCCTGTGAGTGTTGGAATCTTCACTACTCTCTCAGGCTCAGCAGAAATTGTGAGTGAAAAAGGATCTGCAAACAAGTGGATTCATGCAGTGAGTGTCACTCAGCACACAGTATGCTGGGAGAGGTATCTTCCTTCAAGGAAGGCAAGGCATCAACAGAGAGTGTGTTTTTAAGACTCTATATTGCAGTAACAGTTTAGCTTCTAAGACATGAGACCTGCAGACTGGCCCAGAGGACATAACTTCCAGAGTCAGGGCAGTGCATCTCCCTGCACTTCTGAGCCTTGTAAACGTATTCCTAGGCTACAGCACAACTGCCTATGTGGAAGCAGTCTGTGGGAGTGTCTCAGAAAGTGCTGGGTGCCATACTGTGGTCACCTAGTTGAAGTGACATTCCATTGCACATGGGCCCATGGCGAGGGTTTGGGATCTGGCTGCTTCCTGAAGAAATCCCAAAGGTCAGACCAAAACTAGAGTTGTCAGAAGTAAGGAAAGAGAAATTGGATGGATTTTGAAGCAGCTGCTAGGCGGCCCGACTTCAAGGCCCACCAAGAGAAAAATTGGAATTTTGCCACGATTGTCTGGTATCCAGGTTCACACTCAGGGTGTATCTCCATAGTATCCAAGAATTTTCCAGACAGATCTAGGTTCACTAGATCTCTCCTACAGAGAAAACATGATGGACCAGACATTTGGATGTTGGTTTGCCTTTCCCTGTGAGTTTGGAGACCTTCCCTGTAGTCATAGCCTCAGGGGAAATTACGACTGAAAACAGACCTCCAAGCTAGCGCTTTCCAGCAGTGTTTGTCTCTCAGCACACAGCATGCTGGGAAAGCTGTCTTCCTTCAAGAAAGGAAAGGCATCAATTAAGAGTGTGTTTTCAGCTCTCTATCTAGCAGGAACTATTTAGCTTCTAAGACATGAGACTCTAGGCTTGCCCATGGGACCTAACTTCCAGAGTCAGGTCAGTGTATTTCCCTGCACTTTCTGAGCCTGTAAACACATTCCTAGGCCATTTTGCGAATGCCTATGTGGAAGCAATCTGCGGGAACATGTCTGAACGTGCTGGGTGCCATACTGTGTTCACCTAATCGAGGTGACTTTTTACAACAAATAGGCCTGTAGCGAGGAGTTGTGAGCCACTCCCTTTCTTCAGAAATGCCAAAGGGTGGAGCAAAGCTAACGTTTCAGAAGTGAGAAAACAGCAATTGGATGGATTTTCAAGCTGTTGCAAGGCCAAACCGCTTTAGGGCCCAGTGAGAGAAAAACAGGAGTTTTGCCACCAAGATCTATTATGCAGGTTCAAACTCATGGTGTGTATCTGCAGGATCCCAGAATTTTCCAGACAGACCTAGGCTCACTGGATCTCTCCTACAGGGAAATTGTGATGGAACAGACGTTTGGATGTTGGTTTGCTTCTTTCTTTGAGGGTGGGGTGCTTCCCTATGGTGTCAGCCTCAGGGGAATTTGCGACTGAAAAATGACCTCCAAGAAAGCACTTTCAAGCAGTGTGAGACTCTCAGCACACAGAATTCTGGGAAAGCTATCTTCTTTTGTGGAAGGAAAGTCATCAACAAAGAGTGTGTTTTCAGGCATCTGTCTAGCAGGTCCTGTTTCGCTTCTAAAACGTGAGGCCTCCAAGCTTGCCCAGAGGAGCTAACTACTAGAGTGCAGGCAGTGTGTCTCCCTGCACTTTCTGACCCTTGTAAACACATTCCTAGTCCACACTGTGACTGCCCATGAGGAAGCAGGCTGCAGTATTGTGTCTGAGAGTGCTGAGTGCCATACTGTGGTCACCTAATTGAGGTGATGTTTCCCTACAAATGGGCCTGTGGCAAGGAGTTGCGATCTGCCTGCTTGCTTCAGAAATCCAAAATGGTAGGGAAAGCTACCGATATCTGAAGTGAGAAAACAGCAAGGCTGCACAGTTTAGGGGCTTCGGAGGGAAAAGTGCTAGTTTTGCCGTTAATGTCCGATATCCAGGTTGACACTCATGGTGTGCTCTGCAGTTTCCTAGAAATTTCCAAACAGACGTAGGCTCACTGGATCTCTACTGCAGAGAAAAGGTGATGGTGCAGACGATTGGATATTGGTTTGCCTTTTCTGTGATTTTGGTGGATCTTACCTACCATCTCATTCTCAGGGGAAACTGCTGGTGAAAAATGACCTCCAAGCAAGGACTGGCCAGCAGTGTGTCTCACTAAGCTTACAGTATGCGGGGGAAAATATCTTCCCTTGAGAAAAGAAAGGCAGCAACTTAAACTGTGTTTTCTGGTCTCTAGATTGCAGGAACTGTTTAGCTTCTAAGACGTGAGACCTCCAGGCTTGCCCAGGGGACAGAACTTTCAAAGTCAGGGCAGTGTGTCTCCCTGCACTTTCCAAGCCTTGCAAACATATTCCTAGGCCACTCCATGACTGCACATGAGGAAGCGGGCTGTGGGAGTGTGTCTGAGAGTGCTGGGTGCCATACTTTGTTCTCCGAGTCAAGGTCACATTCCACTGTAAATGGGTCCGCAGCGAGGAGTTGCAATCAGCCCACTTGCTTCAGAAATGCCAAACGGTGGAGCACACCTGGTGCTGTCAGAAGTGAGAAAACAGCATTTGGATGGATTTTCAAGCAGTTGCTTGGCCACCCCGCTTTAGGGCCCACAGAGAGTAAAATGCAAATTTTGCATTTGCCTTCAAAACCCGTTTATACAGGTTAACACACATGGTGTGTCCGCACAGTTTCCAAATTTCCAGACAGACTTAGGCTCACTGGATCTCTCCTCCAGAGAAAAAGTGATGGAACAGATGTTTGGATGTCAGTTTGCCTTTCTCTGTGAGTGTGGGGACCCTTCATATGCTCTCAGGCTCAGGGGAAATTGCACGTGAAAAATGACCTCCAAGCAAGTGCTTTCCAACAGTATGTGTCACTCAGCACACAGTATTCTGGGAATGCTATCTTCCTTCGAGGAAGGAAAGGCATCAACAGTGTGTTTTCAGGCCTCTATCTTGCAGGAACTGTTTAGCTTCTAAGACATGAGATCTCCAGTCTTGTCCAGAGGAGTTAACCTCCAGAGTCAGGGCAGTGTGTCTCCCTGCATTTTCAGAGCCTTGTAAACGTATTCCTAGGCCACACCACGACTGCCTATGAGGAAGCAGGCTACGGGAATGTGTGTAAGAGTACACAGTGCCTCAGTGTCATCATGTAGTTGAAGTGATATTCCATGGCAAAAGGGCCTGCCGCAAGGAGTTGAGAGCCGCCCGCTTGCTTCAGAAATAGCAAAGGTTGGAGCAAAGTAAGTGCTGTTGGAAGTGAGAAAACAGCAATTGGATGCACTTTCAAGCAGTTGCTAGGCCACACTGCTTTTAGGCCCACCGAGAGGAAAATGCGAAATTTGCCATCAAGGTCCGATATCCAGGTTGACATTCATGGTGTGTCCCCACAGTTACCAAGAAATTTTGAGACAGACCCAGGCTCACTAGATCTCTCACACAGAGAAAATGTGACTGAACTGTCATTTGGATATTGGTTAGCCTTTGCCTGTGCGTGTGGGGACCTTCTCTACTGTCATAGGCTCAGGGGAAACGGGGGGGTGAATACTGACCTCCAAGCATGCATTTTCCAGCAGTGTGTTGCGCTCAGCACACATTAGGCTGGGAAAGCTATCTTCCTTCAAGGAAACTAAGGCATCAAAAGAGAGTCTGTTTTCAGGCCTCTATCTTGCAGGAAATTTTAGGTTCAAAGATGTGAGACCTCCAGTCTTGCCCAGATTAGCTAACTTCCAGAATCAGGGTAGTGTGTCTCCCTTCACTTTCTGAACTTTGTAAACATACTCCTAGGACACACTGTGAATGCCAGTGAGGAAGCAGAGTGCGGAAATGTGTCTGAAAGTACAGAGTACATAGGGTCACTGGATCTCTCCTCCAGAGAAAACGTAATGGAACAGATGTTGGAATGTTGGTTTACCTTTCCCTGTGAGTGTGGGGGCATTCACTACAGTCTCATCCTCAGGGAGAAATGCAAGTGAAAAAAGACCTCCAAGCAAGCGCTTTCCAGCAGTGTGTGTCACTCAGCTCACAGTATACTGGAAAAGATAACTTCCTTCGAGGAAGGAAAAGCATCAAAAGAGAGTGTGTTTTTAGGCCTCTATCTAGCAGGAACTGTTTAGCTTCCAATACAGGAGAACTTCAGACATTCCCAGAGGACCTAACTTTCAAGTCAAGGCAGTGTGTCTCCCTGCACATTCTGAGCCTTGTAAACACATTTTTAGGCCACACTGCAACTGCTCATGAGGAAGCAGGCTGCGGAGTGTGTTTGAGAGTGCTGGTTGCCATACTGTGTTCACCTAGTGGAGGCGACATTCCACTGCAAATGGGGCTGAGGCGAGGGGTTTCAAGGCTCTTGTTTCCTTCAGAAATGCCAATGGGTGGAGGAGAACTAGCCCAGTCAGAAGTGAGAAAATACAAATTGGATGGGTTTTCAAGCAGTTGCTAGGCCTCCCCGCTTTATGGTCCACCGAGTGAAAAATGAGAATTTTTCCATCAAGGTTGGATATCCAGGTTGACACTCATGGTGTGTCCCGCATTTCTACAAAAATTTCCAGACAGATCTAGGCTCACTGGATCTCTCCTATAGAAAAAAACTTGACAGAAGAGATGATGGGATGTTGCTTTACCATTCCCTGTGAGTGTTGGGACCTTTCCTATGGTCTCAGTCTCAGGGGAAATTGAGACTGAAAAATGACCTCCAAGCAAGCACTTATAAGCAGTTTGAGACTCTCAGAACACAGAATGCTGGGAAAGCTATCTTCCTTCATGGAGGAAAGACATCATCACAGAGTGTGTTTTCAGGCCTCTACCTAGCAGGAAGAGCCTAGTCTCTAAGACGTAAAAACGCCAGGCTTTCCCAGACGTTCTAAGTTCCCGACAGGGCAGTGTGTCTCCTTGCACTTTCTGAGCCTTGCAAGCACACTCTTAGGCCATTCCACAACTGCCCATGAGGAAGCAGGCTGCGGGAGTGTGTCTGAGAGTGCTAGGTACCGTACTGTGGTCACCTAGTTGAGGTGACATTCTACTGCAATGGGTCTCTGGTGAGGAGTTGCAAGCCACCTGCTTGCTTCAGAAATTCCAAAGGGTGGATCTAACCTAGCACTGTCAGAAGTGAGAAAACAGCTATTGGGTGGATTTTGAAGCAGGCCACCCCCTTTAGGGCCCCAAGAGAAAAATGCTAATTTTGTCATCCAGGTATGATATCCATGTTGACACCCATGATGTGTCCATGCAGTTTTCAATAAATTTCCAGACAGACCTAGGCTCACTGCATCTCTCCTCCAGAGAAAACATGATGTAACAGACGTTTGGATGTTGGTGTGCCTTTCCCTGTGAATGTGGGGACCTTCCCTACAGACTCAGGCTCAGGAAAATTTGAAAGTGATAAATGACCTCCAGCAAGCACTTTCCACCAGTGTGTGTCACTCAACACACAGTATGCTGGGAAAGCTATATTCCTTCAAGGAAGGAAAGGCATCAATATAGAGTGTGTTTTCAGGCCTCTATCTAGCATAAACTGTTTCACTTCTAAAACATGGGACCTCCAGGCTTGCCCAGAGGACCTAACTTCCAGAGTCAGCTCAGGGTGTCTCCCTGCTGGTTCCAAACCTTAAAAAAACATTCCTAGGCCACACCACAACTGCCCATGAGGAAGCAGGCTGTGGGATAGTGTCTGAAAGTGCTGGGTGCCATACTGAGGTCTCCTAGTCGAGGTGTCATTCCACCACAAATGGACCCATGGTGAGGAGTTGCAAGCCACCTGCTTGTTTCAGAAATGCCATAGGATGGCACAAAACTAGCCATATAGGAAGTGAGAATTCAGCAATTGGATTAATTTTCAAGCAGTTGCTAGGCCACCCCACTTAGGGCCCATCAAGATAAGAATGCACATTTTGTCATTAAGGTCTGATATCCAGGTTGACACTCATGGTGTGTCCCCACAATTTCCAAGAAATTTCCAGACAGACCTAGGCTCACTTGATGTCTCCTACAGAGAAAATGTGATGGAACAGCTGTTTGGATGTTGCTTTACCTTTCCATGAGAGTGTGTGTACCTTCTCTATGGTCTCAGCCTCAAAGGAAATTGCAACTGAAAAAAGACCTCCAAGCAAGGGATTCAAAGCAATGGAAGACTGTGAGCACGCAGAGAGCTGTGAACACTTTCTTCCTTCGTGGAAGGAAAGGCATCAACAGAGAGAGTGTTTTCAAGCCTCTATCTAGAAGGAATTCTCTAGTTTCTAAGATGTGAGAGCTCAGGCCTGCCCTGAGGCACTAACTTCCAGAGTCAGGGCAATGTTTATCTGCACTTTCCAAACCTCGTAACCATATTCACAGGCCATTCGGTGACTGCCCATGAGGAAGCAGGCTGCGGGCGTGTGTCTGAAAGTGCTGGGTGCCATATGGTGGTCACGTACTTGAGGTGACATTCCACTGCAAATGGCCCTGCGCAAGGAGTTGTGAGCTGCCCGCTTCCTTAAGAAATCACAAAAGGTGGACCAAAGCTAGTGCTGCTGTAAGTTAGAAAACAACTACTGGATGGATTTTCAATCAGTTACTAGGCCACCCTGCTTTAGAGCGCACTGAGAGAAAAAAGGGAATTTTGCCACCAAGATCCAGTGTCCAGATTCACACTCAGGTTGTGAACTCACAGCATCCAAGAATTTTCCAGACAGATCACTGAATTTCTCCTACAGAAAAAAAGTGATGGAATAGACGTTTGGGGGTTGGTTTACCTTTGCTTGTGAGTGTGGAGACCTTCCCTACAGTCTCAGCCTCAGGGGGACTTTTGAATAACAAATGACCTGCAAGAAAGACCTTTCCAGCAGTGTGTGTCACTCAGCACACAGTATGCTGGGAAAGCTATCTTCCTTTGAGGAAGGAAAGACATCAACAGAGAGTGTGTTTTCAGGTCTCTACCTTACAGGGACTGTTTAGCTTCTAAGACATGAGACCTTCAAGCTGGTCCAGCGGTCCTAACTTCCAGTGTCAGGGTAGTGTGTCTCCCTAGAGTTTCTGAGCCTTGCTAACTCATTCCTAGGCCATTTCATGACTGCCCATGAGGAAACAGGCTGCGGGAGGGTGTCTGAAAGTGCTAGGTGCCATACTGTGGTCACCTAGTTGAGGTGACATTCCACTGCAAATTGGCCTGCAGTGAGGAGTTGCGAGCAGCCAGCTTGCTTAAGAAATCAAAAAGGGTGGAGCAAACCTAGCACTGTCAGAAGTAAGACAACAGCAGCAGGATGGATTTTCAAGCAGTTGCTAGGCTGCCCCGCTTTAGGGGTCACCGAGCCAAAAATGCGAATTATGCCACCAAGGTCTGCTATCCAGGTTCACACTCAGGATGTGTCCCCACAGGATCCAACAGTTTTCCAGATGGACCTAGGCTCACTAGGTCTCTCCTACAGAGAATACATGATGGAACAGACTTTTGAATGTTGGTTTGCCTTTCTGTGTGACTTTCAGGCCCTTCCCTACTGTCACACCCTCAGAGCATATTATGATTGAAAAATGAACTCCAAGCAAGCACTTTCAAGCACTGTGTGACTCTCAGCACTCAGAATGCTGAGAAAGCTATCTTCCTTCATAGAAGGAAAGGCATCTAGAGAGCGTGTGTTTTCAGTCCTCTCTCTAGGAGGAACAGTTGAGCTTCTAAGATGTGAGACCTCCAGATTTGCCCAGAGGACCTAACTTCCAGACTCAGGGCAATTTGTCTCCCTGCACTTTTTGAGCCTTGTAAACACATTCCTAGGCCACACCATGACTGCCCATGAGGAAGCAGGCTTCGGGAGTGTATCTGAAACTGGTGGGTGCCATACTGTGGTCACCTAGCTGAGGTTGCATTCCACTGCAAATGGGCCGATGGTAAGGAGTTGCGATACACCCATTTCCTTAAGAAATCCCAAAGGGTGGACCAAAGCTACTGCTGTCAGAAGTGAGAAAACAGCATTTAGATGGATTTTAAAGCAATTGCTAAGATGGCCCCCTTCAGGGCCTACTGAGAGAAAAACGGGAATCTTGAAATCCAGGTCCAGTATCCAGGTTGACACTCAAGGTGTGTCCCTATAGAATCCAAGAATTTTCCATACAGACCTATGCTCACTGGACCTCCCCTACAGAGAAACCATGATGGAACAGGTGTTCCAACAGATATTGGTTTGCCTTTCCCTGTGAGTGTGGGTTCCTTCTCTATGGTCTCAGGCTCATGGGAAACTGTGAGTAAAAACGAACTTGAAGCAAGCACTTTCCAGCAGTGTGTGTCACTCAGCACACAGTATGCTGGGAACGATATCTTCCGTCAAGGAAGGAAAGGCATCAATAGAGAGTGCGTTTTCAGGCCTCTATCTATCAGGAACTGTTTAGCTTCAAAGGCATAAGACCTCCAGGCCTGCCAAAAAGGGCTAACCTCCAGAGTCAGGGCAGAGTGTCTGCCTGCACTTTCCGAGCCTAACCCCATTCCTAGGCCACGTGGTGACTGCCCATGAAGAAGCTGGCTGCGGGAGTGTGTCTGAAAGTGCTGGATGCCATTCTGTGGTCACCAGGTGAAGGTGACATTCCACTGCAAAGGGGCCCAGAGCAAGGGCTTGGGATCTGCCCACATCCTTAAGAAATCCCAAAGGGTACACCAAAGCTAGTGCTGTCATAAGTAAAAAAACAGCAATTGGATGGATTTTCAGGCAGTTGCTAGGCCACACCACTTTAAGGCCCACTGAGAGGAATATGGGAATTTGCCACAAAAGTCCAGTATTCAAGTTCACACTCAGTTTGTGTACCTGCATGATCCAAGAATTTTCCAGACTGACCTAGGCTCAGTGGATCACTCCTACAGGAAAACGTGATGGAGCAGACATTTTGATGTTGGTTTGCCTTTCCCTGTGAGTGGGGGTACCTTCCCTAAGGTCTCAGTCTCAAGGGAAATTTGGACTGAAAATAACCTCCAAGAAAATGCTTTCAAGCAGTGTGAGACTCTCGACACACAGAATGCTGAGAAAGCTATCTTCCTTCATGGAAGGAAAGTCATCAACAGAGAGTGTGTTTTCAGGCCTCTATCTAGCAGGAATAGTCTAGTTTCTCTGACGTGAGACCTCCAGGCTTGACCAGAGATCCTAACTTACAAAGTCGGCACTGTGTCTCCTTGTACTTTCTGAGCCTTGCAAACACATTCCTAGACCCTCTGTGACTACCCATGAGGAAGCAATTTGCATTAGTGTTTCTGAGTGTGCTGGGGGCCATACTGTGGTCACATAGTTGACGTGACATTCCACTGCAAACGGGCCCACACCAAGGAGATGTGAGCTGCTCGCTTGCTTCAAAATGCCAAAGGGTTGAGTAAAGCTAGCACCGTCAGAAGTGAGAAAACAGCAATTGGATGGATTTTCAAGCAGTTGCTAGGCGGCCCCGCTATAGGCCCCACTGAGAGAAAAATGCAAATTTTGTCATTGAGGTCCTATATCCAGGTTGACAGCCATGGTGTGTCCCCACAGTTTCCCAGAAATTTTTAGACAGGCCTGGGCTCTCTGAATTTGTCCTCCAGGGAAAACATGATGGAACAGACATTTGGATCTTGGTTTGCCATTCCCTGTGAGTATGGGGACCTTTGCTATGGTCTCAGGCTCAGGGGAATTTGTGAGTGAAAGAAGACCTGCAAGCAAGTGTTTTCAAGCAGTGAGTGTCACTCAGCCCACAGTATAATGGGAAAGCTATCTTCCTTCAAGGAAGGTAAGGCGTCAACAAAGAGTGTGTTTTTAGAACTCTATCTTGCCGGAACTGTTTAACTTCTAACACTTGAGACCTCCAGGCGTGCCCAGAGGACCTAACTTCCAGAGTCAGGGCAGTGTGTCTCCATGGAAGTTTCCAAGCCTTGCAAAACATTCCTAGACCATTCCGTGACTCTCCTTGAGGAATCAGGCTGTGGAAGTATGTCTGACAGTGCTGGGTGCCATACTGTGGCCACCTGTTGAGGTGACATTCCACTGCTAATGGGCCCACAGTGAGGACTTGCCAGCTGGTGGCTGCATCAGAAATCAAAAAGAGTGGAGCAAGCCTAGTGATTTCAGAAGTAAGAAAACCTCAATAGGATGGATTTTGAAGCAGTTGCTAGGCCACCCCGCTTTAGGGCCTGCTGAGAGAAAAATGAGAATTTTGCAACCAAGGTCTGGTACCTAGGTTCACACTCAGGGTTTTCCCCCACATTTTCCAAGAAATTTCCAGACAGACTTAGGCTCACTGGATTTCTCCTAAGAGAAAACGTGATGGAGTAAACGTTTGGATGTTGGTTTGCATTTCCCTATGTTGTGGGGACCTTTCCTACAGTCAGAGCCTCAGGGGAAATTTCCACTGAAAAATGACCTGCAAGCAAGCATGTTCAAGCAGAGTGTGACTCTCAGGATATAGAATGCTGGGAAAAATATGTTTCCTCGAGGAAGGAAAATCAGCTAAAGAGAGTGTTTTCAGAGCTCTATCTATTAGGAACTGTGTAGTTTTTAGACATGAGACCTCCAGATTTGTCTAGAGGATCTAACTTCCAGAGTCAGCGCAGGGTGTCTCCCTGCATGTTTTGAACCTTGGAAACACATTGCTAAGCCATTCTACAACTACACATGAGGAAGCATGCTGCAGGAGTGTGAGTGTTTTGGGTGCCATACTGTAGTCACCTAGTTGAGGTGACATTCCACTGCAAATGAGCTGGCGGTGAGTAGTTGGGAGCTGCCCACTTGCTTGAGATATCCCAAATGGTGGAGCAAAGCTAGTACTGTCAGCAGTGAGAAAACAGCAATTGGAGGGATTTTCGAGTAGTTCATAGGCTGCACCACTCTAGGTCCCACCAAGAGAAAAATGCGAAATTTTCCTTCAAGCTTCAATATCCAGGTTAACACTTATGGTGTGTCCCCGTGGTTTCTAAGAAATTTCCAGTCAGACCTAGGCTCACTGGAGCTCTCCTACAGAGAAAACATGATGGAACTGATGTTTGGATGTTGGCTTACCTTTCATTGTGAATGTGGGGAACTTCACTATGTTCTTAGACTCAGGGGAAACTGCAAGTGAAAAATGACCTCCAAGCAAGCGTTTTCCAATTTTGGGTGTCACTCAGCAACCAGTAAGTTGGGAAAGCTATCTTCCTTTGAGGAAAGAAAGGCATCAACAGAGAGTGTGTTTTCATGCCTCCAAGGTGATGGAATTCCAGTTGAGCTATTTCAAATCCTGAAAGATGATGCTGTGAAAGTGCTGCACTCAATATGCCAGCAAATTTGGAAAACTCAGCAGTGGCCACAGGACTGGAAAAGGTCAGTTTTCATTCCAATCCCTAAGAAAGGCAATCCCAAA
This sequence comes from Cervus elaphus, assembly GCF_910594005.1. Classification (NCBI taxonomy): domain Eukaryota; kingdom Metazoa; phylum Chordata; class Mammalia; order Artiodactyla; family Cervidae; genus Cervus; species Cervus elaphus. The sequence goes on along the minus strand of NC_057837.1, from coordinate 46,861,457 downwards.
GAATGCTCAAACTACCTCACAATTGCACTCATCTCACACGCTAGTAAAGTAATGCTCAAAAGTCTCCAAGCCAGGCTTCAACAATATGTGAACCGTGAACCGTGAACTTCCAGATGTTCAAGCTGGTTTTAGAAAAGGCAGAGGAACCAGAAATCAAATTGCCAACATCCGCTGGATCATCAAAAAAGCAAGAGAGTTCCAGAAAAACATCTATTTCTGCTTTATTGACTTTGTCAAAGCCTTTGACTGTGGCGATCACAATAAACTGTGGAAAATTCTGAAACAGATGGGAATACCAGACCACCTGATCTGCCTCTTGAGAAACCTGTCTGCAGGTCAGGAAGCAACAGTTAGAACTGGACATGAAACAACAGACTGGTTCCAAATAGGAAAAGGAGTACGTCAAGGCTGTATATTGTCACCCTGCTGATTTAACTTATGTGCAGAGTATATCATGAGAAACGCTGGTCTGGAAGATGCGCAAACTGGAATCAAGATTTCCAGGAGAAATATCAATAACCTCAGATATACAGATGACACCACCCTTATGGCAGAAAGTGAAGAGGAACTAAAAAGCCTCTTGATGAAAGTGAAGGAAGAAAGTAAAAAGTTAGTTTAAAGTTCAACACTCAGAAAACTAAGATCATGGCATTTGGTCCCATCACTTCATGGGAAATAGATGGGGAAATAGTGGAAACAGTGTCAGACTTTATTTTTTGGGCTCCAAAATCACTGCAGATGGTGATTGCAGCCTTGAAATTAAAAGATGCTTACTCCTTGGAAGGAAAGTTATGACCAACCTAGATAGCATATTAAAAAGCAGAGACATTACTTTGCCAACAAAGGTCCATCTAGTTAAGGCTATGGTTTTTCCAGTGGTCTTGTATGGATGTGAGAGTTGGACTGTGAAGAAGGCTGAGCGCCGAAAAATTGATGCTTTTGAACTGTGGTGTTGGAGAAGACTCTTGAGAGTCCCTTGGACTGTAAGGAGATCCAACCAGTCCATCCTAAAGGAGGTAAGTCCTGGGTGTTCGTTGGAAGGACTGATGTTGAAGCTGAAACTCCAATACTTTGGCCACCTCGTGGGAAGAATTGACTCATTGGAAAAGACCCTGATGCTGGGATGGATTGGGGGCAGGAGGAGAAGGGGATGACAGAGGATGAGATGGCTGGATGGCATCACCAACTCCATGGACATGAGTTTGAGTAATCTCCGGGAGTTGGTGATGGACAGGGAGGCCTGGCATGCTGCAATTCATGGGGTCACAAAGAGTCGGACATGACTGAGCGACTGAACTGAACTGGACTGAACTGATCTAGCAGGAACTGTTTTGCTTCTAAGACATGAGACCTCCAGGCTTGCACAGAGGACCTAAATTCCAGAGTCAGCGCCATGTGTCTCCCTGCACTTTCCAAGACTTGTAAACAAATTCCTAGGCCATGCCGTAACTGTGCATTTGGAAGCCAGCTGCGGGAGTGTGTCTGAGAGTGCTGGGTGCCATACTGTGGTCACCTAATCGAAGTTACATTACACTTCAAATGGGTCCATGGCGAGGAGTTGCAAGCCGCCTGCTTGCTTCATAAATGCCAAAGGATGGAGCAAAGCTAGGGTTTCCAGAATTGAGAAAACAGCAATTGGATGGAAGATCAAGCAGTTGCTAGGCCACCCCTCTTTAGGGCCAACCAAGAGAAAAATGCGAATTTTGCCATCAAGGTCAGATATACAGGTTGACACCCATGGTATGTCCGCACACTTTCCAAGAAAAATCTAGACAGACCTAGGCTCACTGGATCTCTCCAACAGAGAAAAGTTGATGGAACAGATGTTTCTATGTTGTTTTGCCTGTCCCTGTGAGTGTGGAGACCTTCCTTATGGTCTCAGGCTCAGGAGAAATTGTGAGTCAAAAATGACCTCCAAACAAGCCCTTTCCAGCAGTGTGTGTCACTCAGCACACAATATGCTGAGAAAGCTATCTTCTTTGAGGAAGTTAAGGCATCAACAGAGAGTGTGTTTCCAGGCCTCTATCTAGCAGGAATTGTTTAGCTTCCAATACATGAGATCTCCAGGTTTGCCCAGAGGACCTAACTTCCTGAGTCAGGGCAGGATGTCTCCCTGCACTTGTCAAGGTGACATTCCACTGCATATGGGCCCACGGCAAGGAGTTGGGAGCCCTCCGCTTGCTTCAGAAATCCCAAAGGGTGGAGCAAAGCTAACACTGTCAGAAGTAAAAAAAAAAAAAAAAAAAAAAACCAAAAAAACAGCAATTGGATTGAGTTTCAAACAGTTTCTAGGCCACACCACTTTAGGGCCCACTCAGAGAAAAATGCTAATTTTGCCACTATGGTCAGATATCCAGGATCACACTCAGGGTATGTCCATGAAGGATCCAAGAATTTACATAACGGACCTACGCATACCAGATCTCTTCTACAGGGAATACTTGTGGGACAGATGTTTGGATGTTGGTTTGCCTTTCTGTGTGAGTTTGGGGCACTTCTGTACTGTCACTCAGAAGGATATTACTAATGAAAAATGACCTCCAAGCACTTTCAAGCAGTGTGTGACTCTCAGCTCTCAGAATGCTGGGAAAGCTATCTTCCTTCAAGGAAGGAAAGGCATCTAGAGAGAGTATGTTTTCAAGCCTCTATCTAGCAGGGAATGGTTGAGCTTCTAAGACGTGAGAACTCCAGGTTTGCTCAGAGGACCTATATTCCAAAGTCAGGGCAGTGTGTCTCCCTGCACTTTCTGAACTTTGCAAACACAAGCCTAGTTCTTACCAGGACTGACCAATGAGGAAGTAGGCTGCAGGAGTGGGTTTGGGAGTGCTGGAGGCCGTACTCCAAAGGAGGAGACATTGCACTTGAAATGTGCCAGCAGCTAGGCATTGCAAGCTGCCTGCTTGCTCCAGAAATCACAAAGGATGGACCAAAGCTATCACTGTCAGAAGTAAGAAAGCAGCAATTGGATGGATTTTCAAACAGTTGCTAGGATGCACCTTTTCAGGATCAACCAAGAGAAAAATGCAAATTTTACCACCAAGGTCTGGTATCCACGTTCACACTCAGGTTGTTTCCCCATAGTATCCAAGCATGTTCCAAACAGACCTAGGCTCTCAGGATCTCTCATACAGAGAAAACCTGATCGAACAACCTTTGAGTGTTGGTTTGCATCTCCATGGGAGTGTGGAGGCCTTCCCTATGGCCACACTATCAGGGTCAATTGATACCAAAAAATGACCTCCAAGGAAGCATTTTTGAGCAGTATGTGACTCTCAGCACACAGAATGCTGGTAAAGGTATGTTCCTTTGAGAAATGAAAGCCACTAAAAGAGAGGGTGTTTTCAAGCCTCTATCTGTCATGAACAGGCTAGAGTCAGGTCAGTGTGTTTCCCTACACTTTCTGCGCCTTGTAAACACATCCCCAGGTCATACAGGGAGTACCCATGAGGAAAGGGCTGCTGAAGTGTGTCTGGGAGTGCTGGGTTACATACTGTGGTTACTCAGACGACGTGACATTCCACTGGAAATAGGCTAGTGGCTAGGAGTTTTGAGACAAATGCTTGCTTCAGAAATCCCAAAGAGTAGACCAAAGCTATCACTGTCAGAAGTAAGAAAACAGCAATGAAATGGATTTTCAATCAGTTGCTAAGCCACACCCTGTTTAGGCCAACTGAGATAAAATTTCAAATTGTGCCACCAAAGTCCGGTGTCCAGGTTCACATTCAGTTTGTCTCCCCACCAGTATGCAAGAATTTTACAAAGACATGTAGGCTTCCCAGATCTCTCCAACAGAGAAGACCTGACGGAACAGACGCTTGGATGTTGGCTTGCTTTTCACAGTGAGTGTGTGGCCGACTCTAAGGTCACAGCCTCAGGGGAAATTGGGACTGAAAAATGACCTCAAAGCAAGGCTTTCAAGCAGTGTGTGAATCTCAGCACACAGAATTCTGGGAAAGCATTCTTCCTTCGAGGAAGGAAAGGCATCAGCAGAGAGTGTGTTTTCAGGCCTCTATCGAGCAGGAACTGTTTAGCTTCTAGGACGTGAGACCTCCAGGCTTTCCTAGAGGACCTAATTTCCAGAGTCAGGGCAGTGTGTCTCCCTGCAGTTTCCCAGCCATGTAACCACATTAATAGGCCAAACTGCAACTTCCCATGAGGAAGCAGACTGCAGGAGTGTCTGAGAGTTCTGAGTGTCATACTATGGTCACCTAATCGAGGTGACATTCCACTCCAAATGGGCCTGCCACAAGGTGTTGTGAGCTACCAGCTTGCTTAAGAAATCCCAAAGGGCAGAGCAAAGCTAGCACTCTCAACAGAAAGAAAGCAGCAACTGGATGGATTTTCAAGCAGTTGCTAGGTCACACCTCTTTAAAGTCCACCAAGAAAAAAATGGGAATTTTGTCACCAAGGTCCAACATTCAGGTTCACACTGCAGGATCCAAGGCTGTCCACACAGCCTAGGTTCACTGGATCTCCCCTATAGAAAAATGTGATGGAATGGACATTTATGTTGGTTTGCCTTTCCCTATCAGTGTGAGGACCTCCCCTATGGTCTCTGGCTCAGGGAAAATTGCAGGTGGAAAAAGACCTGCAAGCAGGCACTTTCAAGCAGTTAGTGTCACTCAGCACACAGTATGCTAGGAGAGCTATCTTCCTTCGAGGAAGGAAAGGCATCAACAGAGAGTGTGTTTTTAGAACTCCATCTTGCATGAACTGCTTAGCTTCTAAGGCATGAGACCTCCAGGCTTGTCAAGAGGATCTAAATTCCAGAGGCAGGGCAGATTGTCTGCCTGCACTTTCTGAGCCTTGAGAACACATTCCTAGGCCACACCATGACTTCCCATGAGGAAGTGGGCTACGGGAGTGTCTGAAAGTGCTGGGTGACATACTGTGGTCACCTAGTCGAGGTGACCTTCCGCCGAAAATGGCCCACAGTGATGAGTTGCAAGCCTCCCGCTTCCTTAAGAAATCCCAAAGGGTGGACCAAACCTAGCACTGTCAGAAGTGAGAAAACAACAATTGGATGGATTTTCAAGCAGTTGCTAGGCCGCCCTTCTATAGGGCCCACCAGGAAAAAAATGGAAACTTCGTCACCAAGGTCCAGTATCCAGGTTGATACTCAGTTTGTGTACCCACAGCATCCAAGAATTTTCCAGACAGACCTAGTCTTACTGGATTTCTCCTCCAAAGAAATGTGATGGAACAGATGTTTGGATTTTGGTTTGCCTTTCCCTTTGAGTGTGAGGACCTTCCCTATGGTCCCAGGCTCAGGCGAGATTGTGAGTGAAAGAAATATGCAAGCAAGTGCTTTCAAGCAGTGAGTGTCACTCAGCAAAGAGTATGCTGGGAAAGCTACCTTCCTTTGAGAAAGGAAACTCATCAACAGAGAGTGTTTTTAGAACTCTATCTTGCAGGAACTGTTTAGCTTCTAAGACATGAGACCTCCAGGCTTGACCAGAGGGTCTAACTTCCAGAGCCAGGGTAGTGTGTCTGCCTGTACTTTCCGAGCCTTGTAAACACATTCCTAGGCCACACCATGACTGCCCATGAGGAAGAAGGCTGCGGGAGTTTGTCTGAAAGTGCTGGGTGACATACTGTGGTCACCAGTTCGAGTTGACATTCATTGCAAAGGGGCCCATGGCAAGGAGTTGTGATCCATCCATTTCCTTAAGAAATTCCAAAGTGAAGACAAAGCTAGTGCTGTCAGAAGTAAGAAAACAGCAAATGGATGGATTTTCAAGCAGTTGCTAAACCTCCCCACTTTAGCGTCCATAAAGAGAAAAATGGGAATTTTGCCATGGTCTGGTATCCAGGTTCACACTCAGGATGTGTCCCCACAGGTTCTAAAAATTTTTCATACAAACCTAGTCTCACTAGACCTCTCCTACAGAGAAACCATGACGGAAGAGACATTTGGATGTTGGTTTTCCTTTCCCTGTGAGTGTGGGGACTTTCCCTAAGGTCTCAGTCTCAAGGGAAACTGTGACTCAAAAATGACCTTCAAGCAAGGGCTTTCAAGCACTGTGAGACTCTCAGCACACAGAATGCTGGGAAAGCTATCTTCATTTGTGGAAGGAAAGGGGTCAACAGAGAGTGTGTTTTTAGACTTCAATCTAGCAAGAACTGTTTAGCTTCTAAGGTGTGAGACTTCCAGGCTTGCCAAGAGAAGCTAATTCCAGAGTCAGGGCAGATTGTCTGCATGCTCTTCCGAGCCTTGTGAACACATTCCTAGGCCACACCATGACTGCCCATGAGGAAGCCGGCTGCAGGAGTGTGTCTGAAAGTGATGGGTGCCATATTGTGGTCACCTAGTCAAGGTGACATTCCACCGACATTCCACTGACATTCCACATGGCCCGTGGTGACAAGCAGCAAGCCACCCGCTTCCTTAAGAAATCCCAAAGGGTGGATCAAACCTAGCACTGTCAGAAGTGAGAAAAGAGCAATTGGATGGATTTTCAAGCAGTTGCTAGGCCGCCCCGCTATAAGGCCCACCAAGAGAAAAATGGGAATTTTGCCACCAAGTTCCATTCCAAGTTCACACTCAGTTTGTGTCCCCGTAGTATCCAAGAATTTTCCAGACAGACCTAGGCTCACTGGATCTCTCCTACAGAGAAAACGTGATGGAACAGATGTTTTCATTTTGGTTTGTCTTTCCCTGTTAGTGTGGGGACCTTCCCTGCGGTCTCAGGCCCAGGGGAAATTGTGAGTGAAAAGAAAAGTGCAAGCAAGCGCTTTCAAGCAGTGAGTGTCACTCAGCACAGAGTATCCTGGGAAAGCTATCTTCTTTCAAGGAAGGAAAGGCAACAACAGAGAGTGTGTTTTTAGAACTCTATCTTGCAGGAACTGTTTAGCTTCTAAGATGTGAAAACTCCGTGCTTGCCCAAAGACCTAAGTTCCAGAGATAGGGCAGTATATTTCCCTGCACTTTCCAAGGTTTGTAAACACATTCCTAGGCCACACTGCAACTGACTATGAGGAAGTTGGATGTGGGAGTGTGTCTGAAAGTGCTGGCTGCCATACTGTGGTCACCAGGTCCAGGTGACATTCCACTGCAAACTGGCCTGCACTAAGGAGTAGTGATCCCCCACTTCCTTAAGAAATCCCAAAGGGAAGATCAAAGCTAACTCTATCAGAAAAAAAAAAAAAAAAAAAAAACAGCAAAAGAATGGATTTTTAAGCAGTTGCTAGGCTGCCCAGCTTTAGGGGCCACCAAGAGAAAAATGGGAATTTTGCAACTATGGTCCAGTATCCAGGTTCACACTCAGGCTGTGTCCCTGCAGGACCCAAAAATTTTCCAGACAGACCTAGGCTCACTGGACTTCTACAGAGAAACCCTGATGCACCAGACATTTGGATGTTGGTTTGCCTTTCCCTGTGATTGTGGGGACCTTCCCTACGGTCTCAGTCTCAGGGGAAATTGCAACTGAAAAATGACCTCCAAGCTAGCACTTTCCAGCAGTGTATGTCACACAGCACACAGAATGCTGGGAAAGCTATCTTCCTTCAAGGAAGGAAAGGCATCAACGAAGAGTGTGATTTCAGGCCTCTACCTAGCAGGAACTGTTTAGCTTCCAAGACACGAGACCTCCAGGCTTGCCCATAGAACCTAACTTCCAGAGTCGGGTTAGTATGTCTCCCTTCACTATCCAAGCCTTGTTAGGACAATCTTAGGCCACTTCGAGAATGCCCATGAGGAAGTAGGCTGCAGGATTGTGTCTGAGAATACTGGGTGCCATACTGTTTTCACCTAATCAAGGTGACATTTCACTGCAAACAGACCCATGGCGAGGAGTTGTGAGCCACTCGCTTGCTTCAGAAATGCCAAAGGGTGGAGCAAAGCTAACGTTGTCAGAAGTCAGAAAACAGCAATTGGACGGATTTTCAAGCAGTTGTGAGGCCACCCTGCTTTAGGGCCCAGTGAGAGAAAAATGGGAATTTTGCCACCAAGGTCCATTATGCAGGTTCACACTCAGAGTGTGTCCCCACAAATCCAAAAAATTTTCAGACAGACCTAGGTTCACTGGATCTCTCTTATAGAGAAATCGTGATGAAACAGACATTTGGATGTTGGTCTGCCTCTCCGTTTGAGTGTGGGGACCTTCCCTATGGTCTGAGCATCAAGATTGTGTCTGGGGTCGCTGGACGCCTTACTGTGGTTTCCCAGACGAAGTGATATTACACTGGAAATGGGCCTGGAGTTGCTCTGGGAGTGGTTAGGAGTTGCATGCCACCTGCTTGTGTCAGAAATCCCAAAGGGTGGGTCAAAGCTATCTCTGTAAGAAGGAAGAAAACAGCAATTTGATTGATTTTCAAGCAGATGCTACGGCACACAGTTTTAGGCCCAATCTAGCGAAAAAGGCGAATTTTGCCACCACAGTCCTGTCAGGTTCCAACACAAGTTGTGTCTCCACAGTATCCAAGAAATTTACAGACAAACCTAGGCTCTCTGGATCTCTCATAGAAAACGTGATGGAAAGGATGTTTGGGTGTTGGTTTCCCTTTCCCTGTGAGTGTGGTGGCCCTCCTTACATCAACATTTTTAGGGGAAATTGCTTCTGAAAAATGACCTCCAAGCAAGCGTTTACATGCAGTGTGTGACTGTCCGCACACAGAATGCTGGGAAAGCTGTGTTACTTCGAGGTGGAAAAGGCATCACTAGAGAGTATGTTTTCAGGCCTCTATCTAGCAGGAACTGTCTTGCTTCGAAGATGTGAGAGCTGCAGATTTACCCAGAGGACCTAACTACCAGAGACAGGGCAGTGTGTTTCCTTGCCCTTACGGGGCCTTGTAAACACATTCCTAGGTCATTCGGGGACTACCCATGAGGGAGAAGGCTGCAGGAGTGTGTCTGGGAGTGCTGGGTGCCATACTGTGGTTACCCAGAATAGGAGACTTTTCACTGGATATGGCTCAGTGGCTAGGAGTTGCAAGCCGCCTGCTTGCTTCAGAACTCTCAAAGGGTAGACCGAATCTCTCTCTGACAGATGGAAGAAAACAGCAATTGGATGGATTTTCAAGAAATTGCTAGGCCGCACAGTTTTAGGGCCCACCAGAGGAAAATGTGAATTTTGCCACCAAGGTCCTGGATCCAGGAACACACTCAGGATGTGTCCCCGTAGTAGAAAGAATTTGCCAGACAGACCTGGGCTCCTGGGATCTCTCCTACAGAGAAAATGTTATGGAATTGACGTTTGGATGTTGGTTTGCTTTTCCATGGGAGTGTGGAGGCCATCCCTATGGCCACACCATCAGGGTAAATTGTTACCAAAAATGACCTCCAAGGAAGCGTGTTTAAACAGTGTGTGATTCTCAGCACACAGAACTCTGGGAAAGCTATGTTCCTTCAAGGAAGGAAAGGCTTCAATAGAGAGTGTGTTTTCAGGCATCTATCTTTCAGGAACTCTCTAGTTTCTAAGATGTGAGACCTCTAGGCTTGCCTCGAGGACCTAACTTCCAGGGTCAGGGCAGTGTGTTTCCCTGTACTTTCTGCACCTTGAAAACACATTCCTAGGTCATACTGGGACTGTCCATGAGGAACTAGGCTGTGGGAGTGTGTCTGGGAGAGATGGGTGCCTTACTGTGTTTACCAGATGACGTGGAATTCACTGGAAATGGGCCAGAGGCTAGGAGTTGCGAGCCACCTCCTTGCTTCAGAAATCCAAAAGTGTGGAGTAAAGCTATCACTGTCAGAAGTAAGAACACAGCAATTGGATGGATTTTCAAGGAGTTGCTAGGCCCCACCGCTTTAGGGCCACCGAGGGAAAAGTGCAGATTTTGCCACCAAGTTCCCATATCCAGCTTCCCACACAGGGTGTGTCCCCGCAGGATCCAAGAACTTTCCAGACAGACCTAGGATCACTGGATCTCTCGTACAGAGAAAACATGATGGAACAGATGTTTGGATGTTGGTTTGCCTTTCCCTGTGAGTGTGGGGGCCTTCCCCATGGTCACACTCTGACTGGAAATGGTGACTGAAAAATGACCTCCAAGCAAGGGCATTCAAGTAGTGTGTGACTCTCAGCACAGAGAATGATGGGAAAGCTATCTTCCTTCCAGGAAGGAAAGGCATCAACAGAGAGTATGTTTTCAGGCCTCTATCTAGCAGGAACTGTCTAGTTTCCAAGATGTGAGACATCCAAGGTTGCACAGAGGACCTAAATTCCAGAGTCAGGGCAGTGTGTCTCCCTGCATGTTTGGAGCCTTGCAAACACATTCCTAAGCCATACCACGACTGCCCATGAGGAAGGAGGCTGCAGGAGTGTGGCTAAGAGTTCTGGGTGCCATTTTGTGGTCACCTTGTTGAAGTGACATCCATTGCAATTGGGCCCTTGGTGAGGAATGTGAGCTGACTGATGGCTTCAGAAATCCCAAAGGGTGAAGCGAAGCTAGCGCTGTCAGAAGTAAGAAAATAGCAATTGGATGGATTTTCGAGCAGTTGCTAGGCCTCACTACTTTAGGGCCCACCAAGAAAAATGCAAATTTTAACACCAAATTCCAGTATCCATGTTGACACTCATGGTGTGTCCCCACAGTTTCCAAGAAATTTCCAGACAGACCTATATTCACTGGATCTCTCCTACAGAGAAAATGTGATAGATTGGACATTTGGATGTTGGTTTTGCTTTCCCTGTGAGTGTGGGGTCTTCCCTATGGTCAAACCCTCAGCTGAAATTGCGACTGAAAAGTGATTTTCAAGCAAGCACTTTTAAGCTGTGTGTGACTCTCAGCACACAGAATGCAGGGATAGCTATTTTCCTTTGAGGAAAGAAATGCATTAACAGAGAGTGTGTTTTCAGGCCTCTATCTATCAAGAACTCTCTAGCTTCTAAGATGTGAGACTCCAGGTTTTCCCAGAGGACATAATTTCCACAGTGAGGGCACTGTGCTCCCCTGCACTGTCCGGGCATTTTAAACACATACCTAGGTCATACAGGGACCTCATGAGGAAGCAGGCTGTGGGAGTGTGTCTGGCAGTGTTGTGTTCCTTACTGTGGTCACCTGGTCAAGCTGACATTCCACTGCAAATGGGCCTGCAGTAAGGAGTTGCGAGCCATCCGCTTACTTCAGAAGTCCCAAAAGGTGGAGCAAAACTAGCACTGTCAGTAGTAAGAAAACAGCAATTGGATGGATTTTTCAAGGAGTTGCTAGGCTGTACCACATTAGGGCTCCCCAAGAGAAGAATGAGAATTTTGCCACCAAGGTCCGGTATCCAGTTTTACAATCAGGGTGTATCCCCACAGGATCCAATTTTCCAGAGAGACCTATGCTCATTGGATATCTCCTACAGAGAAACCGTGATGGAACAGATGTTTGGATGTTGGTTTGCCTTTCACTCACAGCCTCAGGGGAAATTGAGGCTGACAAATGACCTCCAAGCAAGTGCTTTCAAGCAGTGTGTGACTCTCGGCACACAGAATGCTGGGAAAGCTATCTTCCTTTGAGGAAGGAAAGGCATCAAAAGAGAGTGTGTTTTAAGGCCTCTATTGAGCAGGAACTGTCTAGTTTTTTTTTAATATAAATTTATTTTAATTGGAGGCTAATTACTTTACAATATTATAGTGGTTTGGCCATACGTTGACATGGATCCACCACAGTTGTACATGTGTTCCCCATCCTGAACCCCCCTCCCACCTCCCTCCCCATCCCATCCCTCTGGGTCATCCCAGCGCACCAGCCCTGAGCACCCTGTCTCATGCATCGAACCTGGACTGGTGATCCATTTCACATATGATAATGTACATGTTTCAATGCCATTCTCCCAAATCATCCTACCCCTACCCTCTCCCACAGAGTCCAAAAAACTGTTCTATACATCTGTGTCTCTTTTGCTGTCTTGCCTGTAGGGTTATCGTTACCACCTTTCTAAATTCCATATATATGCATTAGTATACTGTGTTGGTGTTTTTCTTTCTGGCTTACTTCACTCTGTATAATAGGCTCCAGTTTCATCCTCATTAGAACCTCATTAGAACTGATTCAAATGTATTCTTTTTAATGGCTGAGTAATATTCCATTGTGTATATGTACCACAGCTTTCTTATCCATTCATCTGCTGATGGACATCTAGGTTGCTTCCATGTCCTGGTTATTACAAACAGTGCTGGGATGAACATTGGGGTACACGTGTCTCTTTCAATTCTGGTTTCCTTGATGTGTATGCCCAGCAGTGGGATTGCTGGGTCATATGGCAGTTCTATTTCCAGTTTTTTAAGGAATCTTCACACTGTTCTCCATAGTGGCTGTACTAGTTTGCATTCCCACCAACAGTGTAAGAGGGTTCCCTTTTCTCCACACCCTCTCCAGCATTTATTGCTTCTAGTTTCTAAGGCATGAGACTGCTAGGTGTGCCTAGAGGCCCTAACTTCAGGAGTCAGGGCAGTGTGTCTCCCTGCACTTTCTGAGCCTTGCAAAGAGGTTCCTAGTACATACTGTGAATGCCCATGAAGAAGCAGGAAGCGAGAGTGTGTCTGAGAGTGCTGGGTGACATTCTGTGGTCACCTAGTCAAGAAGAGATTCCACTGTAAATTGGCCCCCTGCGAGGAGATAGGAGCCAAATGCTTGCTTCAGAAATCCTAAAGGGTGGAGGACCTAACTTCCAGAGTCAGGGCAGTGTGTTTCCCTGCACTTTTTGATCCTTGTAAACACATTCCTATAGCATACAGGTACTGCTCATGAAGCAGGCTGCAAGAGTGTGTCTGGGAGTGTTGGGTGCCATACAGTGCTTGCCCAGAACAGGTGACATTCCACTGCAACTGGGTCAGTGGTTAGGAATTGCGAGTCACTATCTTGCTTCAGAAATTCCAAAGGGAAGTCCAAAGCTAAAACTTTCAGAAGTAAGAAAGCAGCAATCAGATGGATTTTCAAGGAATTGCTAGGCTGCACCTTTTTAGGTCCAACCAAGAGAAAAATGTGAATTTTCCCAGCACATCTGGTATCCAGGTTCACACTCAGGATGTGTCCCCACAGTATCCTAGAACATTATAGACAGACCTAGGCTCTCTAGATCTCTCCTACAGAGAAAACGTAATGGAACAGATGCTTGGATGTTGGTTTATATTTCCCTGTGAATGTGGGTGCCTTCCCTATGTCCACACCAACAGCAGAAATTGTTAGTAAAAAATGACCTCCAAGGAAGTGTTTTCAAGCAATGTGTGACTCTCAACACACAGAATGTTTGGAAAGGTAAATTCCTTCAAAGAGGGATAGTTTTGAACAGAGAGTGTGTTTTCAGGCCTCTATCTATCAGGAACTGTCTAACTTCTAAGATGAGAGAACCAACCTCTGGGTTGGCCCAAAGGACTTAACTTCTAGAAACAAGGCAATGTGTTTCCTGGCAGTTTCCATGCCTTATAGATAGATTCTAGTTCATACCATGACTGACCATGAGGAAGCAGGCTGCAGGAGTGTGTTTGGGACTCCTGCATGCCATAATGTGGTTTCCAAGATGAGGTGACATGCCAGTGGACAAGGGCCAGTTGCTAGGTATCGCAAGCAAGTTGCTAGGTTCAGAAACCCATAAGAGTGGATCAAAGCTCTTGCAGCGAGAACTAAGAAAACAGAAATTATATGGATTTTCAGGCACATTCTGTGGCTACCCAGACAAGGTGACATTCCAAGGATATGGGCCACCTGCTTGGAATTGGGAGCCATCTACTTTTTTCAGAAAAACTTTAGGGTGAACCAAAACTATTGCTGTCAGAAATAAGAAAATAGCAATTGGATAGACTTTCAAGAAGAAGCTAGGCTGCCCCACTTTAGGACCCACCGAGAGAAAAGTAGGAATTTTGCCATGGTCCAGTATCCAGGTTCACACTCAAGGTGTGTCCCTGCAGGATCCAAAATTTTTCCAGACAGACCTAGGCTCACTGGATCTCTCCTACAGAGGAAACATGATGGAAAAGACATTTGGATATTGGTTGGCCTTTCCCTGTGACGGGGGGAGCCTTCCCTAAGGTCTTAGTCTCAAGAGAAATTGTGACTAAAAAGTGACCTCCAAACAAATGCTTTCAAGCAGTGTGAGTCTCTCAACACACAGAATGTTGGGAAAGCTATCTTCCTTTGTGGAAGCAAAGGAATCAACAGAGAGTGTGCTTTCAGGCCTCTATCTAGCAAAAACTATCTAGTTTCTAAGACGTGAGACCTCCAGGCTTGCCCAGAGGACCTAACAGCCCGAGTCAGGGCAGTGTGTCTCCAGCACTTTCTGAGCCTTGTAAACACATTCCTAGGCCACACCATGACTGCCCATGAGGAAGCAGGCTGCAGGAGTAGTTCTGAAAGTGCTGGGTGCCATACTGTCGTCACCAGGTTGAAGTGACTTTCCACTGCAAACGGGCCCATGTCAAGAGGTTGGGATCTGCCCACGTCCTTAAGAAATTTTGAAGGGTAGACCAAATCTAGTCCTGTCAGAAGTAAGAAAACAGCAATTGGATGGTTTTTCAAGCAGTTGCTAGGCCACACTGCTTTAGGGCCCACCAAGAGAAAACTGGGAATTTTGCCACCAAGATCCAATATCCAGGTTCACACTCAGGGTGTGTCCCTGCAGAATCCAAGAATTTTCCAGACAGACCTAGGCTCACAGGATCTCTCCACAGAGAAAACGTGATAGAACAGATGTTTGGATATTGGTTTGCCTTTCCCTGTGAGTGTGGATTCCTTCATATGGTCTCAGGCCAGGGGAGATTGTCAGTGAAAAAAGACCTACAAAACAAGCGCTTTCTAGCAGTGAGTGTCACTCAGCACACAGTATACTGGGAGAGCTATCTTCCTTTGAAGAAGGAAAGGCATCAACAGTGAGTGTGTTTTTAGAACTCTACCACAATCTTGTCTAACTCAATGAAACTAAGCCATGCCGTGTGGGGCCACCCAAGACGGTCAGGTCATGGTGGAGAGGTCAGACAGAATGTGGTCCACTGGAGAAGGGAATGGCAAACCACTTCAGTATTCTTGCCTTGAGAACCCCATGAACAGTATGAGAAGGCAAAATGATAGGATACTGAAAGAGGAACTCCCCAGGTCGGTAGGTGCCCAATATGCTACTGGAGATCAGTGGAGAAATAACTCTAGAAAGAATGAAGGGATGGAACCAAAGCAAAAACAATACCCAGTTGTGGATGGGACTGGTGATAGAAGCAAGGTCCCATGCTATAAACAGCAATATTGCATAAGAACCTGGAATGTTAGGTCCATGAATCAAGGCAAATTGGAGGTGGTCAAACAGGAGATGGCAAGAGTAAATGTCGACATTCTAGGAATCAGCAAACTAAAATGGACTGGAATGGGTGAATTTAACTCAGATGACCATTATATCTACTACTGTGGGCAGGAATCCCTTAGAAGAAATGGAGTAGCCATTATAGTCAACAAAAGAATCCGAAATGCAGTACTTGGATACAATCTTAAAAACGACAGAATGATCTCTGTTCATTTCCAAGGCAAACCATTCAATATCACGGTAATCCAAGCCTATGCCCCAACCAGTAACACTGAAAAAGCTGAATTTGAATGGTTCTATGAAGACCTGCAAGACCTTTTAGAACTAACACCCAAAAAAGATGTCCTTTTCATTATAGGGGACAGGAATGCAAAAGTAGGAAGTCAAGAAACACCTGGAGTAACAGGCAAATTTAGCCTTGGAGTACGGAATGAAGCAGGGCAAAGGCTAATAGAGTTTTGCCAAGAGAACGCACTGGGCATAGCAAACACCCTCTTCCAACAACACAAGAGAAGACTCTACACATGGACATCACCAGATGGTCAACACCAAAATCAAATTGATTATATTCTTTGCAGCCAAAGATGGAGAAGCTCTATACAGTCAGCAAAAACAAGACCGGGAGCTGACTGTGGCTCAGATCATGAACTCCTTATTGCCAAATTCAGACTTAAACTGAAGAAAGTAGGGAAAACCACTAGACCATTCAGGTATGACCTAAATCAAATCCCTTGTGCCTATACAGTGGAAGTGAGAAATAGATTTAAGGGACTAGATCTGATAGAGAGCCTGATGAACTATGGATGGAGGTTCGTGACATTGCACAGGAGACAGGCATCGAGACCATCCCCATGGAAAAGAAATGCAAAAAGGCAAAATGGTTGCCTGAGGAGGCCTTACAAATAGCTGTGAAATGAAGAGAAGCAAAAAGCAAAGGAGAAAAGGAAAGATATTCCCATTTGGATGCAGAGTTCCAAAGAATAGCCAGGAGAGATAAGAAAGCTTTCCTCAGTGATCAGTGCAAAGAAATAGAGGGAAACAACAGAATGGGAAAGACCAGAGATCTCTTCAAGAAAATTAGAGATACCAAGGGAACGTTTGATGCAAAAATGGGCTCAATAAAGGATAGAAATTGTATGGACCTAACAGAAGCAGAAGATATTAAGAAGAGGTGGCAAGAATACGCAGAAGAACTGTACAAAAAAAGATCTTCATGACCCAGATAATCACAATGGTGTGATCAATCACCTAGAGCCAGACATCCTGGAATGTGAAGTCAAATGGGCCTTAGAAAGCATCACTATGAACAAAGCTAGTGGATGTGATGGAATTCTAGTTGAGCTATTTCAAATCCTGAAAGATGATGCTGTGAAAGTGCTGCACTCAATATGCCAGCAAATTTGGAAAACTCAACAGTGGCCACAGGACTGGAAAAGGTCAGTTTTCATTCCAATACCTAAGAAAGGCAATCCCAAAGAATGCTCAAACTACCACACAATTGCACTCATCTCACACACTAGTAAGGTAATGCTCAAAGTCTCCAAGCCAGGCTTCAGCAATATATGAACCGAGAACTTCCGGATGTTCAAGCTGGTTTTAGAAAAGGCAGAGGAACCGGAGATCAAGTTGCCAATATCCACTGGATCATCGAAAAAGCAAGAGAGTTCCAGAAAAACATCTATTTCTGCTTTATTGACTTTGTCAAAGCCTTTGACTGTGGCGATCACAATAAACTGTGGAAAATTCTGAAGGAGATGGGAATACCAGACCACCTGACCTGCCTCTTGAGAAACCTGTCTGCAGGTTAGGAAGCAACAGTTAGAACTGGACATGGAACAACAGACTGGTTCCAAATAGGAAAAGGAGTACGTCAAGGCTGTATATTGTCACCCTGCTTATTTAACTTATATGCAAAATACATCATGGAAAATGATGGTCTGGAAGAAGCACAAACTGGAATCAAGATTGCCAGGAGAAATATCAATAACCTCAGATATACAGATGACACCACCCTGATGGCAGAAAGTGAAGAGGAACTAAAAAGCCTCTTGATGAAAGTGAAAGAGGAGAGTGGAAAAGTTGGCTTAAAGCTTAACATTCAGAAAACTAAGATCATGGCATTTGGTCCCATCACTTCATGGGAAATAGATGAGGAAACAGTGGAAACAGTGTCAGACTTTATTTTTTGGGCTCCAAAATCATTGCGGATGGTGACTGCTGCCATGAAATTAAAAGACACTTACTCCTTGGAAGGAAAGTTATGAGCAACCTAGATAGCATATTAAAAAGCAGAGACATTACTTTGCCAACAAAGGTCTGTTGGCTGGTCAAGGCTATGGTTTTTCCAGTGGTCATGTATGGATGTGAGAGTTGGACTGTGAAGAAAGCTGAGCACCGAAAAATTGATGCTTTTGAACTATGGTGTTGGAGGAGACTCTTGAGAGTCCCTTGGACTGTAAGGAGATCCAACCAGTCCATCCTAAACGAGGTAAGTCCTGGGTATTCATTGGAAGGACTGATGCTGAAGCTGAAACTCCAGTACTTTGGCCACCTCATGGGAAGAGTTGACTCATTGGAAAAGACCCTGATGCTGGAGGGATTGGGGGCGGGAGGAGAAGGGGATGACAGAGGATGAGATGGCTGGATGGCATCACCGACTCAATGGGCATGAGTTTGAGTAATCTCCGGGAGTTTGTGATGGACAGGGAGGCCCTGCAACTCATGGGGTCGCAAAGAGTCGGACATGACTGAGCGACTGAACTGACTGAAATGAACTGATCTTGCAGGTACTGTTTAGCTTCTAAGACATGAGACCTCCAGGCTTCTACGGGGACCTAACTACCAGAGTCATTGCAGTGTGACTCGCTGCACCTTTCACGCCTTGTAAACACACTCATAGACCACACTGTGACTTCCCATGAGGAAGCAGGCTGCGAGAGTCTGTCTGAAAATGCTGGGTGTCATACCGTGGTCACCTAGTTGAGGTGACATTCCACTACAAATGGACCCATGGCGAAGAGTTGCGTGTCACATGCTTCCTTAAGAAATTTGGTGGACCAAATCTAGCACTGTCAGAAGTAAGAAAACAGCAATTGGATGGATTTTCATGCAGTTGCTAGGCCACCGGCTTGAGGGCCCACTGAGACAAAAATGCGAATTTTGCCATCAAGATCCGATATCCAGGTGGACTCTCATGGTGTGACCCCATAGATTCCAAGAAATTTCCAGAAAGACCTACGCTCACTGGATCTCTCCAACAGAGAAAACGTGATGGAACAGACGTTGGGATGATACTTTGCCTTTCTCTGTGAGTGCGATGACTTTCTCTACTATCTCAGCCTCAGGGGAATTACGCCTGGAAAATGGACTCCAAGCAAGTGCTTTAAAGAAGTGTGAGACTCTTAGCACACACAACACTGGGAAAGCTATCTTCTTTTGTGGAAGGAAAGGCATCAACAGTGTTTTCAGGCCTCTATCTAGCAGAAACTGTCTAGTTTCTAAGATATGAGAACTCCAGGCTTGTCCAGAGGACCTAACTTCCTGGGTCAGGGCAGTGTGTTTCCATTCACACTCCAAGACTTGCAACATATTCCTAGGCAACAGTGCACTGCCCATGAGGAAGCAGACTGCGGGAATGTCTGAGCATGTTGGATGCCGTACTGTGGTCACCTAGTCGAGCTGACATTCCACTGCAAATGGGTCCGTGGTGAGGAGTTGAGAGCCACCTGCTTACTTCAGAAATGCCAAGGGGTGGAGGAAACCTAGCACTGTCTGTCGTGAGAAAACAGCTATGGATAGATTTTCAAGCAGTGTCTAGGCTGCCCCACTTTAGGGCATACCAAGAGAAAAATGCGAATTTTGCTATCAAGGTTCAATATCCAGGTTCACACTCATGGTGTGTCCCTGCAGTTTCCAAGAAATTTCCAGACAGTCTTAGGCTCCCTGTATCTTTCCTGAAGAGGAAACGTGATGGAACAGATGTTTGGATGTTGTTGACTTTCCCTGTGAGTGGGACCCCTCCCTACACGCAGGGCCTCAGGGGACATTGCCACTGAAAAATGACCTCCAAGCAAGCGCTTTCCAGCAGTGTGTGACTCTCAGCATGCAGGAGACTGGGAAAGTTTATTCCTTCAAGGAAGGAAAGGCATCCACAGAGAGTGTTTTCAGGCCTCTATCTTGCAGCAACTGTTTCGCTTCTAAGACATAAGACCTCCAGGCCTGCTCTGAAAAAGGACCTAAATTCCAGAGTCAGGGCCATGTGTCTCCATGTACTTTCCGAGCCTTGCAAACACATTCCTAGGTCATAGCAGTACTTCCCATGAGGAAGCAGACTGCAGGAGTGTGTCTGAGTGTGCTGGGTGTCATACTGTGGTCACCTAGTTGAGGTGATATTCCACTGCAAATGGGCCCATGGAGAGCAGTTGGGAGCCATTTTCTTCAGAAATGCCAAAGGGCGAAGCAAAGCTAGCACTGTCAGAAGTGAGAAAACAACTATGGATGGATTTTCAAGCAGTTACTAGGCTGCACTGCTTTATTGCTCACTGAGAGTAAAATGCAAATTTTACCATAAAGGTCGATATCTAGGTTGACACTCATGGTGTGTCCCACAGTTTTCAAGAAATTTCCACAGAGACCTATGTTCACTGGATCTCTCCTACAGAGAAAACCTGATGGAACAGATGTTTGGATGCTGTTTTTCATTTTCCTGTGATTGTAGGGCTCTTCCCTATGGTCACAGCTTCAGGGGAATTTGTGACTGAAAAATGACCTGCAAGCAAGCACTTTCAAGCACTGTGTGACTTCAGCACACAGAACGGTGAGAAAGCTATCTTCATTTGAGCAAAGAAAATCATCAACTGAGAGTGTGTTTTCAGGCCTGTATCTATCAGGAACTGTTTAGCTTCTAAGACATGAGATATCCAGGCCTGCCCAGAGGACCGAAATACCAGAGTCAGGGCAATGTGTCTCCCTGCGCTTTGCAAACTTTACAAGCACAGTCCTAGGCCATACCATGACTGCCCATGAGGAAGCAGGCTGCGGGAGTGTGTCTGAGAGCACTGGGTGCCATACTGTGGTCACCTAGTCAAGGTGTCATTTCACTTCAAATAGGCCTGCAGTGGGAATTTGGGAGCCACCCACTTGCTTCAGAAATCCCAAAGTGTGGAGCAAAGCTACCACTGTTAGAAGTAAGAAAACAGCAATTGGATGGATTTTCAGGCATTTGTTAAGCCACATTGTTTGAAGGCTCACAGTGAGGAAAGTGCGAGTTTTGC
This sequence comes from Cervus elaphus, assembly GCF_910594005.1. NCBI lineage: Eukaryota > Metazoa > Chordata > Mammalia > Artiodactyla > Cervidae > Cervus > Cervus elaphus. Next base: position 46,840,970 of record NC_057837.1, on the reverse strand, counting down.
CAACAAGGTCTGGTATCCTGGTTCACACTCAGGGTGTGTCCCCGCAGAATGCAAGAATTTTCTAGACAGACCTAGGCTCACTATATGTCTCCTACAGGGAAAATGTGATGATCAGACGTTTCGATGTTCGTTGCATTTCCCTGTGGTTGCAGGGCCCTTCCCTATCGTCAAACCCTCAGAAGATATTACAACTGAAAAATGCCCTCCAAAAAGTGCTTTCAAGCACTGTGTGACACTCAGCACGCAGAATGCTGTGAAAGCTATGTACCATCTAAAAAGAACAGCATCTAGAAAGAGTGTGTTTTCAGGCCTCTATCTAACAGGAATGGTTGAGCTTCTAAGATGTGAAACCTCCAGGCTAGCCCAGAGGACCTAACTTCATGAGTCAGGGCAGTGTGTATCCCTGCACTTTCTGAGCCTTGTAAACACATTCTTAGGCCACACCATGACTGCCCATGAGGAAGGAAGCTCCGGGAGTGTGTCCTAAATTTCTGGGTGCCATGTGTGGTCACCTAGTCAAGGTGACATTCCACTGCAAATGGGCCCACAGTGAGGAGTTGTGAGCCAACCACTTCCTTAAGATATCCCAAAGGGTGGACCAAAGCTAGCACTGTCAGAAATGAGAAAACAGCAATTGGATGAATTATCAAGCAGTCGCTTGGACGCACCACTTTAGGGCCCACTGAGAAAAAAATGGGAACTTTGCCACCAAGGTCTGGTATCCAGGTTCACACTCTGGGTGTGTACCTGCAGGATCCAAGCATTATCCAGTCATACCTAGGCCCGCTGGATCCCTCCTACAGAAAAAATGTGATGGAAGAGGCGTTTGGATGCTGGTTTGCCTTTCCCTGTGAGTGTGGGGAATTTCCCTGCAATCTCAGCCTCAGGGAAAATTGTGACTGAAAAATGACCTATAGCAAGCGCTTTCAAGCAGTGTGAGACTCTCAGCACACAATGCTGATAAAGCTATCTTCAAGGAAAGGCATGAACAGAGAGTGTGTTTTCAGGCCTCTATCTAGCAGGAACTGTCTAGTTTCTAAGACATGAGATGTCCAGGCTTGGCCAGAAGACCTAACTTCCAGAGTCAGAGCAGTGTGTCTCCCTGCACTTTCTGAGCCCTGCAAACATATTGCTAAGCCATTCTCTGACTGCCTATGAGGAAGCAGGCTGCAGGAGTGTGTCAGAGATCACTGAGTGCGATACTGTGGTCACTTAGTCAACGTGTAATTCCACTGCAAATGGGCCCACAGCAGGGATTTGGAAGCTGCCTGCTTGTTTCAGAAACCCTAAAGTGTGGAGCAAAGCTAGTGTTGTCAGAAGTAAGAAAACAGCAATTGAATGGATTTTCAAGCAATTGCTAGGCCACACTGTTTGAGGACTCACCGAGATAAAATTACGAGTTTTGCCCCCAAGGTCCGGTATTCAGGTTACACTCAGGGTGTGTTCCCGCAGGATCCAAGAATTTTCCAGACAGACCTAGGCTCACTAGATCTCTCTTACAGAAAAAATGTGATGGAACAGACGTTTGGATGTTGGTTTGCCTTTCCTTGTGAGTGCGGGGAACCTTCCCTATGGTCTCAGTCTCAGGGGAAATTGTGAGTGAAAAATGACCTCCAAGCAAGTGCTTCCAAGCAGTGTGAGACGCTCAGCACTTGCTGGTAAAACTATCTTCCTTCATGAAAGGAAAGGCATCAACTAAGAGTGTGTTTTCAGGGCTCTATATAGCAGGAGCTGTCTAGTTTCTAAAACATGAGAACCCAGGCTTGCCCAGAGGACCTAATTTCATTAGTCAGGGTAGTGTGTCTCCCTGCACTTTCCAAACCTTGCAAACACATTCCTAGGCCACACCGTGACTGCTCATGAGGAAGCAGGCTGTAGGAGTGTGTCAGAGAATGCTGGGCGACATACTGTGGTCACCTAGTCGAGGTCACAATCCACTTCAAATGGGCCTGCAGTGAGGAGTTGCGTGCTGCTTGCTTCCTTCACAAATGCAAAAGGCTGGAGCAAATCTAGGGCTGTCATGACTGAAAACACAGCAATTGGATGGATTTTCAAGCAGTAGTTCAGACGCACCACTTTAGGACCCACCGAGAAAAAAATGGGAATTTTACCACCAAGGTCTGGTATCCAGGTTCACACTCAGGGTGTGTTCCCACAGGATCCAAGTATTATCCAGTCAGATCTAGGCCCACTGGATCTCTCTCTCCTACAGAGAAAATGTGATGTAACAGATGTCTGGATGTTGGTTTGCCTTTTCCTGTGAGTGTGGGGACCTTCCATATAGCCTCAGGCTCAGGGGAAATTGGGAGAGAAAAATGAACTCCAAGCAAGCCCTTCAAGCAGTGTGTTTCTTTCAGCACACAATATGCTTGGAAAGCTGTTTTCCTTCATTGAAGAAAATGCATCAACAGAGAGTGTATTTCAGGCATCTATCTTGTAGGGATTATTTAGCTTCTAAGATGTGAGAACTCCACAATTGCCCAAAGGACCTAAGTTTCACCGTCAGGCAGTGTGTCTCCCTGCATTTTCTGAGCCTTGTAAACACATTTGTAGGCCACACCATGACTGCCCATGAGGAAATAGACTGTGCGAGTGTGTCTGAAATTGCTGGGTTCTCACTGTGGTCACCTAGTTGAGATGACATTCCACTGCAAATGGCTACACAGTAAGGATTGCGAGCCGTCCACTTGCTTCAGAATTGCCAAAGGGTGGAGCAAATCTAGTGCTCTCAGATGTGAGAAAACAGCAGTTGGATGGATTTTCAAGCAGTTGCCTGGCTGCCCCGCATTAGGGCCCACCGAGAGTAAAATGCAAATTTTGCCATCAAAGTCCGTTATATAAGTTAGCACTCATGGTGTGACCCTGCATTTTCCAAGAAATTTCCAGAGAGACCTAGGGTCACTGAATGTCTCCTACAAAGAAAACGTGATGGAACAGATGTTTTGATGTTGATTTTCCTTTCCCTGTAGTATGGGGAACCTTACTGTAGTATGGCCTCAGGCTCAGGGGAATTGTGAGCGAAAAATAACCTCCAAGCAAGCACTTTTCAGCAGTATTTGTCACTTAGCACATAGTATGCTTGGGAAGCTCTCCTCCTTCGAGGAAGGAAAGGCATCAACAGAGAGTGTGTTTTCAGGCCTTTTTCTTTGCAGGAACCATTTAGCTTCTAAGACGTGAGAACTCCAGTCTTACCCAGAGGAGCTAACTTCCAGAATCAAGGCAGTGTGTCTCCCTGCATTTTCCGAGCCTTGTAAACCTATTCCGAGGCCACACCGCAACTACCTATGAGGAAGCAGGCTGTGGGAATGTGTGTGAGAGTACAGGGTGTCTCAGTGTGGTCACCTAGTGGAGGTGACATTCCACTGCAAATGGGCCCGCAGCAAGGAGTTGTGAGCTGTCCACTTACTTCAGAAATGGAAAGAATGGAACAAAGCTAGTGCTGTCAGAAGTGAGAAAACAGCAATTGGAAGGATTTTCAAGCAGTTGCTAGGCCTCACCACTCTTAGGCGCGCTGAGAGAAAAATGGGATATTTGCCACCCAGGTCCAATATCCAGGTTAACACTCATGGTGTGTCCCTGCAGTTTCCAAGAAATTTCCACACAGACCTAGGCTCACTAGGTTTCTCATACAGAGAAACATGATGAAACAGATCTTTGGATTTTGTTTTGCCTTTCCCTGTAAGTGTGGGGACCTTCTCTATGGTCTCAGGCTCAGGGGAAATGGGGAGAGAAAAATGACCTTCAAACAAGTGATTTCCAGCAGTGTGTTTCTCTCAGCACACAGTATTCTGGGAAAGCTATCTTCCATTGAGGAAGTTAAGGCATCAACAGAGAGTGTCTTTTCAGGCCTCTGTCTAGCAGGAACTATTTAGCTTCTACAACATGAGACCTCCAATGTTGCCCAGATGACCTATCTTCCGGAGTCAGGGCAGTATGTCTCCCTGCACTTTCTGAGCCTTGTAAATACATTCTTGGCCACACTGCAACTGCCCAAGTGGAAGTAAGCTGCACATGTGAGTCTGAGAATGCTGGGTGCCATACTGTGGTCATGTAGTCGAGGTGACATTCCACTGCAAAAGGCCCCATGGCAAGGAGTTGCAAGCTGCCCGCTTGCTTCAGAAATGCCAAAGGGTGGAGCAAACCTAGCCCTGTCAGCAGTGAGAATACAGTAATTGTGTGGATTTTCAAGCAGTTGCCTGGCCACACAACTTTATGGACCACCAAGAGAAAAATGCAAATTTTGGCATAAAACTCTGATATCCAGGTTGACATTCATGGTGTGTCCCCTCAGTTTCCAAGAAATTTCCACACAGACCTAGTCTCACTGGATCTCTGCTACAGAGCAAACGCGATGGAAAAGACATTTGGATGTTGGTTTATCTTTCCATGTGAGTGTTGGGATCTCCCCTATGGTCTCAAGCTCAGGGAAATTTAGAGACAAAAATGACCTCTAAGCAAGTGTTTCCCAGCAGTGTGTATCACTCAGCACACAGTACGCTGTGAAAGCTGTCTTCCTTCAAGGTAGTTAAGGCATCAACAGAGCGTGTGTTTTCAGGCCTCTATCTAACAGGAACTGTTCAGCATCTAAGACGTGAACCTCCAGGCTTTCCCAGAGGATCTAACTTCCAGAGTCAGGGCTGAGGGTCTCCCTGCATGTTTCGAGCCTTGCAAACACCTTCCTAGGCCACACCACAACTGCGCATGAGGAAGCAAACTACAGGAGTGTGTCTGAGAGTACTGGGTGCCATACTGTGGTTACCTAGTTGAGGTGACGTTCTACTGCAAATGGGCCTGCGGCGAGGAGTTGCAAGCCGCCCACTTGCTTCAGAAATGCCAAAGGGTGGAGCAAACCTTGAGCTGTCAGAAGTGAGAAAATAGCAATTGGATGGGTTTTCAAACAGTTGTAAGGCCATCCCACAATAGTGCCCACCAAGAGATAAATGCAAATTTTGCCACCAAGGTCCAGTATCCTGGTTCACATTCATGGTGTGTCCCTACATTTCCAAGAAATTTCCAGACAGACATAGGGTCACTGGATCTCTCCTACAGAGAAACATGATTGAAGAGACGTTGGAATGTTGGTTTACCTTTCCTGTGAGTGTGGGGACCTTCACTACAGTCTCATCCTCAGGGGAAAGTGTGAGTGAAAAAAGACCTCCAAGCAAGTGCTTTCTAGCAGTGTGTGTCACTCAGCCCACAGTATGCTGGGAAAGAAATCTTCCTTTGAGGAAGGAGTGTGTTTTTAGGCCTCTATCTAGCAGGAACTGTTTAGCTTTTAACACAGGTGATCTTCAGACTTTCCCAGAAGACCTAACTTTCAAGTCAAGACAGTGTGTCTCCCTGCACTTTCTGAGCCTTATAAACACATTCTTAGGCCACACTGTAACTGACCATGAGGATGCAGGCTGTGGGAGTGTGTTTGAGAGTGCCGGTTGCTATACTGTATTCACCTAATTGAGGTGACATTCCACTGCAAAAGGGCTTGAGGCAAGGAGTTTCTGAAGCTTGTTTGCTTCAGAAATGCCAATCGGTGGAGCAAAACGAGCACTGTCAGAAGTGAGAAAATACCAATTGGATGGATTTTCAAGCAGTTGCTTTGTCTCACCACTTTTAGGCACACAGAGAATAAAATGCAAAGTTTGCCATCAAGGTCCGATATCCAGGTTGACACTCGTGGTGTGTCCCGCACTTCTACGAAATTTCAGACAGACCTAGTTTCCTTGGATCTCTCCTACAGAAAAAACTTGACGGAACAGACGTTTGGATGTTGGTTTGCCATTCCCTGTGAGTGTGGGGACCTTTCCTATGGTCTCAGCCTCAGGGGAAATTGAGATCGAAAAATGACCTCCAAGCAAGTGCTTATAAGCAGTTTGAGACTCTCAGCACACAGAATGCTGGGAAAGCTCTCTTCCCTTCTGGAGGAAAGACATCATCACAGAATGTGTTTTCAGGCCTCTACCTAGGAGGAAGTGCCTAGTCTCTAAGACATGAAAACGCCAGGCTTTCCCTGACAACCTAAATTCCAGAGTCAGGGCAGTATGTCTCCTTGCACTTTCCAAGCCTTGAAAACACGTTCCTAGGTCATTCCATGACAGCCCTTGAGGAAGTAGGCTGCAGGAGTGTGTCTGAGAGTGCTAGGTACCGTACTGTGGTCACCTAGTTGAGGTGACATTCCACTGCAATGGGCCCCTGGTAAGGAGTTCAAGCTGCCTGCTTGCTTCAGAAATTCCAAAGGGTGGATCTAACCTAGCGCTGTCAGAAGTGAGAAAACAGCTATTGGGTGGGTTTTCAAGCAGGCCACCCTGCTTTAGGGCCCATCGAGAGAAAAATGCTAATTTTGTCATCAAGTTCTGATATCCGGGTTGACACCCATGATGTGTCTGGGCAGTTTCCAAGAAATTTCCAAACAGACCTAGGCTCTCTCTGCTACAGTAAGAACATGATGTAACAGACATTTGGATTTGTTTTGCCTTTCCCTGTGAATGTGGGGACCTTCCCTACAGACTCAGGATCAGGAAAATTTGTGACTGATAAATAACCTCCAGCAAGCACTTTCCACCAGTGTGTGTCACTCAACACACAGTATTCTGGGAAAGTTATCTTCCTTCAAGGAAGGAAAGGCTACAACAGAGAGTGTGTTTTCAGGCCTCTTTCTTGCAGGAACTGTTTCACTTCTAAGACACGAGACCTCCAGTCTTGCCCAGAGGACCTAACTTCCAGGGTCAGTGCAGGGTGTCTCATACCAGGTTCCGAACCTTGCAAACATATTCCTAGGCCACATGGGTGACTGCCCATGAGGAAGCTGGCTGTGGGAGAGTGTCTGAAAGTGGTTATTGCCATACTGTGGTCACCTATTCGAGGTGTCATTCCACCGCAAATGGGCCAGTGGCGAGGAGTTGCAAGCCACCTGCTTGTTTCAGAAATGCCATAGGATGGCACAAAGCTAGCCATGTAGGAAGTGAGAATACAGCAATTGGATTAATTTTCAAGCAGCTGCTAGGCTGCCCCACTTAGAGCCCATCGAGAGAAAAATGTGCATTTTGCCATCAAGGTCTGATATCCAGGTTGACACTCATGGTGTGTCCCCACAATTTCCAAGAAATTTCCAGACAGACCTAGGCTCATTATATCTCTCCTACAGAGAAAACTTGTTGGAACAGCCATTTGGATGTTGCTTTGCCTTTCCCTGTTAGTATGTGTACCTTCTATATGGGGTCTCAGCCTCAAGGGAGATTGTGACTAAAAAAAGACCTCCAAACAAGGGATTCCAAGCAGTGGAAGACTCTGAGCACACAGAATGCTGGGAATGCTTTCTTCCTTCATGGAAGAAAAGGTATCAGCAGAGAGTGTGATTTTAGGCCTCTATCTAGAAGGAATTCTCTAGTTTCTAAGATGTGAGAGCTCCAGGCTTGCCCTGAAGCCCTACCTTCCAGAGTCAGGGCAGTGTGTATCTCTGCACTTTCCGAACCTTGGAACAATAATCACAGGCCACTCTGTGACCGCCCTTGTGGAAGCCAGGCTACAGGCATGTGTCTGAGTCTGCTGGGTGTCATACTGTGGTCAACTATTCAAGGTAACATACTACTGCAAATGTGCACACCCAGAGTAGTTGCGAGCCACCTGCTTCCTTTAGAAATGCCAAAGGATGGAGCAAAGCTAGTGCTGTCAGCAGTGACAATACAGCAATTGGATTGATTTTTAAGCAGTTGCTAGGCCGGACCTCTTTAAGGCCCACCAAGAGAAAAATGCGAATTTTGCCCTCAAGTTTCAATAACCAGGTTGACACTCATGGTGTGTCTCCGCAGTTTCCAAGAAATTTCCAGACAGACCTAGGCTCACTGGATCTCTGCTACAGAGAGGTGACGGAACAGACGTTTGGATGTTGCTTTGCCTTTTCCTGTGAGTGTGGGGACCTTCCTACGGTCTCAGTCTCAGGTGAAATTGCGAGTGAGAAATGACCTAACAAAGTGCTTTCCAGCGGTGTGTGTCACTCAGCACACAGTATGTTGGGAAAGCTATCCTTCGAGGAAATTAAGGCATCAACAGAGAGTGTGTTTTCAGGCCTCTATCTAGCAGGAACTGTTTAGCTTCTAAGGCATGAGACCTCCAGGCTTGCCAAGAGGAGCTAACTTCCAGCGTCAGGGCAGAGTGCCTGCCTGCATTTTCCAAGCCTTGTGACTATATTCCTAGGCAACACTGTGACTGCCTATGAGGAAGCAATCTGTGGGAGTGAATCTGAAAGTACTGCATGCCGTACTGTGGTCACATACTCGAGGTGACAATCCACTGAAAATGGTCCCGCAGCGAGGAGTTACAAGCCATCCACTTCCTTAAGAAATCACAAAAGGTAGACCAAAGCTAGTGCTATCAGAAGCTAGAAAACAGCTAATGGATGGATTTTCAATCAGTTACTAGGCCGCATTGCCTTAGGGCACACCTAGAGAAAAAAGGGAATTTTGCCACCAAGGTCCAGTATCCAGGTTCACACTCAGGATGTGAACTTGCAGGGTCCAAGAATTTTCCAGACATACCTAGGATCACTGCACTTCTCCTACAGAAAAAAGTGATGGAATAGATGTTTCGAGGTTGGTTTACCTTTGCTGGTGAGTGTGGGGACCTTCCTTACGGTCTCAGCCTCAGGGGAAATTTTGAATAATAAATGACCTCCAAGAAAGTCCTTTTCAGCAATGTGTGTCACTCGAAACAGTATGCTGGGAAAGCTATCTTCCTTCGAAGCAGGAGAGGCATCAACAGAGAGTGTGTTTTCAGGTCTTTACCTTGCAGGAACTGTTTAGCTTCTAACGTGAGAACTCCAGGCTGGTCCACCAGTCCTAACTTCCAGTGTTGGGATAGTGTGTCTTCCTAGAAATACTGAGCCTTGCAATCTCATTCGTAGGCCATTCTGCAACTGCCCATGAGGAAGCAGGCTGCGGAAGTGTGTCTGAGATTGCTGGGTGCCATACTGTGGTCACCTAGTCGAGGTGACATTCCACTGCAAATGGGCCTGCAGCGAGGAGTTGTGAGCTGCCAGCTTGCTACAGAAATAAAAAAGGATGGAGCAAAGCTAGTGCTATCAGAAGTAAGAAAACAGCAGCAGGATAGATTCTCAGGCAGTTGCTAGGCTGCCCTGCTTTAGGGTTCACTGAGAGAAAAATGCGAATTTTGCCACCAAGATCTGGTATCCAGGTTCACACTCAGGGTGTGTCCCCTTATTTTCCAAGAAATTTCCAGACAGACCTAGGCTCACTGGATCTCTCCTAAAGAGAAAACGTGATTGAACAAACTTTTGGGTGTTGGTTTGCCCTTCCCTGTGATTGTGGGGCACTTCACTATGGTCAGAACCTCAGGAAAAATTGCCACTGAAAAGTGACCAGTAAGCAAGCGTGTTCAAGCAGTGCGTGACTCTCAGGATACAGAATGCTAGGAAAGATGGATTTTTTTGAGGAAGGAAAGGCATCTAGAGAGAGTGTTTTCAGAGCTCTATCTAACATGGACTGTCTAGTTTTTAGACGTGAGACCTCCAGGCTTTCCCAGAGGACCTAACTTCCAGAGTGGGTTCAGGGTGTCTCCCTGCACTTTCAAACACTTGCAAACACATTCCACAACTACACATGAGGAAGCATGCTGCAGGAGTGTGAGAGTGCTGGGTGCCATTCTGTGGTCACCTAGTCAAGGTGACATTCCCCTGCAAATGGGCCTGCGGCGAGGAATGGTCAGCTGCCTGCTTGCTTCAGAAATCCAAAATGGTGGTGCAAAGCTAGCACTGCAGAAGTAATAAAACATCAATTGGATAGATTTTCAAGCAGTTCCTAGGCCGCACCACTTGAGGGCCCACCGAGAGAAAAATCAGAATTTTGCCACCAAGGTCCAGTATCCAGGTTCACACTTAGGGTGTGTCCCTGCAGGATCCAAGAATTTTCCATATGGACCTAGGCTCACTAGAACTCTCCTAGAGAGAATACGTGATGGAACAGACTTTTGGATGTTGGTTTGCCTTTCTGTGTGAGTTTGGGGCCCTTCCCTATGGTCACACCCTCAGAGCATATTACAACTGAAAAATGACCTCCAAGCAAGCACTTTCGAGCAATGTGTGTCTCTCAGCACTCAGAATGTTGGGAAAGCTATCTTCCTTCATGGAAGGAAAGGCATCTATAGAGAGTGTGTTTTCAGGCCTCTTAACTAGCAGGAACGGATGAGCTTCTAAAATGTGAGACTTCCAGGCCTGCTCTGAGGACCTAACTTCCAGAGTCAGGGCAACGTGTCTCCCTGCACTTTCCGAGCCTTGTAAACACATTTCTAGGCCACACTGCAACTGCCCATGAGGAAGCAGGCTTCGGGATGTGTCTGAAACTGGTTGGTGCCATACTGTGGTCACCTAGTCGAGGCTGCATTCCACTGTAAATGGGCCCTTGGTGAGGAGTTGCAATATGCTGGCTTCCTTAAGAAATCCCAAAGGGTGGACCAAAGCTAGTGCTGTCAGAAGTGAGAAAACAGTAATTGGATGGATTTTCATGCAATTGCTAAGCCACACTGCTTTAGGTCCCGCTGAGAGGAATATGGGGTTTTTGTCACAAAGGTCCAGTATAAATGTTAACACCCAGTTTTTGTACCCACAGAATCCAAGAATTTTCCAGATAGACCTAGGCTCAGTGGATCATTCCTACAGGGAAAACGTGATGGAACAGACATTTGGATTTTGGTTTGCCTTTCCCTGTGAGTGGCAGACCATCCCTATGGTCTCAGTCTCAAGGAAAATTGCGACTGAAAATAACCTCCAAGAAAGCACTTTCAAGCAGTGTGAGACTCTCAGCACACAGAACACTAGGAAAGCTATCTTCCTTTGTGGAAGGAAAGTCATCAACAGAGAGTATGTTTTCTGGCCTCTATCTAGCGGGAACTGTCTAGTTTCTAAGACATGAGACCTCCAGGCTTGAGCAGAGGACCTAACTTCCAGAGTCAGGGCAGTGTTTCTCACTGATATTTCTGAGCCTTGCAAATACATTCCTAGGCCTTTCCTCAACAGCGCATGTGGAAGCAGGCTATGACAGTGTATCTGAGAGTGCTGGGTATCATATTGTATTCACCTAGTCAAGGTGACATCCCCTACAAATGGGCTTGCAACAAGGAATTGCAAGCCACCCGCTTCCTGAAGAAACCCAAAGGGCAAACCAAAGCTAGTGCTGTTAGAAGTAAGAAAATAGCATTTGGATGGATTTCCAAGCAGCTGCTAGGCCAGTCCACTTAGGGCCCACCAAGAGAAAAATGGAAAATTTCCCACCAATGTCCAGTATCCAGGTTCACACTCAGGGTGTGAACATACAGGGTCCAAGAATTTTCCAGACAGACCTAGCTTCACTGGATCTCTCCTACAGGGAAAACATGATGGAACCCCCGTTTGGATGTTGGTTTGCCTTTCACTGTGAGTGTGGGGACCCTCTCTATGGTCAGTCTCAGGGGAATTGGCAAATAAAAAATGACCTCCAAGAAAGCCCTTTCTAGCAGTGTGTGTCACTCAGCACACAGTATACTGGGAAAGATATCTTCCTTCACGGAAGGAAAGGCTTCAACAGAGAGTGTGTTTTCAGTCCTCTACCTAGCAGGAATTATCTAGTTTCTAGTACGTGAGACGTCCAGGCTTGCCCAGAGGACCTAACTTCCACAGTCAGGGCAATGTGTCTCCCTGCACTTTCTGAGCCTTCTAAACACATTTCTCAGGCACACTGCAACTGCCCGTGAGGAAGCAGACTGTAGGAGTGTGTCTGAGAGTGCTGGGTGCCACACTGTCGTCACCTAGTCGAGGTGATATTCCACTGCAAAAGGGCCCGAGGCGTGGGGTTTTGAACCATCCGCTTGCTTCAGAATGCCGAAGGGTGGAGCAAACCTAGTGCTGTCAGTAGTGAGAAAACAGCAATTGGATGGATTTTCAAGCAATTGCTAGGCAGCCGCGCTTTAGGGCCTATTGAGTGAAAAATGCAAGTTTTGCCATCAAGGTCTGTTATCCAGGTTCACACTCATGGTGTGTCCCCGTAGTTCCAATAAATTTCCAGACAGATCTACCCTCACTGGATCTCTCCTACAGAGAAACCATGATGGAACAGACTTTGGATATTAGTGTGCCTTTCCCTGTGAGTCTGGAGGTCTTCACTATGGTCTCAGGCTCAGGGGAAATTGCGAGTTAAAAATGACCTCCAAGCAAGCACCTTCCAGCAGTGTGTGTAACTCAGCACACAGTATGCTAGGAAAGCTACCTTCTGATGAGCTAGGAAAGGCATCAACAGAGAGTATGTTTCGGGTCTCTATCTAGCAGAAACTGTTTGGCTTCTAAGATGTGAGACCTCCAAGCTTGCCCAGAGGACCTAACTTCCAGTCAGGCCAGTGTGTCTCCCTGCACTTGCCAAGCCTTGTGAACACATTCCTAGCCCACACCACAACTGCCCATGAGGAAGCAGGCTGTGGGAGTATGTCTGAAAGGACTGGGTGCCATACTGTGGTCACCTCTGTGAGGAAACTTTCCACTGCAAATGAGCCCATGGTGAGGAATTATGAGCTACTCTCTCCTTAAGAAATCCCAAAGGGTGGACCAAAGCTAGTGCTGTCAGAAGTGAGAAAACAGCAATTGGATGAATTTTTAAGTAGTTGCTAAGCTGACCCCCTTTGGGCCCCACCGAGAGATGAATGGGACTCTTGAAACCAAGGTGGATATCAGTGTTAACACTCATGGTGTGTCCCCTCAGGATCCGAGAATTTTCCAGACAGACCTACACTCACTGTACCTCTCCTACAGAGAAACCATGATGGAACAGACATTTGGATGTTGGTTTGCCTTTCCCTGTGAGTGTTGGGACCTTCCCAACAGTCTCAGCCTCAGGGGAAATTGCAACTGAAACAAGACCTCCTAGCTAGTCTTTCAAGCAGTGTGAGAGACTCAGCACATAGAATGCTGGCAAAGCTACCTTCCTTCATGGAGGGAAAGGCAACACAGAGAGTGTGTTTTCAGGCCTCTATCTAGCAGGAACTGTCTAGTTTCTAAGATGTGAGACCTCCAGGCTTGCCCAGAGGATCTAACTTCCAGAGTCAGGGCAGTGTATCTCCCTGCACTTTCCAAGCCTTACAAACACATTCCTCAACCATTCTATGACTGCCTAGGAGGAAGCAATTTGTGTGAGTGTGTCTGAGAGTGCTGGATTCCATACTATGGCCACCTACTAGATGTGACACTCTACTGAAAATGGGCCCGCAGCAAGCACTTGCGAGTCTCCCACTTGCTTCAGAAATGCCAAAGGGCTGAGTAAAGCTAGCACTGTCAGAAGTGAGAAAACAGCAATTAGATGGATTTTCAAGCAGTTGCCAGGCTGCCCCAGTTTAATACCAACTGAGAGATAAATACAAATTTTGCCATCAAGGTCCTATATCCAGGTTGACACTCATGGTGTGTCCCCGCAGTTTCCCAGATATTTCGGGACAGGCCTACATTCTCTGAATCACTCCTACAGAGAAAACTTGATGGAAAAGATGTTTGGATGTTGGTTTGCCATTCCCTGTGAGTATGGGGACCTTTGCTACGGTCTCAGGCTCAGGGGAAATAGTGAGTGCAAAAAGACCTGCAAGCAAGTGCTTTCAAGCAGTGAGTGTCACTCAGCACACAGTATGATGGGAAAGCAATCTTCCTTCCAGGAAGGAAAGGCATCAACAAAGAGTGTATTTTTTGAACTCTGTCTTGCAACAACTGTTTCACTTCTAAGATGTGAAACCTCCAGGCTTGCTCCAAGGAATTAAATTCAAGAGTCAGGGCTGTGTGTCTCCCTGCACTTTCTGAGCCTTGCAAGCACATTCCTAGGTCATAGCGGTACTGCCCATGAGGAAGCAGGCTGTAGGAGTGTGTCTGGGATTGCTGGTCCCTTACTGTGGTTACCCAGACGAGGTGACATTCCACTGGAATTGGGCCAGTGGCTAGGAGTTGCATCAGAAATCCCAAAGGGAAGACCAAAGCTATCTCTGTCAGAAGGAAGAAAACAACAATTGGATAGATTTTTAAGCAGTTGCTATGGCACAGAATTTTAGAGCCAACCTAGAGAAGAAGGTGAATTTTGCCACCAAGTTCCTGTATCCAGGTTCCAACACAGGTTGTGTCCGCTCAACACCCAAGGAATTGACAGAAAGACCTAGGCTCTCTGGATCTCTCATAGAGAGAAAACGTGATGGAAAGGATGTTTGGATATTGGTTTGCCTTTCCTTGTGAGTGTGCTGGCCCTCCCTACATCAACATTGTTAGGGGAAATTGCTTTTGAAAAATGACCACCAAGCAGGCGTTTTCAAGCAGTGTGTGGCTGTCAGGACACAGAATGCTGGGAAAGCAGTGTTACTTCAAGGAGGAAGAGGCATCAACAGAGAGTGTGTTTTCAGGCCTCTATCTAGCAGGAACTGTCTTGCTTCGAAGATGTGAGAGCTGCAGGTTTACCCAAAGGAGCTAACTTCCAGAGACAGGGCAGTGTGTCTCCCTGACCGCTTAGCACCTTGTAAACACAATACTAGGTCATGCTGGGACTAGCTATGAGAAAGCAGACTGTGGGAGTGTGTCTGAGAGGGCTGGGTGCCATACTGTGGTCACCTCATTGAGGTGACATTCCACTGCAAATGAGCCCAAGGCGAGGAGTTGGGAGCTGCCTTCTTACTTCTGAAATCCCAAAGGGTGGAGCAAAGCTAGCTCTGTCAGAATGAAGAAAACAGCAATTGGATGGATTTTCAAGCAGTTTTTAGGCCACACCACATTTGGGGACTGCCCCCCGCCCGAGAAAAAATGTGAATTTTGCCCCCAAGGCCCAGTATCCAGGTTGACACACAGGGTGTGTCTCCACAGGATCCAAGAATGTTCCAGACAGACCTAGGCTCGCTAGATCTCTCCTGCAGAGGAAATGAGATGGAACAGACATTTGGATGTTACTTTGATGTTCCCTGTGAGTGTGGGACTCCTCCTTCTGAACAGGGCCTCAGGGGACCTTGCCACTAAAAACTGATCTTCAAGCAAGCGCTTTCCAGCACTGTGTGCCTCTCAGCATTGAGGAGGCTGGGAAAGCTATCTTCCTTTGAGGAAGGGAAGGCATCCACAGAGAGTTTATTTTCAGGCCACTATCTTGCAGCAACTGTTTCGCTTCTAAGACATAAGACCTCCAGGCCTGCTCTGAGGACCTAAATTCCAGCATCAGGGTCGTGTGACTCCCTGAACTTTCCAAGCCTTGCAAACACATTCCTAGGTCATAGCAGTACTGCCCATGTGGAAGCAGGTTGTGGAAGTCTGTCTGAGAGGGCTGGGTGCCATACTGTGGTCACCTTGTCAAGGTGACATTCCAGTACAATGGGCCCCAGGCAAGGAGTTTCGAGCTGCCTACTTGCTTCAGAAATCCCAAAGGGTGGAGCAAAGCTAGCACTGTCAGAAGGAAGAAAACAGCAATGGTTGGATTTTCAAGCAGCTGCTAGGCTGCACCACGTTAGGGCCCCCATAGAGAAAAATGCCAATTTTGCCCCCTAGGCCCAATATCCAGGTTGACACACAGGCAGGATCCAAGAATGTTCCAGACAGACCTAGGCTCACTAGATCTCTCCTGCAGAGGAAACAGGATGGAACAGATGTTTGGATGTTGCTTTAACTTTCCCTCTGAGTGTGGGACACCTCCCTACGGGCAGGGTCTCAGGATATATTGCCACTGAAAATTGACCTCCAAGCAAGCACTTTCAAGCAGTGTGTGACTCTCAGCATGCAGGAGGCTGGGAAAGCTATCTTCCTTCGAGAAAGGGAAGGCATCCACAGAGAGTGTGTTTTCAGGCCTCTATCTTGCAGCAACTGTCCTGCTTCT
The DNA here is from genome assembly GCF_910594005.1 of Cervus elaphus. NCBI lineage: Eukaryota > Metazoa > Chordata > Mammalia > Artiodactyla > Cervidae > Cervus > Cervus elaphus. The sequence continues at coordinate 46,825,119 of NC_057837.1, read as the reverse complement.
AAGACGTGAGACCTCCAGGTCTGCTCTGAGGACCTAAATTCCAGAGTCAGGGCCGTGTGTCTCCCTGCACTTTCTGAGCCTTGCAAATACATTCCTCGGTCACAGGGGTAGTGTCCATGAAGAAGCAGGCTGTGGGAGTGTGTCTGAGAGGACTGGGTGCCATATTGTGGTCACCTTGTCGAGGTGACATTCCACTGCAAATGGGCCCAAGGCGAGGAGTTGTGAGCCACCCACTTGCTTCAGAAATCCCAAAGGCTGTCAGAAAGAATGAAACAGCAATTGGATGGATTTTCAAGCAGTTGCTAGGCTGTACTGCGTTAGGGCCCCTGGAGAGAAAAACGCGAATTTTGCCCCCTAGGCCCGTATCCTGTGTCCCCACAGGATCCAAGAAAGTGTCAGACAGACCTTGGTTCTCTGCATCTCACTACAGAGAAAACACGAAGGAATAGATGTTTGGATGTTGGTTTGCCTTTCCCTATGGGTGTGGGGGCCTTCCCTACAGGTGCACCATCAGGGGAAATTGCTTCTATAAAATGACCTGCAAGCAAGAGTTTTCAAGCAGCTTGTGATTCTCAGCACACAGAATCCTGGGAAAGCCATGACCCTTCGATGCAATGAAGACATCAACAGGGAGTGTGCATTCAGGCCACTATCTATCAGGAACTGTCTAGCTTCTACAATGTGAGAATACCAGCATTGCCCAGAAGAGCTGAATTCCAGGGACAGGGCAGTGTGTTTCCCTGCACTTTCTGAGTCTTGTAAACACATCTCTCATTATACCGGAACAGCCCATGAGGAAGCAGGCTGCGGAGTGTGTCTGGGATTGCTGGGTCCTTACTGTGGTTACCCAGACGAGGTGACATTCCACTGGAATTGGGCCAGTGGCTAGGAGTTGCATCAGAAATCCCAAAGGGAAGACCAAAGCTATCTCTGTCAGAAGGAAGAAAACAACAATTGGATGGATTTTCAAGCAGTTGCTACGGCACAGAGTTTTAGGGCCAACCTAGAGAAGAAGGTGAATTTTGCCACCAAGGTCCTATATCCGAGTTTCAACACAGATTGTGTCCCCTCAGTAGCCAAGAAATTGACAGAAAGACCTAGGCTCTCTGGATCTCTCATAGAGAGAAAACGTGATGGAGAGGATGTTTGGATGTTGATTTGCCTTTTCCTGTGAATGTGCTGGCCCTCTCTACGTCAACATTGTTAGGGGAAATTGCTTCTGAAAAATGACCACCAAGCAGGCGTTTTTAAGCAGTGTGTGACTGTCAGCACAGAGAATGCTGGGAAAGCTGTGTTACTTCGAGGAAGAAGAGATATCAATAGAGAGTGTGTTTTCTGGCCTCTATCTAGCAGGAACCATGTTGCTTCGAAGATGTGAGAGCTGCAGGTTTACCCAGAGGACCTAACTTCGAGAGACAAGGTAGTGTGTTTCCTTCCCGTTCTGTGCCATGTAAACACATTCCTAGGTCATGCTGGGACTAGCCATGAGGGAGCAGGCTGCGGGAGTGTCTGGGAGTGCTGGGTTCCATGCTATGGTTACCCAGATGAGGTGACTTGCCACTGGATATGGCTCAGCAGCTAGGAATTGCAAGCCAGCTGCTTGGTTCGGAAATCACTAAGTAAGTGAAGTCGCTCCGTCGTGTCTGACTCTTTGCGACCTCGTGGACTGTAGCCCACCAGGCTTCTCTCTCAGGAGAAGCCCACCGGGATTCTCCAGGCAAGAATACTGGAGTGGGTTGCCATTTCCTTCTCCAACTAAGGGGGAAACAAATCTATTGCTGTCATAAGTAAGAAAACAGCAATTGGGTGAATTTTCAAGAAGTCACCAAGCTGCACCGGTTTAGGGCCAACAGAGAGAAAAATGCCAATTTTGCCACCAAGCCCTGGTATCCAGGTTCACACTCAGGATGTCTCCCCATAAAATAAAAGAATTTTCCAGACAGACCTAGGCTCTTGGGATCTCTCCTACAGAAAACATGATGGAGCAGATGTTTGGATGTTGGTTTGCATTTGCATGGGAATGTGGAGGCCTTCCCAATGGCCACACCGTCAGGGTAAATTGTTACCAAAAAATGACCTCCACGGAGGCGTTTTTGAGCAGTGTGTGAGCACTGCTCACATAGAGCAGCACATAGAATGCTGGGAAAGCTATGTTCCTTCGAAAAAGCAAAGACTTCAACAGAGAGAGTGTATTAAGGCCTCTATCTATCAGGAACTCTCTACCTTCTAAGATGTGAGACCTTCAGGTTTGCCTCAAGGACCTCACTTCTAGACAGTCTGGACAGTGTGTTTCCCTGCACTTTCTGCGCCTTGAAAACATATTCTGCGCCTATGCCATATTGGGACTTTCCATGAGGAATCAGGCTGTAGGAGTGTGCCAGGGAGAGCTGGTTGCCTCACTGTGGTTACCCAGATGAGGTGGCATTCACTGGAAATGGGCCAGCAGCTAGGAGTTGCGAGCCGCCTCCTTGCTTCAGAAATCCCAAAGTGTGGAGTAAAGCTATCACTGTCAGAAGTAAGAACACAGCAATTGGATAGATTTTCAACCAGTTGCTAGGCCGCACCTTTCCAGGGCCAACTGAAGGAATATTTCTAATTTTGCCACCAAGGTCCAGTATCCAGGTTCACATTCAGTATGTGACCACGCCAGAATCCAAGAGTTTTACATACAGACCTGGGCTTCCTGGATCTCTGCAATAGGGCAAATTGCTATTGAAAAATGACCTTCAAGCAAGCGTTTTCAAACAGTGTGTGACTGTCAGCACACAGAATGCTGGGAAAGCTGTGTTACTTTGAAGAGGAAGAGGCATCAACAGAGAGTGTGTTTTCCAACCTCTATCTAGCAGGAACTGTCTTGCTTTGAAGATGTGAGAGCTGCAGTTTTACCCAGTGGACCTAACTTCCAGAGACAGGGTAGTGTGTTTCCCTGCCCTTTCCATGCCTTATAAACACATTTCTAGGTCATGCTGGGACTGATTATTAATCTTCTGATTCAAGTTATTCATATAAATTAGCTGCTCTGATTCTGTTGGAGATGTGATAGGAATGAAACAATATAGAGACTTGGGGACGTGTCCTCACATGCTTCTCTTTTTTCAATTGACAGGAGGAGGAAACGAAGTGAGAAAGAGGCTTATGCTGTGAGTGCCGCTCCCATGTCTGTGCATTTTTTAAACAGTAAGCTTAGCCCCATAGGGATATAGGGTGTTTGTATGGCTGAGCTACTGGTTCTATAAATGTGTCACCTAAGAAATTATTTTGGCAGCATGGCTCGCCAGTCATTCAAAACCCAAACAGGCATAGCTAATCCACTCTCCCAGCAACCACACAGCAGGCTGTAGTGACTACAGGGCCATTATTCCCTCCAGCCAGGCATAAAAATAAAGGCTGAGTATACAAGGAGGTTTGTTTAATGGTTACAATCAGAGCCCACGTAACCAAGACCCACAGGGATCAAAAGAGGGAATTCTTTAAGCTATGCGGAGGTAGTGCCTCCTGAGAGAGAAAAACTATCATAACTTGGAGAGATTTTGTTCCTCAGCCGTTGGCGAATCCATGACTGAGTTCATGTCCAGGGTTAAACAGATCTGCTAAACACTTCTTTAATGGTGATCACTTTCACATGAAGGACTTGAAATTTAACTTTACCCAACTTTGTCAACATGCAAGATAAACATTTATTTTCTTCTAAAACACATTATTTAACAAAGATAGTTTAGGTAGAGAAAATCTTTCTGATTCTCTTTGGTAATCATTGCACCTTGTGTGAAATGACTGCCAAGTGCAGAAGCTGAAGGTGAGATAGGAGATATGTGTGCTCCAGCTTAGGAGCCTCCTGTTTGTACTTTGAAATAGAAATAACAAGAAAAAAGTAAATAGTCAGGTTTTGTCTCCTGAGGACACGTTAAGACAGCAGTCATGGCAGAAACAGAGAGGGGCTAGACCCTGTTTTGGGGTGAAAGATCAATAGGTGGTTTATCTCCCATCCTTGGGGCAAGGGAAACATTGTGCATACACAGAAAGCCTCCTTGAGGGTCAAAAAGAAGGGGTCACCACCCCAGGATAGGTGATGCCAAGGCCATCCTGCAGGCCTTTGGGCTGGAACCATCCTGGAAAGAACCTGCACATGCGTGTTGGGGAGGAATCCAGGGCAGGGCAGGTGTGGAAAAAGAAACCAGACAACTAACCAAAAGTAAACAAAGACCCAGAAGAACTGCTGTATATAAATGATTTAACCACCTCTTTACTGGGCTCCTCCTCCTTAGGGAGCTGCCCACAGGCTTGCTCTCCTGTGTATATTTCTGCCCTGCTTCTGTCTGAAATAAGCAAACTGTTTCTCTGCGTGATTTCCCATTTGTTGTGCTTTGTCTCTAATAATAAATTTTGTACCTGGTTTCACAGTTTTGTTTTGTTTTTTTCTCCTTGAGAAATGAATTTTTCAATGGGGGCAAGGGCCAGAGGACTTTTGCTTCCAGCCTATAGCCCCTGGTAGACTAGCGGCTACCATTCCCAGTTTTTATCCAGGCTGCTCAGGCTCAATCCCTGGGCAAAGAACTATGTGCAAGAGCACTTCATTCTAATTGAACTCCAGCTTATTCTATTAGATTACCGTTTTCCTAAAAACACAGTTAAGTATGGTTTACCTCTTATTTTTCAAAATATCCCACTCAGGGAATCTGAAGACCAATACTATACGCGTGAACAACATAAAAGTGTCAATATTCAATTCCTTTGACCTAGAAAAATATTTAAATTTTGGAACAACTTCTTTTATGATTGCAAAATGAATACAGGATCAAGAAAATAAAAATAGAAAAAAGAAAAAGTAAACTATATATAATTTTATTTGTGGAGATGAATGTATTTAGCAATTTACCACCTATCTTTCTTGTTTTTATCTATTAATACTTATTTGTATATGGTTGTGATCATTTTCTCCAATGAATATCATAGGTTTTACTTAATATCTTTATCAACAAATTCTTTAATAGTTACATTAAACATATCTATGAATATATCACAATTTATTTAGTCAAGCTGCTATTGTGTGTGTGTGCCCATACTCATGAGAACTTGTTGACATATAACACATTTACATAAAGGATTCCAAAATGTTTTTTAACACAGAACAACTAAACACCTCTAGTAGAAACTCTTGGTTAAATATTAAGTAGAAATAAATACATAAGCATATGAAACAGCAAATTTTTATTTCTGTTAGAGGCTTAGCTAGAATGGAGATATACACTTAGACAGTTTTATAATTAACGTTCAGTAGAAAAAAGATCTTCATGACCCAGATAATCACAATGGTGTGATCACTCACGTAGAGCCAGACATCCTGGAATGTGAAGTCAAGTGGGCCTTAGCAAACATCACTACCAACAAAGCTAGGGGAGGTGATGGAATTCCAGTTGAGCTATTTCAAATCCTGAAAGATGATGCTGTGAAAGTGCTGCACTCAATATGCCAGCAAATTTGGAAAACTCAGCAATGGTCACAGGACTGAAAAAGGTCAGTTTTCATTCCAATCCCTAAGAAAGGCAATGCCAAAGAATGCTCAAGCTACTGCACATTTGCACTCATTTCACATGCTAGTAAGGTAATGCTCAAAATTCTCCAAGCCAGGCTTCAGCAATACATGAACCATGAACTTCCAGATGTTTAAGCTCGTTTTAGAAGAGGCAGAGGAACCAGAAATTAAATTGCCAACATCTGATGGATCACTGAAAAAGCAAGAGAATTTCAGAAAAATATCTATTTCTGCTTTATTGACTATGCCAAAGCCTTTGACTGTGTGGATCACAATAAACTGTGAAAAATTCTGAAAGAGATGGGAATACCAGACCACCTGACCTGCCTCTTGAGAAACCTGTCTGCAGGTCAGGAAGCAACAGTTAGAACTGGACATGGAACAACAGATTGGTTCCAAATAGGAAAAGGAGTACATCAGGCTGTATGGTGTCACCCTGCTTATTTAACTTATATGCAGAGTACATCATGAGAAATACTGAGCTGGAAGAAGCACAAGCTGGAATCAAGATTGCTGGGAGAAATATCAATAACCTCAGATATGCAGATGACACCACCCTTATGGCAGAAAGTGAAGAACTAAAGGGCCTCTTGATGAAAGTGAAAGAGGAGAGTGAAAAAGTTGGCTTAAAGCTCAACATTCAGAAAACTAAGATTATGGCATCCGGTTCTATCACTTCATGGCAAATAGATGGGGAAACAATGGAAATAGTGGCTGACTTTACTTTTTTGGGCTCCAAAATCACTGCAGATGGTGAATGCAGCCATGAAATTAAAAGACGCTTACTCCTTGGAAGGAAAGTTATGATCAACCTAGACAGCATATTAAAAAGCAGAGACATTACTTTACCAACAAAGGTCCGTCTAGTCAAGGGTATGGTTTTTCCGGTAGTCATGTATGGATGTGAGAGTTGTACTATAAAGAAAGCTGAGCACAGAAGAATTGATGCTTTTGAACTGTGGTGTTGGAGAAGATTCTTGAGAGTCCCTTGGACTGCAAGGAGATCCAACCAGTCCATCCTACAGGAAATCAGTCCTGGGTGTTCATTGGAAAGACTGATGTTAAAGCTGAAACTCTAATACTTTGGCCACCTGATGCAAAGAGCTAACTCATTTGAAAAGACCCTGATGCTGGGAAGGATTGAGGGCAGGAGGAGAAGGGGATGACAGAGGATGAGATGGTTGGATGGCATCACCGACTCAATGGACATGAGTTTGGGTGGACTCCAGGAGTTGGTCACGGATAGGGAGGACTGGAGTGCTGCAGTTCATGGGGTTGCAAAGAGTCGGATATGACTGAGTGACTGAACTGAACTGAACTGAACATAGATGGGACAAAGGTGGAAAAAGTGACAGATTTTATTTTCTTGGGCTCCAAAATCACTGTAGACAGTGACTGCAGCCATGAAACGAAAAGACACTTGCTCCTTGGAAGAAAAGCTGTGATAAATCCAGACAGTATATTAAAAAGCAGAGACATCACTTTGCCAACTAAGGTCCATATAGTCATAGCTATTGTTTTTCCAGTACTCATGTAAGGATGTGAGAGTTGGACCATAAAGAAGTCTGAGCACTGAAGAATTAATGCTTTTGAATTGTGGTGCTGGAAAAACTCTTGAGAGTCCCTTGGACAGCAAGGAGATCAAACCAGTCAATTCTAAAGGAAATCAACCCTGAATATTCACTGGAAGGACTGATGTTGATAGCTGAAGCTCCAATACTTTTGCCACCTTATGCAAAGAGGTGACCTAGTGGGAAAGGCCCCAATGCTGGGAAAGATTGAAGGCAATAAGAGAAAGTGAAAGTCCCTCAGTCGTGTCTGACTCTTTGCAACCCCATGGACTATATAGTCCGTGGAATTCTCCAGGCCAGAATCCTGGAGTGGGTAGCCTTTCCCTCCTCCAGGGGATCTTCCCAACCCAGGGATCAAACCCAGGTCTCCTGCATTGCTGGCAGATTCTTTACCAGCTGAACCACAAGGGAAGCCCAAAAATACTGGAGTGGGTAGTCTATTCCTTCTCCAGGGGATCTTCCTGACCCAGGAATTGAACCAGGGTCTACCTGCATTGCAGGTGGATGTTTTACCAACTGAGCTATGAGGAAAGGCAAGAAGAGAAGAGGGCGACAAAGGATGAGATGGTTGGATGACATCACCGACTCAAAGGAAGCGAGTTTGAGCAAACTCCGGGAGATGGTGAAGAACAGGAAAGCCTGGCATGTTGCAGTCCATGGGGTCACAAAGAGTCTAACACAACTTAGCGACTGAACAACGAACAATAACATTAGCAACTATGTAAGAAACTCCATACTTATCCTTTGATCTTGTTCTAATCTGCAGATTCACTTAGTTTTTCTTTCAGCAACTTTCCTTTTAAAAACTACAATTGCCAATTAAAAACATTGTGCTGAGTTTCACTTTCTCTTTGACTTTCTTTGCCCACATTCTGAAGTTTTCAAACTGGCAATAAGAAAAGGGAACTGAGTACAAATAAGAAAGGAGAATTCACTCCTGAACGACGTGTGTGAAAGTTAACACAGGCCTTAACCACTGTGTTTGAATGGTAAGAAAGGCAGATAAAGCCTCGACTGCAAGAGGTAGCCTGTTGGACCGACTCAGGTCAGAAACAGAAGCAATGCATTGGTTTTTGCATGCAGCTGTCGAGGAAGCAGAACTTCCTGTGTTTGAAATTCTGTGTCTGCAGTTAAATAAAAAGAACAAAATAGGAAGTACATAGGGCTCTCTGCAGCTTGTCTCTAACTTTATCTAAACACACATGAGCCAAAAAGATCAAACTGGAGATATAGAGACAATGACCAAATGATTTGGGAAATATTTTTAGACTGTAATAATTTTAAGAAAGTATAATTTAGCCCTGAAATTATTTACTTTACATTTTACTGTTCATCTAGATTTTTAACTGCTACACATTTCCCCTGGGAGGTCTAAAATGTCTCATACATTCTTCTTCAGCTCTTTAAGGGATTTTTCACTGGGCAATACAGTGATATAGCTGTTTCTCTTTTCAAATACTACGGAGAAGGTAAGAACACAATAGGACAGTTTATATTTCACTACTGCTGCTGCTAAGTTGCTTCAGTTATGTCCGACTCTGTGCGACCCCATAGACGGCAGTCCACTACTAACAGAAGACAATTTTCTCATCAACTACTTATTTACAGTTGTAATCTTTAGTGTTCCTGTCTCTTAAAGCTCTAAAAAATTTCTCTCAGCTCTGCTGGCATTACATATCTGAAACATGCATAAAGATAATACTACTTTTAAATCTATGTCAATTACCCAAATCTGACAAAAACTTCTTTAAATATTAAAAAATAGAGGATCCTTCAGGACAAGAAACAATTCCAAAGTCAATGATAAAAAATACTCTGACTTTTCTTTTATTATTAGTTAATTAATTTTAAAATTGAAGTAAATTAAATTCAGTTCAGTACAGTCGCTCTGCAACCTCATGGGTTGTAGCACTCCAGGCTTCCTTGTCCATCACCAACTCCCGGAGCTTGCTCAAACTCATGTCCATTGAGTCAGTGATGCCATCTAACCATTTCATCCTCTGTTGTGCCCTTCTCCACCTCCCTTCACTCTTTCCCACACTCAGGGTCTTTTCCAATGAGTCAGTTCTTCGCATCAGGTGGCCAAAGTATTGGAGCTTCAGCTTCAGCATCAGTCCTTCCAGTGAATATTCAGGGTTGATTTCCTTTAGGATGGACTGGTTTGATCTCCTTGCAGTGCAAGGGACTCTCAAGAGTCTCCTCCAACACCACAGTTCAAAAGCATCAATTCTTTGGCAGTCAGCTTTCTTCACAGTCCAACTCTCACATCCATACATGACTACTGGAAAAACCATAGCTTTGACTAGATGGACCTTTGTCAGCAAAGTGATGTCTCTGCTTTTTAATATGCTGTCTAGGTTGGTCATCGCTTTTCTTCCAAGGAGTAAGCGTCTTTTCATTTCATGGCTGCAGTAACCATCTGCAGTGATTTTGGAGCCCAAGAAATTAGTCTCTCACTGTTTCCATTGTTTCCCCATCTATCTGCAATGAAGTGATGGGACCAGACACCATGATCTTAGTTTTCTGAATGTTGAGTTTTAAGCCAGCTTTTTCCACTCTCCTTTTTCACTTTCATCAAGAGGCTCTTTAGTTCCTCTTCACTTTCTGCCGTAAGGGTGGTGTCATCTGCATATCTGAAGTTATTGACATTTCTCCCAGCAATCTTGATCCTAGCTTGTGCTTCATGCAGCCTGGCATTTCACATGATGTACTCTGCCTATAAGTTAAATAAACAGGGTGACAATATACAGCCTTGATGTACTCCTTTCCTAATTATGAACAAGTCCATTGTTCCATATCCAGTTCTAACTGTTGCTTCTCGACCTGCATACAGATTTAAATTAATTTAAATTGATTAATTTTTAAATTTTGCATGCTAGTGAGTTTATGCTCAAAATCCTTCAAGCTAGACTTCAGCTGTATGTGAACCAAGAACTTCCAGATGTAGAAGCTGGATTTAGAAAAGGCAGAAGAACCAGAGAATAAATTGACAACATTCTTTGGATCAAAGAGAAAGCAAGGGAATTCCAGAAAACCATCTACTTTTGCTTCATTGACTACACAAATACCTTTGACTGTATAGGTCACAACAAACTGTGGAAAATTCTTAAAGAGATCGGAATACCAAATCACCTTACCTGCCTCCTGAGAAACCTGTATACGGGTCGAGAAGCAACAGTTTTAACTTTACATGGAACAACTAACTGACTGTTTCAACATTGGGAAAGGCATAAGACATGGCTGTATATTGTCACCCTGTTTATTTAACTTATATGCAGTGTACATAATGTGAAATGCCAGGTTGGATGAATCACAGGCTGGAACTTAAGATTGTCGGGAGAAATATCAACAACCTTAGATATGCAGATGATACCACTATAATGGCAGAAAATGAAGAGGAACTAAGACACTCTTGAAAAAGGTGAAAGATGAGAGTGAAAAATCTGGTGTAAAACTCAACAATAAAAAAACCAAGATTATGGCATCTGGTCCCTTTACTTCATGGCAAATAGAAAGGGAGAAAGTGGAAGCAGTGACAGATTCTGTTTTCTCGGGCTCCAAAAGTACTGCAGCCATGAAATTAAAAGATGCTTGCTCCTTAGAAGGAAAGCTACAATGGACCTAGGCAGCATATTAAACAGCAGAGACATTACTTTGCCTACAAAGATCCATATAATCAAAGTTATGGTTCTTCCAGTAGTCATTTAAGGATGTTAGAGTTGGATCATGAAGAAGGCTGGGTGCTGAAGAACTGTGGTCCCAGGGAAAAACCCTTCAGAGTCTGTTGAACAGCAAGGAGATCAAACCAATCAATTCTGGACATCAATCCTAAATATTCATTGGAATCAGTTCAGTTCAGTTCAGTCGCTCAGTCGTGTCCGACTCTTTGTGACCCCATGAATCAGAGCATGCCAGGCCTCCCTGTCCATCATCAACTCCCAGAGTTTACTCAAACTCATGCCCATCGAGTCGATGGTGCCATCCAGCCATCTCATCCTCTGTCGTCCCCTTCTCCTCCTGCCCTCAATCCCTCCCAGCATCAGGGTCTTTTCCAATGAGTCAGCTCTTCGCATGAGGTGGCCAAAATACTGGAGTTTCAGCTTCAGCATCAGTCCTTCCAATGAACACCCAGGACTTATCTCCTTTAGGGTGGGCTGGTTGGATCTCCTTGCAGTCCAAGGGACTCTCTCCAACACCACAGTTCAAAAGCTCAGCTCACAGTTCAATTTTTCAGTGCTCAGCTTTCTTCACAGTCCAACTCTCACATCCAAACATGACCACTGGAAAAACCATAGCCTTGGCCACACGGACCTTTGTTGGCAAAGTAATGTCTCTGCTTTTTAATATGCTATCTAGGTTGGTCATAACTTTCCTTCCAAGGAGTAAGCGTCTTTTAATTTCATGGCTGCAGTCACCATCTGCAGTGATTTTAAGCCCAAAAAAATAAAGTCTGACACTGTTTCCACTGTCTCCCCATCTATTTCCCATGAGGGATGGGACCAGGTGCCATGATCTTAGTTTTCTGAATATTAAGCTTTAAGCCAACTTTTTCACTCTCCTCTTTCACTTTCATCAAGAGGCTTTGTAGTTCCTCTTCACTTTCTGCCATCAGGGTGGTGTCATCTGTATATCTGAAGTTATTGATATTTCTCCTGGCAATCTTGATTCCAGCTTGTGCTTCTTCCAGACCAGCGTTTTTCATGATGTATTTTGCATATAAGTTAAATAAGCAGGGTGACAATATACAGCCTTGACGTACTCCTTTTCCTATTTGGAACCAGTCTGTTGTTCCATGTCCAGTTCTAACTGTTGCTTCCTGAACTGCAGACAGATTTCTCAAGAAGCAGGTCAGGTGGTCTGGTATTCCCATCTCTTTCAGAATTTTCCATAGTTTATTGTGATCCACACAGTCGAAGGCTTTGGCGTAGTCAATAAAGCAGAAATAGATGTTTTTCTGGAACTCTCTTGTTTTTTTGATGATCCAGAGGATATTGGCAATTTGATCTCTGGTTCCTCTGCCTTTTCTAAAACCAGCTTGAACATCCGGAAGTTCATCGGAATAGCTGATGCTAAAGCTGAAGCTATCATAGTTTGGCCATCTAATGTGAAGAGCCAACTTATTGGAAAAGACCCTGATGCTGGGAAAGGTTGAAGGCAAAAGCAGAGGGTGGCAGAGGGTGAGATGGTTAGATAGCATCACCAATTCAATGGACATGAATTTCAGCAAACTCTGGGAGGTAGTGAAGGACAGGGAAGCCTGGCATGCTGCTGTCTGTGGGGTTGCAGGGAGTCGGACAAGAATTTGCAACTGAACAACAACAACAAATAATTGATTTACAATGTTGCCTTAGTTTCTGGTGTACAAAGTGATTCAGTTATTCATAAATACACCTATATTCTTTTTCATATTATTTCTCATTATATTTTATTACCAACACAAGATATTGAATACAGTTCCCTGTACTATACAGTAGGACCTTTTTGTTTATCTATTTTATACTCAGCAGCTTGTATCTGCCAATCACAAACTCCTAATTTATCCCTCCCCCTAGCCTCCACTTTCCCCTTTGGTAACCACAAATTTGTTTTCTATGTCTGTGAGTCATTCTGTTTTATAAATAAGTCTGTAAATAAGTCTGTTTTGTATCATATTTGAGAATCCATATATGTCATATTATATGATATTTGTCCTTCTCTGTCTGACAAATCATTGTATGTGATAAACTCTAAGTCCATCCAAGTCACTGCAAATGGCGTTATTTCACGCTTTTTTATGACTGAGATGTGATCTATACATCACTCTTAAATGCTTCCATGTCTTGGCTATTGTAAATAATACTGCTACAAACTTTGGGGCGCATGTTTCTTTTTGAATTAGAGTTTTTATGATATATGTCCTAGGAGCAGGGTTGCTGGATCATATGATAGCTCTAATTTTAATTTTTAAAGGAACCTCCATACAGTGGAGTGGCTGAACCAATTTACATCCCCACCAACAGTGTAGGAGGATTCCTTTCTCTCCACACCCTCTCCAGCATTTGTTATTTGCAGACCTTTAAGTGATGATCATTCAGACTGGTGTGAGGTGATACTTCATTGTAGTTTTGACTTGCATTTCTTTTATAATTAGCAAACTTGAACATCTTTACATGTGCTTATTGGTCATCTGTATGTCTTCTTTGGAGAAATGTCTATTTAGGTTTTCTGCCCAGTTTGTTGGGTTTTTGTTTTTTGTTTTTTGTTTTTTTTTTTTGATTGAGTTGTTTAGCTTTTTCATTATTGAGTTGTATGAGCTGTTTGTATATTTTGGAAATAAAACCCTTGTTCATCACATCATTGGAGAATATTTTCTCCCATTCTGTATGTTGTCTTGTCATTTTGTTTACGGTTTCCTTTGCTGTGCAAAAGCTTTTAAGTTGGATTAGGTCCCATTTGTTCATTTTTGCTTTTCTTCCTTTCTTTTATTTATTTGACTGCATTGAGTCTTTGTTGCTACAGACAGGCCTAGTTGCCCCACACCATGTGGGATCTTAGTTCCCTGACCAGGGATAAAACTTGCATCCCCTGCATCTCAAGGCAGATTCTTAACCCCTGGACTGCAAAGGAAGTCTTTGCATTTATTTCTTCTGCTTTGAGAGACTGACTTGAGAAAACATTGATACAATTTATGTCAGATAATGTCTTGCCTATGTTCTCTTCTAGGAGCTTCACAGTGTCATGTCTCATAAAGTCTTTAAGCACTTCATTTTGAGGTTTTTTTGTGTATGATATGAAAGAGTGTTCTAACTTCATTGATTAGCTGTGGCATGGCTGTCCAACTTTTCCAGCACCACTTGCTGAAGAGACTGTCCTTTCTCCAATGTATATTCTTGCCTCCTTTGTTGAAGTTTAATTAACCTTAAGTGTGTGGATTTATTTCTGGGTTCTCTATTCTGTTTCACTCAACCATATGTCTGTTTTTGTGCCAGTACCATGCTGTTTTGACTACTGTAGCTTTGCAGAAGTGTCCAAAGACAGGGAGGGTTGTGCCTCCAGTTTTGCTCTTTTTTCTCAGGATTGTTTGGGCAGTTCTGGGTCTTTTGTGGCTCCATATAGACTTTAGGAAAATTTGTTCTAGTTTGGTGACAAATGTCATGAGTAATTTGATAGGGATCACATTAAATCTGTACAGTGTTTTGGGTAGAACAGTGATTTTAACAATATTATCTCTTCTAATACAGAGTATGGGATATCTTTCATTTCTTTGAATTATCTTCAATTTCCTTTATCAATGTTTTATAGTTCTCAGCATATAAGTCTTTCACCTCCTTGGTCAGGTTTATTCCTAAGGGTTTTAAAAAATATGTTCTAGAAAAAGATTGTTTTTGGACTTCCCTGGTGGGGCAGTGGATGAGAATCTGCCTGCCAGTGTAGGGGATGCAGTTTTGATCCCTGGTCTGGGAAGGTTCCACATGCTGTGGAGCAACTAAGTTCATACGCCACAATTAAAGAAGCCCATGTGCCCTACAGCCCACACACTGCAACCAGTGGGCCAATGTGCTGCAGCCACTGAAGCCCACACGCCCAAAGCCTATGCCCCACAGCAAGAGAGGCCACTGCAGTGAGGAGCTCGCACACAGCAACGAAGAGTAGCCCCTGCTTGCTACAGCTAGAGAAAGCCCACATGCAGCAACAAAGACCCACCACAGCCCAAAAATCATTTTACAAAAAAGATTTGTTTTCTAAATTTCCCTTTCTGATATTTCATTGAGTGTACATAAATTGAACAGATTTCTGTAAGTTAATCTTGTCTCAGATCTGCAGATGACACCACCCTTATGGCAGAAAGTGAAGAAGAACTAAAGGGCCTCTTGATGAAAGTGAAAGAGGAGAGTGAAAAAGTTGGCTTAAAGCTCAACATTCAGAAAACTAAGATCATGGCATCTGGTCCCATCACTTCATGGCAAATAGATGGGGAAACAGTGGAAACAGTGGCTGACTTTATTTTTCTGGGCTCAAAGATCACTGCAGATGGTGATTGCAGCCATGAAATTAAAAAACACTTACTCTTGGAAGGAAAGTTATGACCAACCTAGACAGCATATTAAAAAGCAGAGACATCACTTTGTCAACAAATGTCCGTCTAGTCAAGGCTATGGTTTTTCCAGTAGTCAAGTATGGATGTGAGAGTTGTACTATAAAGAAAGCTGAGCACAGAAGAATTGATGCTTTTGAACTGTGGTGTTGGAGAAGACTCTTGAGAGTCCCTTGGATTGCAAGGAGATACAACCAGTTTATCTCAAAGGAGATCAGTCCTGGGTGTTCATTGGAACGAATGATATTGAAGCTGAAACTCCAATACTTTGGCCACCTGATGCAAAGAGCTGACTCATTTGAAAAGACCCTGATGCTGGGAAAGATTGAGGGTGGAAGGAGAAGGGGACGACAGAGGATGAGATGGTTGGATGGCATCACCAACTCAATGGACATGGGTTTGGGCGGACTCTGGGAGTTGGTGATGGACAGGGAGGCCTGGCATGCTGCGGTTCATGGGGTCGCAAAGAGTTGGACATGACTGAGCGACTGAACTGAACTGAACTGAATCTTGTTTCCTTCTACCTCGCTGAATTTGTTTGGTAATTCTAGTAGTTTTTTTGTGGATTCTTTAGAATTTTCTATATAGTATCTTGTCATTTGAATATAATGACTGTTTTACCTCTTCCCTTCCAATTTGGATACATTTTATTTTTTTTACTTGTCCAATTGCTGCAGTGAGGACTTCCAATACTGTGTTGAATAGCTCTGGCATTTTCTTAAATATGAATTTGTATTGAATTGGGAAGGGAATTGTATGAATAGGGAAGGGAAATAACTACCCAATAACAACTATCATGAAGTTGAAGAAGGAGAATAAAAAAGAATACCTTAAATACTATATACCACAGTGCTGGGTTTTAAAGAAACTCAGAATATTTCTCAGAGGTTCTCATTTGTTAGGTGGCAATGAGAGAAAAGAATTTATGTAAAATGTAGCATTGAAAAGGAACTTCAGTTCACAATTCCTTGTGATCAGGTGGGCTCATCCACCATCTTTGAGAGTATAGACCTTGGTAATGATGGGTAATAAAGGGTAAATGCCGCTGTCTGTTATTTTAATGTAAACTCAATGCAAGAAATTCTTATTAAAATGCTGTTGTAGAATGTGACTAAATTTTGTCCTCCCTAAAAAGTGACAATTATAAAGGTATCTCTGACAAGAGGTTGGAGGATGATTACAAAAATGTACATGTGCATTTCCTGGTGTTTTCTATGTTTAAATGAAGAAGACGGAAAGAGGTGTCTACCCGGAGCCAACAGGTCTGATGGTGTTCGGTCAGAGGCCAAGGAATCATTTACCATCTCCCCCTCCAAAAAACAAATAATAATAACAGAAAGGGGAAAATGAAAGTAAGGAAACCAGGGGTAATGAGAACAACGGCATGTGAAGAGAAAGAATATCTGATAAGCAAACTTTCACGAGGGTCTTTAGAACAATAGCGACAACAGGACCTCTGGGAGCGGGTGTGAGACTAACATAGGAGGTCCCAGAACTGTACTGCTGATGGAGCCGGAAAAGGCAGTGAGATAGCCTTCCTCCTTTACAAAGCAGAAAACCAATGCCTGGAGACGTTGCTCTGATAACTACCCACATATATTCACATTCATTTTTATTAGCTTCAATTGCCCAATAATTATATTTTTTGGCTTTTTACATCAAGTTTTAGATGTGAACTATGGATAGATTGCAGCCACTAAATCTCTCTACACGCTAACCAAAGAAATCAATGAAAAGTAAGATGCTATAGAACTTAATTTTAGTGTTCTAAAAAGCATATAGTATTTCAAGTAAGGGACAGACAGTGTTATAGTAACAACCAGTCTCTTAGGCTATTATTATTAGCAATTTTTTTCCTAATTATGAAAAAAGATTTTTAAAAAGAGAAGGTATCTTGTAACCCAGAGAAATATTCATGATTAACACTTTCTTCCACAGTACTTCTTTTAATATCTCACAGAATTAAAATATATATACATATGTGATTTTATATTCTTTCCCAGTTAACAGTTTTTAATGCTGGATTTTTATCTTATTTTGACTTTTTTTATTGATATTACAAAAACATTATGATGAATCTCATTCACTAATTTATCAAATAGTTTTGAGTGCCAAATATTTTTGAGTTATAAATATCAGGAAAAAGTGTCTAACCCTAAGCAGTTATAAACCTTACTGCCATTTTCCTGCCTCCTCTCTTCCCGAATTTCATTCCAGCCACCATCCTGGGTAGTGAAGTTCAGGTCTCCTATGCCAGATCTGTAACTAAAAAAAATTTTTTTTTAAATGGTATACAGGATTTTCTTTCCTTTCTTCTTCTGTTTTTTTGCCACACCTCACAGCTTACAGGATCTCAGGTTCCTGACTAAGGATTGAACCCAGGCCCTCAGCAGTGAAAGCGCCAAATCCTAACCTCTGGACCACCAGGGAATTTTCTTTCCTGAAACTATCATAACATTGTTAATCAGCTATACTCCAATACAAAGTAAAAAGTTTTAAAAGAAATGAAACTGTTTTAAAAAAGAAGAAAAAGTGATTTGGAGAATTGCATTATAACAAAGCCTTGGTTGTAATCCTTTCATCTTGCTGCAGATTAATATTTCTTATTTGGGGTGTCAGCTACCTGATATTGACTTTCCTTCTATATAAGTTCTTGCTGTGCCAATCCTAATGCCCTTGAAGGTATATGAATGCCTTAGACAAACTGGGGAGTTTGTGCATGAAAATGCAAAGGAGAAAAGCATATTAATATGTTTCAAAAATATCATCCCACGTATACATACGTCTTCTGTTTCATACACACACACAGACACACACACTCACACACTCACTCATGCATACATGGCCAGAGAGAAAATTATTTGGCTCCTCTCAGGGTTTGGGAGACCTGCATTTATAATATTCTTTATCCCACAGTCCTGAGTTAGTAACCAAAGTATAACATGATCTGATTAACATATAATTTAGATTAAACTGCATTAATGTCTACTTTTCTTGAATGACAAAGCTGCTGGTATTATGTTACTTAAAAGCAAAACACTAATATCTTGATAGTACCTTCTCAGGTGCGATGAGACCACCAATTTTTTCTGTGCTATTTTTTTCCATTTAACCATATTCATTAAGTACCTTGGTATGCTATGGAGAACAAATTATCTCATTAGTCTATAAACTCTAAGGTAAATATATCACTACAATAATCTTATGTTATGGAGAAAGATACAGGTTTTAAACCGGGGACTTAGGAAGTTCTTTTTTGAAAAAGGGACAATTGAATAAACACCTAAAGAATGAGTAGGATCATGCCCAGGGAGATGGGGTAAGGATATTCCAGAAGGAGGGAGCAAACTTTATTTATTTATTTTTTTGAGGGGGAACAAACTTTATACTGTCCTGATATGGGACAAAGATTAGTGAGGCAGGCGCGAAATGTATAATGAGGTTAAAGTTAAAGGAGATAGGTAGAGGTCAGACAAAGCTGGCCTTTGTGAGCCAAAGAACAGAGTTTGATTTCATTCAAGATCCAACAGAAAATCTTTGATGTTTTTTAAGTTGGGAAGGATAATTTGTGCATACGTTCTTGCTTGTCTTCAGAAGATATATTTAGGATATATTTCTAAATGTGGATGTCTGAGCTTAAAGATATTAAATATAAATATTCTTAAGGCTCTGGTATTTTCAAAGTATTCATACCAATTCAACTTCCTATCAAGAGTGTATGAAAGTATGTCCATCTTGCTAACCCTTGATAATATTATCATTGAAGAAGAAAAGCAGTGTTGTGTTACTTTGTCATTTTATTATTAGTGAATTTGAACATTTGTCAAATTATTAATAATTTATTTTTCCTGTTTTGTAAATTATCCATTATTTTGTTTCTTTTTTGGTGGAGTATGTGGCATCTTTTTTCCCTGGAGAAGGATATGACAACCCACTCCAGTATTCTTGCCTGGAGAAATCCATAGACAGAGGAGCCTGGTGGGCTACAGTCCATGGGGTTGCAAGGAGTCGGACACGACTGAAGTGAAGAGCACACATGCACATGACATTTATCTTACTAATGTGACACAGTTTTTTATATTTAAAGATTGTTATCCTAGTTTTTACTTCTTGCATACATATATATATATGTATATATATACTCATTGTTGTTCAGTCGTGAAGTCATGGCCAACTCTTTGCAACCCCATGCACTGCAGCATGCCAAGCTCCTCTGTCCTTTAACAACTCCTGGAGTTTGCTCAGATTCATGTCCATTGAGTTGATGATGCCATCCAACTATTCCATCCTTTGCTGCCCACTTCTCCTGTTTACTTCACTACTTCCCAGCATTGGGGCCTTTTCCAATAACTCGGCTGTTTGCATCAGGTGACCAAAGTATTGGAGCTTCAGCTTCAGCATCAGTCCTTCCGATGAATATTTAGGGCTGATTTCCTTTAGGATTGACTGGTTTGATCTCCTTGCAGTCCAAGGGACTCTCAAGAGTCTTCTTCAGCACCACAATTCGAAAGCATCAATTCTTTGGCACTCAGCCTTCTTCGTGGTTCAACTGTCACATCTGTACGTGATTACTGGAAAAACCATAGCTTTGACTATATGGACCTTTGTCAGCAAAATGATGTGTGTTATCTTGACAAAACTCTGCTAGCCTTTGCCCTGATTCATTTTTACTCCAAGGCCAAACTTGCCTTTTACTCCAGGTGTCTCTTGACTTTCTACTTTGTCATTCCAATCTCCTATGACGAAAAGGACACCTTTTTTGGTATTATTTCTAGAGGTTCTTGTAGGTCTTTATAGAACCAGTCAACTTCAGCTTCTTCGGTATCAATGGTTGGGGCATAGATTTGGATTACTGTGATGTTGTGTTGTTTGCCTTGGAAACGAACCAAAATCATTCTGTCGCTTTTGAGATGCACCCAAGTACTGCATTTTGGACTCCTTTTTGACTATGAAGAAATGACTACTCAATGACTACTCAAATGACTACTAAACAAATACTTTGTTACCAAGAAACCATTCATGTAATTTGAAAATGCAGTTACTATTATTTTAAGTTCAGTTCAGTCGCTCAGTCATGTCTGACTCTTTGCAACCCCATGGACTGAAGCACGCCAGGCTTCCCTGTCCATCACCAACTCCTGGAGCTTACTCAGACTCAGGTCCATAGAGTCCCTGTTGCCATCCAACCACTTCATCCTCTGTCGTCCCCTTCTCCTTCCACCCTCAATCTTTCCCAGCATCAGGGTCTTTTCCAATGAGTCAGTTCTTTGCATCAGGTGGCCAAAGTATTGGAGTTTCAGCTTCAGCATCAGTCCTTCCAAAGAATATTCAGGACTGATTTCCTGTAGGATGGACTGATTGGGTCTCCCTGCAGTCCAAGGGACTCTCAAGAGTCTCCTCCGATACCACAGTTCAAAAGCATCAAAAGCATCTTGAGCACTCAACTTTCTTTAGAGTCCAACTCTTAACATCCACACATGACTCCTTGAAAAACCATAGCTTTGATTAGATGGACCTTTGTTGGCAAAGTAATGTATTTTAAGTTACATAGGGTGATATACATATTCCTGAGTCTCCATAAATGAAAACACCAAGTCTCATTCAAATGGACTTATTTTACTTCAATGGTTTATAGTACTGTGATAACACAGAATAATAATTTCTATCCACTAATTTCTGTATAATCTACTGTTCATCTGCATTCCTGAAGATTTTCCATAGTTATTCTCTATATTACACTTAAGACTATGTCCTCCAAAAGCATGCATTCAGTATTCATGCATTACATACAGTGCTTATGTAATTCAACCTTTGAAGCAAAACAGAAACATGAAATGAAATTTTAAAGAAATAAAAGCAAGCCTTTCAGGAGCACATGCATGAACTTATTATTGCTATATACTAGCAAGCCAGAAACACTCTGAGATGGGAATTTAGCAGGCAAACCCAAACTCTATATCCTCTCTAAACTGGCCCTAAAAAATCTGAATTCATCCTCATTATGTGAGGAAAGTAGAGAAAAGGATATTAGAAGAAACTTCTTAAAAAGTATAAAAGTGGTAACCCTAATGGGCATATTTTAAAATAGGTCTATATTTTCTTTTGACACATTAGAGTAATAAATTTTTATATAGTCAAATTTATCACTCTTTTCTGATAAAAATAATTGGCTTAGAGCTTAGGATAGCACTTATTGGCCTTTTGGTTAAGATCAACTGCAGAGCTTCATATGTTTCCACATTAATCTTACTAACATTCACCTATATTTTCTTCTACCTTTAGAATAATCATTTTCAGTTTCTACAGTTGTATTTTTCAAGTCATTTGGATTATTTTAAAGTATGGCGTATAAGGTAAGGATATGATTTGATTTCATTTTTTAAAGAAACAAAAATTCCACACCAATTTGTTGAGTAAACCATGCCCTCTCTATTTACATGATATTTCTTAAAGCAGAATCTGGAAAAAGTGATATGTTGATCAAGTCAGATGTTACTTAAGTGCCAGGTGTCAGCCAGGGTTGGGGAAGAACTAGGAGTGTTGTGTGGGTCCTTCTTTGGGTAGTGCTAAGTCCAAAATCACTGCGGATGGTGACCGCAGCCATGAAAGTAAAAGACACTTGCTCCCTGGAAGAAAAGCTGTGACAAACCTAGACAGTGGATTAAAAAGTAGAGACATTACTTGGCCGACAAAGGTCCATCTAGTCAAAGTTATGGTTTTTCCAGTAGTCATGTACAGATGTGAAAGTTGGACCATAAAGAAGGCTGAAAGCCAAAGAATTGATGCTTTCGAACTGTGGTGTTGGAAAAGACTCTTGAAAGTCCCTTGGACTGCAAGGAGATCAAATCAGTCAATCCTACAGGAAATCTCCTGAATATTCATTTGAAGGACTGATGCTAAAGCTGAAGCTCCAATACTTTGACCACCTGATGCAAAGAACTGACTCATTGGAAAAGACCCTGATGCTGGGAAAGATTGAAGGAGGGAGGAGAAGGGGACGACAGAGGATGAGGTGGTTGGATGGCATCACTGACTCAGTGGACATGAGTCTGCGCAAACTCCGGGAGATGGTGAAGGACAGGGAAGCATGGTGTGCTGCAGTCCATGGGGTCACAAAGAGTTGGACACGACTAAGCGACTGTACAACAACAAAGTCTCAGACGTTGGCAATTTGGTGTAAACCATTCCTCACAGCCCACTACTCTCCCTTTCGCTCGTCTTCTTGACACCTGTTCCTTGCCCTCTCTTTGCAGTTTGACAGATAAATTCATGGTATAACCTAAGTTGCATGGAAATAATCCTTTGAGTCTTCTGGGCCTCTCCCCAGCTCCCAATCCCAAACCGGTTGTCTGCAACCATCTCCCCTGCCTATTACTTATTCAGCTGGGAGGAAAATAAGGTAAATAAAACTGTTCTGAAGGGAAAATAGGGCCAAGGGTTAAATTCTAGACAAAACAACAGAAGAATAAGAGATAATATCCAGGTACAAAAATAACAGTGATGGCTAAAAATTTAACGGGAGAAAAATGTGCAGTTAGGGTTAGTGATCTCTCTCCTAAAATGTAAGTTTCCTTTTACACATATGTGATGTCTTACTTGAATGGCCTCTGTGAAATATGTGGGAACATGCAGTCCTCTATTTTATAGATGACTTTCAAAGAAAGATGATTTACTTAAAGCTATTCATCCTGAAATTCCTGGTCCCACATTCAAAGGCATGGCTTGATTTTTTCTGACATCTTTAACCCCTCTGCCTGATTTTATTGGCATATATTTATCCGTACAATTAAAATCAGTTAAAATTATTTTGTAATGTCCCTTGAGACAACGAAAAACTCTGGAATGAATCAGAACCAGGGCCTATGAAAGGCCATGTTTCTTAGAACTCCCTTTCTAAATTCTAACTGAGCCCTAGAGACCAGCTATGAAAGATTCATGAACTGAATTAGACTCCAGCATTTCTTGGACAAGAGTCTTTCAGCGATTTTCGGGTATATATGTCCAAAGAGAATCAGAGTAGGAAGTTTTGGTTGGTAGGTCTTCTTTCCAAACTCTTATGGACAAAGATCATTAGAGAAAATACTGTGAAATCTGTAAAAGTGTGCTTATCACTGATACTTTCTTAACCCACATATTGGGATCTCCTCAGGTTGGATCTAGAATTACAAACTAAGAAAGATAACCTCCTTCTCCTTACACAAACTGGTAGTGTTTTTGCCGAAACGATAATGCTTGCTCCCGTCCTTTCTTAAGACCTGTTTGTGTACACACGGAATGAAGAATTCAGCATGTTCCTGCCATACGTTTCGTTAACAGAATTTAAAGGGTATTAACATCCTTTTGCCGATCTCGCCGATTCAGGCCTCGCTGCTTTTCCAACCCGTGCCCTCCGGGCCGCCCAGGGCCGGCGCCTGCAGCGCCCGCGGCCGCGGCCCGCGCGGGCGATGCTCCGGGCGCCGGATCTTTGTGCGCCCCGCGCCCGGCTCCGCGCGCCCGCACGTACGTAGCTTTCACGTGCGTGTGGACTCGGGGTGCCTGTGTGGGTCCATAGGAATATGCTCGGATTAGGGAGAGGCGCGGAGCACAGGACGGCGGGAAGGTGGGTGTGGGCGTGTGGGCAGCCCGCCGGGAGGGAGCCCGCGCGGAGCCCCAGCCCGCGGCCGGCGGCGGCCACACAATAAAGCCCGAGGGCGGCGGCGGGCGGTGGGAGGCCGAGCCGGCGGGCGGCCGCCCCGCTCAGCCCGCCGTGTGAGCGGCTCCGCGGCCCCGCAGGACGCGAACTTTCCCGGCGGCGGCGGCGGCGCCGCAACTCCGCGCCCGGGCCCGGCCCGCCGCTCGGCGAGGAGACCTCGTAAGTGCGGCGGCGGGACCTCCGCGCCGCCTTGCCGGGTGCTCGCGAGTTTCTGTGGTGGAAGCTTGTAAACATGGCGCCCCTGAGGCGCGGGGTCCAGGCGGGCGGCGGGGGGAGGAGGCCGGGCCGGGGCGGGGAGGAGGGGAGGCCGGGGCGGGGAGCTGGGCCCGGAGACCGCAGCCCCCCCCCGCCCCGCGCCCCGCCGGCCCGGCCCGGAGGAGGCGGCGCGGACGGCGGGCCGGCGCGGAGGGGCAGGGCCTGGCGCGGCGGCGGCGAGCACCGGAGCATAATGGTGGGGACGCTCGGCCTCGGCGGGGGTGCGGACGCGGGCGGGGCGCGGGCGGGTGTCCGAGGCGGGGGCTTTGTGAGGCCCGGCCCGGCCGCAGCCTTTCGGGCCGCGGGCGTGACCGCCGCTCGCCTCCGGCCGGCGGAGCTTTGTTCGCGCCGGGCCGGGCCTGCTGGGCCGCTCTTGGCCGGCGGGGGAGGCGGGCCCGCCGCCGGGGGAGGCCCCGCAGGAGCAGGGACGCGCGGGGCCTGCGCGGGCCGCGAAGCCGGGGAGTCGCGTGAGCGCCGCCCGCCAGGCCGGTCCTCCTTGCGCGGCCAGGCCCCTGGGCCACGGTCCGGGTCGGGGTCCGCCGGGACACGGCCCTGTGAGTGTCTGGGGTGGGTAGGGTGGGCTGGGGGCGTCCGCGGCGGCTGGGCAGCGTGGTCGGTCCGCAAGGGCCCTGGCGAGGCTCGGCCCCCCGGGTCCGGGAACCAGGCGGCAGCGAGGCCTCCGCCTCCCCCGCAGACCTCTGCACCGCCTGCGTGTCCGCCGCCCGTCCTGCCCGGCGTCAGGAGGGGAGCTGCAAGGCTGCGGCCCAGCGGGCTGGCCCGGGCCCCAGCTTCCGCGTGGACCGTACCCTCAGGCGTTTCTGGCCCAGCGGTGCCCGGTGTTTGTACGGTGGGGGCGTGAGAACCAGTGTCCATGGTGCTCGGTGTTACAGATCGTGTGGGCTGGCTGCCCGGTGTGTCCGTGGTGTGCGCCTGCTGTTACATACGTGGGAGCCTGCATGATACCTGGTGAGTGTGTGGTGCTCGTGTGACATGTGGTAAGGACGTGCTACCCGGTGGAGTTACTGTGCCGGGTGACACACCAGGTGTGTGCATGATACCTGGTGTGGGCATGTGATACCCGCGGTCACACACTGTGTGTTCATGGTGCTTCGTGTGCTCCTGTAGGGTGTGGGCCCAGTACAGGGTCCTGTTGAACTCAGAGACGGCACCCCGTTGAGGGATGGAAGAGATGCTTGGGTCAGACCTTGAGAGGCCCAGGCAGGGCCCTCTGAGATTTAGGTCCTGGGTCCTCTGGTCTGCTCACCCAGGTGTGCTGCATCCTACAGTAAGCAGAGTCCTGTGGAAGCAAGAGACTGGTTAAAAATAATTGTTTGTCTATTCAAAGGCGGGAAGTAAAACCTTTATTTTCTTTTAGACTGAGAAATGTAGGAGTTGTAGCTTAGAAATTATGGGATGCATAAACTTTTCAGGTTTGGGGGTCATTGATTCTCATGAATGGTTTGAAGCAATCAGGGAACTCGTTTTAGCTGTACTTTAAAAGTTTGAGTGCTTTCTGGTAAGCAGAGTCACCTGCGTGACTTTTCTGAATTCTAATTTGTATAAGCAGGAGATAAGATGTGAATTTTGTTCTAGCATGTTATTTTCCTTGTCTTTAGCATTGGTTACAGTCATTATTTTGGTGGACTGTCCTTTATAAATGGCCAAGTTAGAAAATTAGAGGTCAGAAAATATGATTATGACAGACTCAATAAAATATTTTTCTTGCTTAACTCAATGCATGATTAATAGAGGATCTCTGTTGCTTTTGTGGTACTTTTCCCACTTATATGTTGTTTATATGAAAACAGAATCTCCCTTTTACATTTTGTAATTGGGCAATTTATTTTTTCAGTTACCTGTTGCAAGGTGCTTAAATAAACATACATGTAAATGTTCCCAGCTTTACAAAGAAAAATCAATTAAAGTGTTAAAATTATCTCTTTATTTCATATGCGGTATTCCTAGGATATCATTATGTTGATACTTTGAATGCATGTCATGTTGCGTGTTTCCATGAATTGCCCTGTGTGTTCGCACTCTCACCCTTTTGTAATTGTACCCTCTTTTCCTTTAAGGGCTGTTCAGATAGTGTGTAAGAGAGACGTTCATATCCTTTGGCATCCCTAAATCGAGATACTAATTGAATGTAATTAAGAATTTTAGCATTCATAATAAAGTATGGAATGCTGTCCTACTGTTGCCTAAAGCCCAGATTTTGTTTACCTACCTCTCTGATAAATCGCTTCAGTTGTGTCTGACTCTTTGGGACGCCATGGACTGTAGCCCTCCAGGCTTCTCTGTCCATGAGAATTCTCCAGGCAAGAACTCTGTAGTGGGTTGCCATGCCCTTCTCCAACCACCCTTCAGTTGAAAAGCAAAGAGGCTGTGTCTGGAAAGGGGAAAATGTTAAGGAGAAGAGTCAGACTTGAAAAAACAGTTTCACTGTTTCAAAACCTTAACTTGGACTCAATAGTGAATTTCTTTACAGGTTGATTAGATTTTTGGTAATTGATTAGAGGTGATTACCAGCAGAGTTTGAGGCGGTGGCTTGGGTCTGAATCTCACCTCTGTCATTTACTAGCAAAGTGAGCTTGGACGAATTATTTAAATTTGCCTTGCCTGGCCTCAGTTTCCCCATCTGAGAGAGTTTAATTGCTAGCACTACTTCTTACGTGATGACTTTCAGTTACTTTCTTTCAGTGGCATTGTCAGAAGTTCAAAAAGTTTAAATCTCCTTTGGTACAGTGGTCTGTTCTCCTTTGGTCTTGAGTTTTGAAATGTTTTGGTATCCACAGGTTTGTTACATAAGTGAGTATCATGATAAAAATAGGTGTCATATTGTATGTTTACTAAGTCTCAACCATTTCACAAAGTTCTTTATGTATACTATCCCACTTTAAAAAATCATACATATGATCATCTTAAAAGCATGGCAGTCTTCCTTTTAATTGTGTAAGGTCTGACCTCCTTGTAGCACCGCCAGACCCCTCAACACATATGCATACTCTCTCATAAAAAGTGAAAGAAGTATTAGTAGTCAAGAGAATATAATCCATGTAACATTAAAATTTGAGATCTCTGTGATTAGAGTTGAAATGATAGAAATGAACATAATGGAAGGGAGATAAAATTCAAATCTAAATACCCAGCAGTGTAATGTAATAACTCACATGTAATGTCTTAAACATATGTACTCCATTAAGATTTTTTTATGTGCATATGTGTGCCTGCTATTACTGATTTTCCAGTTAGAAAATTCTTGAAAAGCTATTTATAGGCATTCCTCAGAGATACTGTGGGTTTTGCTCTAGACCACCACAATAAAGCAGATATAATAAAACGAGTCGTGAGTTTTTTGATTTCCCAATATATATATTTAAAAGTTATATTGAGGCTATACTGTAGTCTGTTACATGTACAATAACATTATGTCCAAAAAAAATGAACATACCTTAATTTAAAAATACTTTATTCTTAAAAAATGCTACCCATTACCTGAGCCTTTAGTGAGTTTTAGTAGTAGCATCAAAGATCACTGATCACAGATCATGCTAACAAATATAATAATAATGAAAAAGCTTAAAATGTTGCAATAATTACCGAACCGTGACAGAGAAACAGAGAGAGAATGAATGCTGTTGGAAAAATGGCACCAATAGACGTTCAATGCAGGATTGCCATGAACCTTCAATTTGTTAAAACAGTATTTGTGAGGGGCTACAAGGTAAAGTGCAATGAGACAAGGTATGCCTGTAGTTTGTATTGTTGAAAATACTATACAATATTTGATATTAAAATTACTTACAAATGCAAATAAGTATTATGAAAAGTTAAAATATTTGGAAATTAAGAAAATATTTATAGAGAGCATTATGTATTTAGTAGGCAAATTTAGCAAATTGTTAGGCTTAGATACTCAACTCAATTTTACAAATTAATTTATGTACAACTAGTAAATATTTAGACATTTAGCTAATCTTTCATTGTATTTTGGGAGCATGCTTTCTATTCAGTCAATACATAAATGGCTAATATTTGCCTAACTTTATGTGAAATTAAAGAAACATGAATAGAAATGACAATGGAATACTGTCATAATAGGGTTTTTAAGGGATCATATGGACTCATCTTTTCTTTAGAGATGAGAGAAATATGTTGAGCAGATTACCCTGTGTTCTTGTATAGTAGTTGGAAAAATGTGTGTTGCTTAAAACTTATACACAGTATTTCCTTTTTTGTAAGCTGAGTAACATTTAAGTCTAGTAAACTCATTTTAAATAGCTGCTTTTATAAAGTTAATTTTGTGAGATCACATTAAAATATATTGACATTACTTATAATAAGTAGAATATGTTTTAATATCTTGCGTTCATTCGTTCATTCACATTGTTATTTATTGAGACTGCTTTATACTAGACACTTGGTAACAAATTACTGAAGCAAGTGCAGTAAAGTATAACAGAAGAAATTAAGTACAGGTGCTGTGGAACCATGTGTGTGAGTTAAGGTATGTTGTATTTGAGCTGAAATTACTTTTGAGGTCTTAACACAGATTTCAGATTCATTCTAATTTGTAACTTTATGACTTTTTTTAGCTACTTGATGATTTTTAAAAGCAACTTTGTTATGGTTAGTAATTTTTTTATTCTTTTGTTACCATCTAAGCATTTAAATGAAAGGTAGACCCACTTAAAACCTTTAGTATCTTTTTGTAATTTGACCTCCTTGTATGCTAAGTAAACTTAAAGTTTAAAGAAAGAGGACATCTTTCCTATCCGTTTATTATGTAAACAAAAGAAAGATACATACAAATATTTAGAAGTGTATTGAGAGCTTGTTGTGCAGTGCTGTGCTTGGTCGCTCAGTCGTGTCCGATTCTTTGCAACCGCATAGACTGTAGCCCATCAGGCTCCTCTGTCAATGGAATTCTCCAGGCAAGAATACTGGAGTGGGTAGCCATTCCCTTCGCCAGAGGATCATCCCAACCCAGGGATTGAACCCAGGTCGGCTGCATTGCAGGTGGATTCTTTACCATCTGAGTCACCAGGGACTAACTTTATCGCTAAAGTTTTTGCCTTGCGTTACACGGGGCAGTCATTGTCTCAAGGAAGCTTCTACTGTTCCCATTGCTGGATAAGTTCACTTTGGCTTGAAATAGCTAATTTCTTATTTTTAACCCTTTACTTTATATTGGAATATAGCCAATTACACTGTTGTGATAGTTCAGGTGGACAGTGAAGGAACTCAGCCATACATATACAGGTGTCCATTCTCTCCCAAGCTCCCCTCCCACCCACACTGGACAGTTTGCTGTTCTATACAGTAGGACCTTGTTGGTTATCCCTTTTAAATATAGCAGTGTGTACATGTCGATCCCAAACTCCCTATCTCTTCCTCCTATCCTTCCCTGCTGGCAGACATAAGTTTCTTCTCTAAGGCTGTGGATCTGTTTTATAAATAAGTTATCTGTATAATTTCTTTTTAGACTCTGCATATAAGTATGTCATATGGTATTTCTCCTCCTCTGTCTGACTCCACTCAGTATGGCAAGCTCTAGGTCCATCCATGTTGATGCAAATGGCATTGTTTCATTCATTTTAATGGCTGAGTAACTTTCCATTGTATATATGTACCACATTTCCTTTACCCAGTCCTTTGTCTGTGAACTTTTAGGTTGCTTCCATGTCTTGGCTGTCGTAAACAGTGCTGCAGTGAATATTGGGATACATGTATCCGTTTGGACTTATGTTTTTCTCCAGACATGTGACCAGGAGTGGGATTGCAGGGTCATATGGTAGCTCTATATTTAATTTTTAAAAAACCTTCATACTGTTCTCCATAGTCGCTATACCAGTTTACATTCTCACCAACAGTGTAGGAGGATTCCCTTCTCTCCACACCCTTTCCAGCATTTATTGTTTGTGGATTTTTTTGATGATAGCCATTTTGATGGCTGTGAAGCAATATCTCAGTGTAGTTTTGATTTGCATTTTCCCAATAACTAGCACTGTTGAACATCTTTTCATATGCCTCTTGGCCATCTGTATGTCTTCTTTGGGGAAATGTCTACTTAGGTTTTCTGCTCATTTTTTGATTGGGTTATTTTTTTTGGGTGGTGTTAAGCCTCATATGTGTTTGTGTTAGTTGCTCAGTCATGTCTGACTCTTGGCGACCCCATGGACTGTAGCCCGCAAGGCTCCTCTGTCTATGGAATTCTCCAGGCAGGCATACTGGAGTGGGTTGCCATTCTCTTCTCCAAGGGATCTTCCCAGCCCAGGGATCTAATCCAGATCTCCTGCATTGCAAGCAGATTCTTTACCTTTTGAGCAACCAGTGAAGCCTTATGAGCTGTCTGTAAATTTTGCAGACTGATCTCTTGTCGGTCAGGTCATTTGCAGATATCTCTCTCAGTCTACAGGTTGTCTTTTCTCTTTGTTTATTGTTTCCTTTAAATAGCTCATTTCTTGAAAGTTACTCCAAGTATGGAGGCTTCAGGATTCAGAAGGGGTTTATTGTCTAAAAATAAAATAATATGAAACGTGGTGAGGAAAGAACTGATCAACTGATTGGTAGCATGCCTAGGTTCAGATCATGCTGATGCTCATCAGTGGGGATATTACTCAAGGTTTTCTTATATTTAATAGCTATAGGAAGGTTTTTTAAAGAGAAATACTCTTAATGAAGGCTAAACTATCTCAGCTTGAAAATTATTATAAACACTGTAGTTTTTTTGTTTTTGTTTTTTGGTAGATTCTTGATTTATCTGCTTGTTGATTACTTTTCTGTTTCAAAACTGCATCTGATCTGAAAGAGGCACCCCAATGTTCATCACAGCACTATTTATAATAGCCAGGACATGGAAGCAACCTAGATGCCCATCAGCAGACGAATGGATAAGGAAGCTGTGGTAGATATACACCATGGAATATTACTCAGCCATTGAAAAGAATTCATTTGAATCAGTTCTAATGAGATGGATGAAACTGGAGCCCATCATACAGAGTGAAGTAAGCCAGAAAGCTAAAGACCAATACAGTATACTAACGCATATATATGGAACTTAGAAAGATGGTAACAATAACCTTATATGCAAAACAGAAAAAGAAACACAGATGTACAGAACAGAATTTTGGACGCTGTGGGAGAAGGTGAGGGTGGGATGTTTTGAGAGAACAGCATCGAAACATGTATATTATCTATGGTGAAACAGATCACCAGCCCAGGCTGGATGCATGAGACAAGTGCTCGGGCCTGGTGCACTGGGAAGACCCAGAGGAATCAGGTGGAGAGGGAGATGGGAGGGGGGATTGGGATGGGGAATACATGTAAATCTATGGCTAATTCGTGCCAATGTATGACAAAAACCACTACAATATTGTAAAGTAATTAGCCTCCAACTAATAAAAATAAATGGAAAAAAAAAACTGCATCTGAGAAATGCTGTTAGAGAGATAAAGTTCTTAATTTTCAATTGAGTTTTGACATGAAGCCCTTCTCGAATTATTGTGGATTATATCTACTTTAGCTGGCCAGTACTTGTAGGAACAAGTGAGATTGATTTATTTGGGCTTGCTGTTGATATGTGTAAAAGTTTTTTAGGGTATTTTATTTACCATTAGCAATGTTATCTTTTTAAAAATTAATTAATTACTTATTTTTGGCTGCACTGGGCCTTTGTTGCTGCGTGTGAGCTTTTCTCTAGTTGTGGAGAGGAGTACTCCCTAGTTGTGGTGTATGGGTTCTCTCACAGACATAAAGAACAGACTTAAGGACACAGTGTGGGGTGAGGAGGAAGGAGAGGGTGGGATGTAGGGAGAGAGTAATGTGGAAACAAACATTACCATATGTAAAATAGATAGCCAGTGGGAGTTTGCTGTATGATCCAGTTCAGTTCAGTTCGGTTGCCCAGTCGTGTTGGACTCTCTGCGACCCCATGGACTGCAGCACGCCAGGCTTCCCTGTACTGATTCAGGGCACTCAGGGCAGGGCTCTGTAACAACCTAGAAGGGTGGGGTTGGGAGGGAGGCTGAAGAGGGAGGGGACATGTGTATACCTGTGGATGATTCATGTTGATATTTGGCAGAAACCAACACAATACTGTAAAGCAATTATCCTTCAATTAAAAATAAATAAATTTTAAAAATATTGCACTTACTGTAATGTCAAAATATCTTATGGTTTTTATTTTGAAATACATACATGCTTATTCTGCACATATAAGTAGGCTCCCAATTGTGATCAGTATTCATGTTAGATTGTTTTAGTTCAGAAACTTCCATTTGAGTAACTTGAAAGTTAAACTTTATTTTAGGATTATTGAAATAAAAAGTTGTCGTCTCAGTTATTTCCAAGTGAATTAAAAGCTGAACAGCTACCAATACAAAGTTAGACTTTGTCTTGATTCATTTGCGTATTTTAAACAAATCCTAATGAAAAACATACTGTTGTAAACCTTAGTTGCTGTAGTGTTTGCATCTTTTAAATAAATTCTTTGGGATTTAGGGCAACACCTGGTAAGCTCCTGATAGTACACTGGTTCTCAAGAATGACTGAGCACCTGAATTTTTTTTTTCTTAACAAGAACATTAAGCCAGAATCTCTGGGGATGGTTCTGGGCTCGATTTTAAAGTTACAGTTGGGTTTTTTTGTTTGTTTGTTGAACTTTTTAAGTTCCACATTTTTATTTTTCAGTAGTCCAAGTATATATGCCTTCTTCTAGAAAGTTCTTTTTGTAATGGCTTATAGGAAATGATGTACCCTGTGACGTTTAGCTACCTGTCTCAGAAATTATTTTTCAGGAATCTTAATCTTGAAGTTTCCTGCAGAGGATAAACTAAATGACCTGAAAAATTAATGTGTCCCACAAGAAAACTAGTAGTCTTTTCAGGTTCCTCAAAAATACTCTGGCATTGTCACTTTGCTGATGATCAGGGGGGCTGGATAGCAAAGGTGGGGTTGGTTAGTGTTTCCTAATGGTCCTGCATTGTGTCTGGGACATTGATGTCTAGGCTGCCACCCAATTCAGTGTCTCTGAGATTTCCTGTAGTTGGAGCAGCAGCCTAGTGTTCTGGGGTTGTGGAGTAAGCTTGTGATCCTGACAGGCATCAGAAGCACCTGGATGTCTTTCCCTGGGCAGTCGTTATGCCAGCCATGGTGAAGTTGTGCCTCCAGGTGAGAGGTAGACCACCTGAGGAGGTTTTCCTGGCACTGCTGCTTAGCAGCCTGGGTATCCCTGGCTTTTGTCTGCATGTCAGGAGGTCCTTGATGTTCCTCCAGATTGGGAGTGTTGTTTCCACTTACAGGATCAGAGCAGAGCAGGAGCAGCTTCATTGTCTGAACCGTGTCCCAGAGAAATCCAAGGGAAGAAGCCTGTGAGCAGTGAGATTCACTGCCACTCCAGTCACCGGCGACCGACACCTGCCTTCTCATGCTTTCACACGTCTACCAGAGGCTTCCTGAGGACCTGTGGAGTTTCTGATAATTTCCACGGGTTTCTCTCCTTTCCTGTCTCGTGTAGACTCTGTCAGTCTGCAGAAGTCAGGGCTTTTAGAGGAGGAGGAGTGACCTGGAGAAGCCTCCTTTGGCTTGGTGCTGACTGTTGGTGTTGTCTTCAGCAAGTTCTGAGCTGGTCGTTTGCTCTTCCAGCTGGTTGGCATGGCTTCGTCTGCAGTTCATTTCCCTCTCAGTTTTTTTCTAATTATTTAAACATATTTCAAGTCAAATTTTCTTAAATAAACACAATTTTCTCAGTTTTAGATGACTAGATACAGTGAGGAGTTATGGTATTAGAATCCCATTTTAAATAGAATATTCCTATAAAATTGGACCTTGAAGAATAGAGTGGAAAATGTTAGATGAGTATACTATTACAAGTCACTATTTGTTCTTAAGTAAAGATACTGTTTCATAGAATGAGCTTAAATATTATAATAATGGGAAGGGAAGCATATCTGACATCTGATTCATAGGAAAAGTAATTAACTAAAAATTTTGATTTCTGCCAAATGAAATAATGAGCTGAAAACTGGATACTGCTGTCTCTGGTCTGTCTCTTCCACTCAGGGAGGCCACAGGCTCTGTTCCTGTTTTCTTTCCCTGCACTGTGCCCTGAAGTCTGCTAAGAGGCAGTACTTGTAGATGATCAGAAACCTCCTTCACATACCATCTTCCAGGGTATATAATCCTGTCATCAGGATATTCTGGAGTCTTAGTCTAATTTTGTGGTCTTTTTTCCTATTCTCCTCAGTAAAACTTTTACTTCAGCAAGTGTTTTCTTTAATGCACAAGTTGTACTATTTTATTAATTATACTTTGTGACTTTTGCTCAGGTATCCTCCTTTCCTTTCCCCATTCCACCACCCCCTTCCTGAAGTTAGCTTAAAATTTAAAATGTGGCATTTGAGCTTTCTATCAGGTTTCGTTTTCTCCATCAAATTGCTGTCCTGCAGTAATCTGTCTCTTTAGTTTAGCTTCTACAGCATTTAAAGTTTGCCTCAACTAGTTCTTATTCTATTGCCATTTATAATTATTTTATCTTCCCATAATTAACTTCCCAGTTCCTTGACCTGAGTACACTAACTTTTAAAATTTCTTTATATTATCTAGTACAGTGCTGTACGTAAATTAGGTCAGATAAGTGCATGTAGGTAGATGGAGGAACACCCCTTTATCCTTTCAGTGCCTGCATTGTATCAGTTCAGTTCAGTCGCTCAGCCGTGTCTGACTCTTTGCAACCCCATGAATCGCCGCACGCCAGGCCTCCGTGTCCATCACCAACTCCTGGAGTCCACTCAAACTCATGTCCATCAAGTCGGTGATGCCATCTGGCCATCTCATCCTCTGTCGTCCCCTTCTCCTCCTGCCCCCAATCCCTCCCAGCATCAGGGTATTTTCCAATGAGTCAACTCTTCACATGAGGTGGATAGAACTCCAGTCCCGTGTGAGTTGACTCTAACAGCATGCTTGCCAGTACAGGGAAACAACAGAGCTCCTGCCACTGTGTGTAGGCTCTTAGAAACCAACTTATGTGGTTGTCTGGGCGCTCTATCAGATTTTATTTATCTGATCAGTTCATTGTCTGCTTTCAGTGATGATTAACAACTCTTTCTTTACTTCCCTCGCACCTTTCTTATCCCCATTTCTCTTGTAGAGAATATCAATCTCTTTTTTCAGAGAAGGAAGGCTTCATGTGGGAAGTAAGTTGCTTTACTCCATATCTGCAGACATGCCTGCACATACCATTTCCTTTTGCCATTCTCTTCACCTGTGTGTCTGTAGATCCTGCCCTCTGGAAACCTCCTACCTACCTCACTTTCATCCTCTTCTGTACTTGCCCTCTTTGATTTCACTGTCTCTGGTTCAGCTTATTCAGAGCCTATGTTCCTATCTCCTCAAGGATGAGGATGGGTAGCTGTTTGATAACCTGATGGCACTGGAGTTGGGTCTGTTTGCTTCTTACACACATTAAATAACATCTTTTATTCAACATCTGTAATTATCCCTATACCTGCTGCCTTCTACTCCCAAATTTTTCTGGAGTTCTAGGCAAGCGGCTTGCTTTCGTCACTGTTGTTGTTCAGTAGCTAAGTCGTGCCTGACTCTTTGCAACCCCATGGACTGCAGCAACACCAGCCCTCCCTGTCCCTCACTATCTCCTGGAATTTGCCCAAGTGCATGTCCATTGAGTTGGTGATGCTATCCAACCATCTCATCCTCTGCCACACCCTTCTCCTTTTGCCTTCAGTCTTTCCCAGCATCAGGGTCTTTTGCAGTGAGTAGGCTCTTCACATCAGGTGGCCAGAGTATTAGAGCTTTAGCTTCAGCATCAGTCCTTCCAGTGAATATATAGGGTTGATTTCCTTTAGGATTGACTGGTTTCCTCTCCTTGCAGTCCAAGGGACTCTCAAGAGTCTTCTTCAGCACCACAATTTGAAAGCATCAATTCTTCAGTGCTCAGCCTTCTTTAGGGTCCAACTCTCACTTCTATTACCTGACTACTGGAAAGACCTTAGCTTTGACTGAACTTCCCTATGTAAATTTGACCTTCCTCTCTTTGGCCAGAAACATACAATTCCTGTATTCATTGTGTGTCTTCACTTTTTGCGGAGTGTATGTTCTTCAAAGATGTTTGTTTTTGTTTTTCCACTTTTTGGGGGAGGGGCAGAAAGGTCTTTTACTCAGCATCCTAACATCCATGATCTAAGGGTATCCTTCTTAAAGCAGATCACTCGTACTCGCTTAAGTTTAAAATCCTCTCAGTTACTGCCATTGAAATTATGTGGAAATCCACGCTGGTTATTCAGGACTTGGGATCCTGCGTGGTTTGATCTTAGCTTCTGCCTCTCTGCCTCTTTTCACACGGCACCTCTCTTTATGATATTCCAGCCACTGTCTTTTCTCCACTTGAAATATACCAGGTCTTTCTCACTATGACCTTTAACTGGAAACTTTTACCTTTTGACTATTACCCATTTTTCTCCCACCTTCCCTGCCTTTGGCAACCATCAGCCTGTTCTCTAAATATATAGGTTTGGTTTTTAAAAAAATATTTGGCTGCCCCAGGTCTTAGTTGCGGTGTGCAGAATCTTGAGTCTTTGTTTTGGCACCTGGGATCCTTTAGCTGTGGCATGCAGACTCCCAGCTCCACCATGTGGGACCTAGTTCCCAGACCACAGCAAGGAATCTTTGCCACTGGACCACCGGGGAAGTCCCTATTGTGAATCGTTGCAGTGAATATGGTAGTACAGCTGACTCTATCTCTGAGATACAGAGTTTTCATTTTCTTCAGATAAATACCTAAAAGTGTAATTACTGGATCATATGGGAGTTGTGTTTTTCATTTTTTTCTCCATTATATTTTATTACATGATATTGGATATAGTTCCCTGTGCTATACGGTAGGACCTTGTCGTTTATCTGTTCTGTATGTAATAGTTTGCACCTGCTAATTCCAAACTCCCCGTCCATGCCTCCCTCATTCCTCTCCACCTTGGCAACCATAATTCTGATCTCTGTGTGTCTGTTTCTGTTCGGTAAATAAGTTCCTTTGTGTTATATTTTAGATTCCACATATAAGTGATATCATATGATGTCTGTCTTTGTCTGATTTCATTTAGTATGATCTTCTTTAGGTCCATCCACGTTCCAGCAAATGGCATTATTTCATGCCTTTTTTATGGTTGAGTAATTTCCATTATGTATATGTACCACATCTTCTTTGCCCATTCATCTGTTGGTGGACACTTAGGTTGCTTTCATGTCTTGGCTACTGTAAATAGTGCTGCTCTATGAACATAGGGGTGCATGTATCTTTTTGAATTAGAGTTTTCTTCAAATAAATGCCCAAGAGTGCAATTGCTGATGGTAATTGTATTTTTAGTTTTCTGAGGATCCTCCCTACTGTTTTCCATAGTGGCTTCATCAATTTACATTCCCACCAACAGTGTAGGAGGGCTCCTTTGTCTTTACACACTCCAGCATTTCAGAGACCCAGAACAGCCAACTCAGTATTGAAAGAGAGGAATGAAATCAGGGCCTGATACTACCCAGCTTCAAGATTTATGGTAAAGATATAGTACTTAAAACAGTGCGGTATTGGTGAAATAAGAGTCAGTTACATAGATTAGTGGAACAGAATAGAGAGTTAATTTTGGTTAAAGGCATAGGTTTGTGTTTAGGTTCATTTTTGTATATGTGGATGTGCAGTTGCACAGCAACACTTGAACAGACAGCTTCATTGCATTGCCTTTGCTGCTTTGTCAGAAATGAGCTGACTCTGACTCTTAACAGCTGGTAGGTCTGTTTCTGGGCTCTCTCTTGTGTTCTAAGTCTGTGTGACTTGGATAGGTAGATCTCAGAAATCTTGGTTTTAACTTCACATCTGCTTTCCTGAAATGTAGCATTGCTTAATTCTCTAATCTTGAATTTAATCATTTCTAGGAATTAAGTGACATCACTTTTAGAATTTCTGCTACAGTCTCTACTGTATTCTCCTAATTGTTATATGATAGTTATATTTGCTATTTATTTTAGTATTTGTAAATGTTAACTTTGTTATTATGTATTTTCTGTATTTCTGAGTAAAGTATTCTTTACCTCTGTGTATTTTGAAAACATCTTATAAGTTGAGTTACATGTCAACTGTACCTGTTTGTATTCCAGTGTTTGAATCAGGAATTGTAGTATGCATCCAGGGATTGTAATATGCATCCATGATTTAATATACTTCCCTTTGAATTAATATAATAAATACCACTTCACATAAAATGTGAGAATTTACAATGATACAACTGCTTACTACCTCTCCCCTCATGTGTATTATTCTTGTCATCTATTGTGCTTCTACATATGTTATAAATCTAATGATACCTAGCAATTATCTTTATGTTTGCATTAAACAGTCAGTTATCTTTTCAAGACATTAAGAAATTTTATATTTTCCCACATTTACCATTTTGTAGTGTTACTTAATCTAGAAGTAATGTCTCTGTGGATTCTCACAGCATATATTTTGGACCATTTATGTCATATATGATATTATAATTAGTAGTGCCATGTATATGTCAAATTTCCTCTGCTAGTTTTATGTTATTTTCTGTCAAGGACAGAGTTTATACATTTAAAAATACTTCATTGTGTTTAGCACAATGCCTTACACAAAATAGGCAGCTATTTTTCTTTAAGTGTGTAAGAATGAAATTTTGTTCTTTTATCTGGGTATCTGTATAATCTAACAAGTTGTATTATTATGGTTCACCATTAGATGTCACTTTTACCAATAAATTCCTCATCATAATGTTACTGGATTTGGAAACTTGACATACCTGTATTAGTGCACTTAAACTGAGAAGTTTCTGTATGTTTTAAAATTATAACTTTTTAGAAAAAGGTACATTTGTAAATCATAATTATAATTTTAAAAATCTTCTAGTTTCATATTTCAGTCTGTGTCAACTAATTATCCTGAAGTTTTCTTTAAAACTTGAATGTTGGCGTTATTGTTTTGATTCTGAATTGATTTTGTAATTCTGAAAAGAACTTTCTTATTTCAGGAGCCTAACTGATCCTAGATTCACCAGAAGTGAGTCTCTGGTTTAAACTTTGGCAACTGCTGGCTTTATTTGGGTTTTTTGGAGAAAGAGGGAGAACTGACTTAGTCGTGAAAAGAAGTGTAGAGGTGGAGAAAAAAGAAATTTGTGAGGCTCTGTTGACTAGTCATGGAATACAGTGAAGTGCTAAGAAGGAGTGTTCCTTACAGATGAAAGATCAGGCCAGGGAGATTTCAGCCATCCCCGGCGCTTTACGTGTTTATCTTATGCATTTGGGCCTCAGCATCGTAACCTGTGTGCTTTAGGGCTCAGGTGTCTTGTTGCCTAACAAGTCTGTGCCCGTGCGCAGTGGAGAGTTCAGACGTGTGACCTCTTCATACAGTACCATCGCTCGTCAGACATTTAGGCTGCAACTCTTGTTTTTTCCCCCTCATCTTGCCAGGATGTAGCCGGTGGCCATTTGCCTCAGTCTGTTCAGAATATAGAAATCTGAATAAATTAACAATGTTGATTCCTTATAACTTCCTGAATGGCCAGCACCTGAAACTTTCTAATAATGTGGGTCCTTTCATGTCATCCACTGGTATACACTGCCAGCCTTTGACACCTCAGTCAGAAACAACTGTTCTGTATTTTCTGTTTGTGGTCTTATTTTTCTTTAAAGGAATGTTGTTTTCATCTATCAATATGATAGATATTGAATAAAGATAGAAATTGAATAAAGATATTCACTCTTTGCGACCCCATGGACTGTAGCCCACCAGGCTCCTCTGTCCATGGAATTTTCCAGGCAAGAATACTGGGCTGGATTGGCATTTCCTTCTTCAGGTTATCTTCCCAGCACAGGGTTCGAACCTGAGTTTCCTGCATTACAGGCGGAGACTTTACTGTCTGAGCCAGCAGGGAAGCCCCTTTCATGATGAAGTACCTAATAATTTGGATATTTAGTTTCCATTTTGCATTGATCTGTCAAATTACAGTGTAATATCAAAAAATGAAATTTTATGTAGTAATATTTTTGCTTTATAATAAATTTTATATGTGTATTTCTTTGTCATATTGATATAAGATGACTGCTCCTTCTTCTTGGGCAGACCTTTCTGACTATTGGTCTTTTAGTGTCATTCTTTATGAAGTAATGAAATGAAAGTTTTTATGGAGTAATTGGTGATGTGGATGGTAGAAAATAAAAAGGCTGTACTATACAGTGAGGTGCTGAGTGTTAACTCACTTATATTGATGATAATTCATTTTGTAATCTGTGCTTTTCCCTTATGTTTCCATATATTGCTACAGCTAAAGGAGTAAACAGGTCATGGCACGCTTAACAAAAAGACGGCAGGCGGACACAAAAGCTATCCAGCATCTTTGGGCAGCCATTGAGATTATACGGAATCAGAAGCAAATTGCCAACATTGACCGTATTACAAAGTAAGTCATTTTATACAGACAGATCTCTCAAATTTTATGTGGAATTTTGGGAGAAAAGGTCCAAGAATCATTTCTTT
This sequence comes from Cervus elaphus, assembly GCF_910594005.1. Classification (NCBI taxonomy): domain Eukaryota; kingdom Metazoa; phylum Chordata; class Mammalia; order Artiodactyla; family Cervidae; genus Cervus; species Cervus elaphus. The sequence goes on along the minus strand of NC_057837.1, from coordinate 46,784,439 downwards.
ATTTATTAGGTTAATCAACATGTCTTACAAAGTACTAGTCACTTTTTGCCTTGTAGGATTGTAAAGTTGTTAGGGAAATACTGAAACATGCACAAGCACCTTGTGTTTAGAGGTTATGTAGAATGTCAGTGTGTACTGTTTCCGATAGTACACTAATACATTTTTAGTTACCAAAATTTTTTTAACTCTTGAAAGCCAATCTTTATTTAAGTCTTTTATCAAAAGGCATTTGGTTAATTACTTTCTTTCATGTAAACTATCTAAAAGTCTGCTGGTCATTGTTTACTTTAATGTTTGAATAATATATGCTACCATATAATGTAGTGTAGGTACAGTAAATAACTTCTTATTAGTTTGTAGTACACTAACCAGAATTTTTAACAGTTTCATTCTATATTTTTAAGTTACAGACAGTATATCTTCAGCTGAAAGAAGGAAGTTCTTCTTTATTTTATTTTCCATTGCTGTTTATCTTGATAGTCCAACATTCAGAACAGCAAAAAATCTGACTCCTGTATGAATGCTCTGTTTACATGTTATGTACTTACTATAAGGGAATGTTCAAATAGAAATTGATTTTGTTTTGCTTTGTATTTTTAAAGGAATACAACTAAATCTTTTTAAAATGTTTGAATTTTTTAGAATAATTTAGATAGAATTTCTTTATACTTAGTCTCTGACACATCCTTTAAATGCTAACTATAAAAATGGAAAACAGATGATTTACAAAAGCTCATTTAAATAAGTGGTTATTTTTGTCCTTGTTAATAAGCAACAAAGTTAAGTACTATATGTTTATATTTTTGTCACTTAGTCATATTCTAGTGAAGAGGTTTATAAAGGTTACTTAAGAGGGAAAAGCCAGGAGAAAGAAAGATGGTGTTGTATGTTGCTTTAACTCTGTATCCTGTTCTTTGGATATTTTAAAGTTGCCTATGTACAACTCGCTCCTATAGGTGACTCGAAGGGGAAGAAATAGGTAACAGCTGTGTGGAAAATAAGGATAAAATAATAATATATAATAATTAAGTTACCTTTAATATTGGTGATATTGGAATAAAATATTTTTAAAAACCTCTAAGTACAGAAATATAAAAGTATTTTCCTATGGTTGGGATTTATAAAAAAACAAGTTTGTTTATATCAAAATTTACAGATGAATGGTGGAAATAAGATACTGTTCTTTGGATTTAATTTTTTAAATTAATTTAATCTTGACTGAACTATTTCAACTTACAGGCTGTTACTTCTTATTAATCCATGGCATTTTCTCTAAAGCTCTAGGGACATTCTCTAGGAACCTGTGGGAATCTCCAGGTGAGGTGTTCAGAGTTTGTCTGACAAGGTTGCTGATACGTGTGTCAGAGTAGTCTTTGGATGACCAGGTTGTGTGTACTTATGTATGCATGTTAAATGGTGAGACTCGCAGAGGCCATTGACAGCATTGCATACCTCTTCTCAGTGTGCACAGTGGACTGTCCATAAACATTCTCTCTTCTCCTTTCCTTATCAGTACAGCCTTAAGGGTGCCAAGGTTTATTTTTCTTCATGTCCAAAGGTTCGTCCATAGATCTTAAGATAGATAAGAATAAATTCATTTATCTGTCAGTTAGTCATTGTTGTATCAGTCTTATCTAAAGATGAAAAAAAATGGAAAATCAGAGGATGTGTGTTTGAGAGGTTTCTGGTATTCCTTCGGCCTTGTCTGAGAGTATGCTGTGTCTCTTTTTAGTACGGGATGCATTCATAGCATCTAGTACTTTCATAACACTAGTCACATGTAATTATTTCCCTGCCAGACTGTCAGCACCAGAAAGGAGCTGTCTAGATAATTGCCAGTGGTGTGGCTTCTCAGCAGTGTTAATTTCCTTGCTTGTAACCCTTGCCAAGGTAAGGTAGGAAGAGGCATTGGACCATGACAGGAGGTCAGATCTTTTGCTTTAAAGTCTAATAATCTTATTCTGTTTTCTAAGTAGGTAAGTACTTCTCAAACTTTAATGTTAAATCAAGGTACTCAGTTACAACTAAGTCTGAGCTTAGAAGTGTCTTTCCATCTTTATCAAATATCTTAAGCTGCTGAAGGCTTTAGTGGAGTTACTATGAGAAATGTATATGTAACCATTAAGTTTCATCCTGTATTTGACTGGTGAGCGACTCCCTAAGATAAAAGTTGCACAGTTTCAGTCACACATTAAAAGTTTTGGGCTTTGGGGTCATGACTCTTTATACTTTGAAGTCTGACAACCCTAAACACTGTAGTTTATCTCTTGCTGTATAATGTTTTAGTTCTGCTTGTTTTTATTTGAAATGTCTTTTTAAAGACATTTTAAATTTATGTTTCTCATTTATCTTTTTTAAAATAATAGCAATTTTTATTTATTTTTTGGTTATATCACGTGGCATGTGGAGTGTGGGTTCTTAGTTCCCCAACCAAGGATGGAAACTGCCCCTGCTGCAGTGGAAGCCCAGAGTCTTACTGGGGCTGCCAGGGAAGTCCCTCTCATTCAAAAATTTTTTTTTTTCTTTGCAGTTTATTTATCTAAGGACTTGGTTCATTTACTCTGTGGTTTCTTATAGTCTGCCTTTGCGATTGCATCCCTGTGGTGTGCCTTATTCTGGTGCTCATTCCTGTGTATCTCATGGAGGCTACTAGAGATCTCTTCAAGAAAATTAGACATACCAAGGGAACATTTCATGCAAAGATGGGCACAATAAAGGACAAAAATGGTGAGAACCTAACAAAAGCAGAAGATACTGAAAAGAGGTGGCAAGAATTCACAGAAGAACTATACAAAATAGATTTTCATGGCTCAGATAACCAAGATGGTGTGATCACTCATCTAGAGCCAGACATCCTGGAATGCAAAGTCAAGTGGGCCTTAGGAAGCATCACTACCAACAAAGGTAGTGGAGGTGATGAAATTCCAGTTGAGCTGTTTCAAATCCTAAAAGATGATGCTGTGAAAGTGCTGGCAGTTAATATGCCAGCAAATTTGGAAAACTCGGCAGTGGCCACAGGACTGGAAAAGGTCAGTTTTCATTCCAGTCCCAAAGAAAGGCAATGCCAAAGAATATTCAAACTACCGCACAATTGTACTCATCTCACATGCTAACAAAGTAATGCTCAAAATTCTCTGAGACAGTACATGAACTGTGAAATTCCAGATGTTGAGGCTGGATTTATGAAAGCCAGAGGAACCAGAGATCAAATTGCCAGCATCCGCTGGATCATCGAAAAAGCAAGAGAGTTCCAGAAAAACATCTACTTCTGCTTTATTGACCACACCAAAGCATATGACTGTGTGGATCACAACAAACTGGAAAATTCTTCAAGAGATGGGAATACCAGACCACCTGACCTGCCTCCTGAGAAATCTGTATGCAGGTCAAGAAGCAACAGTTAGAACCTGACATGGAACAATGGACTAGTTCCAAATCGGGAAAGGAGTATGTCAAGGCTGTATATTGTCACCCTGCTTATTTAACTTATATGCAGAGTACATCATGTGAAATGCCGGGCTGGGTGATGCACAGGCTGGGATCAAGAGTGCTGGGAGAAATATCAATAACCTCAGATATGCAGAAGACACCACCCTTATGGCAGAAAGTGAAGAAGAACTAAAGAGCCTCTTGATGCAAGTGAAAGAGGAGAGTGAAAAAGCTGGCTTAAAACTCAACATTCAGAAAACTAAGATCATGGCATCCAGTTCCATCACTTCATGGCAAATAGATAAGGAAACAATGGAAACAGTGACAGACTTTATTTTGGGGGCTCCAAAATCACTGCAGATGGTGACTGCAGCCATGAAATGAAAAGACACTTGCTCCTTGGAAGAAAAGCTATGACCAACCTAGACAGCATATTAAAAATCAGAGACATCACTTTGCCAACAACGGTCCATCTAGTCAAAGCTGTGGTTTTCCTAGTAGTCATGTATGGATGTGAGAGTTGGACTATAAAGAAAGCTGAGCAGCAAAGAATTGATGCTTTTGAACTGTGGTGTTGGAGAAGACTCTTGAGAGTCCCTTGGACTGCAAGGAGATCAAACCAGTCAAGCCTACAGGAAATCAGCCCCGAATATTCACTGGAAGGACTGATCTGAAGCTGAAGCTTCAATCCTTTGGCCACCTGATGCAAAGAACTGATTCATTGAAAAAGACTCTGATGTTGGGAAAGATTGAAAGCAGGAGGAGAAGGAGACGACAGAGGATGAGATGGTTGGATGGCATCACTAACTGGAGTGAGTTGGTGATGGACAGGGAAGCCTGGCATGCTGCAGTCCATGGGGTTGCAAAAAGTTGGACACGACTGAGTGACTGAACTGAGCTGAGTAGTGAATCCTACCAGTGTGAGACTTCTTCATAGGTGGTAATGTATTTCATCTGGCAAGGTTAGTACTAAGCCTGTTGTACAGTGGCTAGATCCAGTAATTCATTAAGGATTGCGAAATAGTGATAATCTACCAAATAGTTTATCTTTTCTTTTTCAACTGAAACACTTCCATAAGAAAATAAACTTCCTATCACGTAGGGTGTGGTTACCATGTGGTATAGCTCACATCGAAAAGGTAGAACAACTGATTCTTTTAACTAGCAGTTTTCAAAATAGCATCCTCCAGTGGCGACCAAGTAGTTCTTTCTGGTGTATTTCAGCCTGTTTCTGTTATAATCCCTACTGATGCTTAACTTCCCTTCTTTGACCAGTTGGAGCCTCTTCATGTTGTCTCGTGAAGTTCCTCTCTGCTTTCTGATATGACAGAATTTTTTCGGGCTCATCTAGGATACACCTTGCCCCAAGCCTGGATCCACTGATTTCTCCAGAGGACGCTGGTTTCTTGCAGTTAGAAATTGTGTCTCAAGAGCATTTTCTGGCCCTCAGTGTGCTTGTTTCTACCAGGTTGGTCTCTCTATCTAAGCCTTTTAGTGGACCAGTTAGGAAATACATATAGTTGTAAAAGAATAAAACCACATAATGAATTCATACTGATATTTTCCCCTTGAATTTATGGCTACTGGTTTTTACTGAGCTATCTAAAATCTTTCCCTTCCTTCCTTCACAATAAGAGTCATGATTCTTAAGGACACCATGGTTGGTGCATTTTAGATGTCATATGGTTAACTCAGTCATTCCTTCCAGCTTTGTCCCAGGCTGTCTGAGAATACCATCACCGGTGCTGGAACTGACAGCACATCCCATAGAAACCAGACAAGCTCTTTTACCCTCTCTGAACAACTGTACTGATTCTAAACTGTCATAGAATGTAGCAATTACATATCATACTTTGTACTTGAGCTGGCATTTAGTCTTACTTCTCCAAGTGTTTGTTTCATGCTTACAACTGACATCTGAAGTTCATTCTCTAGTAGAGTCTTTAAAGAAAAGTTTTCCACTTCCCCACTCTGCAGTTTTATTGAGATGCAATTGGCATTGATCCACGTTGTTACAAAATGATGGAATTGCCTTCTTTTTATGACTGAATAATATTCCATTTTACATGTATACTGTGTTTTATTGATCCATTTGTCTCTTGATGGACCCTTAGGTTGTTCTCATGTCTTGGTTGTTGTAAGTAATGCTGCTGAGAACACGAGGGTACAGAAGTCTTAAGATAGTGATTTCATTTTCTTCTGATAAGTACTCAGGAGTGGGATTGCTGGATCATATGGTAATTTCTGTTTTTAATTTTTTGAGGAAGTTTGTTACTGTTTCCATGGTGGCAGCACCATCTAGTAGATTCATAATCAAGAATTCCTGGGGTCAGAGTTTTGAGTTCTTGTATGTTAACAGTTGGTCTGCAGCCTTTTTACTTGAAAGTGAATCTGGCTGGATATAAAATCCTTTGCTTTTATCTTCTTTCTTTGACGTTCTTATATATGGCTTAAGGCATCATTGTCAGCAAATTGGATGACAACTTGATTTTCTTTCTGCTGTGACTGTCCTTTTGCATAGATTCATAAAGAATTTTTATCTTTGAGGTCTAGTAATTTGACTGTATTGGTATTGGTCATTCTGGGTTGTTTTGTTGGGTATACAGTGTCCCTTTAAAAATGTGTTTTGAATATTGCAAATTTTAATTTAAAAATTGTACAACTGACCCTTGAACAGCATGGATTGAACTGTATAGGTTCACTTATCCCATGTGCCATGGGGCTGCATGCCTCAGGGTTGCCTGAATCCAGATGTGGATTCATAGAGGGCTGACTGTAAACAGGGATGCAGATCTTTGACTGCATTGGGCTGTGGTGGGCTCTGACCTCTATAGGTTCCAGGGTCAATTGTATATATATATCATTCATGGACTTTTATTATCTTGTTTACTTGTTGTTTTTGGGGGCTTTCTCTTATACTCTGTTGGTTTCTTTTCCTGTCTTCTATATTTGTAATTTTCAGTTTGGGCAGTTGTGAATAAAGCTGCTATATAGTTTTGGTTTTTTTCATATTTTCTTTCTTTATGACTTCTACTTATGTCACTTTTTCCCTACATACTGACTCTTGTGTGCCTTCTAGTTTGGACTTCTTCTGAAGTGGAATTTTTTCATTCACTTCTCATGTTTACATCATTTCTGAGTTTTCTAATTCTGACATATCTTTCCTGTATCTTATATAATTTTCTTAATATCTTTTCATGTATTTAAATAGTAGTTATAGTCTCATCTGTGTTGTGGGCATGTGTCTTGGGCATGCTTCCACTTGGAATGTTCTACTCCTTCAGCCATAGTCCTGTCATGTGAAATCACTTTTCCTGAACTTGTGTCAAGGGAAGGTGGTTGTGAACAGTTTTTGGAGGTATGGCTCTAAAGCATCTTCTGTCATTCTTATGAAGTGCTGAAAATAATGCCTCACATTTACCATGATCTCCTGCTTCTGTGCATTTTGCCAGAACCACAATTTCTTTTGTGCCCATTGTCCTTACATTGGAGGTCTTTATGACCAGACTTCAGTAGGGTTTGATACTTTTATTGCTAGCCGTTTCTCTGCACTGTGGAGTTCTGTACTAAAAGGGAGCTTTGGCTGATTAGTTGTGAGTGTTCACAGGTTTCTCTGCTCCAGCCCCATAAGAACTTTACCATGAGCTCATGAATTACCATCGGTTACCTGCAAATGGAGGTGTGCAAATCCTGTCCAGTGTGAACTGCTGTTCTCAATTTGGCCCACTTTGCTCTCCAGTGACTGCCTTTTAGCTGTTTTATCCTCCTGTTCTCAGTGTTGTGTCATGTCCCTCTGCCTCCTCCTGCACAGGTGTCAGTACCAACTGCAGTTGCAGCTTTTGGAGGCTTGTCCTCAGCTACTGGACTTTGGGATTCATCAGAATTCTCGTCACTTGTTTATGTTTTCCAAGGGTTGGGTTGTCAACTTGTTTTTTGCTAACGCTTCTTGTGACTTTGTCGAGGAGGTTGGGAGACATTAAAACCATGTTACTTCTGCCATCTTCCCAGCTCACAGCATCAAGTCATTTTTCTAAAAAGAAAAATAATTGCTAAAGGCACTGGGTATTTTCTGAAGTCCTAAAGCAGAGCTGAAAGCAATAAAAATTCCTTCTAGCAGAGGCAGATTCAAGGAGCATTTTTCATTTTTGTATATAACACTAGAACGTACAGAATCTACAGCAGTATCATCTTCAAAGTATCATTAAAATATTACATTTGTGTTGAAATTTGAAAAAAAATTTTATGAGTAGAAGTTTCAGATCCTCAAAGTTAATTGAACAAATAGGGACTAATAACAACTTCTATAATAAAGTAGGATTTTTTTTTTTTTTGTAGCAAATGTTTCTTCTGTGTAATCTGATGATGTCTAACTTCAGGGTTTATGGCAGTAGCCTTTTGTTAGTTGTCAGTTCACCTCCCTTGGAAAGAGTCCTGAGTCTTTTTAATTCTACCTTTTACGTTCTTTTTTTCCAATTGCTAGTTTTCTGTTCAAAAAAGTAGAAAAGGTGCTATAAATTACAGAGCCACTCTTGAGATTTATGGGCTTCCCTGATAGCTCAGTTGGTAAAGAATCTGCCTGCAATACAGGAGATCCTGGTTCGATTCCTGGGTTGGAAAGATTCACTGGAGAAGGGATAGGCTACCCACTCCACTATTGTTGGGCTTCCCTTGTGGCTCAGCTGATAAAGAATATACCTGCAACACAGGAGACCTGGGTTCAATCCCTGTGCTGGGAAGATCCGCTGGAGAAGGGAAGGGCTATCCACTCTAGTATTCTGGCCTGGAGAATTCATGCACTGTATAGTCCATGGGGTCGCAAAAAGTTAGGCACAACTGAGCAACTTGCACTTTCACTTTTCACTTTATTGAATATTTCAAGTATTTAAAAAATATCAGAGAAACTTCTTTGAAAATTTCTGTTATTTGAGGATGGAAGTTTTTGTGGTTTTTTTGTTTGTTTGTTTGTTTTAATTAAAAAAAAATCATTTGTTTTGGCTGCACTGAATCTTCGCTCCTTCAAGGGCTCTTCAGTAGTTGTGGAGAGCAGAGGCTACTCTCCGTTTGTGGTACCTGGCCTTCTCACCGCAGTATCTTCTCTTATTGGAAAACATGGACTCTAGAGCTTACAGGCTTCAGTACCTGTGGTTCCTGGGCTCTATAGTGCAGGCTCAGCAGTTGTGGCACACAGGCTTAGTTGCCCGATGGCATGTGGGGTCTTCCTGGATGAGGAATTGAACCCCTGTCTCTTGCATTGGCATGTAGATTCTTTACCACTGAACCACCAGGGAGTCCTGGGAATGGAAAGTATTTTTACAGAATGAGTCAAATCTGAAATCAAAATACATGTATAGGGTAAAGTTTGATTGTTTAAAATTAATAGTTAACCTGTGCCTCTGATTTAAAAGCTCATGTTTATAAATATGATTTAATAATGGTATTAACTTCCATACGTGTTCTTACTTGAAAAGTAAATAAGCACAAATAAATTTTGGCTTCTCCATAAAAATACTTGACGTTTTTAGGAGCTGAAGGATGTTTTGTGATGTTTAATCATAAGATGAAAACAAATGAGTCGTTTTATGTTGAAAAAGAATTACATGAGTCAGTTTAGATGAACGTAAGCATAGGCAAGAGTAGCTATAATGCTAAATTATAAGTACTACATATGAATTTGTCCGTTTTATGAAATTTGGCTAGGTGTCGTGAAATTAAAGCTGTGAAATATTTGATTACAGCACTTATATAAAACAATTGTTTATAAAATATTTTTATGTTTGTACTACATCATGATGTTTTTAGCCCTTGTTTTACAGTTTTTAAATCAATGAGCAAAGAGATAAAGAACATATGACATCAAAACCAGTAACAGAAATGAAATTTAAGCTTTGAATCCCTAAGATTCCCAATATGATTCATAATTCATTGCCTTGTTATTTTTTAAAATGTCTCCTATATTTTAATATCCAATAAAAAAATAAGTTAACATGTCATTTTTTCCTCTTTAATCCAAATTATTCATATCTAATTTGGATAATTATAATACAATGTTAGACTTTCATAAGTATTCTAAGTAATAGTTACAAGACAAAGACATATTTTTGAAAGAAGTATGGGTTTTATTATAGTCTCTGCCTGTATTATTGGCTAACATTATTGGTGTCATTGGGAGAGATCAGATTATTTTTTGTTGTCTTGGAAAAAGCAGTTGAAATCTTGTTTCCTTTCTGTCTTGAGCAACTTTGATTTTGTGTTTCTAGAGGTGACCACATTTGTGACTAGCATGCTTATCAAACTGATATTGGATTGGTGGACTTAGTCCCATTCAAGTTAATGTTTCAGATTAGGGCATCAATTAATTACATGTATTGCTTACTTTAGGGTCAAACCCCAATTAGAAAATGTGACCTCTGACCTCTTGTGACATATTTGGCATTGAAATTTGAGTTCTCTTGGAGTTCTTCTTGTCACTGCAGACAGACATAAATCCAAACTGTAAGACTTCTTCATGTGTAGGTTGCCTTTGAAGTTGCAACTAGGTACCCATTATTTATTTATTTATTTACTATAGTTCAGTTTTATGAAACCCATGATTTCTAGGAACTATTTATCTTATCCCTGTCAATTTCTATTCCCTCAGTAGATTTATTGTAGGATAGGAAAGTGGCCATTGCCGAAGTTAAAATAAAGTTAGTTTTAAAAAAACTTAACAGTTAATGTTATATTGTATGTGTACTCCCAAGAATTCTTCGTTCTTATAACTACATTCTCATTTCAATCTGGGTTGATTTACTCTTTCTTACATACCATCCTATGGTAGCAGGTTGATAGGTACAGTTTACCACTGTTACCATTGTTATTTTATTTTATATAACAGCCTTACAGAAGAGTTACTGGTTCTGAAGAGCCATAACCACAGTCCCACAGTGAGTTTTGTCCAGCATGCCACATTCGTGGGGCACTCACCTTGGTTGGGATTGTTGTCCACTTGCTTTCATATGTTTCATGTTTCTCTGCAGTTCTGTGATGGAATCATACAGACAAGGCACAGAAAAGTACCATTAAAGAGTAAAAGAATATGGGGAGGGAAGTGGGGGGGCGTTTGGGACGGGGGGTACACATGTATGCTTGTAGGTGATTCATGTCAATGTATGGCAAAACCACCTCAATATTATAAAGTAATTAGCCTTCAGTTAAAAAGAATAAAAGAGTAGTACCAAATAATGGAAGAGGTATCCTAGACAGAATGCAGCTCTGCCCCATGTGAGTGGAATGTTTAATTAATAGTATGACAGGCCTTTGCTGGGAGAGATTGAAGGCAAAAGGAGAAGGGGACGGCAGAGGATGAGATGGTTAGATAGCATCATCGACTCAATGGACATGAATTCTGAGCAAACTCTAGGAAATAGTTAAGGGCAGGGGAGCCTGGCCTGCTGTAGTCCATGGGGTCGAAAAGGAGTTGGACATGACTTAGGAACTGAACAACAATGACAGGCCTTAATTGAAGGGGGAGGAGGTAGTGCTGGGTCACTGAGAGAGAATCAGGAAGACCTTAGGAGGATATGGAATTGATAGAGCCTTGCAAGTTGAGTGGGACTTGGTGAGGCAGAGAGGGGAGTTGAAACAGAGGGACTGTAGAGTCTTCGGGAATGAAAAGTCCAAAAGGCCCAAACCAAGAAGACCTCTAATGCCAGCATTGAGATCTTTATCCTGTGGCTAGAGGGGATGAGAAGTGTGTTTGGAGTACCCTAGACTGAGTAGATTGAATGGTCCTGTAAAATGTCTTTCTTTACCTGGCCTGGTTTTTAGCCTGTGTCATTTCCTGCCTGTGGCAGCTGGTTCCTAATTGGGTTTCTGGCCTCCTCCTGGTCTTGCTGGTCTGTTTCTTCTTTCCATCACTGGTGTCAGAGATGTTTTTCAATAACACCATCTTATCAAATATTCCACAGTATTCTTCTGTTGCCCATGCTTTCCCAGTCCTTGTGCAGGGTATCAGTACCTGACCTTCCTCATTTGCATCACCTCCTGCTGCTTCCTGCTTAGATTGGCCTGCATTCCTGGGCTCTGGAGGATCTGTTATGTTCTACACTCTGCCGAGTTAGACTTCTGGTTCAAGGTGGTGAAGTAGAAGGACGTGCACTCTTCTCCTCCTGTGAGAGCACCAAAATCACAACTAGCTGTTGAACAATCATCGACAGGAGGACACTGGAACCTGAATGCTTCCCAGCCTGGGGACCTGACAAAGGGGTTGGGAATCCACAGAGAATCTGACCTTGAAGCCCAGTGGGATTTGATTACAAGACTTCCACAGGACTGGGGCTAACGGAGACTCTAGACTTGGAGGGCACAAAAAAGACCTCTGTGCACCAAGACTCATGAGGAGTGAAAAGGAGTGTGAAAACTCATGAAATGAGCAGTGAATTCACAGGAAACTGAACCAAAACTGCTAGTGTTGGAGGTGTGGGTCTGCAGGGGCTGACTGCAGGACTGGGGAACTGGCAACAGCTGTCTGGGAATGTCCTCTTTGGCATAAACACTCCTAACCTGACCATGCAGTCTGTAGGGCTGGGTCGCCTCAGACCAAAAAACTACCCAGGAGGGAGTGCAACACCACCCATCAGCAGATAATTGGATTAAAGCTTTACTGAGCAAGGCCCTGCCTACCAGTTCAGTTCAGTCACTCAGTTGTGTCCAACTCTTTGTGACCCCATGGACTGCAGCACACCAGGCTTTCCTGTCAGTCACAAACTCCTGGAGTTTACTCAAACTCATGTCCATAGAGTTGGTGATGCCGTCCAACCGTCTCATCCTCTGTCGTCCCCTTCTCCTCCCTCCTTCAATCTTTCCCAGCATCATGGTCTTTTCCAATGAGTCAGTTCTTCCCATCAGGTGGCCAGAGTTTTGGAACTTCAGCATCAGTCCTTCCAGTGAATATTCAGGGCTGATTTCTTTTAGAATTGACTGGTTGGATCTCCTTGCAGTCCAAGGGACTCTCAAGAGTCTTCTCCAACACCATAGTTCAAAAGGATCAATTCTTCAGCACTCAGCTTTCTTTATAGCCCACCAGAGCAAGACCCATTTTTTCCCATCACCAGGGATTTTTTTCCCATCACCCATTTTTTTCCCATCAGGAAGCTTACACAAACCTCTTAGCCTCCTCCTTCAGTGGACAGACAGAAGAAGCAAGAACCACAGTCCCACAGCAACTAAAACAAAACCAAATTACAGAAAGTTAATCATCATGAAAGAGCAGACAGTTACGTCCCGGATGAAGGGACAAAATAAAACCCCAGAAAAACAACTAAATGAAGGGGAGATAGGCACCCTTTCAGAAAAAGAATTCAGAATAATGATAGTGAAGATGATCTAGGATCTCTGGAAAAGAATGGAGGCGAAGATTGAGAAGATGCAAGAAATATTTACCAAAGACCTATAAGAACTAAAGAACAAACAAGCAGATGAATAATACACTGGAATGAATCCATAACAGGATAACTGAGATAGAAGAACGGATAAATGACCTGAGGACAGAATGGTGGAAATCCCTGCTGCAGGATAGAATATAGAAAAAAGAATGAAAAGAGATGAAGACAGCCTAAGAGACCTCTGGGGCAACATTAAACACAGGAATATTTACATTATAGGGGTCCCAGAAGGAGAAGAGACAGAAAGGACCTGAGGAAATATTTGAAGAGATAATAGCTGAAAACTTCCCTAACATGGGAAAGGAAGTAATCAACCAAGTCCTGGAAGCACAGAGTCCCAGAAGGAACAACCCAAGGAGGAACACACTGAGACACATGGTAATCAAACTGACAAAAATTAAAGACAGAGATAAAATAGTAAAAGCAACAAAGGAAAAACGACAAATAATATACAAGAGAACTCCCATCAGGCTATCAGGTGATTTCTCAACAGAAACTCTACAAGCCAGAAGGGAATGGCATGACATATTTAAAGTGATGAAAGTGAAAAACCTACAACCAAGAATACCCAGCAAGACTCTCCTTCAGATTTGATGGAAAACTCAAAAACTTTCCAGACAAGCAAAAGTTAAAAGAACTCAGCACCACCAAAACAGATTTTCAACAAATGCTAAAGGAACTTCTCTAGGGAGAAAACAAGATAAGGAAAAACCCTACCTATAGAAAATAAACCCAAAACAATTAAGAAAATGGTAATAGAATCATACATATCAATAATTACCTAAAATGTAAATGGATTAAATGCACCAACCAAAAGACAAAGACTGGCTGAGCAGATGAAAACGTGCACATATGCAGTTCCACTTACCACATCAGTCTGCTTGACCCCCCTCAATTACACATAATTACTTTATATTGTTAGGTTAATCATGTTCCCATTATGGCCTGCAATTATAATTATCTTTTATTTTTGTCTATTGATTGTGAAAATTGATAAACAACTTTTACTGTTCTGATTATGTAACTATTATTTATTTAATACCATAGTATCGTGATTTGTCAGCAGAAAAATTACAGAAATCTGTATCACTGAAACTACCATTTAATAGAAAACCCTGTAATCACTTTTTAAAATCCAGATGCCTATCAGAATTATCTTGGAATTTTTTGAAAAATACAAAGGCCCAGGTATTGCTTTTATTTTTGCCAGAACTCCACAGATATGTCTTATGAGCAGCCATATTTAAAAACAGCTGGACTATTTGAGGATCTTTTACTTTTATCCAATTTGTTTCATTTTTTCTATTTCATATTCAGTGCTTGCATTTCATTTAGTTTGTGTTTTCTAATTTCTCCATCTCTCTTTTTTTTATATTCTTTCCTAAGCCTTTATCAGTGTAGTAGAAGAGCTTTTGTATACATATATATAAATAATATGTATAATAGATATATTTTAGAAAACTTATGAATTTTTGCCTAACTAAAAATGTATTGACATTTTGATTCCACTTCTATTCATACTGTTTGACAGTATGAATTTTAAATATATTGTGTAGGATATGATTAATACAAATTAGTTATGTATAAATCTATTTAAATTATTAATGACATCATTCAAGATGCTCCTATTTTCATTTTTTCTGCACTTGATAAAATATTCTCAGAGTAATGTTAATATGTCTCACTATGATTATATATTTTTTTCTTTTCCCTTATATTTCTCCTGATTTTTGGTTTTTTTTAATCTTTATTTCTTTGTTGTTAAGGTGCCTAATGGTTTATGATGTCTATCTTCTTTATGAATGGTACCTTTTATCATTAAAAATAATCATCTTTGTTTCATTTTTTAAAAAGACCTTGTTAAGGATGTAGAAAAAGTTACAAATAGCAGTTTTTCAAAGTTAATCAGGAAAAATTATATTACAATTGTAATGGTATTTACCCTCCTCTAATCTAAATTACAGAATGGTTTTCATGAATCTTTGCCAACTGACTTTAAAATCATTATGGATAAGTAAAGGACAGAAGAGCTAAGATGAGTTTGGAAAGAAAGGAAGGAGCCTGCCCAAGACTGGCAAGCCCATGCAGGAGAAAGGAGCTATCGTACATTTGGAGGGGTGGTAAATGATGGCTACTTTTTTTGTATAAATAGTCTTCAGCCAGTAGATACATGAACAAAATAAAAAAGGAGTACTGTTGAAAAAGAAAGTACTCCTCACACCCCTTTTGGGTGAACCCCTGTTCTCAGAAGTAATCTCTTTTGACAGTTCCTGGAATATACCCCTAGAACTCTTATACAGAGATAATTATATAATGTTTTTGAGAAATTGTACCTATACCATGATTTCTTTTCAAAGATCCATTCTCTTAGCAACTTTCAAATATGCAGTATAATATCGTTAACCATAGTCACCACGATATCTACTGTATCTCCTTGAGTTAATTATCTAATAACTGAAAGTTTGTACCTTTTGACCATTGTCACGCATCTTGCCCATTCCCTCCCCACCCCTCATGGCTGGCAATCACCAGTCTGTTCTCTGTATCTAATGACTGTTTTTTTGGTTTGTTTCACGTATCAGTGAGATCATATGGTACTCGTCTTTCCCTGTCTGACTTATTTCATGTAGTATAATGCCTTCAGAATCCATCTATGTTGTCACAAAAGGCAAGTTTTTTTATGGCTGTGTAATACTCCATTATATATATATATCTGTATCTCACATCTTCTTTATTCATCTGTCCATGAGCACTTAGGTTGTTTCCATACCTTGTCTACTGTAAATATCTTGGCTATTGTACATACTGCTTCAGGGAACATGGAGGTGCAGATGTGTTTTCATTTTCTTCAGATCAATACCCAGAAGTAGATCATATGGTAGTTCTATTTTAAATTTTTTGAGGAACCTCCATGTTCTTTTCCATAGTGGCTAAACCAGTTTACATTCCCACTAACACTGTACAAATGTTCCTTTTTCTCTACATCCTTACTAACACTTGTTATCTCTTGTCTTTTTGCTGATGGCCATTCTAACACGTGTGAAGGGACGTTTCATTGTGATTTTTGGTTTGCATCTCCCTGATGATTAGTGAAGTTGAGCATCTTTTCATGTACCTGTTGACTGTGTGTATGTCTTCTTTGAAAAGTGTCTATTCAGGTCGTCTGCCGGGTTTCTGATTGGGTTGATTATTTCTGTTGGTGTTGACCTTTATATATCAAAAGATATTTGTACCTCTGCTGCATCATTTGCCACCCTTAGCTGGCAGGCAGCAAAGCTAACACATCAGTCTGTGGACCATTTCACCTTGTCTCCTCCTGCCCTTGTTTGTTACGGCAGTGGGGCATGGGAGTGGGGCTCCCATGTCACTTCCTTTTTATCTCTCAGTTAACTGCATTGGCAGAGAAAATAGAAAATAACTCTTTAAAGTTATCTGATGTCTAAACAAAAACCAGTTCTCTTCCACAAGCTATAGACACAGAGGCTCTGCATTCCCTCTGCCATGATTTACTCCTTGCTTGAAATGAAATTCATCTCCTGAGTTTTGAAGGTTTTTCAGTGATGAGATCTTGGTTTGTGGGTTTTTTTGGTTTGTTTTTGTGTGTGTGTGTGTGGTTGCGCTGAGCAACCCTGGACCGTCAGGGAAGTCCTGAGTTCTTGCCTTTTTTCTTGTTTTGACTGCTCTGATAGATACTTAAATGACAGAGTAACTAGATGCAGAATCCGTCTGTTGTACTCTAATTCCTGTATACCCTGGGGCACTCAGCCCTGTCTTGCAGCACAGGATGTTTTTCTGGAGAGACTGAGGCCAGCATGATTTGTCTCACAGTATGTTTTTGTGTCTATATCTAGACACAAAATATACCCTGGTATCCTAGTTTACCAGGGATATTGGGGATTGGAGTATTGGAGTATGGAGTATTGGGGATTGGAGAGGAATGGAAAATGGCACAAATTCAGTTGTGGCTGTAACGTTTTATTTCCTTGAAAAATGAAATGATATGAAGCAAATATGCCATAATGTTAACCCGAGTTTAGTACAATTGCTGAGTGCAAGAGAATCTGTAAACAGCATTCTCTGTGGTGCAGGGTGTGTTCGGAACAAAATTTTTTAATAAATATGCCATGTAACTATAAATCAGGGAGAGCTTGTATGCTTTAGTGATGCAGTTCAAAATATATTTAATTGAAGATCACATTTTTGCTTTATTGATCATAGCATGCATTCTTGTTTTCTTTATATGTTGACAATCAGCTGTGTACTTTCTGTATTTTCTTTTGTGTCATTTCCTAAGTTTTTAGTAAAAGTATTTTATATTCCAGTATCCTGAAGATGATAAAATTCTAGATTGAGAATCTGCAGAGTGGAGGTTAGCAGCAGTTGCCACAGAGGCTAGAACTAAATGGGATGTTTGACTATAAAATCTGTTAAAAGATTTATTTATGCTGGTTTGGGAGTATTTTGAACAAATGTTCCTCTAAATATGCAAAATAGATTTAAGGTTTAAAATATTATGATAATTGAAAGAGTTCAGTGTTCAGGACTGACTGACTTCTTTCTTTTCTTTCTGTAGGGCTCTCATAAGTATGTCACAATAAAGAAAAATATTTTCTTACTTTTATTCATTTTCATTTTTCAGGACTAAGAGATTTTAAATTTGTTTTCCTCTGTATTCAGGTACATGTCTCGAGTCCACGGTATGCATCCAAAGGAGACCACTCGTCAGTTGAGCTTGGCTGTGAAAGATGGTCTCATTGTGGAGACGCTGACAGTGGGCTGCAAAGGCTCCAAAGCTGGTATCGAACAGGAAGGATATTGGTTACCAGGCGACGAAATTGTAAGTTTTTTATTTTATAAATCTGGAACGTTACTTATGTATAGCCCAGAGAGATTTGTTTTCAGAAGTTTGTTAATACTTCACAGTAAGGACCTGCGTTGGTAGGATGGCTCCTTTCCTTCCTGATTGTTTGGGAGAAAACTCACCTGTGCAGGGAGTCTGCTTCTCCTGTCTGGGTTGCCTTGAATTTGAAAAATAAAGGAAAGCCCTTTGAATGTACACACAATTAATGGTATTCCTTAAGCGTTTTCTTCAGTAAATATTAGTAAAAAGAAGAAAAAGTTTCAGTGAGGATAATGTTGATGCGGTCCAGACAGACTGAAAAGAATATATACTTCTCTACTCGGGGTCACATACAGAAGTACCTTTTTTAAATGTAAAGATTGGTTTCATGTGTAATATGTCTGTCTTTCTTCCTTGTTTGCTATTAACTTTTCTTATACTTTAATGACAAGTCTGTTTTTGGAACAGAAAGGTTTAAAATAGGATAAACATTAATTTTTTAGTTCTAAAATGAATAGATTTGATAATCAGATATATTGAGAGTGCCTTATCATGAATTTTCTAAAATCTAGAATTATAAAAATGACATGGTATCTTAAAATTGGTTCATTTCCCCAGAACATTGTCTTTCCCTTCATGACTCTAGGCAGTTGAGCCAACACAGACACTCACTTGTCAAGTCTGAGAGCAGTGAACTAACAGCACAGTTTTCTGTGGTAGACTATTAGCTTTAACACTGTTTTTGTCAATTTAATAAGTGCTTTTAAAGTTTCAGGAAAGAAAATTCATGTTTTTCACAAATAGAAAACATGGAATAAAAAATGTTTAATTTCACTGGTATCATTTGATTTGTGCACTAGAAATATTCTTGAAAACTTAAGTGAAAATGTTTATATTAGAATAATTCTTCAGTTGCCATCCTTGGTGGTTTAGTTGCTAACTTGTGTCCAAGTCTTGCGACCCCATGGACTGTAGTCCACCAGGCTCCTCTGACCGTGGGTGGAATTTCCCAAGCAAATACACTGGAGTGGGTTGCCATTTCCTTCTGCAGGGGATCTTCCTGACCCAGGGATTGAACCCAGGTCTCCTGCATTGCAGGCAGTCTCTTTACCAAGTGAATCACCAGGGAAGCCCTTTACGTAAAATTAAAGTTTTTGCCAATAAAGAAACTCTGGGTGCCAAGCTATAATAATAATAATAATAATAATGTCAAGTGGTATAAATCTATCTATAGCAGACATTTAAAGGAGGGCCACTGATAATTGATAGCTTATCATATACTCAAAATGATCCAGATAATATAAAATTTTTAATCCACAACCACTTAGAAACATAAAGATTTACTATAGAAGGCTATGTGGATAATTTCTGAGATGTCTGTAGCAACCGGCCAGTAGTAAAAGCAACTTAATCCGTAAGATTTTGGTTTGTGGATCATATGCGCAAGTTTTTCATAAAAGTGATTGATTTCTCCTGTTTAGATTTGTGCTTTTCCATATGCTTTTTTCCCTCTTCAAGTTGAAGTTTTTTGTTCAGTTTAATTCAGCAAGCAGTTAATGAGTTATATATGTTCAACCACATTAGGTTCTGTATTCTAGTTTTATGTATACATGTCCCCACTGCATATGTTTTTATAGCATCTTCCTTTTCTTTTTTCTAGATGAAATCTCACATGTAAGTCAAACAACGTATACAGATTTTATTAATTCTGGTTGGTTCTTATTCACAAGCATTTTTATACCAAGTATACATGTATGATTTAAGTACCACTGAGTATAAACATTGTACCTAGTTTATGAAATAGTGAAATAAAAAGAGGTAAGGTTTCTGTCCCATCTCAGATACTGTTTCTAGTTGTGTGAGGGAGTTTCTAACCTCTGATACTCATTCTTCAGCTGTAATATGGGCACATTAATATTGCTTTCATTTGGTTATTTTGAGGATTAAATGAGATTATCTATAGAAAGCATTTAACTATGCACTCAAAGAAAGTTTTTGACCAGTGAATAGATATGTTTAAAACAAGAAATGCCTTTTGTGTAGCAAAAGCACACAAATTTCTTACTAAACAGCAAGCAAAGATTCTCATCATTATTTTTTTTTACTTTTAACCTGTAATTGCAAACACACGTTTTGTAATGACATTTTCCTTTAGGATGCTGGATCTGTATTTAAGATGTAGTTATAAAATGATGAGGCTGATTATACGTGTATCTCATGGTTGTGGCTGGTGGACCACTTGCTACCCAGGGCTGTTTGTGTGTTGCAGTTTTCATGCCCTGAGAATACTCTGGAGGACACACAACTGACCTGTGTCACCCTTGGCACAGCGCAGGCATCTTGCAGTGGCCAGTTCTGTGTGTGAGTAGGGACTGTGTGGCCTGTGCATGCAGGCTGCTGTGTACGGGGGCTGGTGTGAATTGCACAGCTTAGGAATTGCCACCGTCTCCTCAGATATACTTGTTGCATGTTTATTTAGCAGTTCTCTAGCACATGGCAGTGACGTGTCTTGTTCTAACAAAATTAGTCTTAGGGAAGGTCAATTTTCTAATCCGCACAAAGGTTTTCTGTGGTCTTTGACAGCCCTGCATGCTGGCATTTGAGTCTGGGGCTCTTCTTTATAGTTTCTCCACTTTTTATACGAGATGATACCTCTGAAAGCTTGAGGTTTTAGATTGGAGGGTGTGCATTATTATTTATCTCACTGACTTTCTACTAATTATTAAGAGAAGAAAAAAATCAAGTTGATATATATGGCCTATAAAAGTCAAGTAGATTATATATGTAAGGAAAGGGATAGGATTTTTCTACTATTCATTTTTAAACCTTTATTCAGAGTTACAAAGACTCTTTACTCAGGGAGTTCTGTCATTTGAGAAATGTAGTGAAGCTACTCTTCTCTTCATTCTATAGCCTCTAAAAATAGCAGCTATAGCTCAGAGGTAGACAAGTTGGTTCCCCTTGATAAGTCCTACAAGTTGTATCCCTTGGGATACTGTGTATTAGCAAAGAGGCTGGACTCCTTGTCCTCATGTCCATGGCTCTGTTGAGAGAGAAGGTAGGCAAAAGTGTTGTTTCTTAGGCCACAAAACCATCACTGAACAGAGTCCACTGTGTCATGTTTCTATTCCGCCTTGCTACCTTTTTTCCAATGTTTATTTTAAAAAACTTGATACAGTTGAAAAATATGCATATCTTAAATACTATTGTTTTATTAAATCCAGCTATCATGTAATAAAAGCCTAACTCTAAAAAGACTATTTCAGGATACAATTATATATAATTTTTTTAAGAGGAAGCCTGTGTAAGTCAAAGACGGTAACCTCCATTGTACTGAGTATTCTGCTAGGAATGAATTGATTTCTAGACACTTTGAGATGCTGATCTTAACCACCATTTTGTATCTCTTTTGAAGTGAGAATTCGTTTGGAGAAACTGATGAAATTCAGTAGTACATAAGCATCTTCATGGTGATATTTTAAAATGTCTATTTGAGATAGAATGAAAAGCGTAATTATTAAAAACGAAGCCTCTCTCAATTTTAAATGGTTAGTTTAAATATTAGTCAGTAAACAGTGGAAGTATGTACTAGCCATAGTACATAGTACATACATAGTACATAGTATGTATATGTACTAGCCAGTTTTTTGGTTTTTTTTTTTTTTTTTTGCCAGTTCTTAAAATGACAGGCTTGCCGAGCCTGGGCAACACTCTTGTAAGTTTTCTGTGGTCATCTTTAATTTTCAGATATCTGTCATTACTATTCACTCAGATGATCTGAATAGCTCTTTTAGAGATCATTTTTAAAGCTTTTGATATTATACTGGTAAAAGGCCAGTAGATCTGGGTACATACTGAAACTTGTGTTTGTTTCATTTCAAGGCTTGTTTCATTTTTTTTTTTTTTTTAAGGAAAAACTACATTTGCCTAGATTGCTTCATCATCTGCTTGCTCTAAACTAATGTACATGGATGGCTACATTCAGTCTGTATTCCATCATGATAGTTCATGTCCTCTATTTTAACAACTTGAGAAATATATTTCTTGGGCAGAAAATTTTACCATTGCTCAGCTAAGATGAGTTTGGTATTTAGTAGCTCCCTTGTGGTAAATGCAACTTAATTTCTTAATTCACTAAAGATAGGAAAGTCTTATAAAAGTATTTAATTTTACGCAGACATACCTCATTTTATTGTACTTTGGCTTGTGCTTTTTTTTACAAATTGAAGGTTTGTGGCAACTCTGCGTTGTCCAGTGACAGCATTTTTAGCAGTAAAGTATTTTTATAATTTTAATATAATTTAATGTCTGTACCTTTTTTAGACATACTGTTATTGCACCTTAATAGATTACAGTACAGTGGAAACACACCTTTTATATGCAATGAGAAACCAAAAAAATTCATGTGACTTTCTTGCAATAATCTCTTTATTGCAGTGATCTGAAACTGAACCCATAGCATCTCTGAGGTGTGCCTGTATAAGTGTAGCAGGGCAGGTGACCTTGAGTTATGGATCCTGTGCAGATAAAACAAATATGTGTTTTGATATTGAGGTTGTTGATATTATTTATTTGGTGACTCCCAACTTGATTCATGGTCCCTGGCACAAAGCTATGACTATCTATGATGTGACAGACACTTTTTAATCTGAATTAAATATTTTGGTCACCAGTATAGAGGATGGCATATAAGTGTGAAAAGGTGACATTTGCTACAAGACTACTTGTCTCTTTACTTGCCTGCCAGATCTGGACTCAGGGTCTCCTTTCTACTTGTGTGGGTCATGCCAGTCCAAAAACGAAATACCGGCTTAGGAACCACAGCTTAGGTTTTCAGTTAGTGTGCCTCCACCGGTTGTGCTGCCGATGACTGGAGAGCAGCTGCAGACATGAGCTCCCATCTCGGCTGGTCAGGCCTGCTCAACTTCAGCAGTTTTCACATAACCTAGTTTGTTCTCTGACAAGCAGTACCTCTTGCTAGTTTTTACATAAGTCTTGAGTTAAGGTTGGTACCTTTTAAGAAGCATCATTAATGAAAACACAAATTTTGTGGTTTATTGAAAAGATTAACATATTGGGGATAAATGGATTTAGTTTTAATTTACAGAGGGACAAGATAGGTACTTTTTTCCCTGTCTTCATCTCTTTTTTCCTGATTCAAAAGGACCAGTCTAAAAGACACTGAGGTTTATATACCTCTTGAAACTTGGCTGAAAGCTCGCATCTTTTGTGTAAAGAGGTAGGTTTGGACTTATGTCTTATTCTTCAGAAATTACATGATTAAACAGCCATGGCAAGATGTGTTCCCCTGCTTTGTTCCCGAAAAAACATTGAGAGGCCTGCAAACAGCCCACTTCATAAATACAGCATAACGAAGTAAGAATTTTTTTAAAAAAGTTTACATCTTTGTGTTTTCTTATTATACTTATAATCAGTCATGTTTTTAAACTTTTTTGTCCCTTGAATTCTGTTGGTTTTTTAAATGTGAATTATATTTTATTATGTTTGTTCTAATTATGTGCAGAACTACATATTTCTCCCAAAGGTCCATTACCTGCATCAGATACAATTTTTTATTTACTAAATATTAAGTAATAAGTGATGTATTGGTGATTATTAATTAAAAGTCAGTTATTCTGTGGTTCTATGTGCAAAAAAAACTGTTAGGTACTTAGACGTTCTTGCTTTGGTGATGAATTTCTATTTTACTCAGTAGAATATTTTGGGTCATATTGTCCTGTTATACTCTTTTCAGCTTGTGTGTGTGTGTATGTGAGAGTTCTTTTGTTTTCCTGTTTTTAAATTTTATTTCACTAAGCAGTGTTTTAATATTCTAATTAAAAAATAACATTTAAAATTACTGGAAATCTTTAACCATAAAAATCTTACCTCTCAGTGGTGAACTGAATTTATTATCAGAATTAAACTAAACCTAGAATTTGCATAGAATTAATTTTAGATTGTTTCTGTGTAAAATACCACACGAAAACACATACTTGATGATGTGAGGTTTTATCTGCTCACTGTGTAGAAACAGGGGACTGGTGTGAAAGCTAAGTCTCTTGCACATGTGAGGGAGGCTGTCTCCAGGCACAGTCCTCTCGCTGAGGCTCCTTGCTGCAGCGTTAACTCTCAGTCCGGTAACAGTGCTTCTTGTCCCATCTTGCTTACAGAAATGCTGGGAGAGTTAACAGTCCTAGTGCACTTAGGGTCCTGAAGAAGAAATTCACACGTGGGTAATTGCAAGTGTCACACCATTTAGTGACTTATCAATTCCCATTTTGTGCATTATAGCAAATAGATCATCTTAACACCAGCTAACAGTTACTAAGCATAGTAACTTGTTTGATCCTTGCAAAAGCCCCATGAGCTGAGGTTTGTGCTAGTCTAGCTCTGGAGTCTTAACCAAATGCCTTAAGTGGTGAGAGCCATAGATCAGCAGGCTGCCTCTTGATGGTAGAATGTTTTCTACTCAGTTCTGAAGACCACCTGTATAAACTTCACACTGTGGTGAAGTACCAAGTTGACCACATTTATATTCATCACTCGGCAGGTTTTTTTTTTTTTTGGCCTTTTCATACTGTTCATGGGGTTCTGAAGGCAAGAATACTGAAGTAGTCTGCCATTCCCTTCTCCAGTGGACCATGTTTTGTCAGTCCCTGAGTACCTGGGACATGCCCTTCAGCCACTCCACATAGCTGGATGACACGCCTGGGGCCTTGGTTGTCCCACTGCTAGTTCTCGTTGAGCATGTAAACCTTCACTGGCTGTAGGATGTCAGGGAGATGGTGAAGGACAGGGGAAGCCTGGTGTGCTGCAGTTCATGGGATTGCAAAGAGTCGGACACAACTTAGCAACTGAACAACAATAACAGCAACCCCCAATTTTAAAAAAAACCCAGTGTGAATCAGTTTGGGATCAATAAGACACACATTTGTGATCATGCACAGATTTAAATGACACTGAATTTGTTAGTAAAATGTTTTTCTGTCATCTTCATAGGTTTCATGGAACATGAATTCCTATAGATTTTCTTTGTGTTCATTTTGTAGTGTTTGTGTTAGTGAAAAAAGTTTACTCTTAAACTAGTAATGATTCTTGAGTTTGTATGCTACTGTCGTTTCATTAATGATTACCACAATGATAGATTACTAGTTGATATCATCTGCCAGATACTATGTATAGCAACTAATAAACAGTTTGACCATGTACCAAACCCCTTTAGCTCTGTATATTGCCTGATATTGAGCAAAGCTATAGGAGAGAGACCAAGATTATTTTGTTTTTATTTTGAAAGGCCTACAGCATGCAGCCTTTCTTCAGGACAGCAACCCCAGCCAAGGTGAACCGATTTTGCACTATATTATTTTACTTTAATTCTGCTTTTTTAAAAAATTGAATTTCTCTTTCTTTAGGCCAGCTTAGTTAATTCTTGCTAGAATTGTTCATTTAAACCATACTCTTTACATTGTTTCTAGTTTTGGATTTTGTGCTCATAGGTTTGCTTTTTCTAAAACTTTCTTGTATTGAAGTAGCATTTCACACATTATGTTGATAAGGCTGAATGTTGAATAGTTGCTGACTTCTGATGAAATTCAGTGAAAATGCAAGCTTAGTTTTTTGGCATACACTATTGAATATTAGTCAAAAGCACTATATAAATCTGTTTACTGAAAGACAAACCATATACAACTCTTCCCTATAATAAACATATCATTTATACCTCAGAAAAACGTTTCCTGGATTCAGAGTGTAGATACTTTTGACCTTGACTTTGCATGTTCTGTGTATTTAAATAGCTATTGCAGTGATTGAAAGAGTAAACAACACATTCATTCCCAGCTCATGCTCTCTTTTATATCAGAAACAAAGTTAGTTGATGCCATTATATAAACATTTATCCAAATGTTTCTCTACCTCATTTGAATTATAATTTTGTTTTTATAATTTTTATGAAAAACTAGATCTAGAATTAAACACCCCATTGACGAAAGATCCGTTTTCATCCTTGTTTCATGGGTGGATGGGAGAAGGCAGGGTTAGGTGAAGGCAGGCGGTGTCAGGAGGAGGCCAGAGCGGTCCACCAGCATGTGTTCTCTGACTTCCTCTTAGTGAACCTAGTGATTGCCATGTTGAGAATCACAGGGAGATGAATTGATGTGTAAAAAAAATCTCAAATGATGAAGAATGGCAGTTTCTTTTGTTAATGAGTATACATAAGCCACCAAAATCCTTTTAAGATGTCTCTGAACAGTTACGAGGAAAATATTCTGAAACATTTGGTTTTAAATTTGGAAAGAGTAAATTTTAAAAAGCCATCTTATCTCCATTGGAAACTAAATTATCAATGATTTTTGGTGCAAACACTGAAATAGCTAAAACACAGCTTCCTTATGAGCTGCGTGAAAGGGCTACACCAAAGGTTGTTACTTTAGTGCAGCCAAGCACCACAGTTTACTGTGGCAGCGCTATGTCAGACTTGGTGGGGGAGCTTTTTTCTACCATGCACGGATGAGGCTTTTATGTCAAATCAGTACCTTATGGTCTTTTAAATAGTCTGACTGAAATTATTCCTCCCTTACTGAGTGAGCAGAGTCTACACATAATGCAGCAAACAACTAAAAATGGTAGTGCTTTTTTCTTTATTACTTTGGTTGCTACAGATTGCCAGTTTCTTACTAAAAAGCAAGCAAAAGAGTTTACTTTTCTGCAGAACTTACTAGTGTACTTTAGCCGTGTCTCTAAAGGTGGATTGGAAGGTGTGAATTTCAGAACATGAGCTGCTCATGTTCATTTTGAAGGAGAGAGACGTATTCTTCTCATATGGTTGAGCAGCACTGCATTTGAACCCTTGCCAGAGTTAGTGCTGACTGAACAAGTGCTCTATCATAGCCATTTATTGCAGGAGTTATTGACATAAGGGGGATAAGAAAGCTGTTCACTCGCAGAAGCAGAGTGTAGACAATGATTTATAAAAAGAAAAATGATGGCAGAGCCCAAGTTTAAAATTTCAAGTTCCTCATTGGAAATGGCCTTGATAATACTAACTGTGGGTTTAACCCTTATTCATTCAACTACCACATCTGCAAGAGAAGGTTGAGAATTAATCCATCACTCTTAATAGGGGTGTTTTTTGATATATGCTAAGAGTGATATTTATGAAGAATGAATTCCAAATTAAGGGAAGTTACACTGGTCTCCTGTTTGTGTTTAAATGGTACTGGCTGTACAGAAAAAAAAAAGTGTAACAAAGAAAATGTTGAACACCTGTTATGGTCTTTTATTTCCAGGAATAGTCCCAATAAGAAAATAAGCCAGCTTCCTTTTTTTTTTTTTTGGTGGTAATGTCCTTTGGAGAATGTGATTAAATCTTTAGTTTCACATTTTCAATTTATTTTTCCAAATTCAACAGACCCTGAAAATTTGACAACCTATCAGAACATGGACATTCTGATTAATGATTATTTTCAATAAAGCATCCAATACCATGGATGAGAAGATAAGAATAGTGAGCATCACCATTTATTACTATTCTCTCCGTTTCCAAAGTATGCTAAGTACTTAGTATATTTCTTTAAAGAAAATCAGGACAAAACAGAGGTTTGTTTATTTGAAATACTAAGTTATAGATGTTGCTTTGGGGTATTCCATTTACTAAAGAAATTATCCCATAGATTCTATAAAAACTGAAAGATAATGTTAGAAGTTGGATTGGCTTTGGGCTTAATTCATTTTGGACTGGTTTTGTTATCAGATCACCTTAAGATATTTCTGAATATAAATATGTTTAGGAGAGAATTGAAAATTAAAAGAAGCAAATTTCTAGGTATTTTTTCCCTCTTGTTTTAACACAGTAAATGTTTAAAATTGTTTATAATGCCTAACTTCTGATGGACTTTAGTTTCAATTTTGTTCTTAGTCATTGCGGATATTGACAAAATGTCATACGAAATTATTTTGTATTTTTTGTAGGACTGGGAAACAGAAAATCATGACTGGTATTGTTTTGAATGCCATTTGCCTGGAGAGGTGTTGATATGTGACCTGTGTTTTCGTGTGTATCATTCCAAGTGTTTGTCTGATGAGTACAGGCTTAGAGACAGCAGTAGTCACTGGCAGTGCCCAGTTTGCAGGGTGAGTACCTATGAGCTTTAATGTGCTGGTCAGAGGGTTGGAATTCATTGATAATAGCTGCACAAAGATATCCCAGGTGGTCTTGCCAGGTTAATGGATAAAGCACTGGAGGGTGGGGGTTATCTACTGAAATGATGGTTAATGAACATAGAACACTCATAAATGAATATCACAGAACACATACTCAGGGTATGTATTTTAGAAAGTTTCAATCATGTAAAAATATACTCTCTTCTTTTTACAATTCCCTCTGAATTGTGTGACTCCTTTAATGGACAGACTTTGGGAATCAAGACCCACTGTCCCATACCAAGGTCTGTTCAATCAGTCCTCTTGGCTGCTCAGAAAACACAGGTAGCAAAAGGCACATTGTTGGAAAAGTTCTGTATCTACTTTCCATTTTATATCCATGTAATGTTGCCTTTATTTTTTTTGTCATGTCATGGGTTTATTTCTTTTCTTTGGAGGGTGGAGGGATGGGACAGTTGTGTATCAAGAATTCTCCAAAATGAAATAGTCTGGTAGGTAAAATAGGTACTTCCCATGATTATTTTCATTCATATTATTTCCCCGTTGAAAAGTGTACATGATTGTGCTTGTTGGCTGCCAGTGTGGTGTGTGTGTGAGTGATCGCAATGCCTAAATACCACGTGATGTATGGCCTTGATGGTGATCAGTCAGGAATTATTTGATTGGAACTTCTATTGTTTTGTACTAACTATTGTTAATATACTTACTTGGAATCATGCAAATTGCCGAGATTACTCATGGGTTCTGTTTGTGAACATGTTTTATAATACTTGTGTAACTTTAATAGTCACTTCTTCTTCAAAAAAGTCATGTCTTTATCTCCTCTTTGATACCAGCCAGAAATCATCTGGTTCATTTGCCAGCATGATGAGCAAAATACAGTGTCCCTTCTAGTTTTCTTTTAGTGACTGTGGCTTTGTGTTACCTAAGTATGTTTCTTAGCATCCCTACTGTACTTTTTCAGTAGGCAGACAGAAGACTATTGGTATAACATTTTAAATACGTGTGTTATGATGACATGTAATCAAATGCCTAAATGCTAGATAATTAGTGATAAACCTCTAGGTCTGAACAGATCAGTATCAAGCCTCAGGGTGTGGACCTTCTCTAGAGGCCTGCAAGAATTTGAAGGCTACAATAAATCAGTATGGAGCTACACTAATGTCCCACAATTTACTCTCATGGGTTTGTGTTTTACAAGTAAATAATACCCTGGTTTTCACTAACAGTTTACAGTAGAGGATATAAAGAATTATTTACATCTGAAGAACAAAAGTATTAAGGTAGTAAAAATATAAAAGAGGTGAGGTCACTGGTCAAATAATAGGGGCTCAGGGACATAGGAGGTACAGTTCCGGACACTCCTGAGTCTTTACAGCTGTAGCTTTGTAATATCTAATATTTAGCTCCTATCTCATAGCAAAGAATTTAAATAAAAACACTGGGATTTTTGAGGATCGGTTAAACTTTATGGTAGGTGTTTTATATTCCTTACATTAAGAGTTGAAGTTTAAAGAAACTTTTGAAGAAAATGTGTAATGCTTTTTCCGTCAGAATTCACTATCAAGTTGTCAGATGCCACTTTCTAAATATGTTTGCTCTACTGTTTACTGATAAGATGAAAAACTTTAAACTTCAGTGGGTTGCTGGCTCACAGCAACACGATAGCTGAAGGGGAATTTAGCCAATCCCATCCTGCCTTTGTGTTCTTCCCTTTGGGTTTCTTTTTGTCTTTATCAGCCTAGATATTCTCACATTGTGGTGTAATTATGCTTACTGAAATGATGCTATGAGTCAGTAAAACACTGGAATTCAGATTCCTTTCACAGACCGAGGGGCTCTTTCCTTATACTCAAAAAGCCTGTGTTTGGGTTGGGGTTGGTGAGTTTAGCTTGAGCTTTAAAAATTCCAAAGAAATAGTTATTTCTATGTTAGATCTGTTCTATTTTTTAAATTGTTATGTTCAGGAAAAAGAGAAGTACTAACAGTTTCTTTCCTGAAAAAAGGGATAATAATAAACTTGAGATTCTAACGCAATTTTAAATGTCTTTTTTGATTGGTATTGGGTTGATATATTTGTTTAAACAATGTGTCAAGACTTCAAGTAAAGCTGTTTTTTAATAATTAACTTGAGAGTGACAGACCAGATTTAAATATTCTTGAACTAAAAGAACTAAGGCTGTAGACTGAAACTTAGAAATTATGGTTCCATGTCAGCCTAATGATCTCTATTTTCATTTTTAATTAATGTCTAGAAAGAATATATAGTAATTAGATTTACTAATGAGGAATTTTTAAGATAAAATACGGGCCAAATTTCAGAACAGGTAAAAGTAGTAGATGGAAGCCAATCACTGCTATCTAAATTTGAAGATAAAAATATTTCTAATACTTTATGCTGGTCAGAAGACTTTTGTTTTATGTAACCTCTGACACTTACAGCATTGAATAGGTTATTTCTTACCCAGCTGTCAGCTGTGTTAGCAGATTCAGCTAACAACTTTATCTCATATGTCTGACAAATTCCAAAATATTTTAAGAAGGCAATGATGGGTATTTTTCTCAGTTTAAAATAGTTTTTTCAATTTCATAATAATCTCAAGAATCTCAGAACCCTGAGGATATTTCTTTGAAATATCTGCCTTTCTAAACAACAGTTATACTATTACTTTACAAATACAATAGATTGTTACTGTAATGTAGCTTTGGATATCAGGTTAGCATTTTGCTTTGAAAAAATTCAGGTTATATCCAGTTTCACACTCTTGATATCAAGAATTCCTATTAATTGGAAAAAAGAATTTTAAATTTCTTTCTAAAAAGTTTTAAAAAATTCAAAGTTATAGGAAGATAAAGAAGAAAAACAATCACAGCAATGCTACCACATCACAGGTGAGTGTGCTCAGAGACCTGTGTATGTATGCACACTCTATCTGTGTAAAAGTGCTCACAGACCTATCTGTGTGTGTGCACACTCCATCTGTGTGAGTGCTCGCATACCTGTATGTGTGTGCACACTCTTAGCTGTGTGGAAGTGCTCACAGACCCATGTGTGTGCACACTCCATCTTTGTGAATGTGCTCACAGACCTCTGTGAGTGCACACTCCATCTGTGTAACTGGGTAGACCCCATGGACTAGGTACACTGCTGATGGCAGCTGGCTTGCTTCTACTCAGCAATGACCCAGACACCTTTTTTCTGTGATGTGAAAGGTTTCCACTGATGCACATACGTTGTGTCCATGTGCTGTCTGCCGCGCTGTCTCGTGTGCTATCTGACCAGCAACACTGACTGAAACTCACCTGTCTGGGGCAGAGGGATGGTGGGGACTCCAGCACCTCCGTTCCAAAGCCATGGCCCATTCCATCTGGAAGAGCACTCTTCTCATCATTATTTCTGTATGAAAGTGAAGTTTATATTTTGTTAGATGTATTTGAATTTTAAATAATATTGAACTTTATTATTTTCAGGAAAAAAGAGAAATCATTAACTTTTAAATGAAAATTATTTTAAAAATTTTATTTGCTTAAAGGTTGTATCTTTAAAACAAAATGTAGTCAATTTTACTTTTCTAAAAAAAGAATTAAGTTATACATGTCTATGCAGGTCTGTTTGATTGCCTTTACAAGTTAAATTCAATGAAACAGAATTTTTTAAGATAGGCGCATTTCTTTTTGTGATAAAAATTACCAAGTTGTTTGTCGGAAGATCAAACCCATTTATACCAACACTGAAAATATTTTCCAGCTTTTTGCTACCAATTTGACAGGCTCCAGAGGGATATCTCACTTTAATGTCCCTTCATTCTCATTTGCACAGCTTCAAAGTTATAGCCATTTGCGCCTCGATGCTGTAGCTGCAGAAGGCAGGCCTGTGTGTGTGTGCCTGTAAGCATACATGTATGCAGTACATGTCTGCGGGTGAACGTGCCTGTGTGTGTGAATGTCTGAGTTGTGTGTGTGCACGTGTATACACATGCGTATGTTTTGTGTGTGTGCACATGCACTGCACACTTGCTGGTGTCCAGCCCTGCTAGTAAACATCGTACTTTTTGAATGATATCTGCTTGGGTTTTTTAATACATGGCGAGATGACATCTTACAGGAAACCCTAAAACCACTTCCTAGATTGGCACCATGTAGCTTTTTAGATCATAGTTACTGGTAGATCTTTCTGTGGGCATGGAATGTTCTCCCTGTGCTGTCCAGTAGGAGCCACTGACATGTCTATTGAGTGCTTGAATGTGGTATGGAGACCCAGGCACTGGTTTTCAGTTTGGCAGTGTGACTTATGGCTACTTACTGTACTAGGCAATGCAGTGTTATAAATGCAAATCTAAATGCCTGTAGTAACTACTGCAAGAGAGACATGAGTGGCCTGGCATTTGTTCTCCCCGTGATGACGCAGTTCCACCTTGAAAGAGTTCCAGAGGAAGGATGTAGAGCAGCTTCTGCCTTGCTGCCCTCCGCTCCATAGCAGGTCATGGGCAAGCCCCGCATCATGCTGTGCGAGTTACAGTGTGTGTTCCGTGGTGTGCAGCGCACAGACGGATGGCTGTAATCGTTGATAGTGCTGTTTGCTCTGAGGCTGGTTGTTCCTAAAAATCAGAATACGAAATGCAGGGGAAAAGAACAGCAAAATAGTTGGCACTTTCCAGGTTAATGATCCTGATACAATAGTATTTTGAAGATAGGCCCCTGTTTCCTACATCCTCTTTTAATATGTTAGTGTTCCTTATGTAAATGAATTTCTTTATAACTTTGGGGAGTTGCAGATTCATGCTACTGCTCCTTTCAAATTCAAATAAATGAAAATTTATGTTTGGACTAAAATCTGTCACTAGGGAGCAGAGTGTAGAGCTCTGAACTGTGAGCACGTGGGAAGCACCAGAGAGGGTGGCCATGGTGAGCATCTCGTCTCCCTACTAGAGGGGTGGGCTGCAGTGAGCATCTCTCTTCCTTTTCCATGTCTGGTCCTCTATGCTGCTCCAGTGAAATTCATCCAAAGTTTTTTTTTTTTTTTTAAGTTGGGATATCTTTTATTATTGAGGTATAGTCAATGGACAGTATTGTCGATTTTAGGTGTGCAACATAGTGATGCATAATTTCTAGAGGTTATATTTCATTTAGTTATTATAAACATTGGCTATATTTCCTGTGTTGTACTATATACCCTTGTAGCTTGTTTACTTTATGCATTATAGTTTGTACCTCTTAATCCCTTACCCATATCTTAGGCCTTTTTAATTGTCTCATTATAGCATAAAAATATTGTATTACTGTTTATACCCTTAATATCTTTGGTTCACTTTTCATCCCTTTTATGACACACTTATTGTGACCTGTCTATGGAAAGATCAACCTAAGTCACAAAAGAAAAAGCGTCATTCAGGGAATTGGATAAGGGATATATTATTCCAGCATATCTTTAAAAACTTTTATAAAATATTCATCTGCCTACAAATGTTTCACATGGTATTTTCCCCTGTTTAAGGTCACAAATTTTAAGATTTGTGTTAATATACAAAGAGTATGGAGAATTAACTTAGCCTGCTAACAAAATACAGAAACACTAGAAAATGTAGAGAAGAAAATGAATGCCTATGGGAAAATTTTACTTATTTAAGAATACTTTGGATCTACATCTAATCTGAGAAGCTCTCCCAGGTTTGCAGCTCCTGGTTTTCTGATCCCTGGCTCTTCCACATCTAAGAAGATGCAAAGAGGGAGGGACTAGTAGAAATGATCCCTGCAGTCTACCTACTGCTGCAGCTTCTCTTTAAATTTGAGAAAGAATATGTCTGTTTTACAGGAAACTTAATAGATATACAGAAAGAAGTCTACAGAGAGCATTTAAAGTTAACTTAAAGTTGATGTTAAGCCCCAGGTACTGTATATTTTTTTCACATGAGGTATAGTATACTCATTAGACAGCTACTGAAAATGAAGGAATTTAACTGGTTTACTAAAACTAAACCAAGAGTAAGTCACTGTTAGGACATCACCATGGGTACATACTGACTGGTCAATGTTAACTTAGCTCTGGGTAAGTTATATTTGAGTCATTTGCACTGAGACTCATGATGAAAGCTGTTTCTTGAAATTGGAGATGAAACTTTACTTCTGAGTTAATTTTTCATTCTTTTGGGAATGTAAGCAGTATAGTTTTTTAAATCTCAAAATTAAGGAGAATTCTCATTTAATGAATTCAAAATGAAACAGGACAGAATGCTAAAAGAAAATATTTTGAAACATATGCTTTATGTATCTACTACAAAACTGTTAACTGTTCTTGCTTTCTGATTAGTCTTCCTTTCTTAATGTGGGAAATTTATTAATATTTTCACCCTGAAAGTAAGTACCTTTACCTTTAAGATACATATTATCAATTCTGGAGTGGAGATTTCATGTTTAGATAAAATAGGAAAAACTTTTTTTTTTTAAAAATCTATGTTGTAGACTATCATAGTATTGAAAGTTACAAATGAACATTAATCAGTTTTTTTTTTACATTTTTTGAAGACAATTGGATTGTATTTCTATACTCACAAAAGTAGAAAATTAATTTTTAAAAAAGTCTGTGTCTGAACCAATTACTTTATAAGGCAGTTTTGATATTCAGTCTAGGCTTACTAGAGGAAAAAGTAAAGGAATTTAAAAATTGGATCTAGGATATAAAATTGTAAAATCCTCATGTATTGTTGTATAATCTCTTTATGAAACTACCTGGACCAAGCAAGAAAGGAAAAACCCATGTACTTCCCATATTGCCTTGTCACGCTAAATTAACAAGTTACATGGTCAGAAAGGGTTGGATGTGAGTGTGAAATGTTTGGGGTGCATTTTGTCTTGGTGATGTATCATTTTAGTGGCTTTTTTAGAACCTTAGTTGAATTTTATCTTTTATTTTTAGCTATAAGGGACTAAAGAGGTAATTGCTTGGGCTGGTTCCTACATCAAGATGGTTACAACTTAATCTAGATAAATAGAAGGCTTGTTTAGTGTTTGCAGCATTGATGTACTGAAAATATGTACAAAGTGCACACAATTTCCTTTTATTGTCTCTGCAGGTGTTGAAGCAGGAGGGGAAGGAGTAAGGGGTGGGCAGATAGTAGTATTGTTGGCTGGTTGTCAGCTTCATTGAGCAGAGACTGTGTGATAGGCATTCTGTGATTCCGAAACAAAGTTGTGTGAGTTGTTCTCAGAAGAGGCAGGAGAGGCTTACTACAGTGAGGAATCCATCCTCCCTGTGCCTTTAAATCTTGTTCTTTCTTTATAGACCAGTGTTGACAGAGGAGGGAAGGAACAAGTAGACACAGCCTGTGTTCTGTAAACTTTTCCTGAATGTCCCTTTCGTCTTCCTAAATCCCTATAACGTAGTGCAGAAGAGCTGAAAGTTACCCTCAAAAGAACACTTAATCCTGAACGATGAAACTCCAGACACAGTAGAAATAACATAGCAGCTGTCTCGTAGATCTAGTGTTCTCGCAATTTTTGTGTGGATGTAGTGTATATAGGAATACCACATGTTCACAGTACAGTCAGTTGTATGGCTTGTAGAATTAATTTGAGACTGTACTTTAATAGCTGGTAAATCACCCTAAACTGGGTGATGCAAAGCTGATTATATCATGTGAGTCTAGCCAAAACCTCCCAACCTCAAAGAGCAAAGAGCCAACTTTGTAAAAATTAATAAATATAGACACAACTGAAGTAGCATTCAGTGCTGTTCTGTAAATCTTTGCGAACAAGTCTGGAAACCTGTGCACTAGTGATTCTATAGGAACAACTTCTCATGAAGCAGAGTACCTGAGAGCAGAGTCGTGTTTGCCGGCACACTCCAAGAATCCACCTCAAGACCGTCTTTGTGGTTTAAATGATCCTCCACATTCAGCTTTTACCTGTGAACAAGAAGGCAGATTGGTGACAGCCGAGGGGAGGTTTTTAAACCTAATGTAAGTTCCTTTAACTTAAGTTTAAAAAAGAAAAACACAAAAAACTATTGCCAGAAACTCAAGTGCAATGATTGTTGCTGGCCTGGCCGTGGAGACGTAGGAGGGAGCTGTAGGGGATCATGCACTCTGAACGCGCAGGTGCTTAGCCAGGTTCTCGTCCTGGTGCCGGTGGTGGGTGTGGGTTCCACTCTTCTGTCCTTATGGTAGAGAGTTAGTTTCTGTGTGTTGGTGCTGGAGGTGAACAAAACTGAACATAGGTGTGTTTTTAGAAAACTGTCCCAGAAAGTGATTGTGTCTGCTGGGCTGCTGGGCACAGTGGTACAGAGAAGAAATGGCAGGGCTTGGGGCCACTCCCACCAGACCAGCTCTACTGTTAGTCTTAAATAGTGGATTTCTTATAAGTTCTTTGATTCTTTTATGTTCCAGCATTACAGGTGGTTACAGAGAATACTGTAGAGGCAATTTATGTGCGGTTAAAAGCCATTGTGATTCATTTATTACGGATGGTTATAGAGGAGAACTTGGAACATCTTAATTCCTCAAACACTGGAGGTAATTTACATGCAGAGTAGTGTTTCTCCAGTGAGCTCCAGAGACTGTGGTAGCAGAGTCCCTGGACACGCTTGTTAGGACATGTCCTGAATGGAGGCACAGGAGTCAGCCTGCCCACAGGTACCTCACGTCAGGTGAGCCTCTGGTTGTTAGGGGCCCTCAGCTGTATTCAGGTGACAGTGAAACGGTGAGCACAGCACAAGTTAACACCGTGGTTTATAGTGGTCAGGATGTGCTAATACTGCTTGTGTGTTAGTAAGAATTTCACGTTTTGGAAGGATATCTTGTATTGTTGAATTCAATTACGTGAAATGTTTCTCTCGTAGGCAGTGAGGTTGGTCAGTAATCATGGCCGTTAGTTCATTTCAGCTAGTATTTATTTTGAATATTTACTATGTGATGGGTACTGTACAAGACCCTGAATGAGCAAAAGAATGCTGAACTAGACCATCATGGGCCTGCTGTCACAAAGCTTACAAGAGGTTGGCAGACCATGATCCACGGGCACATCAAGCCCACTATCTGTTTTGTACTGCTCATACCAGTGGGTTTTATACTTTTAAATGGTGGGGGAAAAAATTCAAAGAGAAATAACATTTTGTGACTTATAAAAATTATAAGAAATGAAAATTTCAGTATCCACATGCTTTATTGGAACACAGTCCTGCTCATGGAAGGCATACATTATTTGTAGCTGTTTTCTCACCACAGTGACAGGGCTGAGTGGTCAAGACAGCCACCAACTGAATGTCCGCAAAGCCTAAAATAGTCACTGTGAGGCCCTGACAGAAATTTTTCTGCCTCTGGTCCAGCCTGCTATGGGAAGAACATTTTGGGTCTTGGGAAGCCCTTGTTAGTAACAGACTTGGAAGCTTGGGTTTGGTGAGGTGCACAGCACCAATGTGTCTCTAAGAAGAAGATGCGTGGATTTCTGATTTTACACTTCTCTCTCTCTCTCTCTCTTGGATACTTGGTATGCAGAAGTGGTATTCACAGGAGTTAATTCTCTGCTAAAGTAGGTTTCTGCTCCTGAAGTATTGTATTTCTAGGGCACACTGAAAACTCCAGACCCAAATTCAGTCCTAAATGTTCCTTCAAATAATGGTGCTTGGGCATTGTTATCAATAATCAGCTGTGGATGAACCTTGATAGGACCAAAACTTGTTCCTGCCTTCTTCCAGCCAAAAACACTGTAAGTCACTGAGTTTGGCTGAATTATTCCACTTGTGTTTTTGTCTGTGATATATACCTGACACATCTGATTTGCTATAATCCAGCAGTTATTGTAACTGGCTTAAGAATTCTTAAGTCAAGAAGATACTCAAGATTTTCTGTTATTTTTCACTTTTAGGGAAGCAGCCACTCAGGGAAATGGTATGCACCTATGCCCATCTTAGGTTAGTGGGTGTGTTGTCCTCTTTGTGACAGCTTCAGCCATAGGTTGCTGTCGTCTCATGATGGCTGCAGCAGCTTTGGGCACGTAATAAAAAGTTCCACTCTTTATTATCTGTAGATATTGACCAAAGTCGGGTGGTAAGAGCAGTTATCAAAACTTCCTGGACTTCACGCTGATGGATCCTGAGCTGCCCCTTTATGAAGAGTCCTGAGGTCTGCTGGTGGAGGATAGGTGTGGTTCTTCAAAACCTCAGAAAAAAATCGGATCTGAGATAATCTGCAGGTTTCATGCAGCATTATTTTTTGTTTTTCTCCCCTTTTGTCAAGAGCTGTCTGCTTAGTTGTGTTACAGACAGGACTGTGTTTACCCTAGAAGCTACTCCTTTAATTTCCATTATAGTGGCTTTTTCTCAAGGCATATCCATGTTCTGGTTTGGCCAACAGGCACTGACTCTGCTGTGAATGTCATGGAAGGCGGCTCACAACACGTTACCTAAGAATTCCTCAGAAGTCTTAGGGTACAGCCCTGGACAGAACTGTGTGCACTGTTGATGTCTTTGGTGAAATACCAAATCTTTAAATTATAACCAGAAAGTGTTACAAAGCAAGCCAAAGAATTTAGCAAATGTGAAAACATGAGAAATGTTCTGTCCCTACAGATTGTTGTAAGAGGCTGTGCACATATTCTGGTCTTCTCTTTTATTTGCCTGCCTTCTTGGAGTAAGCTCCTCAACGACATGTGTGGGAAGTGGGCCCCCAGCTCCTGAATACACCAGGAGCAGCATGAGGTCCTGGCAGCTCTTCACCTACCAACCAGTCAATCAGAGTGTTCACATGCGTTTTGAGTTCTTGCCCTGCATCTTCAGTGGAATCCCGTATTTGTCACCAGAAAAGATGTATTGGGCAGCAATTAAAACATTAAATAAGTTAACATAAAGACTTTCGGCAAAATGATCCTCCTTTGATATGAAACTTCTTTTGTTGACTCCTATACAGCAAGAGTCAGTGAAGTTTCCAATATGTAAAGTGAGAAGAACCAAGAAATAGTTAAAATGTCAGAAAGATGCCTTTCTGTTGTTGTGAGCAAGTAGACAGAGAGACTAGATCCGGTGTCACTCGAGAAGCCAGCTTGGCGGCCCTGCCTCTTGACTCTGCGCGATGTAGTGGCAGAGGTTGGGCGGGCCGCTGCCCGTGCTTGTGCACGGAGTGGCCTCTCACTTGGTGCTCGCAGTGGCGCTCAGTCAGGACCGCCTGTGAGAAGCACCTGTGGTGTGGGGACTGCCCGTGCCCAGGCTCCCTGTAAACCAGTTACAACAGCTCTGGGTAGCGCTTTTTCCCTTGGGGGTAAAATTTACAGCACAGTGATTTGCACAAGTCTTGCATGTGTCACTTGAGAAATAGACAAACACATAGCTCTGGACCCAAGTCCCACTGACTTACCACTGAGTGCCACCCAGACCAGACGGACATCACTCTCATTAGTTTCCATCAGATCTAAGTCAAGCTTGTCCCAGAACTTTGTATAAATGGATGCAGGCCATTTTTCAAGGCTTTCCCAGACAGTTCTAATGCACAGCCAGAGGTGATGAGCACTCAAGTGGGATGCCTGAATCTAGGCGGCACTTTATAAAACAGGAACAGACTTTCTGAGGTAGTAATATTTTGCCAGATTTGGAGCTGTGAAGGGTGGGCATGGGTCATGTTTCATTTTTTTTGCTGGAATAGTCACTTTTGCAAGTGTGTGCCACCACTTTGATTGCACACTGGAGAGGAGAGACACTCTAGCACCTTACCCTAAGCAAATTTAAGCATGATACAAAAATTAGATTTTTGTCCTCTAAATTATCATTTAGTTTTGTAAAATTAAGGCCCTCGACCTGAATTCTGTACATTTGGAGTCTTCCCTAAAAAAAATGTTGCTGCACTTGGTTATCCTAATTAGCAGTTAATCTGAAAATGTTTAAAGAGGTGAAACCAAAGTAAAAGCATTCTGAGAGCATGTAATATCCATCAATTTTGTAGATTCTCTATGGAAAGGAAATGGTAACTGAAAATAGACTTTTATTTAAGCAAGGGAATTACACGAACAATATAATGCACAGTTACCTAAACTTAAGCCAAGTGAAATAGGGTTTTCCCTACTGTTTGAAAACTTTCAGAATTGTGTTTCAGAGGAAGAGCAAACTGGTAAGGATGTACAGGCATGTGGTTGTGGTTTAGTTGCTAGGTCGTATCTGACTCTTGCGACCCCCAGACTATAGCCGCCCCCGCCCCCCACCAATGCGCCTCTGTCCGTGAGATTCTCCAGGCAAGAATAGTGGATTGGGTTGCCATTTCCTCCTCCAGGGGATCTTTCCGACCCAGGGATTGAACCCACATCTCCTGCATTGGCAGGTGGGTTCTTTACGGGGAAGCCCTTATACAGGCATACCTCGGAGATACTGCAGGTTTGGTTCCAGACCACAACAGTGGAGCGAATATCACAATCAAGTGAGCTGCACACATTTGTTGGTTTCCCAATGGATATAAAAGCTGTGTTTACATTGCACTGTAGTCTGTTAATATGCAGTAGCATTATGTCAGAAGAGGTAACTACCTTAATTAAAAAGTACTTTATTGCAAAAAACTGCTAACCATCATCTAAGCCTTCAGTGACAAAGTGAGCAAATACTGTTGGAAAAAGGGCCCTCACAGACTTGCTCAACACGAGGTTGCCACAACCTTCAGTTTTTAAAATGCACAGTATCTGCAAAGTGCAATATAGCGAGGTATGCCTGTAGAGGCACTCTGGTTCTAGCACTGTGTAAATCTCACCCATAGAGAAACACTGAATTGCTTTATTTTCTGAGGCACTAAATCAAAAGGGGTTGGGTTCTGACTCACAGTGAACGCCTTCATCGGTTGATGTTGAGAGTGCAGAGAGGAGAGAAATGCATTCCTGTGAACGTGTAGAGCACACAGCCACCCCGGAGACCCAGCAGCCCGGTTGTGGGGGCTGCAGTGAGCACCCCTTCCCTGGCGGTCTCTCCAGTGATGCAGACTGCCCGCACTGGTGGGCGTTGGCCTCAGGGGCACTCCTTGCCTGGTTGAGCTGGAGCTATGCAATGGGAGACCATGAGTGGAGACTCTTCTGACCCTGCTCGGTCTGGCACATGTTAGTGAGCATTTAGTAGTATTTCAGCACTGCATACAATGCTGGTTCGGTGTTTCCCATGAATATTGTGTTACCTATTAAAAGAACACTGACCCCACTAGTAGTATGAGTATGACAGGACTTCTAATCTGATGTAGATTGCTGTCACACATGAACTCACACAGATGTGTGATTTAATGATCATGGTGATGTTTGGGATCAGCCGTGTTAGTGCTCCTGAAATACTTCAGAGTGGGCAGGACAGAGCATGTAGTTGGAAGCACTGGGTTTGTCTGGCTTGCAAGATCTGTTCCCCAGCCAGGGATGGAACCCTGGCCATGGCAGTGAAAGCCTGGAGTCCTAACCATGAGGCTACTAGGGAACTCCCTGGAAGCATTTGTTCTTATTCTCCTCTTTTTCTAAGGGAATATAGGTTTCCCAAGAGGTAAGGAAAAAGGCTTCTTGGTCTTCTTAACATTTCTTCCCTGTATCCAACAGACCAGAGAGTTGTTTAATAGAGAAAGCAGTGCATGGAGGGATGGCCATGTCAGCAAGAGTGTTTCCACAGCAGTGTTAACAGCTGACGGGTTCAGATCTGTTGTTTTGCTCTCGCTTACCGGAGGGAGCAACTAATAGTTCTCATGTGTTTGTGTGCCTGGAGATTACAGGGGATTTATTTATTTATC
Source organism: Cervus elaphus (assembly GCF_910594005.1). Classification (NCBI taxonomy): domain Eukaryota; kingdom Metazoa; phylum Chordata; class Mammalia; order Artiodactyla; family Cervidae; genus Cervus; species Cervus elaphus. Next base: position 46,742,863 of record NC_057837.1, on the reverse strand, counting down.
TATTTATTTTTTAATTGAAGGATAATTGCTTTACAGAATTTTGTTGTTTTCTGTCAAACCTCAACATGAATCAGCCATAGGTATACATATGTCCCCTCCCTCCTGAGCCCCCCTCCCATCTCCCGCCCCATCCCACCCCTCCAGGTTGATACAAAGCCCCTGTTTTTGGGTTTCCTGAAACATACAGCAAATTCCCATTGGCTATCTATTTTACATATGGTAATGTAAGTTTCTGTGTTACTATCTCCGTACATCTCACCCTCTCCTCCCCTCTCCCCATGTGGGAATTTTGTTTAAAAGTGTGAATTTACAAGCTACATCAAAGTCCCTTTTCCCAAAGATTATACAACCTGGGGTTCAGGAAATATCATTGCATTTTAAACTCCACATGTACACCATTGGCACATGGTCTTGGCCTCATGTCACAACCCGGCTTCCCTGGTGGCTTAGCTGGTAAAGAATCCTCCTGCAACACGGGAGACCTGGATTTGAACCCTGGGTTGGGAAGATCCCCTGGAGAAGGGAGGGCTACCCACTCCAGTATTCTGGCCTGGAGAATTCCATGGACTGTGTAGTCCGTGGGGTCACAAAGAGTCGGACATGACTGAGCGACTTTCACTTTGATGTCACAACCACCTGAGGAGTTAACAGTAAATGAATGAACAAATGGTGGAGACCTTTGCCTGGAAATTCCAGTTCAGATGCTCAGGGTGGGAGCCCACCAGTGTATCTGGAGTGTGGCCAGGGTGAGAAATGCGTTCTGCAGTCTGTAGACGGTAAAGAGTACGGCTGTTTACTCAGACGGCCTTGGAGTAAAGCTGAGCAGAGAGAGCACCAGCCACGCCCCAGAGCATCTGGGGAGGGGGCGGCGATGGCGCCAGACACGGAGTGTGCGAAACTGCATCTCAACTCAGGGGACTGTTTCCACTTTTGACTCAGATGCTTTCGTGCTGTGAATGTATAAGCACTTGGTTAAGCCATAGCAAAGGTTTGTCATTTACACGAGAAAACTTTGCTCCTTCCAATGTATTTAGCATTATTGAGATGACTTCCTGTGTGTAAAGTTCTTAGGGGAGTAAGTAATGATGTCACTGGGTAGAGACTGATAATACAGCAGCCTGAAAAGTTACAGTGTTTATTCAGTAGTGGGCCAGGCTGCTCTGTCCTCTGCAGGGCAGTCTGCTTATGGTCCAGTGTCTCTCGTGGTTGTCTTAGCCTCAGCTAAGAAGTTGAGAACATTGGTCCTTGTTTCCTAGCTGTCTAGAAGTGACATTGAAGGTAAACTCCTTCTTTAATTCGTGTGAAATTAAGTTTTCTGAGAGAAATTAAGAAACCTAATTAGCTTTTAGGCAAGACTAATGGAAATTGAAGTTATTACTGAAAAGACCCAGAACATTTCAAAGTAGATATGTAGATGTGTGTGCTGCAGTGTACGTAATTCCTAAGTGACAGACTTTTAATAACCTTTTAAATAGAGAATAACGTTAATAATTGAAATTCACTGTTCAACATTGTTATTTTAAAATATCCCTTAAAGGATTTCAGCCATTGATTTTTTTTTAATAAAATAAGTGATTCTACATTACATCATCATTATTGTTATTTTACTGTTATTGTCATTATTTTTTGTCATCTGAAAACTGAAATTTTAAAACATCAAGAAGAGAAAAATGAATAATTCTCTGAGGTATTATGTCAAGGATAGTATATTTTCTGATTCTTACATTGTTACATTAAATGCTACTTTTGGTATGCAAATTTTGAAGATGTGTTGGAAATACTACATTGTTTAAGAAAGTATATTTGCATACTATAATCTTTTATATAGAGAGAGCAATCTTTAGCAAGAATATAGACTTACAAATGATCAGATTTTTATCTTGGCCTTCTCTGTTTCCAACAGAGCATCAAGAAGAAAAACACCAACAAGCAGGAGATGAGCACGTACCTCAGGTTCATCGTCTCCCGCATGAAGGAGAGGGTGAGTCCCGAGGGCTCTTAGAATCGCCTAAAGCATGTGTATTCTTTCACAGTTCCTGACTGACAAGTAGCAAATACATGTAGTGCAGTATGAAGGGTGGAAACCATTGCTGTCTTGTGTTTTTGTGCTCTGAATAGTTCCATAAAATGCCCTTAGATTTGTTTTGCCTTTGTTTTCAACACAGGAATTTCTTTAGCTGCATTAGGTTAGAAACATTTACATTTTAAACTTCCATTTATCAGAAAGAACATTTTTATTGATACTTAAGTCTTTAAAATGAAACTGAATTTTCCAAAATAACTGTTCTTTCTACTCAAACCTTAAGGAATGCCACATTAAACTATAGTACATATACATCTTTCATTAAGTTCTCAAGTACTTGTTGTTTAGAAATTGATGTTTTACCCCTCTCTGTAGCCACATTTAAACTGATGTGTTTCATGACCTTTCAGGCTATTGACCTTAATAAAAAGGGGAAGGACAACAAACACCCCATGTACCGGCGACTGGTGCACTCGGCGGTGGATGTCCCTGCCATACAGGAGGTAAAGCTTGCCACGCGCAGCCCTGGCTGTGCACCTGCCCACCTCCTGCCTCAGCAGCTGTCCTTGCGAGGGGCGTGTGCACCCGCTGGCGCTCAGCAGGGGTCATCTCTTAAGAGTCTTTGTTTTAAGCAACCTGTAGATTCTTGACACTTGTTGATTAAAGAAAATGTATTACAGCCTGATCAGTGTAACCTTCCAGATGCAATCACCATGCAGCTGTGTCTTCCTGGGCTTGGCAGCAGCACTTGGGAGTTTCTCCCCAGGGAAGATGAGAGCGCAGACCTCAGGTCTTGGGGAACAATGACATGCACTTGAACAAAGCAGATTTTAACTAGAAAACTTAATCTCTCTAGTGAAGTTCCTGTAATTTTACCTACTTAGCTGAGGGCTATTAATGGGTTGTTAATATTTAATTACAAATGCAATGAACATTTTGACATGTTTCCAGTTAGATTTGCAGATACACCAATTCTGAACCTATGTGTCATTTCGAAGTGTTAAAATCTTATGGTTGGCCATAATAGGAGTAATTTTAAATCATCTGCTCTTTCCTTAATCTGCTTAATAGCTGGAAAAACTGAAGATGTAGTATTTCAGTGGAAGAAAGGGGCAAATGAAGGTTGTTCATAAAAATGAGCAATTTTAATTTTACCTCTTACCCCTATGTTGCCTAACATCTTGACAACAGTGAAGAGCCCGGCCGTCCCTCCTGCACTGCCCCTATGGCACCCCCACATTCTGCAGTCTGACCCCCCTCAGTCCAGGGGGCTCAGGAGCTGGGCTGATGGTGTCTTATTAGCATGTGCTGACCATGAGCAGAAGCACCCTGAAGGAAATGAACAGGAGGAAGACCTGGTTTTTATGCTTCCAAAGATTTATGGTAGAGACCAAAATGCTAGCTGTGATGATGCATGGGGACTTCTGGGTGTGGGTGTCCCCACCTGGGTGCAGGCAGGCAGCCTGGTGGTACCTTGCACCCCTGAGCCAAAGACCGTGAGGCGCTCAGGGTGGAGTTTGGAAGAGCCCTGTGACCCTTGATGCCAGACAGAAGCCATCAACTGTCTTGATGCGCAGAGGACCACCACAGACTTTATTTTAAAACTATGTCAGCCACCTAGCTCTAATTCAGAATTGCCTTGTCTTCTTTGTGGTAATCTGTCACAGAGACTAACAGCTCTTTCTTCTTTCAGTTTTATTTTCCTGACTTATAGAAATGGTTTGGGCTTCTCTGGTGGCTCAGATGGTAAAGAATCTGCCTGCAATGCAGGAGACCTGGGTTCGATCCCTGGGTTGGGAAGATCCCCTGGCGAAGGGAACGGCTACCCACTCCAGTTTTCTGGCCTGGAGAATTCCATGGGCTGTGTAGTCTACGGGGTCACAAAGAGTCAGACACAACTGAATGACTTTCACTTTCACTTTTCATATTAGTGCCTGTTCTCGAAACCAGAGCCCCGAGAGAGTTGCTGAGAAAGTCATTCTTATTTTTCAAAGAAGCCCTGTTAATTCTAGTACAGGCCTGTGCATAGCATATTCCCTATATGGTAGGTGTGTAGTTAGGTCTCATGAACCCCACTACCAAAGCTTTCATTATGTATAGCCCTTAGCCACAGCTTTTATCATTATTACAGATGAGATGTTCACACTGCAGTAACGTGGCTGAGAATGTGGGACCTTCTGCACTTCACTGTCCTGGAATACCCTGACTGTAGATGGAGTTGTGGGTTTCTTTTATGAACATTCTGTCAGTATGGACACAGGAGCAGTCGTAATGCCATTCTGGAAAATCTTGCTGTTTCCCACACTCTAACACTGTTAAATTGATGGCAAGTGTTTTCACTATTAACTGTTGGCCATTTTGTTTTTTTTCCCTCTGCAGAAAGTGAACGAAGGGAAATACCGAAGTTACGAAGAATTCAAAGCTGACGCTCAGTTGCTTCTCCACAACACAGTCATTTTCTATGGAGGTTCAATATTCTTTTTTGTGTAGTTTTTTTTAGTCATATGTTTACATTGCATGTTGAGAAATATCTTTTATAAAACATTACACTAAAACAATACCTGAACGATCTATAAGTAAGTAATGTTAGGGTTTAAACTTAAAAATATTTAGTAATATAGATAACTACATATAGCTTATAGAATTGACAGGCCAAAAGCAGAACTCTAGTATTTGTTTTTTCCCGTCAATATCCCCTCATTCAAAAGTAGTGAAAGAGGCCAATCTATACGGAGAGTATTAAGTTGTGTTGAATATAAAATTAAAGCCACCTATTTACTTTTCATTTACTGCCTGAATTTTATTTTAAATACATGTTTTTATTTTCCGTGGTATCTGTCCACTTTTGTTAAACTGAAAGAAAATTTAAATGGTTATATTAATTTTGGTAGTCTTGTGTTTCTTGGTAGTCCTGTGATTACTGGTAATAGATATCTGTCTTTATAATTACAGCAGACAGTGAGCAAGCTGACATAGCACGGATGCTCTATAAAGACACCTGTCATGAGGTACTGTCCACACCTAATACCTGAATGCTTGCTGTTTTCTACATTAACCTATTTTAGAATTCCATTCTGATATGTACATTTTAACTTTGCCATTTCTTTAAATATGATCGTATTTCCATGTTTGACATACATGGTATACAATGCAAACAGAGAGACGGGGGGCGGGGGAGGCTAGAATTCTGGCATAACTGTTCTCAGAGACTCTAATTCTGGGAATTAGACTTAGTTACTAAGTAACTTCTAGTTAGAACAAAAGGAAATTGTTTTCCTTAACTACCCTAAAGTGAATTAGTTAATATGACTGCATGTAAGTGTGTTGCACTGGGCAGGCACTCAATAAGTGTTACCCTCTTTGAATGAAAGATACAAATTTGAGTTCTTACTACACTACACAGGCAAAAAAGCAACCAAACATCAGCATTCATAATTAACAATATATGAAATATATATTTAGGAAAGATTTTTTTGGGTGGCTTTTCTTATTTGAAACATTCATCTATAACCATATTATCTTTGCAAAAGTGTCTCAATTTAAAAAGTTTTGTTTCTTTATTCCATTTCTGATATGACTTCCATTCATTAAACATGTTTATTGAGTGTGTGCTGTGTGCTGTGTTAGGAATAAAGTGGGCGTCAGGATGCTGGCTTCCTGCTCATACAGCTGTGTTCTGAGGAAGGAGACTGAGGAAAAGGAGAGACAAATCAGTTTCTTTACAGAAGTTACAAAAAATGTTGTGAAAGAAAACAGGACTGAAATGGAGAATGAGGCAGAGTAAGGGCTGCTTTTATTGGTAGTGGGTATTTTCTGTGGGCATATCAAGAAGACATTTCTGGGGAAATAGCCTTTCATCTGTGTGTTGAACTAGAAGGTATCGGTGAGGCTGGGGAGCCAAGGGCAGATGCAGTGCGCCCTGAGGAATCTGTCTTCTATTCCGAGTGTACTCTGGGCCCTCTTGGGAGGTTCAGGCAAGAAAGTGGCATTGGAGAATTCAAATTTGAAGCTTAAAGAACAAAATTGAAGGCTATCAACATGAAAGAGAATGCTGATTTACATGCATCTATCTATAGTTTTGTGCATGCATATATTTTATGTAAGCTAAATAGTTACTTTTCTTTTTCAGTTGGATGAACTACAGCTTTGTAAGAATTGCTTCTATTTATCAAATGCTCGTCCTGACAATTGGTTCTGCTATCCTTGTGTATGTGAAATTTTGAAATTTTCTTTTTTTTTTTTAACCTCTTCAGTGTCTCTGATGTACTGCTCTAAGGAAGTTTATTTCCAATTTGCTTGAGGATTATAATCCTTCTAAATATTTCTTTTCATATCATGCTCTTTATGGTTTTAATGAGTATAAAAAACTGAAATATAGGAAAAAACAACTTGGGATCAGTATCCATTTCTGACTTTAAAATGAGAACTTTAAGAACAGGAATAAACATTGAATCCCTTAATAAATAAAAATTTTTCATTCTCTTACAAGAAATCTAAGTTTTTATATATAGCTGTGTGATTTCCCCTAGAATGGCATGTTAGTGCCAAAGGTATCTCCTCTCCCCCTCCACAAGGACATAAGAGCCTGCCTGAAAGCTCCCACTTCTGAGACATTATTGTGCTCTTCAGTCACTTGACGGTCTCATTAAAATTTGCATCTCTGACTTAGTAGGTTGGGAGGAGGACCTGAAAATCTCCCATTTCTTACAAGCTTCCAGGGTTGGACTATATTTCATGAAGCAAAGTTAGGGTGTTCAGTTTGCCTTTGTTACTCACGTGGGGTTTGGTTTCCTTCCAGAGTTCCATGGGCTGTCAGGAGATTCTTTTTACTTCCACATTACTTATGGAAATTTTAATTTTTTGGTGTTTTTCTTGGAGGTAAAAATCAATCAATCCTGGGGTGGGGTACATTCTGTGTGTTAAGGATTTAGAAAAGAAGTATTGCAAATATTATACCTAAGTAGGTCAGTATTAATGATATACTTGTATTTAATACTTTACAAGTAATATGACAAGATAAAACATTTTATTTCCAGATACCTAATCATGAGCTGGTTTGGGCTAAAATGAAAGGTTTTGGATTCTGGCCGGCCAAAGTCATGCAGAAAGAGGACAATCAGGTTGATGTCCGCTTCTTCGGTCACCATCACCAGAGGTAATCACGACCCACAAGCCACCATCACCCCTGGGCCTCTAGGAGCCCTGAGGTGGACCCAGGCCTGCAGTTACCGGTGCTCTGGGTGCTTTGCCATCAGGAACAATGTGAAGTGTATTTTAAATTAAAAAATAAATCAGCATATAACTTGACTGGGCACTTAAATGGGACAGTTTCAATAGCAGAATTTAGAAGGGTGAACTCAGAAGGTGTCAGTGGTGGGCATTAAGTAGAGAACTTCTCAGGATGGTCCATTTCACAGAATTGTATTGTCCTTCTGGGAGTTTCAGCCATCTTTTCAAGGTTCTGTCAGAGTCACAGACAAAAATAATCAACTTGGGAGTGTAGGAGAGTGTGGGTCTTGTGATCTAAGAATGGATATGAGGGAAGAACTTTGACTTAGTGTTTTGAATTTCACTAAGTAACAGTTAGCTTAGAAAAATGAAGAATTGTTATGCAGAGATCACCATGAATAAATACAGTAAATATTCTTTAGCTAGTTCCTCATATCTCTGCACCTAGTGGGGGAAGGAAAAGGTAAACACGTGATTATGGACTGTTCCCTCCATATGCTCAAACCAGAGCCTGCTGCTGCCTCCCGAGCCCAGATCAGGTTGTGATGCTTTGTCCTGGTGAGCAGGTCTGCAGGGCACGCATGTCTGCAGTGCTGACTCTTCGTGCTGCCTGTGGTTGGAGGGTGGATGGCACAGGCAAGAAAGAAGGGGTACATCCTGTCAGATCGTGGGCCCACCTCATTGTGCACATATTCAGAGAATTCTGAACTCAGATTGACAGATGTGTAGGTATAGCCAGATCCAATTTTCTTTTTATTAAACTTACTCTAAATTGTGGGGTGCTTTCTGTTTGCCTTTTCTAGTGTAGATCAGACTGCATGTCTCAAACTTGAAATCTGATTAAAATTTATAGTAATGGAGATGATTGAGAGAATAGATATGTTGTATGAATTGCTTTGAGACTTAATAAAGTCTCACATTAAGAATATTCATTCATTTTTATTAAATCCAACGGATACGTAATTTAACAGGATAAAATTCTCTCCTAGGTCACAAGTTCATTCCAGGTAGTCAGCACTGCTTATGATGGAAATCCCCCTCAAAAACATACTGCTTTTAAAAAGTGTTTTAACAGTTTTTGATTGCCCAGTAAATGTTTGCTGACTGAAAGAGTAAATAAGAATACAGGATTTAATGGCAAGGAACTCTTCCACAAGCAAATTTGTATTTGCACTTTTTCTCAAGTGTAGTTTACTTTGGTTTCTCAATGTCAGATGACACTGTTAATGTAATATTTATAAACAAGTTCAAATTTAACAATGTCAGCTGTCATTAGCATGTAACCATATGGATTATTGTATATTAAAAATGTGCTTTTAAATTCTAAAGCAAATAGCTTAGTTTATACAAGCAAGTTAGAAGTCTGTGTTTATAACTTTAGGCATATATGCCAGAATTCTCTGATGCCTTCAGAACAGTTTTAGGTCTAGTATTTCTGTAACTCCATAGTAAGACTGGAAACAGTAAATCCTGGTTTATTCCTAGTGCTGTATCCCACCTAATATCCTCTCACTGGTGACATCCCTCCCTCTTCATGTCCAGAGTCACCTGAACTGTATATGCTGCATTGTTCCTCCTTGTTTCTCAGTTCAGGGCAGTGGCAATGCATGTAGAAGCGCTAGTGTATTTATTAGGAAACCTAACCATTAGGACCCTCGCTGGGTTCCAGCTGTTAATTAATAACTTACCTTAAGCCCATCTGGGCAACATCTCTGCCAGCCGTCAGACGAGGCAGGAACAGCCCTAGGACTGTACGCTCTGTGGTGCTTTCACTGGCCCATGGTCAGCCCCAGGTGAGTGGACACAGCACTCTAGTGGGAGACTAAGGCCAGTAGGTGATTCGTACCCAGGAAAATTTTCTTCAGTTTCTATTCTAGCTTTCTTCCCAATAGAACCAAATGTAGTTTTAGATCTACCCACTCCAGTATTCTTGGGCTTCCCTTGTGGCTCAGCTGGTAAAGAATCTACCTGCAGTGCAGGAGACCTGGGTTCGATCCCTGGGTTGGGAAGATCCCCTGAGAAGGGAAAGGCTACCCACTCCAGTATTCTGGCCTGGGGAACTCCACGGACTCTATAGTTCATGGAGTTGCAAAGAGTCAGAAACAACTGAGCAACTTCCACTCTCACTTTCTATAGTTCTAACATGCAAGTAGCTAGATTTTGAATAATTTATAGTATTCAAAACAATGAGATATTGAACACTTTAAAAAAGGCATATGAGTCATTCTCACCCTGAGAACTTTACTTTGATGACTGTGAAAAACAAGTCAATTCACCTTTTTTCTACTTGGTAAAAGTTTTTATTCAAGCCACTGTGCTTTACAGTGCACAGAGTTTCTGCTGTTTTGGAAACTTCTAACTATCCCTTTTCAATGTTGTTCACAGGGCCTGGATTCCTTCTGAAAACATACAGGACATCACAGTCAATGTTCACCGGCTGCATGTTAAGCGCAGTATGGGCTGGAAGAAGGCCTGTGACGAACTGGAGCTGCACCAGCGCTTCCTCCGTGAAGGGAGGTTTTGGAAGTCCAAGAATGAGGACCGAGGGGAGGAGGAGGCAGAGTCCAGCATCTCCTCCACCAGCAATGAGCAGGTAAGGGCACCAGTAAGAACCTGTCAGTTGTGTTCCAAAGGTGCAGGTGTCAGGATGCACTGGCGTGGAATGAGCAGGTTGTGACTTCTTCCTTTCACACATTTGTCAAGTGCTCTGAGAAACAAACCAGAACCAGTCCTAGTTCACAGAAGCCACCATCACCCTGATCCAGACATGACCAGCACATTAGCTCTTTCAGGCCCTCGGCCCAGAGGAATCATTCAGTGAGTGCCAACCACATGGTCTTGAAAGAGCTAATGTCACAGGGACACAGCAGGTGCCCACCTCTCCCCCATGGGTCCATGGCTAGTCTTCTCAGCAGAGAAGTGTTTTGTGGTGTCGGGAATAACGTGCTGTTACTTTTATAATGTCCACAGCTAAAGGTCACTCAAGAACCAAGAGCAAAGAAAGGACGACGTAATCAAAGTGTGGAACCCAAAAAAGAAGTAAGTTGCCCACCTTGCAGTGTCCAGGTGATAAGTGAAACAGGAAATACTTCCACAGTTGTGATCCAGGCAGTGCTCCTGACAGGTGACTTGCAAAAAGGACTGCCGTCAGTCCCAGGATAGCAACCAAGTTGGACCCAGGCTGCCCACTGCCCTGTCACTAGAGTAACACACGGGAGCATCCAGTTAAGCAGCACTGACCACATCTGGCTAAGTGGGACAGCCCTTTGCTGCATTGTCTGGGAACGTTGATATTTTCTCATGGCACTAATAAACAGTTTTTAGTGTTTACCCAGCAGATCAATGAGACCAGCATTTGAAAACTGAAAGAAACTATGGCTAAGTTCAGGCTTTTACAATTCTATAATCCAGGTATATTTTAAAACCAGGGCACAGTACTACCACATACTCAGTGAGGGGTGGTCTAGGGTATTTGTTTATGAATCTCATCCAAAGAAGTAACGATAAATTCTAACGATCTTACATAGTAAAGCTTTTTGTTCAGTCTCTTTTGAAAGGAAACATCATAATATTATTTAATGGAATTGTAAATGAAGTTCCTGTAGAATGACTGTACCTACAAATTGCATGTGTTTTAATTTTTTTTTTAATTTATTTTGAATTGTGGTTGAATACACAGAAGAATTTTCCATTTTCTTACATGATTGTTTAAACAGCAGTTGTATGGCTGTTTGTATCCCTCTGTTTTTCTTCAGATAGAGCTTGTTCTTGAACTAGTAAATTCTGTGGCACTTTCTTTATCCTTAGGAACCAGAGCCTGAAACGGAAGCTGTAAGTTCCAGCCAGGAAATCCCCACGATGCCTCAGCCAATCGAAAAAGTTTCTGTGTCAACTCAGACCAAGAAGTTAAGTGCCTCTTCCCCAAGAATGCTGCATCGAAGCACCCAGACCACCAGTGATGGAGTGTGTCAAAGCATGTGCCATGACAAGTACACCAAAATTTTCAATGACTTTAAAGACCGAATGAAGTCTGATCACAAGCGAGAAACTGAAAGAGTTGTACGAGAAGCTCTAGAAAAGGTAACACAGCCCTCAGTGCCAGTGCTGCCTTCAGACACACGGGTGGGTTAGGTGAATGGTCTTCATGTCGTGGTTTTACGTTGCTTAGGCATCAACGAGGTAGCAGCTCTTTAAAACAAGGAATATAAAAAGGCATCTTTTTACAATATTTTAAATAACAGGTACTTTTCTCACCTAAATATTTTATAGCCCTTAATGAAATAAAGGGAAGAGAGGTACATCAGTTAAGTAGAAACTATGTATTATGGTTTTGCTTAATGGTCTGTGTAAATTATGAGCTGACATACTGTGGGTTAACTTTTTTTTCATCTCAGCTGCGTTCTGAAATGGAAGAAGAAAAAAGACAAGCTGTAAATAAAGCTGTAGCCAATATGCAGGGTGAGATGGACAGAAAATGTAAGCAAGTAAAGGAAAAGTGTAAAGAAGAATTTGTAGAGGAAATCAAGAAGCTAGCAACACAGCACAAACAACTAATTTCTCAGACCAAGAAGAAGCAGTGGGTAAATACCACTATTTTCTTAGAATCTGATTTATGAAAAAAAAAAAAAAATACCATAGGTATGATGAAAATTCAGAAAGATCTTTATGGCATATGTAAAAATCCTGAAATACAGTCTAATGTGGAACTGTCAACTTTAATGAACTTAAACTGTATTTTAACTCCAGAGCCCACATTTCTCAGTATTTGCTCAAAATTATTTTGTTACATTGAGATTATGATACTTTGGGACATAATATATATAATTTATACAACTTTTCCATCTATGCAGGTATTTTATTTTGATAAGTGGGCTGGCCCTAATAGGTGATATTAACTTATAAAATTGTAAATGTAAGTATCATAATAGCAAACTAAGGATTTTCAGATTTTACTGCACTTAACATACATTAGCTTCTAGTGAAGAAATTGATTACTTTTGCTTTATAAAAGTAACATCTCACTGGTCTCTAACTTAAGAACTGACAGTTCACTAAGGATGGTGCCCTGTGGGTCTTCTTAGGCTGTTTGCTCTTCCGCAGTCTTCTCCCCTGTCTTGTTAATTTCCATTGACCTGTTGTCTTCGGCTCACATCTGCCTTTGACTCCCTCCAGTCATTTTTCACTTCAGTTAATGGAATTCTCAGCTGCAAGTCTTTTTGGTTTCCATCAGCATCTTTTTATTAATATTTCCAGTTTGTTCATACATCATTTTCTTGACTTTCTCCGTATCTTCCTTTAGTTCTTTGCACTTCTTTAATAGGTGTTTTAAAGTCTTTGTCTAGTATATCTGCCAGTAGGTTTTTTTACATGAACAGTTTGTTGATTGATTCTTTTTCCTTTGAATGGTCATACTTCCTGCTTCTTTGTATGCCTTGTGATTTTGTTGTTGTTGTTGAACACTAAACATTTGAGTCTAATAATATGGTAACTGTAACTCATTTTCTCCCCTTTATCATAGTTTGCTGTTGCTGTTTCTTTGTTATGGCTGTCTGTTCCCAGGATCAGACTGAGGTGTAAATTAAATGTCTTCTTAGGTCTTTTCTAAGCCTCTCCTTGGGTTTGCACATTGACTTCCTAATTCCCCTGTATGTGCAATTGATTTTGAATGGCTTGCAAAAGGGAAGTCACTTCAGAGGGAGGACTTGTGATGGGTGGGGGAGGGGTGCAACTATTAATAAAGTGGCCCGCCCATCTGACCAGAAGCAGCAGTCTGCAGAACACCTGCCAGGGGGCTCCCTGCATAGCCACCTGGGGCTGCAGGTGGGGAAGAGGTAGCTGTTTCAGTGCTAAGAGCCAAAATGACCAAAGTGACCATAACTTATTGTTCCACCCTTTCCCAGACCTCAGGGTTCCAAAACAGTCCCTTTAGATTGTGCAGCAGAGCTGGTGTGTGTGGCGGGGGGGTGGGGAATCCTTGTGCTGCTGCTCTGTCATCTTTTCAGAACCTTCAGACCTTTTTAGGAAAAGAGAAATTATTTATGCTTGTGTGCTGTTGATGTTAATGACCTAGTACAGATGGAAGAAGTTGATGTTGTGCTGAGTAAGCTTGAGATTGCTGATAATGACTGCATGCTGAGCCTCTGTCATCCCATTGTTTCCCTACTGTCCTGCTCAGGACAGAAACCGTGTTTTGATGTCCTAGTTTACACTTGAGTTAGAAAGATCTTTGAAAGCACAGTTTTAAAGTCTGTAGTTGTACCCAGTTTCGTTTACTTGCTGGTCACGGTTTCTTGCTACAGTGCTACAACTGTGAGGAGGAGGCCATGTACCACTGCTGCTGGAACACATCGTACTGCTCCATCAAGTGTCAGCAGGAGCACTGGCATGCGGAGCACAAGCGCACCTGTCGCCGGAAAAGATGAAGGCTGGCTCTTCCTGGAGAATCACTGACGACTATTCCTCTCAGACACAGCGGTTTTTGTTTCCAAGAAGCCAAAATTGTTTAGAATTTGCTTCCCATTTTGCACCAGCCTTTAAACACTTTTCGTGGAGAAATTTTGCACAGTAGTTTAAATCTTTTGTTAACGGCTCCTCTGGAGATTTTCAGGGGGTAAAAGTAACATCAGTGGAGGGTATTATTTTAAATAAATTTTAATTGAGAGTTTGTTGCATTTTCAGCAAATTTTAAAACATTTTTAGGTTTTACAGAGATTTTAACCTTTAAACAACAGATCTTTAAAAAACAGGTGAATTACAAGTGAGTTTAACAAAGAAACATTTAAAATAGATCTGAATGTAAGAACTACAGAACTGTTTCAGAAATAAAACATACTACCTTGATGTGAAATTTATTTCTTAACCTTGTTGAGCTGGTTTTGTTCAGCTTACTTTACTGTTTAAAGGCATTATCTATTGGTTATGCCAGTGGGTATATGATTGAATTTAGGGAACAGGGTTGACACAGCAGGTGCTAGTCCTGCATATTTTTTCTTAAATATTTCCCAATTTGTTTTCATTATTTCTTTTCAATATATAACTTTTATAACAAATTATTAGCTTTGATCTTGTAGTTTAAAATTGCAGGGAACTGGGGTAATCTTTTACTGAGCTGGATCTTAGAGAAAATGAATATTTAAATTTTAAAGTTTGCACATTTCATCTTTGTCCTAACATGAGTGCTTGTAACAAAATAAACAACAAAAATAAAAAGCCAAAAACTACCTTTATCCATACATGAAATTATAGATGAGGCATACAGATTTCTTTAATGCTTCCCTTCCCTCCCCAAGTGTCATCTGATTGCCTACTATCTGGTGTCACCTCTTCTATTGTAAGTTAATACTGAAAGGAAAGAAAGCACTTAAGTTTCACAGAAGCCGTTATGTTTGTAGTAATGGATCATTGCCTACTAATGAACTCCATCACTGTACACAGAATGAAGAATAATGCATGTTAATTTTCTTGTATTAAAGATGCCGTGATTTGTAAAAAGTCTGTATTTTGCGGAATGTCTGGATTAAGAAGCATTACCAATAGGAATGGATCGATAGTTGAATAATGATTTTTTTTATACACAGATATATAAAATACAGCCAGGAAACCTTAATTTTAAAAAATAAAACAAACCCTCACAATTTATGTTTTTTCAAAGACTGACCTTAGACCAGTCAAATTCCCACTTATCATTTAGTTATTTTTAAGTTTAGAGAAATAATTTGTAAATATTTATTTACACCTTTGATATTTATTAAAGCAATTACACACAATGTAAGTGAGAGAATCAGGAGAAAAACCTTTCAAAAAGTTTTCTCCAGGTTTGTCAGGGTCACTCTAAAGACAAAAATGTACCCAAGTCTTCTGTGAAATAATCACCCACCCAGTCCTAATGCTGTTGCAGATGGTGGTGACACAAGTTAATCGACAAGCGACTGCCTGGTGGTGCCCCGTGGCTTGGAGGACCTGTCTGGTAGCCACACGTCAACAGCGTCCCTGAACTATGCAGGCACGTGGCATTCTCGGTCCCTCCTGTTGCTGTGAGATTGGTCAACGTCGCCACGGTGCTGTGGTCCGGTCGAGACGACGTAACTGAGAACACTTACCTTCTCTGATTGTTTTCCAAGTTTTAAAACTTCGATCCACCCCTATGAGAGCAAGTTATTGTGGAACTATTTTTGGTGTGAAATCATTCCAGAGTGTGTACTATTTACCGATAGCTGCATGAAAGTAAGACTCGTGTTACTTTGGCTTTTTTGTCTCCGTTGACACGGTTGCACATTTCCAAGTTACTACAGTGTGAAAACTGTGTGTTTAAAAAAAAAAAAAAAAAAACAAAATTAAAAAAAGAGATTGTGGCCTGGTTTTGTAAAAGTTTTAGGTAAAATTACAATTGATTGTTTAGGAATCATTATTAAAAATTTTCTGCAAATCATAAAGCTATATCAAGGTGTTGAGCTTAGCCACTATGCACATTGTAATTACTCATTGTGGCTGTCCAGTTCTTCGATGCATTCTGGCATTTTGTAAGCTGCTCTGACTAGCAATATATAGACTCATTTAATGTGTTAACATTGGTTAATAAATGTATTTAAAAAAACTGCCTTTAATAAATTGTTGATTTAGTCCATTCCCCTAGGCCAAAACAAACACAAGTATATCACATAGTAATCATATACTGTTGGCTACCTGCTGGTGACTAACTTTATATAAAATCAGTGTGTTAAAAACAGTTCTCTTAAACATTATGTAAAGTTGGATTTACTTTTACCAGTTCTCAAAAAATTCAAATTTGACTACAAAGCCCTTTTTCTTGACCTTTAGACTAGGCTGAACATACAGATAGAAAATTGTTCAATAAACATTTGACATTAGTCAATACCATTGATTTCAATATATCCAGACTCAAATCCATCATCTTGTTTTCACTTCACTCCTCCAACCAATTCCCATGATGGTGATCTCAGTTCAAGCCAGCATCACCCTCCTGCCCAAACCACAATGCAGAAGTGGCCCAACCCTCTCTTTGCCTCCCCCTCTAATTCAGTGGTTCTCAAATTTCTGACATCAGGATCAGAAGAGGGCTTGTTCAAACAAACACTGCTGTCCTCTCCCCACTCCCACTTTCATTGCTAACAAGTTCCCAAGTGTTGCTGATGAGGCCATCCTTTCAAAGGCACTGCTTTACTGATGGAAATAAACAGATATGCAGAAGGTCCCAGTATCTTACAGAGTCCTAGGGCCCATTCTTAGACTTCCACCCCCAGAAGGATCCAGGTCCCTCAAGTTAGCAATCCTGGATCCAGCAGGATTAGGCAAGCCAAGAATAGAATCGGTAGTAAGAGTGCTGTCACTTATTTAGATCAGAGGCCCTCAAACATCCAAGTGCACACAAACAACCTGGGGGTCTAGTTAAAGTGCAGAGTTCAACTTAGATCATCTGGGGTGGGTGGAGCTGGGCATTCTGCCATTCTGGCCACTGATGACACCTGAGAGGCAAGTTCTTGAACTCCAAAACTGCAACTCGCTGCTGAACAACCATCGACAGGAGAAGGTTGGATCCCATTTAAAAAAAAAAAAAAAAAAGATACCCCACAGCAAAGGCAAAGGAGAAGCCCCAACGAGACAGAAGGAGGGGCGAAATTCCATTTAGAATCAAACCCATACCCGTCAGAGACGCTAGGAGGACTCAAACAAAATCTTGTGGGCACCAGGATCCAGAGACCCCCACAGACTGAGCCAGACCTGCCTTTGAGTGTTTGAGTGTCTCCTGCAGACATGGGTCAGCAGTAACCTGCCCTGGGGACAGGGGCTCTGGTTGCAGCAGACCAGGGTCATGGAGCATGTAACACAAGCCCTCTTGGAGGAGGTCGCTATTAGCCCCACCATAAAGCCGCTGAGCAGACGACCCAGAAACTGCAGAAGAATTATACCAAAGAAACTCTTGCACTGTCAAGAAAGTTCTAGGACACCCAACAGAGTTCCCAACTTGGGGATCTGACAAAGGGACTGAGAACCCCCAAGGAACCTGACTTTGGAGGCCAGTGGGATCTGCTTACAGAACTTCCACAGGACTGGGGAAACAGACTCTTGGAGGGCACAAACAAGACCTTGTGTGCACCAGGACCCAGGAGAAAGGAGCAGTGACCCCACAAGAGACTGAGCAAGACTTGCCCATTAGTGTCCAGGAGTCTCCAGCTGAGATCTGGGTCAGAGGTGGCCTGCTGCAAGGTCAGGGGCACTGAATACAACAGTGCCTGCACAAGACCTTCTGAAGGAGATCACCATCACCTTCATTACCACTACCATAGTTTGGCAACAGAAAACTACCATAGATTATCAACAGAAAATTGGATTGAAGATTTACTGAGCATGGCCCCATCCATCAGAACAAGGCCCAGTTTACCCCACACTCAGTCTCTCCCATCAGGAAGCTTCTATAAGCTTTTATCCTTATCCATCAGAGGGCAGACAGAATGAAAACCACCATCACAGAAAACTAATCAAACTGATCACATGGACCACAGCCTTGTCTAACTCAATGAAACTATGAACCATGCCATGTAGGGCCACCCAAGATGGACAGGTCATGAAGGAGAGTTTTGACAAAACGTGGTCCACTGGAGAAGGCAATGGCAAACCACTTCAGTATTTTTGCCTTGAGAACCCCATGAACATGATGAAAAGGCAAAAAGATAGGACACTGAAAGATGAACTCCCCAGATCAGTAGGTGCCCAATATGCTACTGGAAATCAATGGAGAAATAACTCCAGAAAGAATGAAGAGATGGAGCCAAAGCAAAACAGCATTTAGTTGTGGATGTGACTGGTGATGGAAGTAAAGTCTGATGGTGTAAAGAACAATACTGCATAGGAACCTGGAATGTTAGGTCCATGAATCAAGGTAAATTGGAAGTGGTCAAATAGGAAATAACAAGAGTGAATATCGACATTATAGGAATCAGTGAACTCAAATGGACTGGAATGGGTGAATTTAACTCAGATGACCATTATATCTACCTCCGTGGGCACAAATTCCTTAGAAGAAATGAAGTAGCTCTCATAGTCAATTTAAGAGTCTGAAATGCAGTACTTGGGTGCAATCTCAAAAATGACAGAATGATCTCTGTTCGTTTCCAAGGCAAACCATTCAATATCACAGTAATCCAAGTCTACGCCCCAACCAATAATGCTGAAGAAGCTGAAGTTGATCAGTTCTATGAAGACCTACAAGAACTTCTAGACCTAACACCCAAAAAAAGATGTCTTTTTCATCATAGGAGACTGGAATGCAAAAGTTGGAAGTCAAGAGATAACCTGGAATAACAGGCAAGTTTGGCCTTGGAGTACGGAATGAAGCAGGGCAAAGGCTAACAGAGTTTTGCCAAGAGAATGCACTGGTCATAGCAAACATCCTCTTCCAACAACACAAGAAAAGACTCTACACATGAACATCACCATATGGTCAATACCAAAATCAGACTGATTATATTCTCAGAAGCTGAAGATAGAGAAGCTCTATAAAGTCAGCAAAAACAAGACTGGGAGCCGACTGTGGCTCAGAACATGAACTCCTTATTGCCAAATTCAGATTTAAATTGAAGAAAGTAGGGAAAACCACTAGACCATTCAGGTATGACCTAAATCAAATACCATACAATTACACAGTGGAAGTGACAAATAGACTCAAGGGATTAGATCTGATAGAATGCCTGAGGAACTATGAAGAGAACTTTGTGACATTGTACAGGAGGTGGTGACTAAGACCACCCCCAAGAAAAGAAATGTAAAAAGGCAAAATGGTTGTCTGAGGCAGCCTTACAAATAGCTGAGAAAAGAAGAGAAGCTAAAGACAAAGGAGAAAAGGAAAGATATACCCATCTGAATGCAGAATTCCGAAGAATAGCAAGGAGAGATAAGAAAGCCTTCCTCAATGATCAATGCAAAGAAATAGAGGAAAACAATAGACTGAGAAAGATGAGATCTCTTCAAGACAATTAGAGATACCAAGGGAACATTTCATGCAAAGATGGGCACAATAAAGGACAAAAACGGTATGGACCTAACAGAAGCAGAAGATCTTAACAAGAAGTGCCAAGACTACACAGAGGAACTATATCAAAAAGATCTTAATGACCCAGATAACCATGATGGTGTGCTTATCACCTAGAGCCAATATCCTGGAGTGCGAAGTAAAGCGGGCCTTTAGGAAGCATCACTACGAACAAAGTTAGTGGAGGTGATGGAATTCCAGCTGAGCTATTTCAAATCCTAGAAGATGATGCTGTGAAAGTGCACTCAATATGTTAGCTTATTTGGGAAACTCAGCAGTGGCCACAGGACTGGAAAAGATCGGGTTTCATTCCAATCCCAAAGAAAGGCAATGCCAAAGAATGCTCAAACTACAGCACAATCGCACTCATCTCACACACTAACAAAGTAATGCTCAAAATTCTCCAAGACAGGCTTCAACAGTACATGAACTGTGAACTTCTAGATGTTCAAGCTGTATTTAGAAAAGGCAGAGGAACCAGAGATCATATTGCCAACATCCACTGGATCACAGAAAAAGCATCACTTCCAGAGAAACATCTACTTCTGCTTTACTGACTACACCAAAGCCTTTGACTGTGTGGATCACAACAAACTGTGGAAAATTCTTCAAGAGATGGGAATTCCAGACTACCTTACCTGCCTCCTGAGAAATCTGTATGCAGACCAAGAAGCAACAGTTAGAACTGGACATCAAACAACAGACTGGTTCCAAATTGGAAAAGAGTACGTCAAGACTGTATACTGTCACTCTTTTTATTTAACTTATATGCAGAGTACATCATGCAAAAATGCTGGGCTGGATGAAGCACAGCTGGAATGAAGACTATCAGAAGAAATATCAATAACCTCAGATATGCAGATGACACCATCCTTATGGCAGAAAGAGAAGAAAAACTAAAGAGCCTCTTGATGAAAGTGAAAGGGGAGAGTGAAAAAACTGGCTTAAAACTCAACATTGTAAAAACTAAGATCATGGCAAACAGGTGGGGAAAAAATGGAAATAGTGACAGACTTTATTATCTTGGGCTCCAGAGTCACTGCAAATGGTGACTGCAACCATGAAACTAAAAGACGTTTGCTCCTTGGAAGAAAAGCTATGGCCAACCTAGACAGCATATTAAAAAGCAGAGACATTACTTTGCTGACAAAGGTCTGTCTAGTCAAACCTATGATTTTTCCAGTAGTCATGTATGGATGTGAGAGTTGGACTATAAAGAAAGCTGAGCGCCAAAGAATTGATGCTTTTGAACTGTGGTGTTGGAGAAGACTCCTGAGAGTCCATTGGACTGCAATGAGTTCAAACCAATTAATCCTAAAAGAAATCAGTCCTGAATATTCATTGGAAGGACTGATGCTGAAGCTGAAGCTCCAATACTTTGGCCACCTGATGCGAAGAGCTGACTCATTAGAAAAGACTCTGATGCTGGAAAGACTGAAGGCAGGAGGAGAAGGGGATGACAGAGGATAAGATGATTGGATGGCATCACTGACTCAATGGACATGAGCCTGAGCAAGCTCCGGGAGTTGGTGATGGACGGAGGCCTGGCGTGCTGCAGTCCATGGGGTCACAAAGAGTTGGACGTGACTGAGCGACTGAAGTAATTATTATTATTAGATATTACTACTAAATATTAAACCATTAAATAGTATCCAGTAACATTAACTATTAAACCATATAAAAGGAACAGGTTAAATTAATTTTAACATATCCTACCTAACCTCTGGAAAATAGTGGAAGACAAAGGAGCCTGGTGTGCTACATACAGTCCACGGGGTTGCAAAGAGTTGGACATGACTTAGTGACTAAACAACAACAAACCTAGTATGTCCAGAATACTTCAAAATTTAACTTATATAACAATGAGATATTTTACATTGTTTATACTAAGTCTTCAAAATGCAGCATGTGTTTCATGCTTTCAGCAAATCTCCATTTGGACCAGCCATGTTACATTCTCCTGTGGCTGATGACTACCCACACTGGACAAAGCAAGCTAAAAACAAGAGCTTTGTGTCACCAAGTTAAGTGCTCCCGTCAGCACCTGACCAGTTGTCAGTATTCATTAAGCAAATGTGTATTAGAAGGCCTGCTTGATACTTAGGAGTTGATAAGAATTTATCAGTTTTCAGCAAAACTTGACCTCTTTTAATGGTAGGTTCTTAATTTTTCAGTCTGAATTTTGAGAGCTTAGAAATCTTCAAGTCAGCAAACCTCTAAACTGACATTTCAATTAGGCAGCCCTGCAAAGGTGTCCTAAGGATGCCTTTGGCTCTATAGGGCAGTTGGAAAACCTTTACCTAACTCCTCAACCTCACACTGAAGAGGAAGTTGAGACCCAGGGCTGCTTCAATTCAGGAACCACGTTCATGGTATCATATTGCTCTTCCACAGCCCCATGAAGATGATCTGTGGTCTAATAAAATCCAGCAATAGTAAGAAATAACCCCTGCCCTCCAGGAACAGGAAACAGTGTAAGTGAAGGTACAGATTGCTAAAGCAGCTTTCTAGCAGACAGTGTAGACATTCATTCAGCACTTGTGTTGTATGCCAAACGCATGATAAACAGCACAACATGCTTCCAGTCTCTATGTAGCTTATATTCTAGTGAGGGCATCGTCCAAGTAAGTGCAGCATTAATTATAACCCAGAGTTCAGTGCAATGAAGAAAAAATACAGGGCTACAGGATACCGAGAAGGCTATGACAAGAGGGGAAACCATTAGGGGAGGTTTAAAAACCTGTATGTCAGCTGAGACATGAAATGTAAGCGGGAATCGCTGGAGAAGTAAGGCGAATATTCCAGAGGATCGAACATGATTTTGGATGATTCATTTTTTCCTTCATATTTTTACTATAACTGTAACTTTTAAGACCAGGAAAAAAACTTATAGAAGAAAAACAAAATTCTTGCTTAGAGAGGTCTAGAAGGTGAAAGGAAGCCATCAGAGAGGAAGCAGGACTGAGGGGTGCCATGACTGAACATCTAGAGGGAAACCAGCACAGTGACTGCAGAAGACAAGGGGAGATGGCTCAGAACGGCAGATGAAGAAGTGATTCTGTAATTGCTTTACACCAAGCTTTCCTCTGAACCGGGCTTGTTCAGTGAGTAAGGTCACAGGCAGTAGGCAAGGTTCGGTTTAAACAAAACAAATTATTATATATCCTTTGTTGGAAAAAAAAAAAAAAGGAATGACAACCCACTCTTTTCTAATTCATTTTAAAGAGGATCATAAAAATTAAGAACGTGAAACTGTAATTCCTGTAACCTTTTAATAATTACAGCTGCTGAGTTCTGCTCCCAGAGGTCAAGACGTGGCTGTGGACCACACTGTTTCCACTTGTCTGCCTCCGGTTTACATCTTGTGACCTGTATTCAGCTTCATTCTGCTGTAGATCTTTAGGGCAGAGTGTAGGAGTTCCTCTTATAAATAAATCACTTCCAAACATTTTATTTTGGATTTTACAGGAGTTTGAGGAGTTTCTGCTTCTGTTCAGAAGCAGAAAACAGTCTTAAGCACTGCCCAAGAATCCCACAGAGCCCTCCCTCAGACCCCAGCACCTTCTTGGAGAGTGGCTGTGACACCCCTACACTGGGTGGGGGTTGGGGGGCTCCTCACCTTGTTGTGTAGGGGGCTCCTCATCTGACCTGTGGGCGAGGAGCTGCATCTGCTCTGCTCCTGGTCCTTATCCTTGGCCGCCCTGAGCTTGGGTCTGAACAGAGAAAATCCATAATTAAGAAAGGCTCAGAAGAAAGGATGAGGGAAGGACAGACCGGTGGAAGAGGAAGTTCACCCGGCAGAAGGTTCCATGTACAAGTTACATCTCAGTCCTTATGCTGACTGTCCCCTGGGGAAGCAGCTGTCAGGGAAACCAGCATTTCAGCTCTTTATCTGTGTGGAAGCTACCTTTCCATGTCTGTCCATCTATGTATCATTTACCTCTGTTCTAAAACCCTTCCTTCAGCTCTGGGAGTGACAGTTGTCTCCAAGCCCCTACCTGTTCACACCTATCTTTTTTTGTTTTTCCTTTCTCTTTTGACCATCCAGCTCAGGTCCCACAGTGAACTTTTCTTTGAAAATCAGTCCTTCCCCTCTGGTCTGATTAGTAATTATGACCAGTTCCTCTAGCCGCAGCAATGGCTGCTATCTTGATGCATGTAGGTACTTCTTGGTCTCCTAGAAAGGGTTCCTCCGGTCAGTAACCATAGTCCAAGGCTCTGGGGTGTGAAACACATGGTAGGAAACCAGGAGTGAACTTAAGTCCTAGGTCTCTGACATACCTATGCTTTATTATGCTTCTCTTCCCCACCACCTCCCTACCCCAGAGAATTCTGTTTCAGACTGTACAATGAAAGAGGAGATTTTTTAAAAGTAATCTAGTTTATGCACATGCTCAAAATCCTTCAAGCTAGACTTTAGCAGTATGTGAACAGAACTTCCAGATGTACAAGCTGGATTTAGAAAAGGCAGAAGAACCAGAGATCAAATTGCCAACATCCACTGGATCATGGAAAAGGCAAAGGAATTTCAAGAAAACATCTATTTCTGTTTCACTGATTACACTAAAGCCTGTGACTGTGTGAATCACAACAAACTGTGGAAAATTCTTAAAGAGATGGGAATACCAGACCACCTTACCTGTCTCCTGAGAAACCTGTATGTGGGTCCAGAAGCAACAGTTAGAACCTTACATGGAACAACTGACTGTTTCAACATTGAGAAAGGCATAAGACATGGCTGTATATTGTCACCCTGCTTATTTAACTTATATGCAAAGTACATCATGCGAAATGCCAGGCTGGATGAAACACAGGCTGGAATCAAGATTTCTGGGAGAAATATCAACAATCTCAGATGTGCAGATCATACCACTTTAATTGCAGAAAGTGAAGAGGAACTAAACAGCCTCAAATGAGGGTGAAAGAGAAGAGTGAAAATGCTGGTTTAAAACTCAACATTCAGAAAACTAAGATCATGGCATCCAGTCCCATTACCTCATGGCAAACAGATGGGGAAAAAGTGGAAACAGTGACAGATTTTATTTTCCTGGACTCCAAAATCACTGTGGATAGCCACGAAATTAAAAGACCCTTGGCTCCTTAGAAGAAAACTATGACCAACCTAGACAGTATATTAAAAAGCAGAGACATCACTATGATGACAAAGGTCCGTACAGTCAAAGCTATGGTTTTTCTGATAGTCATGTATAGATGTGAGAGTTGAACTATAAAGAAAGCTGAGCGCCAAAGAATTGATGCTTTTGAACTGTGGTGTTGGAGAAGACTCTTTAGTATCCCTTGGACTGCAAGGAGATCCAACCAGTTAATCCTAAAGGAAATCAGTCCTGAATATTCATTGGAAGGACTGATGCTGAAGCTCAAATTCCAATACTTTGGCCACCTGATGCGAAGAACTGACTCACTGGAAAAAGACCCTGATGCTGGGAAAGACTGAAGGCGGGAGGAGAAGGGGATGATAAAGGGTGAGATGGTTGGATGGCATCACCGACTTGATGGACATGAGTCTGAGTAAGCTCCAGGAGTTGGTGATGGACAGGGAGGCCTGGCATGCTGCAGTCCATGGGGTCTCAAAGAGTCAGACATGACTGAGCAACTGAACTGACTGAACTGAAGCAGACCAAAGAGAGGGCTTAAGTATTCACATTACAAAGGATGTAGGGTCTCTGTAAACACCTTCTCAAGTGTTTCTCCTTACATCCTGAACATCTGAGTTAGAAACTAATAGCAAATGTGTGAACCTCTGCTGACAGATGATCAATCAGGCACTGAAATAGAAAATTCTGAACTTGGCTGTTCAAAAACAAACTTGACATTTTGGGGACTCCCCTATTGTTCAGTGCAGGACATCAGACACTGCAGCTCCTACTCCACAAAGGGTGGAGCATCGGCAGAAGCCGCCCCACATGCCTGCATGCCCGCGGTCGTCCAGAGGATGTCCCATCCCCACAGTTCACTCTGAGCAACAAAAGCCCCTTTCTCCATGCAGCCCTGGATGGAGCTGGTCGGTTATGAGTAGCAGCAGCTGCTGGGTGTTTGTCTGGTTAGAGGTCAAACCTGAGGAACAGCGAGGGTAGGGAAACGAGACTGTCTGGCCTCAGCCCTTCTTCATGGCAACAGAAGTTTATGTGACCTCCTGCCCTGGCAGAACCAAGACTGACCATCAGTCTCTGAGCTGGAGTCAGAAGTCAGCTCAGGCCTTGCAGTCCCTGCTGGACATGGACTTGAGGGAGGTGGACTGCTCGGCCATTTCATCCCAGCAAGGACCCGTGGTTGGTACTCAAATATTTACTGACTGAGAAAGTGAAAGAGACAGAAGCCCAGAAATTAAAACATTTAGAGCCCAAACTATTAGACTCAGAAACTAATTATTGCTTTTGAAAGGAAAACCAGAATCAGCAGTTAATTCTCAAAAGTTTGCCTTCCTACCTGTGTGTCTTACAACAGCAATCAGCAAACTGCAATCCCAAACCTGGCCAAATCTAGCTACCATCTATCTGTGAAGGGATCAGAAGCTAAATATCACATTTACACTCGAAAAGAATCCAAAGAATAATATTCATGATGGGAGAAAGGTTGAAGCCTGTGTTTCTGTACTCATGTCACAAGTCAAGTGCTGTGGGGCCAGGTCCTTGCCCAGCGACTGAAGGGCTGCACTTACGTCAGGACAGAAGGTTTCAGACCGAAGCTGACTGGCCCGTCAGACACAAGTGTCACTGTGTCTTCCAGGCTGGCGGTGGCCTGGTTGAAGCCTCACGGGACCATGGCTGGGACACAACACACTCAACGTGCCGTCGTCCGTCGGTGTAAGTGCCCACTAGCTACCAATGGTTCCTAAAGCATCCCTAAACCCCACTGAGACCAGACGACGCCTCGCAGTTCACTTATACCTCCAGGAATTTGGGCTGGTGACACGCCGCTGGCCCCAACGTGCAGGTGACTCCACCCTCCAAGCCGCGCTGCCCTCTGGAGCTGGAGCAGCTTCACAATCAGAGCGTCCATCTTCAAGGATCCACACTGGTTCTCGGCCTCAGATGCTTCTGCTACTGCCTGACCTGTGGGGAAGCCCCCTGGACAGCGGTCAGGACAGGTGGCCTCTGTCCTCTCCTGGGGAGGGTGGTGGAGGGGGACACATGGCAGTGCCATCCTCCACTTCTGGTGCAGGGACTCGCCAGGGGTGACTCAACAAGATGTGTGGGTACATCCGGTCCCTTGGAATGCATCCATGGGAAAGCTGTGAGGGGACGGCTCTGGCTGGGTTACCCTCACCTCTGCTCTGACCCGGGCTTCGCCAAAGTGTGGGTCCCAACGCTGTCCTCATCCTCCTGATGGTGAGCAGAGAAGGGAGGCATCGAGCTTGCTGACCTCGGCTCTAGGGCTGCTCCCCTGCACCTCCTGAACGCCTCCTGGGGCAAGAGGGGGTTGCACCTGCAGGGAACACTTGCTTCTGTCCCCCCAGGGTCCATACCAACATGGAAACAAAGTGCAGGGGAGCTGAGGCCAGGCTCAGACCCCTGTGCCCACCGTCTTGTCTTCCATTTCACTGTGCCTTCACGTTTCTGCAGGTCAGCCTGTCCCCAGAGCCCGACAGCCCAGGTGAGCCCTGCGCCCTCCCACACGGCGCCAAGTGAGGGGCTGGAGGAGAGGCTTTCCCGCCTGACTGTGCTCAGAGCCAGACCCCTGCCTGCCCACCCGCTGGCCTCCTGCCCCAGCCCTGGGAGGGTCCCCAACTCTTCCCCCCATGAATGACGAAGTCAGGGAGTGACAGTGACATGCAGGGTGGAGGGGTGAGGGGCAGGAAGGGAGAGGAGGGTCTATCCCAGCCTGAGGAGCTGACATGGGCTGTTCCGAGGCAGCAAGGCCCACCCAGATCTCACGCTGACCTTGGTGCTGCCATTAATTTGTTCACGGATTAACCTTAAAATCGAGAAGACAGCAGAGATGAGTGGAAGGACCCACTGGAGGGGAGCCAGAGTGGCCTTGACGGGAAGATGCCACTCAGGGACCAGGCACCGGCTACCAGGGATGGCGGAAGACAGAGACCGGCCCAGCAGTCAGCACCAGGCAGGCTCTGCTGAGCAGGGGGAGTGAGTCACAGAGGACCTGGTGTTGAGGGAACGGAACCTCTCTCCTCGGAAGCAGTGACACTACGTCCCTCCGTGTGGACAGAGCACCTGACTCAGGCCACCAAGACATCAACAAGGATGGTAAGACCCAGAATTACGATCAACCTGCCAACCAAACTCTGGCCTATGTCCCCTGGCCTCGGCACCATGCTGGAGGGCGTGGACCAAGGCAGAAGAAGGAACTCTATGCGTGCATGCGGGAACACACGTGCTGCCCAAAGCACGGCCACTCCGAGCAGATCTCCTGGCAATGCCCAGTCACCCAAACAGGTGGTCTACACCAGCCACCGACTTCCACACCCCCAGTTAGCATGGACGTTCCTTTCCCAGGGGAATTCTAACACAAAGGCACTTGGTGAAGTCTGGTGGTTTTATCCTTTCATAACCATTAGGCTGGAAGTCAGTTAACCCACTACCACTTTCCAAGAGACAAAGACAAAAGAAAAACAAAGATAATTGGGTTGGAATCGTCAGCGAGACCTCGGTCCTGGCCAAGGTTCTGGCCAAGGAGCAGCAGAGTTTGTGCACACAGACTTACACTCCTTGTCCCTCAAGGTTACCAATAATCTGTACACTTGGAGAAAATGTGAACAAATATATTTAGATATATTTAAAAGAATTAAAAAAAACATTTCACAAAACATTTGTTGCCATAGGAATTTTTTAGCAATAAATGCCCACATCAAAATTTAAACATTGTTCAAAGTATGATTATCTGTACTGGTAAATAATGCAACAAATTATGTAAACAGAGTGGGATCCATTCCTGGTAGGAGTCACTTCCTTCCTGGGATGGAAGCTGGCCCAGCTCTCCAGGGGACCAATTAAGAAACTGCTATTTTCAGAGCAACAAAAATAAAAGCTTTTATTTGTTCATTTGAATATAAAACAGGCGTTATCACAGATGTACAAAGCTTACTGGTGGTTTAACATACGAGAAGGTTGCTGTCCTTTGCACATAAAAATTTTGTTTGGAACCGTGATTGGCTGAGCACATGAATCTCTCTAACCAGTCACCACACTATGAAGCAACGCTGCTAGCATCTGACTATCAAGGGACCATTTCCCTTGGGGAAAGTGTCAAGCAGGGTTAGATAGATATAACAAACAAGCACCATGAGGAAGCCGCCCTGTTGGTTGGTCTGAGTCTTGGTGGTCGCTGTGTACCCTCCTTTGTGCAAGTTGACCACACGGTTTTGTCTGACTTCAAAAGCACAAGGTCACGAGACAAACACTGGCTATGTTCTCATGAACGACTCGTCCCAGCAGTTTCCATTAACAGTACAGAACGATCCTCCTTTATTGCTAAGTGGGTGGTACTGAGAGTCTCATTCCTTTTCTTGCACAACAGAACCTGGATCCCAGCCCTGAGCCCTTGGCCCTCACCGCTGGCACAGGCAGCAGGACCGAGGCCTCACGAGGGCACCAGCAACCTCACAACCCCTCGCTGGGCCTTAAGTCCCGCTTCCTCATCAGTGTCTGACCCGAAACTGCCCCCCCCCACCCTTCCACAGGGCGGGTGTGTGTCCTCTGTGTGTGGTGGGGGCCTCCCCCCCCACCTTTCCACACTGTGGGTATGTGTGTCCTGTGTGTGTGTGGTGGGGTGCCCCCTACCCTTCCACACTGTGGGTGTATGTATCCTCTGTGGTGGGGTCTCCCCCATACCCTTCCACATGGTGGCCATGTGTCTTCTGTGTGGTGGGGTCCCCCACTACCCTTCCACACAGTGTGTGTGTGTGTGGTGGGGTGCCCCCTGGCCCTTCCACATGGTGGGCGTGTATCTTCTGTGTGTGCGTTGGGGTCCCCCCTACCCTTCCACACGGGGTGTGTGTGTGTGTGTGTGTGTGTGTGGTAGGGTGCCCCCTGGCCCTTCCACATGGTGGGTGTGTATCTTCTGTGTGTGGTGGGGTCCCCCCTACCCTTCCACATGGTGGGTGTGTGTGTGGTGGGGTCCTCCCGGCCCTTTCACACAGTGGGTGTGTATCTTCTGTGTGTGGTGGGGTGCCCCCTACCCTTCCACATGGTGGGTGTGTGTGTGGTGGGGTCCCCCCGGCTCTTCCACATGGTGGGCGTGTACCCTCTGTGTGTGATGGGGTCCCCCCTACACTTCCACACAGTGGGCCTGTATCTTCTGTGTGTGTGGTGGGGTCCCTGTGGCCCTTCCACACAGTGGGCATGTGTCTTCTCTGTATATGGTGGGGTCCCCCTTGGGAAGCAGAAGACTGGGAATGTTTATCTGAAGCATGTGGAGAAATACTCATACACAGCAATGAAATCAAAATATTTTAAAAATCAAATAACTTGTGGAGATGGAAGAAACCCCACATGTAGACAAATTTTTTAAAAATACCACTTAAAATTCTAACAGCAATTAGCCTTGGATCTCCGAAGTCAAACAAAACTCTCTTGTGGCAAAGGGCTCAGTGCCAGTGCACAGAGCAAGGCAGGTGAGACCACCACGCAGAGAGGGTCTCAGTCTCGCCAGCAACACTCTGAACCAGGCAGACCCCACACAGGAACCCCGGGCACACTGGGGCAATCATGGAGGGGATCTCACTCGGAAGCTGGTACCTCTTCTTGGCTGGACACCGACGAGCTGGTTCAATCCGGGAGTGTGCGAGGGGTTCTCAAAGTTTCAAGGTGCATGAGGCGGCAGCAGCAGCAAGAGACGGAAATCAGAAGCATGTCCTTGCAGCAGGAGCAACGACGGGGCTGGGGGCCTCCCACTCCAGCCAGCACAGCTGGGGCAGCTCCGTGCATGACCTCCTAGTGAGTCTCCTCCCTTAAAGCCGCTGAGGGAGTCAGCGCAACCTGCTGCCAATGACCACAGAACGACATTCCTTTTCATACCAAGGACCAAAAAAAGGTGACAAACAAAATGATGAAAACACTGTGCAATGAATTCTTGTAGCCGAGGGAGCGCGTGCAGTGGGCCAGCTGCTCCCCAGGCCACGCGTTGCGGTGGGCACGTGGCACCGAAAGTCCGTCACGACCCCGCGGCAGAGGGAAAGTGCACACCCGGCTCCAGTCTGCCACCTCCGAGGCGCTGGCCCCACAGCTGGTCTCTGGCTCCAGAATAGAAGCTCTGGGCTGCAGGCCGTCTGGTTGCTCACACCAGCAACGGCGAGAGTCTATCTACAGTGCAGCGGAGGGGACACCATGCAAGTGACAGGTTCTGTGTTTTAAACTTTAAAATTCCCTTTGTTCTTAGTGAACTTATATTTCATATATATATATATCTGTTGTGATGCTATCCACGCAAGATAATACAACACTTTTTATATTAGCAAACATTACAAGACTTTAATATTCTTGAATGTTTTCTCTGTTATACTTCTAAAGAGATCAAAATAAATTAAACGTTTTGTACATAATTACATATGGAGTTAACTTATTTTATCTTTTTAGTTTAGTACAAAGATATCTGCAAGGTAATTGCCGAAATACACCTTATTTATAATTTCCTCTCATTCTATGATAACTTGGAGGGCCGATCATCAGTCTGTTTCTTCAGTACATTTCTGACAAAGAAAGCGGCTAAAATCTAATTGGAAGGTGCTATTTGGAAGGTTTTCTCGTACCTTGACACACTGTCCTAAAAGGATGGGCTCCAGCAATGGCTTAAATCAGTAGCAGGTCCATGGCATTAAGATTTCATGACACATTAAAACAGAGAAAACAATTCTTTGTCACACTACATGAATTGTTTAAAAGAACCCATCTGGAGGGCAGAATATTTTTTTTAATTGCTATTTTGGCTTAACAAAATACCACTTTTACGAAGAAAGCACTTATTATTCAATAATTAAAAAAAAAGAAAAGAAAGTTCTTGAAATGGGCTTTTCCAACAAACTAAAGGCAGTTAATGCAAAGTCCTTGTGAGCAAACTTCACATTCACGTCTCATCCCTGTGTGACCAGGACGTGTGGGAAGTCTCCCCACCACACGGTGAGGCTCTGCTGGGGAAGGTGCCCTGGTGCCCACACTTGCGACACTGAACAGGGGGCCCCAGGCGTCTACATGTTGTAGGCCACGTAGATGAGACACTACGTGGGCATCTACATGTTGTAGGCCATGTAGATGGAGGCCCCAGGCGTCTACATGTTGTAGGCCACGTAGATGAGACACTATGTGGGTGTCTACAAGTTGCAGGTCATGTAGATGAGACACTATGTGGCGTCTACATGTTGTAGGCCACGTAGACAGGGGCCCCGGACATACTACGTGGGCGTCTACACATTGTAGGCCACGTAGATGGGGGCCCCGGGTATCTACATGTTGTAGGCCATGTAGATGGGACACTACTTGGCGTCTACATATTGTAGGCCACGTAGATGGGGGCCCCGCACATCTACATACATGTTGTAGGCCACGTAGATGCGGGCCCTGGGCGTCTACATGTTGTAGGCCACATAGAAGGGACACTACGTGGCATCTACATGTTGTAGGCCACGTAGATGGGGTCCAGCTGGTCGGCTAGGAAGCCGTCACGCAGGTGCATGCGCTGCTTCTCCCCCCGGGAGTTGATGGGGATGACGCCGATGTCCACCACCACCACCACCCCCACCACCAGGTAGTGCTCCTCCAGGACCACGTTGGTCACCAGGGGGACCAGGTCCAGGGCTTCCTGCTCGGACCCATCGAGCTCAACCACAACCACCAGCAAGTTTGTCCAGGTGAACACGGCACTGGAAGAAAAAGAAGCATCACTGTACAATTGGGACGACTCCATTCTCTCTGGATGCCCCACTGGGCTCCTGCTGGGCACTGAGCCTTCTCTGGTCTGCAGGTTCCAGAGCAGCTCTGACACTCCTTGCGTCTACACCTCTTACCAACCTGCTCGCTGGGTGGCAGCCCACCCCCGCCTTCCCTGGATCCACCCAAGGCCCTAAGGGTGGAACCCATCCCAAAAGGCACTTAGGAAGCCTGCAGTGTGGTTGGCGGGACCGTTGCTGAGCTGGGACAGTGGGCACTAGGGCTAGTCCTGACCTGCCTCTGTCCCCAGGGGGTGAACGCGTGTGCACGTGAGCAGAAGAGCCACCATGCTGGGTCAGGTACCTCAGTGCTCGACTGCAGACCTGGGGCGCACGGACAGATTCTGTCTCAGGAACTGGGTGAGGGCAACACAGGGGACCTGATTCAGGTGGATGAGTTCCTGGGGATGCCAGAGCTTCATCCAGAAGTGTCAGGAGGACCACCCACAGTATCTTGTCTGCCCAGTTGGTAAAAGCTTAACTAAGTCCAATGTTTTACACTTTAGGCCACCTTGACGTCAGATAGTAGGGCTTTTAAAACATGAATGTTTAAGAACCTTAGAGCCCCGTGGAGGGCGGGGTAAAGCTCTGGGGCCTGCAGTGGCTGCTGAAGTCAGATACAGAAAAGGTTCTGTCTTAGCTGTGAGGCAGGTAGTGTCTGGGGAAAGTCATCTCTGTTTCCTAAAAGCATAGGGTATGCTTGTTAACAAAAAATGTGTATTTTGCTTAGTATGGCCAATGATCACATTAAAATGGAAGAGGGACACTGGAGACTCCTGGGGCTGGCTCTGTGACAAGCGTCACCCCGAGGGAGCTGCTTGAGAGAACTGCACGTCTGTGAGTCATGTGACTGCTCTTGGCCATGCTGGGGACGGTTTTATCCTGACATCTGGCATTGAGGGTGCAGCATCAGGGTCAGTGTGGATCCCAGAGTTCACTGAGAAGGGGTGCAGGGGGCAGCGGGAGGCTGCTGGAGCCCACCTGGGACCACAGCAGCTGAGGGTGGCTGGGCTGTGCTCAGTGAGGCAGTCACAGATGTGACCCAGCCTCACACCCTCCCTTCTCTGCACCAAATGACTGATGGGGCTGCCTGGGGGAGCCACAGCCTAGGGAGGAGGGTGACATCAGAGCCGTGGTGCTGCTTGCACTCTGAGGAGAGAAGCGCCTCGCGACCGAGCCTGATGCTCCTTCCCTCTTGGGGCCTCTGAGAGTAGAGAAAGGAGCAAGCTTCACAGTATCTAAGTGATGCTCAGAACAGACAAGAGAAACCCACACGGAAACCCTGGCCACACACTTTCCAGTGGAAATGGCACCTTTTCAACAAGACAGAAAATATGTGCGGGAGGAAACACAAGCCACTTGAAATTATTTTCTTAAAAAATACAAAAACAGAAGGCTGAGATGGCTATTTACACCTCAGTGCAAACTGAGGCAGACCCCTACCGTTTCTGGCTGACACCTTTCTCCACTCGAGTGGAGAGGCAGCTTTAGAGGTGGAGGACTTGTGCTCAGATGGGCTTGTCGCTGCTTGCCCTGAAACAAGGCACTGAGTGGGGACGAAGCTCTGCCGTCCACTTGCCCCTTCTGTCTGCCGAGCCCTCTGCGCGGTGCAGCATGTGGCCGAGAACACCAGCCTGTGTCAGCTGACAAGAGGCAGCTGACACTCGCAGGCCAACCCATCTGCCCCCCTAGAGATTTCAGAAAGAGCCTCCCTGGGGGCTCCTGCCCTGAGCTTGCAGACAGGCCCCCTCAGGCCTCCACCCTTCAGGAAACGAGGGGGATGAGAGGAACAGCGGCCAGTGGTGCTGAAGCCACTGTCCATGCTCAAGTGTCACGTGAAGGCCCCAAGGAGTGGTGGGTGCTGCTGCTCCCAGGCACACTTGCAAGTTACAGCCACCAAATGGCCAGGGCGGGCACGGCGTGGCCTCCAAGGCCACCTCCAAGGGTGGTGGGATGGGTGACCTGTCACTGATGACCCTATGACGCTGCCAAGCATGGCCTCTCCTGGAGCTGAGGCCTTCCCACAGGGCTCGCTGGGTTCAGGCTCCCTGTGGACAGTGTTTTCCCCTACATCACATTTTCCATAACAAAAAAACAAATTGGCTCCTTGGAAACACCCCCTAGCCCTCCGTCCATCACCTCAGGAAGAGCACCAACTGCGCCAGGGGTGCTCATTAGAGGTTCAGGTTCACCCTGGCCCTCGGGCTGCCTGCCTGCTCCTCACCATTCCGTGACGCTCTTGTGGGCTCTGATGACTGAGGTCTCGATGTCTATCGGGTGATACCTCATGCCGCGCAGCTCCATGGCCTCGTCCAGGGCCCCCACCACGTAGAGGGCATCATGGCGCTCTGTGTGGGGAATGGACACTATGTGAGCTTCACGGCAAAACTGCTCGAGTCTCATAACGAATAAAGACGAGCACTACCCTTGAACATGGAAGAGAGGCACAAAAGACCCCTGAGCAAGGGTCTGGTTTCCTTTCTCAGGGAAACTGCAGCCCAAGGCGCTCAGCGAAGAGGTGTGGCGGTGGGGGGTGGGGGCTGTGTGGCCATGTGACTGGCCGCATGCCTGCACGGTCCCCTCGCCCAAGGGGCAGCCTCCACATATATCCCTCGGCAGCACTGTCTGAGATGCAGTAGAGTCACATGAGAGGACCCAGCACAGCCAAAGCAACACCAAGCTCCCTGTGGTTCCATCACACGAGGGTTCAACTCTCTTATCACTACATGTCTGAGTGGGAAAGAAAGCCGAGTTTCCAAGAATGTTCATAAACAAAGATTCCCTTAGTTCATGTAATTGGTAAAGTTATTCTTGTCAATTGTGTAAACCTTGGGATAATGACAACATGCAGTCCATCTTTCCTTGAAAACAAGGAGATCTCTTTCATCTTTAGGGTACTGAGTGCATCAGGGTGAGTTTATGAGAAGTGACTGACACATTAAATACCAGAAAATAAATCTTCTCCATCTCTAGGCTAAGGCAGACAAGATGGAGGCAGTCACTTGCTGACTTCTGACCACAGCTGCTGGGGCCTCCCACCCTCCCAGCCCACGGACTCCACAGGCAGAACCAGCGCTGAGGTCTGTGTGTTGCTAAGCTTAGTTCCTCAGGGAATCCCAGGGGGCACCCTCTATGACTTCCCCAAACTGAAAATACAATGCCAGCCAGCGACGAGATCAGTGACGCCCCAGCCTGATCCCTGTGATGGGAAGGTGTTTTCTGAGCTTTTGCCTACAGTGAGAAACTGAGAGGGCTTCACAGCCAACAGGAAACTGTGGACCAGCTGCCAGCCTTACAATGTGTCTGTGCTGAGATCCCAGAGCCTGCACAGACGTGCCTGCCCTCTATGAGGGTGAAGAGGCTGGGCTCCCATGGAAAGGAGCAAGCCACGCTCCTGCTTAACACCAGTCTGAAGTTACAAGGTCTGAACAAAGAACAAAGCACACAAAATGGAATCCAGCTCTCAGAGGATGCAAAATACGGAATTTTCTTATACAACTTACCTGTTTCAAATTAGCATATAATCATTTCAGCCTTCCTAAATAAATGTTTTGTTTTTTAAATCTTAAAAAATAAAAGAAAATACAACACCAGAATATTTCGATACTTTTCCCCTGCATTCTTCCTGGTCTGGCCTGGCTGGCACAGCTCCTACTAGGCAGGTGGGTTGGAAGCCTCGCTGATCTCCAGTGCTGGCAGATCTCACAAGAAACCTCAGGCCCCCCGCCCCGGAGTAACACCCAAGTCTTGCCTCTGTTTTCAGTGAAATAAGGAGTGGAGAGAGGACTCGAGGATCAGCAACGTGAGGAGCAGACAGGCTCCTACATGTTGGTTCTGTGTCACACCCACATCCAGCGCTAGCCCTCTGAGCTACTGTTCCCTGAGGGCGCCTGGCAGGACCAGAGCACTCGAGGCCAGCGCCTCCCGCCCGGAAGAGAACAACGCAGCTTCGGGGGATCCTGGGTGGGGCTGGCAGCGCCAGAGTTGGTGACAAGCCGGTGAGCTGCACTTACAGGCACTTGTCAGAGACAACATAGCCCCCGGCCCCTGCCCTGGTTTTACATGTGTTCCTAGCTCACAGAGGAGGACAGAGCATGGGACGTGTGTCCTCAGCTGCCGACGTGCACAATCTGAGCAGGCTCTCTCACCCTGGGCTCTCTCTCTCGACCCCCCCCCCCCCCCCCCCCGCCGCCCAGCCCCTGCCCCCTAGTCTCTCTCGCCCCAACCCAGCTCTCTCACCCTTGGCTGTCTCCAGGCTGCCTGCAGCAAGCATGCAAGCACACACACTCTCCTGGGACTGGGATCCCAAACCCACATAGGTTTTTGGTGTCTGAGGACTTCCTGCCTCCTACTGGGAACTCTCACCTCCATTTGCATCAGTGAGTTCAGTTCTCCGTAGGAATCCCAAGTACCCTGTTCGTGCCCAGACTGTCTGTGTGTCTCCAAAGCTTAATCTTGAGTTGAAGTGATCTGACTGGAGGGATTCATCTCCATAAATAGTGAAGTAACCACTGGCATTGTGGGCACTGTGAACCCAGATCTGTAAGGAAGCAAAATGTACTACATAAGTTAACTTGACATGATGTCCAAGGCAGAAACTACTTTTACAATTCAACAGATTGTATTCCGTCTGTCCCTGGCCTGCAAAAACAAGACAGCTTGTTTCCAGAGAGACACAGACACCGCAAAGTTTGCTGAAATGAAAACATGACAGCACACTCATGGTTGAGCAAACAACCAAGCCCTCATCTCCGGAGAATCCTATTAAAGTAGATGAACTAAGGGCTTTTGAAATAAATATCAAATGAATGAGGTTGTAAGAGTTTCCTTGTATTTATTCAAATGCTTCCAAAAAGCAAGCTGGAAAAATGTTAAAAAGCTTTCTGGTTTATTTTCCCCCTTCACTTGGTTTGTATACTTTGGGGAATATATTGTAATAAAATAACACAACACAAAAACTCTAGAAGGGAAAGGCATGGTAACAACAAAAAATGGAGGATAAAAATGCCTGAATGTTGTATCTTAGGAAATGGTATTTGAATCAGGGACAAAGGGTCCAGCCAGCAGCCCTCAGCCACACCTGCCAGGGCAAACCAGGCAGCAGCCCAGGGATGAGGGTCTCCAGCAAGTGAGGGGAAGAGAACCTGTCAGACAGGTTCCCAGCACAACGCCAGGGTGCAGTGGTCTCCGCCCCTTGGCCCAGTACTCAGCTCTGAGAGGCTATGTGTTGTGAGGACAGCAGGGGCCAGATGCAGCAGGCACCATGTTCAATTTTCATTCTTAGATGTGCATTTAAAGGAAATTCCTAAATAAGGCCTGTATAGCATTTCATCATTTCGATTTTGATCTTCACATGGAGAGAGATGAGTGAGGGGCCAATAAACTGCCCAAGAAGGAGAAGGGTCTGGGGGTGATGGTGGCTGAGATTCAGGCCCCAACACCACTTCCTCCCTCACCATGTACACGTACGTGTGTGCCATGGTGCCCAAGAGAGCAGCGGGGCTGGTGTGTGAGTCGGGTGCCATCAGTGGCAGTGTTTTGTGTGGGCCAGGACAGGCAGCTGACCACAGGGTGGGTGGCACCTATAGGAGTGTCCTTGTGGGCAGGTCATGGTCACTGTGGCCTGGCCTTGGAGAGGAAAATGGGGTTGGGGAGGCAGACGTGTTGGAAGCAAGTTAATCAGGGAGCGAGGTGGACGGGAAGGGCAGAAGGGTGCGCATGGTCAGCAAGCAGGGCGAGTTTCAGGACAGCAGCCCAGGAAGGGTCTCCTGTGGCCACATGCAGTCAGCAGTGTGAAGGGCACAGGGTGGGTGGGGAGTCACTGGGTAGGTTGCATCGTCAACACAAGGGAGTAAAAGTGACTTTCTGACCCAGACAAAATCCTGTTGTGTCCCCAGTCTGCCTGCCATGGTTGTTGGTGCTGCTATGATTCTGGGTTTGGCAAGATTCCCTCTGCACATTCGCTATCATGTTCCTGATGAAAGACTTCTCTGCTGTGAAGCAGGCACATGGAACTCAAATGGAGAGCTGAAAAACAAGGAAACTCTGCCCACACACAGGAAGTTTCCTTTTTGCTAAATGTTTTGAAGAGAAATGTGATACTCGTAAGTAAACACCACTTCATAATCCTGAACCTTCACAGACACCCCATTCCTCACCTCGCCCAGGTGTGAGTCTCCCAAGGGTCCTTTCGTTTCTGGATTGGCAATGATGATCCGCACCCCTGGAAGTATCTATATGGGGAGGAACAGTCTTGTCAGTGGGCAGACAGGCACATGCTTCATGCCAAGTGCCTGTTTTCCCTATTAAAATGGTTTAGAAAGTGAATGGCTTTAAATCAAAATTGCAAACCACAGCATCACATAATGACAGCAAATTGAGGACATTTCATTGTAATTATTTACAATGACAGAGCCTGTGTTAAAATGATCCTAAAAGTGAGACTTTGAACAAAAACATGATAAATGATATAATTTAACAAGCCTGATGCTTGCAAAGTAGAACTAGCGGAGCTGCTTTGTGGTGTCCAGAAGAGAATGCAGTCCCGCCAGGGCGTCTGCCGCACCATGTGTATTGCGGCCCTGCCCCTCCTCTGCCACACTGCCCACTTTTCCTGTTGGCTGACAATAGTACAACATTGATACTGAGCACCTCCTTCTTAATGGACATTTAGCTCAGAAATGCTCTGAATTCTACCGGAACCATGTAAAGAATCAAAAGCTGATTCTGGAAATTTAGAATGGAGCCCCTCTTGGTTCAGCTACTAACTGTGCAGCTGAGATAAGGCAACACACCTGTGGTGAGAGCTATGGGAGCATGTCTGATGAATGACCCACAAGGTTGAGCTGGGTGGGCGGGCAGTGCTGAATCCCACCTTAAAGAAAACAGTACCAAGAACTCTAACCATCAGCCATGAAGACACAGACTGTAAAAGGTCCCAAACAACATGCCTCTAGAATTATGTTAAGTGGAGAAGAGATCTGATAATAGGGGCCGGGGGGTGGGGGGGAGTCTTCATTCAGATTTAAATACATTCCTTGCACTTTAGTTCTATAAATGACACAACCACCATGGCAGGAACAACTAGCTGTCATGATAACCAGTCTTTGTCTAGTTCCACAGTAAACAAGCTCTGCCTGCTGGCCAGGCCCATGGACATTTGGACCCAATGTACCGACGACACTGCCAGCCTGCCTTTCTCGGCTGGGGTAACCATGCCCAGAGGTGCTAAGTATGAGTGAAGAGGCTGAGGAGCGGCCGTATGGCCTCTTCCTTTTCCTGCTGCTCCTCCTCTGGGTGGAATGCAAGGAAGGGCTGCAGCTGGAAAAGCTGCTGTAGACCTGGAGACACCCGTGGGAGTGGAGGCCATGCAGAACAGAACAAGAGAGAAGGTGCCATGGCCCTGGGGGCTTCCTTTGACTTTCTGTGCTCATGGTCAAAACCAGTTGATATATTCAGTTCAGTTGCTCAGTTGTGTCCAACTCTTTGGACTTGATATATCACTTTTCAAGAAAACTTTTTTTTTTGTAAAAAAGTCTTCCATGTACTTCTTAACTTTCCAAAGCCCCCAAACTGAGACTTGTGTTCAAATGTATATGCACATGCCTTCCTTCTGTACTTACTTTTCCTGACTCCATCAGGGGCAAACTATGAGGAGAGCCTCTTTCCACTAAGCGTACTCTACAAAGAAAAACAGAAGGTGTTACTGTGTGCTCTGGACCCTGGCTTCCTCCTCTACATCTAGCACTTGGGTCAACGCCCAGCAGTCAGACGGGCACATTAGCTCTGTTGACAAGCACTACCCAATGCAAAGAGAGTCGAGAAGTCCAAGAAAAAGCAGACAATGGCAGAGAGGAGACAGCGGGGGCCACCACACAGGCCACAAGAGTATGGAGATGCAGCCCCACATATCAACCCACAAACGTCGGGAATGACTCTGCATTGATGTAATGGGGTCAACACAGTGTGTGCAGAAAAGGGAGAGTGAGGATTAAGCTGCATTCCTCAAAGAGCCGCCACTCCTGTGACAGAAGACCTCTCGGGCCTGTCCCCTGCAAACACAGGGGGCTGCAAACCCCACAGCACAGCATCCACCGCCCCAGCTAGGCACATTGGAGATGACTGGCCAGTTCAGACAGCACAATCTCCTTTCTGGAAAGAAGTGCTCTTCAATCTAAAAACTATCAGCTGGTGAGGTACTCAAGAACTGTGGAGGACCCTGGTGCCAGTCACAGCCCAGCCCACTGAGCCCTCCTCAGCTGTATTACTTTATCCCATGACTGGGTTCAGTTCTCTCCATGTTACTCTCAGAGTGTGATGCTGACCAATCATCTACAGACAACTTTTTCTTGAGGAAAATGGAGTGAAAGGGAACCCCCCTCATTTCTAATTTTATCAATTTGATTTCTCTTTTTTCCTTGATAAATCTGGGCTAAAAGTTATCAATTTTATTTGTCTTGTCAATGAACCATCCTTTTAGTTTTATTCATCTTTACCACTATTTTGTTTCTATTTCACTTTTTTCTGCTCTGATCTGTATGCTTTCTTTCTGGTATTAACTTTGGGTTCTGTTTGTCCTTTCTCTAGTTGCTTCAGGTATAAGATTATGTTGTTTCTTTAGTTGCTTCAGGGCAGCCGGCCTCCCGTCCTCATCCTGCCCTCGGAGTTCATCTTGTCTCCTGTCCCTGCTGGGCAGGTGGATCTTACCTGAAATGAGAAAACTCTACTGCTAAGAATTTCCCTGTGGCCTCCTCTCTACTGAGTGGTGGCAGGGACCTGGGCAAGCATGCAGGGTGGACAAAGAGTTTCTTCTCTGGTCAGCATGGAACAGTGCTCTATGTCAGTGATTCCAGGCAAGCAGGAAGGGGCACTAGGACCACTCAGGGGTGGTCCTGTCTTGTCAGAAATGCCACATGGCGGGGGTGGGGGTGGGTCTTTCACCCACTTGAGAATATCCACAAGAGCAAAGAAAAAACCAGCCCTAGAAGAAGGCAGAGCTGTGTCTCCCAGAAGAGCTGAGAGACATGCCCATGCATGCAGCACATGTGAGCGGGATGGGGGCTCACAGAAACCCAGGAAACTTGTGGGAGATAAGAGGGCATAGGCTGGGGTGAGGGGCAGCTCTGTCCACCGCCTGTGCACCACAGACAGGGAGTATCTCTCCTGACTGCACACCGTCACTCAGCACTCCCAGGACATGGCACAATTAGGAAACCACACCTCCTGCCCCACGGGTGCTGTCAGGACAGGAGCTGGTCACTTCAGAGCCATGGAAAACAGCCAGTATGGCATGTCCTGCTGCTGGTCAGGAGGGGCAGGGGTGTGCCTGTCTCTTAATGGCCACTCCAGTGATCACTGGTGACCTGGAGGACGAGCGCCACTCACACCAAGAGGAGCTGATGGAGCCTAGTGTGGTCTACCAGGCGGCCCTGCATTAAGTGTGCTGACAGTGTTCTGTATCCGGGGCGCCGACAACAGCATCTTAGGGAAAAACCCCAATGACCATTTTGGGCCAACCCAACATAAAATTATCTTCAAATAATTTTTGTAGGGAGTAAAGCAAATTTCTTTTTAAAGCCTACTAGTT
This sequence comes from Cervus elaphus, assembly GCF_910594005.1. Taxonomy (NCBI): domain Eukaryota; kingdom Metazoa; phylum Chordata; class Mammalia; order Artiodactyla; family Cervidae; genus Cervus; species Cervus elaphus. The sequence continues at coordinate 46,701,081 of NC_057837.1, read as the reverse complement.
ATGTTTGGAAATGTTATGCCCCCGAAAGAGGTCACTTAATCTCTTCAGCGCTAAGGGTCTGCATCTTGAAGATGTCTGGATAGGCCTCTGCTGCAGGGGGCTGGTATCTCTTGGGGGCCAGTGGTTCTCTCTACTAGACAGGCTGTCTCCTGGGAGTCCCTGTGAACAGCGGGGTCTAAAACGAGGGTTCCAGGGGACCAGGAGGCACCACCAAGAGTGAAGAGGAACAAAGTGTTCAGGGGAACAAAGTGCTTCTTAGTCTCAGCACCACTGCCATTCTGGTCATCTGCTGTGCAGCAGAGGCCTGTCCTGGCCACTGCAAGATGCCCAGCTGCCTCGCTGGCCTCCACCCACCACACGCCACCAGGACCACTTCCCACACCATGCTCATCAGACACAGCACCACGGCAACCCACTCGCGGTTAGGCACACCACCCGGGTGTGACTGGCCTGCATGGCATGCCAGGCCCCTCTGCAGCCTTGCCCCCGATACTCTCTCACATGGGAACTCAGCAGGCAAGAAGAACACACTTGGCCAGGCCTGGCGGGGGCTCCTGGTTTCCCACCCACAACTCTCCCTAGCTCTCACATGCTGTGAGCAAATGCATATGTCAATAGGCACCACTGAGAACAAGCAGACAGGGAGCACAGGATCTGGGCCTCATAACACATCCACAAGCACCTCCAGCCACATATAAAAGGACACTTTGTATCAGAGTCACTCTATTATCATGTCAAAGAAACAGCAACGCATGGGCATCTCCACAACCACACAGAGAAACAACCCAATCACTGGGGATGTCTGTAGAAAAACGACAGAATTCTCTCCCCCTCAGGCACATCAGGAGGGACCCCTTTGGGAGCTGAAGTTCTGCGACAGATTCTTTATCTTGTCCCCACCTTCTGTCCCACCCTTTGAAGTGGACTCACAAATATCCACCAGCACACTCCCTTTCGTTCTTGTCCAAGGCTGCTTATTAGGAAGCTGCACAGAAAGGTAACTTGATTTACAGTTTAATTTTTCCTGGAAATGCCTTGACAAAAATTTTCGATACATGCAAAGAAATGTGAGCAGTGTTGATATTTTATGAGGTGCAAAACAGCGGCTGACTAGTGCTCAAGAAAATGTCAAGTCTGGCAGAGTGTGAGAAAAGGCCGCTCTGACTGCAGTGGCTCTGGGGCAGCTGTTCTCAGAATCAGGAGCTGCTGAGGTGGGACATGAGGTGACGCACGTGGAGTGCTGCGAGAGCTCACTCCGTGGCCCCTGTGCTCGGGGCAGATGACTGCACTCCTCCTTCCAGAGGAGCGCTGCACGCCGGGTGCTGGGAGACAAAGTCACAATACCTGTCGTGTCTCAGAGCTCTCATGTCCACATAGACGGTGGTTGGATCAGGCCCCGATGTTCCCTGCAAGCAAGGACACAATGCGATTAATCCCGTTTGCCTGGGAGGAGCTGCGTCTGTGCTTCCTACTGGCTGGAAACGTTTCTTTGGTGTCTGAAACTGAACAAAACCCCAAAGCACTAAAACCACACCTCTCACTTGATAACCTAATTCCGAAAGAATATCTTGCTAAGATAATACTGACTTTCACATAGCCTGACTGTTAGTCATTTATGAAAATTAGAAAGGAAAGGGGCATCTCGCCAAATAAAGAGGCTGAAGCTACAGAGGCAGCGTTTGGCAAAAGCAGGTTGTTGAGGAAGTGAAGCATCATTTGCTGAGAGGCTTTCACCACATGCATCCCCAAAAGTGTATTTTCAGAGCTCAAGGTACTGAAGCAGAACATGTGACATGAGCTGACAGACTGAGGAAGAAGAGATAAAAGACAAGGATCTTGTTCATTCTGGTTCTACTTATGCCCTGGTTTTCCTCCAGGGTGGGAGGCCATTTTTGCCCAAGAAACAAGTCACAGAGGTAGCATGTTTATCATTGGTCATCTGGGCAGCACCCTGTGGTCTGAACTATTTATTTAAACACAGGGTCCTGAAATCTTATCTTGAGATCATAAATCTCTTCAAAATACATATGGAGTTGACTTCTGAACAATGATCTCTGTTCATGTAACAGCAATGGCATTAAAGCCACCTTACAAAGAAAAATTCTACATACATTTCCTGGGAAAGTAATGCACTACTTTTAGTGGAAAAAGACAGAACCTAAAAAAAAAGTCTGCCAAAAAATGAGACTCTCAGATTTATTTGAAGAACTACACTAAAATTCTTCATGAGAGAATCTTAACCTTGTATCAAAGGCACACTTCAGTATAAGAAAAAGAAAAAAATAAAGATACCTTCATTACACCACACTGGACCACACAATAACCTCCCCCGCCCCCTGAGAAAGCACATGCAATCAGCCTAGAGGAGGAGCTGCGCTGCCCTGAGGACACAGCACCCTCGCTGACCTGCGGCTACTCTGGGGGCTGTGTCACAGACCAGAGCTGAGTGGAGGAACAGTTTGTGGTCTGAGCAATGCAAAGCACGTAACCACAAGAGGCCAATTAAAAACCAACATATCAGAAAACAGGTCACTAGAAGCAAAAATGAGGCAAAATAGAGATGACCCCAAACTGGCAAAGACACCACAGATCGTGTAAATGGAAGCACAGCGTTTGTCACAAATGCAAGACGTCTGAAGAGATCTGGGACATGACATCACGCTGGCTGTCAGCCCTCCTGCCCACGGGTCCACAAGCCCAGCCCATCTCCGCACTCAACTCCTAATCTGCCCACTGCTGGGAGCTGATGAAACTGTGTGGTTGCAGGCACTGGTGTGGACGGGCGGGAAGTCCCTACCTGCTCGGCCAGCTTCCACAGCCGGTGAGGCTACAGCAGCAGGAGGTGGGAGCAGAGGACACCAGACCAACAGAAACCGAACATCGAGGACACACACAGACACAGAAACAGACAACCCAGCAGTAAAAGTGGGATGAAGAAGAGGGAGGGGTGGGGAGGAGAATGCAAAAAGCAGAGAACAAAGTAAAAAGAAGATCAAAAACAATGTCAAATATGGAAATCATTAAAAATCAATCACTGTACCATTAAAGGCTAAAAAAAAATCTAAAAAGATGTTCACATATCCACAGAGCAACAGAGGAGGTAACAGATGACTGGTAACGGGCAGGTTGGCCTGAGGAACTGCTTTTCATACATACGGTCAGTGGGTGTTGATTTTATGGTACTTTTCTCTAGTTTCTGTTCTTTACTGAGAAAGCGGGGAGTATGAATTTAATTGACCAAATCTGTCGAGTGTTCCTCACTGAAATAGCTTCAAGTTTCTTACTACAATAATGAAGGTGACCCTGGGAGTCTGTGAATCTTCAGGCTGTCTAGCCCTGCTCATCTACAAGATTAGGAGAAGAAAAGAGTTCAGAGTACGCATGAAGCATGGACCAAACCTCAGGTTCCTCCCTCAGTGGTGCGAAAGGGACTCCCCACAGTGGGCACCCTGCCTCCCCCTCAGTTCTGTCCTCCAAGACGCTGTATCCCCTTTCCCTCTCATCTGCCAGGTTCCGGTCCCCACCTCCACCATCCAAAAGCATCCGAGTCCACAGGGGAAAGACCCTAAAGCCATTAGGGGCAGCTCCTCGGCTGCTTCGCGGCTTTCCTGGCTGACTGTCTCTCCCAACATCCCGAGAAAGCTGGATCAAGCCCAGGTTTCTGCATGGGCACAGTCCTGTGTGGGTCTGGCCTCGTGCCGCCCCACTCAGGTACCTCAGAATCTCATGCATCACCAACATTTCTTTCTGCAGTCACCACAACCTGCTGGCTGCACAACTCAGCCTCCCCAAGACCAGGGGACACTTCTGGAAGGGGGCCCATGGACACTAGAAATGTGATTCTGAGAGCACAGCTCAGATGCGGCTCCATTCCTCGGCTGGACAAGGTCCCTGGCTACGTACCTCGAGAGATGGAGGCCTGCCCTCTCCCAGAGCACTCAGTCCAGTCGAGGGCCCTGAGGAAGCATGGCGGGCCATCCAGCTGAGAAAACATGCCCTCAAACAACAACCAATCAACTGAAAACACTCACTGACTTCACACACACTGGTAATTCTGAGGTTCCATAACAAAAATGGCATCACTTTCACAATACCTTCAAGCACTTAGGACAGGGCTTGGAATTTGGGAAATACCTTAGCATTTCTGTTTTTCATGTTTTTACATTAAGGAATTGATGGTGATTCTCTCTAGGCAGATGGGTGTTATTTATTGACTAGTCTGTATTTTCCGATTTTTGTTTCTTAAAATAAATATTCTTTTGTAAAAAATTCAGTCTCTAAAAATTCATAACTTCTCAGATTGTTTTCCTTATTTGTATAATCATTCTTAAAAATTCAGTTTTGGCATATTTAATATCTTTATTACACATTTCTTATGTGTCAGGCCCTGCAGAAATACAATGGAAACAAGAGATGTGGGGCTTCTGCTCTCAGACCTCAACCTCAAGCAATGCCTTCTCTGTTTGTTTCGGATCAGTTCAGTTCAGTTCAGTCGCTTAGTCATGCCCGACTCTTAGCGACCCTATGGACTGCAGCATGGCAGGCCTCCCTGTCCATCACCAACTCTCGGAGCTTATCCAAACTCATGTCCATCGAGTCAGTGATGACATCCAACCATCTCATCCTCTGTCATCCCCTTCTCCTCCCACCTTCAATCTTTCCCAGCATCAGGGTCTTTTCCAGTGAGTCAGTTCTTTGTATCAGATGACCAAAGTATTGCAGTTATTTCGGTGTCAGTCCTTCCAATGAATATTTAGGAATGATTTCCTTTAGGTTGGACTGGTTTGATCTTGCTATCCAAGGGACTCTCAAGAGTCTTCTCCAACACCACAGTTCAAAAGCATCAATTCTTTGGTGCTCAGCTTTCTCTATGGTCCAACTCTCACATCCATACATGAACTACTGGAAAAACCATAGCTTTGACTGGATGGATCTTTGTTGGCAAAGTAATGTCTCTGATTTTTAATATGCTGTCTAGGTTGGCCATAGCTTTTCTTCCAAGAAGCAAATGCCTTCTAATTTCATGGCTGCAATCACCATCCACAGTGATTTTGGAGCCCAAGAAAATAAAGTCTCTCACTCTCATTGTTTCCCCATCTATTTGCCATGAAGTGATGGGACCAGATGCCATGATCTTAGCTTTTTGAATGTTGAGTTTTAAGCCAACTTTTTCACTCTTCTCTTTCACTTTCATCAAGAGGCTCTTTAGTTCTTCACTTTCTGCCATAAGGGTGGTGTCATCTGCATATCTGAGGTTATTGATATTTCTCCTGGCAGTCTTGATTCCAGCTTGTGCTTCATCCAGCCCAGCATTTCTCATGATGTACTCTGCATATAAGTTAAATAAGCAGGGTGACAATATATAACCTTGATGTACTCCTTTCCCAATTTGGAACCAGTCTGTTGTTTGATGTCTGGTTCTAACTGCTGCTTCTTGATCTGCATACAGATTTCTCAGGAGGCAGGTAAGGTGATCCGGAATTCCCATCTCTTGAAGAATTTTCCAGTCTGTTGTGATCCACACAGTCAAAGGCGTAGTCAATAAAACAGAAATAGATGTTTTTCTGGAACTCTCGTGCTTTTTCTATGATCTAACGGACATTGGTAATTTGAAATCTGGTTCCTCTGCCTTTTCTAAGTCCATCTTGAACATCTGGAAGTTCACAGTTCATGTACAGTTGAAGCCTGGCTTGGAGAAATTTGAGCATTACTTTGCTAGCGTGTGATATGAGCGCAGTTGTGCTGTAGTCTGAACATTCTTTGGCGTTGCCTTTCTTTGGGATTGAAATGAAAACTGACCTTTTCCAGTCCTGTGGCCATTGCTGAGTTTTCCAAATTTAAATTTGGAGTTTAAATTTCCAAATTGAAATTTCCACTTTAACAGCATAATCTTTTAGGATTTGAAATAGCTCAGCTGGAATTCCATCACCTCCACTAGCTTTGTTTGTAGTGATGCTTCCTAAGGCCCACCTGACTTTGCACTCCAGGATGTCTGGTTCTAGGTGAGTGATCACACCATCATGGTTATCTTGGTCATGAAAATCTTGTCTGGGATCACAATCACATATTTTTTGATTTATGCAAAAATTAATAGAAAATAAACATTTCCACTGACCAACCCTGCCTTGCACCTGTTGCTGCTTTTGCCCACATTTTTGTACATTCACGTCACAGGGTGCTTTGCAGAACTGTCAACTCAGAGACGTCCTTCTTGGCTACCCTAACTGTAAAACTGCCTCCTCTGTCCCCGCTTTATGCTCTTACTTCATTTTTCCTAAGAATATTTTACTCGCTTACTGAAAAATTCATCTCTATGTCTACTGTCCATGTGGTTCCCTGAGGACCAGAACTGTGTCTTGAGTTTCTCTAAGTAAAATGTGACTCTGGCTGACACGAGGCTACTCCCAGGATGGAGCATGCCAGAGACACCACATCCACATGTGCGGTAACAGGGTTCTGCCCATAGCCTGCTGTGTGCTGTGTCCCACATAGCACACATGGTCAAGTTCCCCAAACCATAAGACTCCACAGTCCCGATGCACACCTGGTTGCAGGCATGGCAGGGAGAGAGAGCCTGCATTGCTTAGGAGGACGCACTTGAATTTACCTGATTTATCTCTACTGCCAGACTCATTAATACTTTCAGCTATTTTCTAATACTAACCATTCAGAAAAAGAAAAACGGGCTGAAAATTAGGTGAGAGTAAAGCACACGAGTAGAAAAACTTAAAATGTACAAAAACCCTTCAAGACGCGCCAACACTCCAAAAGAGCACTGTGACCTGGGTCTGGCAATGTCAACTTTGACCTCCACATCATGCTGATGGGACTGTTTTCTATAAAAGAATATATTATTCTTTTTTAAATTAAAAGTACAGAACTTCAAGTATTCAACATTCTTACAACACATATTTATTAAATATTTACAAAGCACCAGGTAGGTCCAGTTCTAGGTGGTAAGGACACAGACTGATGGAGCTTGTATTTCAGGCCACAAGGTGCCAAATACCTATGTGTCAACTTCATTCTTGGCTTCTTACCCTTATTTTCTGTCACCTCTACCTATTCTATTATTTTTAGTGTATTTTAGTTTTCCTACTTAATTTACTGCTTCCTTATAAAAACTTCTTAAAACATTTTGGATTAAGGAGATGGAAATAAATGAAAAAAAGAGGTAAATAACATAAGTGCTTTATTTCTAGTGTCTACAAAGTTTTAATTTTATATAATAAAGTGTTGTAGAATTCTTTGTTGCCTGTATGAAGTGGACAAGTGCTAAATGATATTCGTTAATATGGGATCTATTCTATGTCCTTCTCCCTTCATCTGCCAGCATTTCGAGAGAGAGAAGAATAACATCGCTGTGGGCAGGGGCATGTCTCTCACAGATTCCTGTGGACTCGTGATTCACTCCCCACTGCTTGCAGGAGAAAGGAGTATTACAGAATCCTACAGCTGGATTCATCTAATGAGTGCATTTCTCATTTCCTCTCAAGCAGAACAGATAAAGGTGAAGAGGAAAAGAAAATCTCAGCATTTAAAGGACTAGCTGGGCAAATCAATCCAATCCTTCAGATTACTTCAATCACAGAACAAGGCTCCATGGACTCCTGAGGACTCTGGTAGTTACACATGTTTAAAAATGGAGCTGATTCAAAGAGAAGGGAGACAGAGTCAAGGAACATCTAATGAAAATCAGAAAAGCTTCCTGTAGCTGATTTTTCTAAAGCTATTTCATCAAACTGATCATGTGGGGAGAGTCAGTCCTTTGTCTCCGAAGTTCAAATACTGAGAGCCCTAGCCAGGAGGCAGCAGACCAGGAGCTTCCCATGGTTGCCCAAGGGGAACTAAAAGCAGCACCTCTGGCCACACACAGGGAACATGATAGGTGTCAGGGAGGGGAGCTTAGGAGCTGGTTTGCGGCAACTGTCCTCCACTCCAGCACCTGCTGTGAAGGAAGTTCCTGTCCTTTTTATGTTCTCAAAGGAACAGAGCCTGCAGCTGAGCCTGGGACCAGCTCATTTTGGCTGAGGCGGCCTGAAGGGCACTGGGGGAGGTTCCCACACGACCTTCCTCTCCTTCATAAACTAGATCTCAAGTCAAGAGTTCAGAGCAGGAGAGAACAGTGACAATGGTCAGAAGTGGGCTAATGAAGAGACAGGAAACAAATATTTTTGGCCACATAGGATACAAGGCTACCTTATGAGGGCAGCCTCATGTACAGCTCTACCTTAGAAATGCAGCAATTAAGTGTTACTTCAATGGTGTCATCACAGGAGCAAATTTGTGAACCTGCTTAATGTACTGGAATTCTCCCTAAAGAAATCACTGTCTGCAATACAAGAGACTAAGTACTTCAAGGCACAGGATTTCTTGCCACAGTGAAACATTTGTTTAGTATTTCATCTTTAAAGAGCCTGACTTGAGAGGTTTGGACAAACAGGAACTCTTACTACAAAACTTAAAATGTCCCAGGACAGAGTAAGCCTGTGAACCCTAGTTATGAATAATGGTTACTGAGAAACGCAGACTTTAACTAAAATAAAAAGGAAACAAGTGTGCACCAACCACATGCATTTGATTGAAAGATTCCTTCTAAATGTGGGTTAGCATCAGCAGGGAACTGTGGTGAGCAGTTTGGCGCTGTATGCCTGTCTTTAAAAGTCACTCTGTGACCCAAGCACTTATTGGCATCAAGGAAACTCACCTGCAAGCAAATTGCCAGGTTCACTCGACAGCCAAACGAGGTGCTAACGGCCCGCGGGTGGAGGCCCAGGTCTTTGAACAGTTTCGAGAAAGACTGGGTGAGTGCTATTCGGGGCCGCTCCTCTGCCACCACCACACAGGTCCGCACGCGGGACAAGTCCAGTCCTCGTGCCTACAAATAATGACAGAGGCAGGAGGTCACACTTGCCAGAGTTAAGGTGTGACCTGCAGGCTCCTCACCCAGACCCACAAAACCACAGAAGCTCCACAGAGATATTCATTCCCAGAGCTCTGTGTCCATGCGAGTAATCAAAATGCTGTAGAACATATGTATAAACAAAAAACGTCCCATATCCGATTATCAAGGATGCCATTACAAATTTTACGTAACTGAAGAAGCATAATGAGGAGCAAAGTTGAAGAAAAACAAGATGGGGATAAAATAATTAAAGGACAGGGTATGGGGAAAACAGAAGCACCTGTTTGAAGCATCTGTGAGCCTGGATACACAGAATACACATTGGAGAGAAATGAGAAACCTACTTTTAATACAGGAATGGAAAACAAAAACATCTGGGCAGCTTCTTAAACACTGTTCTCCTTTCATGTTCTGAGCTTAAATTGTCATGATGAAGCACAGCTCAGTTCTGCCCAAATTCCATGGAAACACCCTGGAGCTGGAAATGAAGTGCCTTGAGCATAACACTCCCAGACAGAGCCCAGGAAGAGCACAGACCATGATGGGAGTGGCAATGACATGGGAGCGTGGGAGCAACGGGGTCTCCAGAGCACACGGGAAAGTCACCAGGAGCCAGCCACAGCTGGGAGAGCTGACAGGGCTCCTGTGCTGAGGGTGACCTTCCAGACATGCTGCTACATGGGTCAAGATGAGTGTGCACAACAGGAGGGCCCCCGACACACGTGTCCTGGGAGAATGCAGCCTAGGCTCTGGATGGTGCATTTGGGGTCAGAGATTCAAAATTTGGCCCTGAAGTTTATTAAATATAAGAACTTGGAAAAGGTGCTTGATATCTCTGTAACAAAAGTCTTCTCATCTTTAAAATGGAGACAATAATGGATCCAGTTCAGAGAGCCACTATAAGGGTTAAACTAATCAAAGTGTGAAGTGCTTAGATATCATTTATTTCATTTGGTCACTTACATATGCACCCTGTGGGAAAGTTCATGAAACATAATCCTTTTATAGCACAACATAGGTGGACATGAAAAATAATTATGTTTTATAAATTTCTTTTGCTATATAACTTCAAGAAATAATATGCCAGCAAATTTGGAAAACTCAGCAGTGGCCACAGGACTGGAAAAGGTAGTTTTCATTTCAATCCCAAGGAAAGGCAACGCCAAAGAATGTTCAAACTACCACACAACTGCACTCACATCACACGCTAGCAAAGTAATCCTCAAAATTCTCCTAGCCAGGCTTCAAGAGTACATGAACCGTGAACTTCCAGATGTTCAAGATGAATTTAGAAAAGGCAGAGGAACCAGAGATCAAATTGCCAACATCCACTGGATCATAGAAAAAGCAAGGGAGTTCCAGAAAAACATCTATTTCTACTTTACTGACTATGCCAAAGCCCTTGACCGTGTGGATCATGAAAAACTGTGGAAAATTCTGAAAGAGATGAGAATACCAGACCACCTGATCTGCCTCTTGAGAAACCTACATGCAGGTCAGGAAGCAACAGTTAGACCTGGATATGGAACAAGAGGCTGGTTCCAAACAAGAAAAGGAATACGTCAAGCTTGTATATTGTCACCCTGCTTATTTAACTTATATGCAGAGTACATCATGAGAAATGCTGGGCTGGATGAAGCACAAGCTGGAATCAAGACTGCCAGGAGAAATATCAATAACCTCAGATATGCAGGAGACATCACCCTTATGGCAGAAAGTGAAGAACTAAAGAGCCTCTTGATGAAAGTGAAAGAGGAGAGTGAAAAACTTGGGTGAAAGCTCAACATTCAGAAAACTAAGATCATGGCATCTGATCCAATCACTTCATGACAAATAGATGGGGAAACAAGGGAAACAGTGGCTGACTTAATTTTGGGGGGCTCCAAAATCACTGCAAATGGTGACTGCAGCCATGAAATCAAAAGACGCTTACTCCTTGGAAGGAAAGTTATGACCAACCTAGACAGCATATTAAAAATCAGAGACATTCCTTTGCCAACAAAGGTCCATCTAGTCAAGGCTATGGTTTTTCCAGCAATTATGTAGAGATATGAGAGTTGGACCATAAAGAAAGCTGAGCACCAAAGAATTGATGCTTTTGAACTGTGATGTTGGAGAAGACTCTGGAGAGTCCCTTGGACTGCAATGAGATCCAACCAGTCCATCCTAGAGGAGATCAGTCCTGAGTGTTCACTGGAAGGACTGATGTTGAAGCTGAAACTCCAATACTTTGGCCACCTGATGCGAAGAGCTAACTCATCTGTAAAGACCCTGATGTTGGGAAAGATTGAAGACAGGAGAAGGGGATGACAGAAGATGAGATGGTTGGATGGCATCACCGATTCAATGGACATGAGTTTGGATAAACTCCAGAAGTTGGTGATGGACAGGGAGGCCTGGCGTGCTGCAGTCCATGGGGTCGCAAAGAGTTGGACATGACTGAGCAACTGAACTGAACTGAACTGAAGGAATAATTTATTTCTGTAGCTTAATATCAAAGTTACCATGCATTTTGCTTTCTTGTTCATGCTTAATGCATTGGGTCTGAATAGGGAAACAAAATCCAGGAGAGAGAAATATATTGCTTTACTAATGGCAAGTGTATAGGTAATTTGTATGTATATATACATACACACAAATATAACCTGGGTATATACATACACACTCTCTCTCTCTCTCACATGTATCTGAGCATAGAAACAGTGAACAGTTGGAATACTAACCATAATAGGTCTTATAACTATTCTCTCCTAGTTACTTGAGTATTATGGTATGTCTACCCAGATGTCCTTGGCTATCACATAATGGTAACTGAATATTAACAAATAAAACCAAACCACTGTTCACTGAACTGTACAACTGAAATCTGGTTAGGACTCAGATATACCAATCAAGATCTTCAAGAAAAACGAAATGTATGGCTAAATTAAGACCTATGACTGTAACCTCATCACTGGAATAAAACCGAATCCACCAACAATTAAAAAGGCAGTTCAGGCCCCTCCGAGCAGCCCTAGCAGAATTAAAGACATCAATAACATATGTTCTGATCTCTAACTCTGGCAGTGGGAAAACATTCATGGTATAAAACAAGGTTTTCATGTAGAAGCAACTCTGTAAACCCTCACGTGACAGTGGCTGCCCCACCACACCTCTTCCACGCCCTCAGATACTGTGCTTCCCCAGGATGCTGGCAATGCTCCAGGCACTCTTAGGTTGCTTACCTTGAGGGATTCTGTCTGTGATCCCAGCCCCTTGGTGCACAGTTCCATCACTGAATAGGAGCAAAACGTATCCCGGACTTTGTACTGACTCACGGCAAGCAGCCACAAGGCAGGGTTGGTCTCCAGCTCTGCCGGCGGGATGAGGATGGACTGGTGCCCAGAGTACACGCTGTAGAGAGACATGGCAGGGCTCAGCGAGGATAGAGGAGGGGGATACACTGGCCTCTGAGAAACACCTGCTTCCATTTGCAAGAGGGGACAGTCACATCAACTCTACTCCCAAGTGTTTTTAAATAAAAAACAAAAGGTGTTTATGAAAACATTCTGAAAAATACAAAAGAATTATGTAACTATGATCTGCAGTTACTGTCATTTTGAGCACTTAGTGAGGTATTTCAAAGCTATGATGCTGGTAGGTTTCTCTCAAAGCTACTACACTAACAAACTAAATCTCACAGTGGGAAACAGAGGACTGAATTTTGGTTAAAAGGTCTGAAAGTCTGGAAGAGCAGTTGACGAAGTGGATGCTGTCTGGTTTAGCAACTGAAGTTTCACTGGGACCTGGCCCTCAGTCCTTGCAGTACTGTCTTCCGTGGCTGCCACATCAACAGGCAGAGAAGAGGGTTGCAACAGAAGCCTTGCAGCCTACATGTGTACTAAACAGCCAACTGAGGAAAAGCATGCCCAACTCGAGTTCAGAAAACGGACATTCAGAGTAAATAAAACTAAGACAATTAGAATAGGATTATAATTTCACTCAAAATGATCCAAATAAATACCAAAAAATAACTAAGGAAAATACATGCATTCTCTTGTGTGTAGGCTCAGTCATGCCCTACTCTGTGACCCCACAGCCTGTAGCCCACTAGCCTCCTCTGTCTATGGAATTCTCCAGGCAAGAATACTGAAGCGGGTAGCCTTTCCCTTTCTCCAGGGGATCTTCCCGACCCAGGGGTTGAACCCAGGTCTCCCACACGGCAGGCGGGTTCTTCACCATCTGAGCCCCAGGGACGCCTGGAAGGAGTAGCTGACTGACAAAGCTGTGTTAGCTTCCAGGGTACAGCACAGTGATTCAGTTATACACACACACAGATGTATTTTTTCAGATTCTTTTCCCTCATATGGCATTACAAAATATTGAGTATAGTTCCCTGTGCTATACAGTAGGGCCTTCCTTGTTGGTTACCTATTTTATATATAATAGTGTGCATACGTTAATCTCAAACTCTTAATTTATCCCTCTCCCCACCACTTTCCCTTTGGTAAGTTTGTTTTCTATGTCAGTGGGTCTATTTCTGCTTTGTAAATAAACTCCTTTGTATCTTTGTTCTTTTGGATTCTACATATAAGCAATGTCATATGGTATCTCTCTCTGGTTTATTTCACTTAGCATGATAATCTCTAGATCAATCCATGGTGCTGCAAATGGCATTATTTCATTCTTTTTTTAGAGCTGAGTAGTATTCCTTTGTGTATATATACCATATTGTCCTTATCCATCTGTCAATGGACATTAAGGTTGCTTCCCTGTCTTTGCAAATTTCCATGCTGCTATAAACAATGCTGCAATGAACACTGGGGTACATATATCTTTTCAAATTAGAGTTTTCTCCAGACAGATGCCCAGGAGTGGAACTACAGGATCACATGGTAACTCCATCTTTAGTTTTTTTAAGGAAACTCTATTCTCCATAATGGCTGTACATATTTACAATCTCACCAACACTGTAGGAGGGTTTCTCTTTCTCCACACCCTCTCCAGAGTTTATTATTTGTAGACTTTTTGATGATGGCCAGTCAGTTTTGATGACTGACTATATGAAGTGATATCTCATTATAGTTTCGATTTGCATTTCTCTAACAATTAGCAATGTTGTTAAGCATCTTTTCACATGCCTGTTGGCCATCTGTATGTCTTCTCTGGAGAAATGTCATTTTAGATTTCTGTCCACTTTTTGATTGGGTTTTTTAAAATATTGAGCTGCATGAGCTCTTTGCATATTTTGAAGGTTAATCCCCTGTTGCTTGCATCATTTGCAAATATTTACTCCCAGTCAATACGTTGTCTTTTTGTTTATGGTTTCCTTTGCTGTGCCAGAGCTTTCAAGTTTAATTAGGTCACATTTGTTTTTATTTCCATTACTCCAGGAGATGGAGTCAAGAAGATATTGCTGTGATTGATGTGTTTTGTCTATGTTTTCCTCTATGAGTATTATAGTATCTGGTCTTAAGTTTAGGTATCTAATCTCTTTTGAGTTTATTTTTGCCTGTGGTGTTAAAGAATGATCTAATTTTTTTTTTTTTACATGTAGCTATACAGTTTTCCTGGTATCACATACTAAAGAGACTACCTATTCCCCAGTATAGATAGTCTTTCCTCCTATGTCCTAGATTAATTAACCACAGGTGCATGGGCTTCTCTCTGGACTTTCTATCCTGCTTCCATTGACCTGTATTTCTGTTTCTGTGCTAGCACCATACTGTATTGATGACTGCAGCTTTGTAGTATAGTCTGAAGTAAGGGACCCTAATTCCTCTGGTTCTTCTTTCTCAGGATTGCTTTGGCTATTCAGTCTTTTATGTTTTCATACAAATTTAAATTTCCATACAAATTAAACTTTTTTGTTCTAGATCTGTGAAAAATTCCCTTGGTAATTTGATAGGCATTATGTAGATTGTCCTGGGCAATACAGTCATTTTAACAATACTGATTCTTCCAGTCCAAGAACACAGTGTATCTTTCCATTTGTTTGTGTCCTTTTCAATTTCTTTCATCAGCATCTTACAGTTTTCAGAATACAGGTCTTTTTGCCTCCTTAGGAGGTTTATCCCTAAGTATTTTATTTTTTTTGATGTGATGGTAAATGGGGTAGTTTCCTTAATTTCTCTCTCTTCCCTTTCACTGTTAATGCAACCAATTTCTGTGTATCCTGCCAACTTACTAAATTAACTTTATGAGCTCCAGTAGTTGCAAGCCGAATCCAACAATATTAAATACACCACAATCAAGGGAAATTCAGCCCAGGGATGCATGGATTTTTTAGTATTTTCAAATCAGGGTAGTACTCTACACTAACAAATTGAAGAATAAAAACCACATGATCATCTGAATAGATGCAGAAAAAGCTTTTGGTAAAATTCAACATCCATTTATGATTAAAAACTCTCCAGAAAGTTGGAGAAGGAAACGGCAACCCACTCCAGTATTCTTGCCTGGAGAATCCTATGGACAGATGAGCCTGGGAGGCCATGGTCCATGAGGTTGCAGAGAGTTGGACACAACCGAAGCGACTAAGCACACACTCCAGAAAGTAGGCATGGAGGACTTATATGACAAACCCACAGCTAACACACTCAGTGGTGAAGAGCTGAAAGCATTTGCTCTGAGATCAAATGCTACAAGCTGGTGATTGCTTTCACTTCAGTTCAGTTCAGTTGCTCAGTCATGTCCAACTCTTTGTGATCCCATGAACTGAAGCACACCAGGCCTCCATGTCCATCACCAACTCCCGGAGTATACTCAAACTCATGTCCATTGAGTCCGTGTTGCCATCCAATCACCTCATCCTCTGTCATCACCTTCTCCTCCTGCTTTCAATTGTTCCCAGCATCAGGGTCCTTTCCAATGAGTCGGTTCTTCGCATCAGGTGGCCAGAGTATTGGAGTTTCAGCTTCAGCATCAGTCTTTCCAATGAATATTCAGGATTGATTTCCTTTAGGATGGACTGGTTGGATCTCCTTGCAGTCCAAGGGACTCTCAAGAGTGTTCTCCAACACCACAGTTCAAAAGCATCAATTCTTCAGTGCCCAGCTTTCTTTGGAGTCCCAACTCTCACATCCCTCCATGACTACTGGAAAAACCATAGCTTTGACTAGATGGACCTTTGTTGGCAAAGGAATGTCTCTGATTTTGAATATGCTGTCTAGGTGGGTCATAGCTTTTCTTCCAAGGAGCAAGCGTCTTTTAATTTCATGGCTGCAATCACCATCTGCAGTGATTTTTGAGATCCCCAAAATTAAGTCTCTCACTGTTTCCAGTGCTTCCCTATCTCTTTGCCATGAAATGATGGGACCAGATGCCATGATCTTAGTTTTCTGTATGTTGAGCTTTAAGCCAACTTTTTCACTCTCCTCTTTCATTTTCATCAAGAGGCTCTTCAGTTCTTCTTCACTTTCTGCCATAAGGGTGGCGTCATCTGCGTATCTGAGGTTGTTGATATTTCTCCCAGCAATCTTGATTCCAGCTTGTGCTTCATCCAGCCCAGCATTTCTCATGATGTACTCTGCATATAAGTTAAATAAGCAGGGTGACAATATGAGCCTTGACAAACTCCTTTCCCAATTTGGAACCAGCGTCTTGTTCCATATCCAGTTCTAACTTGCTTCCTGACCTGCATATAGATTTCTCAAGAGGCAGGTCAGGTGGTCTGGTATTCCCAACTCTTTCAGAATTTTCCAGTTTCTCATGATCCACACAGTCAAAGGCTTTGGCATAGTCAATAAGGCAGAAATAGATGCTTTTCTGGAACTGTCTTGCTTTTTTGATGATCCAGTGGATATTGGCAACTTGATCTCTGGTTCCTCTGCCTTTTCTAAATACAGCTCGAACACCTGGAAGTTCATGGTTCATGTTTTGCTGAAGCCTGGCTTGGAGAATTTTGAGCATCACTTTACTAGCGTGTGAAATGAGTGTGATTGTGCAGTAGTTTGAGCATTCTTTGGCATTGCCTTTCTTTGGGATTGGAATGAAAACTTACCTTTTCCAGTCTTGTAGCCACTTCTGAGTTTTCCAAATTTGCTGGCATGTTGAGTGCAGCACTTTCAGAGCATCTTTTAGGATTTGAAATAGCTCAGCTGGAATTCCATCACCTCCACTAGCTTTGTTCATAGTGATGCTTCCTAACGCAAAACTTGACTTCGCATTCCAGGATGTCTGGCTCTAGGTGAGTGATCACACCATCATGATTATCTGGGTAGTGAAGATCTTTTTTGTACAGTTCTTCTGTGTATTCTTGCCACCTCTTCTTAATATCTTCTGCTTCTGTTAGGTCCATACCATTTCTGTCCTTTATTGTGCCCATCTTTGCGTGAAATGTTCCCTTGGTATCTCTAATTTTCTTGAAGAGATCTCTAGTGTTTCCCATTCTATTGTTTTCCTCTATTTCTTTGCACTGATCACTGAAGAAGGCTTTCTTATCTCTCCTTGCTATTCTTTGGAACTCTGCATTCAAATGGGTATATCTTTCCTTTTCTCCTTTGCTTTTCACTTCTCTTCTTTTCACAGCTATCTGTAAGGCCTCCTCAGACAGCCATTTTGCTTTCTTGCATTTCTTTTTCTTGGGGATGGTCTTGATCCCTGTCTCCTGTACAATGTCATCAACCTCTGTCCATAGTTCTTCAGGCACTCTGTGTATCAGGTCTAATCCCTTGAATCTATTTCTCACTTCCACTGTATAATAGTAAGGGAGTTGATTTAGGTCATACCAGAATGGTCTAGTGGTTTTCCCTCCATTCTTCAATTTAAGTCTGAATTTGCCAGTAAGCAGTTCATGATCTGAGCCACAGTCAGCCACCAGGGAAGTCTTTGCTGACTATTTATAGAGCTTCTCCATCTTTGGCTGCAAAGAATATAATCAATCTGTTTTTGGTACTGACCATCTGGCAATGTCCATGTGTAGAGTCTTCTCTTGTGTTGTTGGAAGAGGGTGTTTGCTATGACCAATGCATTCTCTTGGCAAAACTCTATTGGCCTTTGCCCTACTTCATTCTGTACTGCAAGGCCAAATTTGCCTGTTACTCCAGGTGTTTCTTGACTTCTTACTTTTGCATTCCAGTCCCCTATAATGAAAAGGACATCTTTTTTGGGTGTTAGTTCTAGAAGGTCTTATAGGTCTTCATAGAATCATTCAACTTCAGCTTCTTCAGCATTACCAGTTGGGGCACAGACGTGGATTACCGTGATATTGAATGGTTTGCCTTAGAAACAAACAAAGATCATTCTGTCATTTTTGAGGATGCATCCAAGTATTGCATTTCGGGCTCTTTTGTTGACTATGATGGCTACTCCATTTCTTCTAAGGGATTCTTGCCCACAGTAGTGGATATAATGGTCATCTGAGTTAAATTCACCCATTCCAGTCCATTTTAGTTTGCTGATTCCTAAAATGTCGACATTCACTCTTGCCATCTTCTCTTTGACCACTTCCAATTTTCCTTGATTCATGAACCTACCATTCCAGGTTCCTATGCGACATTGCTCTTTACAGCATCGGACTTTGCTTCTATCACCAGTCACATCCACAACTGGGTGTTGTTTTCGCTTTGGCTCCGTCTCTTCATTCTTTCTGGAGTTATTCTCCACTGATCTCCAGTAGCATATTGGGCACCTACCGAACTGGGGAGTTCATCTTTCAGTGTCCTATCTTTTTGCCTTTTCATCCTGTTCATGGGGTTCTCAAGGCAAAAATACTGAAGTGGTTTGCCATTCCCTTCTCCAGTGGACCACATTTTGTCAGAACTCTCCACCATGACCTGTCCGTCTTGGGTGGCCCTTCACCGCATGGCTCATAGTTTCATTGAGTTAGACAAAGCTGTGGTCCATGTGATCAGATTGGTTAGTTTTCTGTATTGTGGTTTTCATACTGTCTGCCCTCTGATGGAGAAGGATAAGAGGCTTATGGAAGCTTCTTGATGGGAGAGATTGAGTGTGGGGGAAACTGGGCCTTGTTCTGATGTGCAGACACTGAGTGTAGCAGTACATGAATGGAAGGGACCTTTTGGAGGAGGTCACCATTATCTTCATTACCTCCACCATAGTTTGGCCCCAGGTAAATAACAGGGAGGGAACACAGCTCCACCCATCAACCGAAAATTGGATTAAAGGTTTACTGAGCATGGCCCCACCATCAGAACAAAAGGTTCCTCCATCCATGAGATTTTCCAGGCAAGAATACTGGATTGGGTTGCCATTTCCTTCTCCAGGGCATCTTCCCAACCCAGGGTTTGAACCCAGGTCTCCCACACTGCAGGCAGACTCTTTACCATCTGAACCACCAGGGAATTCAAGAGCTCTGAGGATATACTGACTGGTCTTAGTAATCAGGATAAAGGATTCTAATACCCCAAACTTTCCTTTGAAAGTCTGCAAATATTTCCTCTGAAATCTTGCTAATGTGAATATTATGTGTTATTCACATAATATGCAAAACTGCACATTCCACTGGAGTCCTATGGAAACATATAAAAATTATTTTTATAGTCATTATATAAAAATCAGTAAGAGCCCATTCCAATAATTGTAACATTCAAAATTCTGTCAATTTTTCTCTAAGATCTGTCCTTTGGAAGCTGATTGAGGTCTTTAAGGATGACTTTATAACATGGTGGTTATTTAAGAGATCAAACAGCACTACAGCAAATATATCTGTATTAAAAATACTGACATTCTAGTCAAACAGCTACTTACTGCAAGTCAGATGGATCCAACAACACTTCTGCACAAATGGAGCCAAGTCCTACAGTTTGTGAAAACACACTTTTATCCAAAAGTTCTTGTATCCAACACTGCAGTGCCTTAAAATCAGTTTTTCCATCTGGTTGAGAAACCGCTATGTCCTACTTGTTTTCTCAATTCTAACCAATCAGCTTTTCAAGAATACACACTTGGGGTCTGAAGAGGAGCCTAGATCTACAGTGCACCAGGGCTGCCCCTCACACTCACAGGTCCTGTGACCGTGCCTGGAGCACTCATCTTCTTTCCAGGGGCCGTGAGAGCTAAGGGAGACCCCCCTGCCCCGGAGCACACCAACACGAGCGGCAGCCCCCGAGTGGACGACTCCTTGGTGTTTACTGCCACAGGTACCAACGCACCCTCTGCCCTTTGCAATGTGGCGCTCCAGAATCAGCCTACAGACCATGTGTGGAGTGACCCTGAATTAGAGCTTTTTTTTTAGCTCAGTTCCCAACTTCAATGAGAATCCTCAAGGCAGCATTAAACAGGAAGAAATAAAAGTAATGAAAAATTTACCTCTGCGGTATGGATGTTAAAAGAACAATCCTGGCCAAAATTGGATCAATGCCAGGTAACAGCCCAAGATCTAACAACCCTGCACATCGTGTACCATATAAGTCATAACTATCCACAAGGAAACATGGCTTGGAGTATCCCATGAGCACCGAATGTTATTCAACCCACTCGTGAATCAGGATGAACTGGACCACCTGAACTAGAACCCCTGCCTGGCTTCTGTTCCAGCTCCAGTTTACACACTTCTCTGTCACCGAGGACTCCCATTTTCTGACACACACCAAGCTCAGTTAACAACACTGGATTCCCGTGTGTCAGGGAACCAAAATGTACATAAACACCCTATAGTGATACACTTCTTAATTACGACAATCTATCGTTTCCATATTGTTATCAGCATTTTCCTTTTAAATCCTATCATAAGGAGACCCAAAATGAAGAAAACAAAATGCAAATCACCTATTACTAGCTTTCTTAAGAATACACATCAGGATAAAAGATCTGCTAAGGGCATCAAAAGGTGGGGTCCACAGTGTAGAGTTCAAGGTTAGAGAAACTAAGCACACTTGTGGAAAATAAGCATAGTTTCACCTCTGTCTTCACTTCTGTAAATGGAAGTCAACATTAATAAAAAAGCTGTTAAATCCTAACAGAGGACAACAGAAAACCTGATTCACCAATTTTCTACTCGCCTTTTTTTGGTCTCAATCCAACAAAAGTTGATTGCTTGCTGTTTCATTTATTAACCAAGACTGATTTCTTGGCACTGGCTATTATACTTTCCAACTTAATAGCAGGTTGCTTCAAGGGAAGAAATTATTTCCTGCAAATTTCTGGAACCTCAACTATTTCAGTTTAGATCTTAACTTCAAAAAGAACAGAACAGTTTAAAAACACTTTGGGAACATTTTCTCCCAGTCTCTGGCCTGCTCCCATTCTCTTGACAGTGCCTTTGGCAGAGCAGAGACAATTGCTTTTAATAAAGTCAGTCTGTCAATTATTTCTTGCATGATCAAGCCTTTGGAGGTGTGTCGAAAAGTCATCACCAAACCCAAGACTACCTAGATTTTCTCCCAAGTTATCATCTAGGAGTTTCATAGTTTTATGTTTCACATTTAGGTACATGATGTATTTTGATCTATTTTTGAGAAGGCCACAAAGCCTCTGTGTAGATTCATTTTTTTGCAGGGGGCGGGGGTGGATGTCCAGTTGCTCCAACACCATCTGTTGAAAAGGCCGCTGTATGGCTGTACTGCTTCTGCACGTCTGTCAAAGATCAAAGGACTGTACTTACATGAGTCTGCTTCTGGGCTCTCTAAAACACCAAGAGTGAGCTCTGATGTAAATTACAGACTCTGGGATGATAATATGTCAAGGCAGGTTCCTAGTTTGTAAAAAAACACATGCTCTGGTGGGAGATGCTTATAATGGGGAAGCTGTGCATGTGGGGGTGGGGTGGAACAGAAAATCTCTGCACTTTCCCTTCAATCTTGCTGTGAAGCTAACAGTTCTCTGAAAAAGAAAACCTAAAGTAAAAAATTGAAATAAAAAACGGTTGACCAGGAAAAGAGAGAAAAAATACACTCTGGTAACTAATATAAAGGTATACATTTATAATTCAATGATTTTGGATTATTAACTTGATAAAACATACAAAGAATTGATAACTCTCACAATTTGGGCACCCTGAGCAAGGCAGTTGTACAACTCAGGATAACACATGTCACCCTGTGGTGTCACACTGGTTAGCCTCCTGAATGGGCAGGGTAGGTTCTGTGCCATACACCTCAGTTACTTCAAGGAAAGGAGTTTTCTTTAAAAAAAAAAAAAAAGTTTTACTTAGGTATAATTTGCACATCATATATCCAACCATTTGAAGCACAGAATTAAAAGAACTTTGACAAATTTGCAGAGTCATACAATGCTCATCACAATGCAGTCTAGAACACTTCCATCACCCTGATACAAAACTGGCAAAACACAGTCCATGTGAAGCTGGCTGTTGGGCCCTGATGTTTGTTACAGCATTTCTATACACTTAAAACACTTGCACGTGTTTGAAAATGTTAATAAAAAGTAGTACACTACATTAGAAAATAAAATCTGAAAGACTATGTGCCAAAATGCTAATAGTGTATTTACTGGAATCACCCTGATAGCTCAGTTGGTAAAGAATCTGCCTGCAATGCAGGAGAACATGGCCTGAGTCCTGGGTTGGGAAGATCTGTTGGAGGAGGGTTAGGCCACCCACTCCAGTATTCTTGGGCTTCCTTTGTGGCTCAGCTGGTAAAGAATCTGCCTGCAATGCAAGAGAACTGGGTTGGGAAGATCCCCTGGAGAAGGGAAAGGCTACCTACTCCTGGATTCTGGCCTGGAGAATTCCATGGACTGTATAGTCCATGGGGTTGCAAACAGTCAGACACAACTGAGTGACTTTCACTTTCTTTCACTTTCACTAGGTTGTATACTTATGGAAAGCTTAATTTTCTTCTTTATACTATTTTGTATTTTCTAAAGTTTCTACGATGAACATATATGTACAATTAGAGAAAAATGCCAATAAACATTCATTCTTTCTATATATACTCTTGATACCTGCCACGAGGGGAGAGGAGCCTGCTCCCAGCCTCCTCCAGCTAGAGTCAGGGAGAAGCCAAGAAGCAAAGAGCCTGGATGCCCCTGGTCACAGTTCCAGGCCTCGGACATCTACAAAGATTTGGAGCTACAAGAAGCAAGCCCAAGGTCTGGGGGTTGCTTGGAAAATGGGCTCCCAACAGACAGCTTCTCAGAGCGGCCCCAGATGTTGTCTCTGTCAGTTTCAGCAAATTTTATGGAGACTAACCTTCCAGATGCTGGTGAGTGTGGCTACCTGGCTACCAGCATGCAGAGCCAGGTTGAGAGGGAGCCACATCCTGCAGGCAGCCCCCTCCCATGAGCAGGTCTGAGCTCACAGGTGATCTGAAAAAGCATGCATGATTATTTACTTATATCACAGAGATACAGAGAAAACTCACCTACAGAGGCACCAGAGGACAAACCCAAGTCCACAGTAAGGGTCCAAGCAGATGGCCACTTCTCTCGAGGGGTAGAGCTCACACTGCAGCTTAATAGAACGGCAGAAGGCACTGGTGGCTGCATGAGACATCTGCAAGACAGCAAGGCCGTGTCAGGTACCGGAGCTAGAGCCCAGCCTCAGGACTCTTGCACCACCACAGGCCACACAGAACGCATTGGACCAGACACCAATGCCAAGGGTGGTTTTAGATAGGACAATTGTAGCCAAGCTCTGGTTCCGTTAGAAGAGGGTAGGCTGTGGGTTCTCATTAGTCTTCCTGTTTTCAATGAGTAAGCCACAAGCAAAACTTCTCGGTCCCCTAGGACTTAGTAACTCCAGCCCAGGAGGCTGGGACATCTTGCATTTGAATGGTGGCTTCGACTGCAACCCCACCACAGCCTGTACAGTACATGGGGACATGTGACCACTCACGTGCCCTCTCCAGGCAGAGACAACACCCGACTCATGCTTCACCTCCAGGCCCAACCCTGCACCTGTCATGCAGCAGAGGGACCAGCAGAGCACATTGCACATTGGACGCACGACTCCTGTTGGCAAAGACTTGCTGAAGGTCACACCCGTTTGTGCAGTGAGATAAGCTTGTCATTTGATGGGAACCCAAATCCAATCTCAGCATAGCTACAGTTAAGAGTTTCTCTAAAGGCAGCAGCCAGTCCCACAACAGTCAGTATGAAATGTGAATTCTTTTAAAGTACAGAAAAATTATATCTAATAACATCAATTTTCACAGATGCTTTCTAGCCAAACTAATCTAAGAGGAACAGGAAAGTAAAAGCAGCCCAGGAAATCTTTACCAAGTTCATGGTCTTAGACACATTTCAAGTTAGTGTTGAGTGCACATCACCCAGAGCTGAACTGTAAAAGGGACCAGAGCAGAGCATCCGGGCAGAATCTGACAGGGATCCTACACGCTAGGACGGAAGGCCTCCCTCCTGGTGTGTCTCATCTCTTTCCCCAAGGTGTCTAATAAAAGCTCTCTGTCATCTGATTGGATTTCCCTGAATGTTACGATGCTTCTTGAAAAAGAACAACAAAGTCAGAGGACTCACCCTTTCTGATTTAAAAACTTAGTAGAAAGTTACTGTGATCAAAACAGTGTGGTAGTAGCATAAAGACAGACACACAGAAAAACAGAATAGGATAGCCCAGAAATAAAACCTTACAAAAAAAAAAAAAAAAAAAACACCTCACATACATGATGAAATGACTTTTTAAATTTTTTTCATTAATTTATTTTTCCCTAGACTTCACATGTAATTGATTGACTGATTGAGTGAGGTATAACTGATCTACATTATTATGTTAGTTTCAAGTATACAACACAACATATATATGTGTATGTATCGCAAAATGATCACCACAATAAGTCTAATGAAGAGAGCTACTAAAATTTACCCTCTTACCAGCTTCCAGGTATGCAACACAGTACACTATTAACTATAGTTCCCATGCTGTACAATACATCCACAGCCCTTATTTATAACCGGAAGCCTGTACCTTCTGGCTCCCTTCACCTGTTTTTGCCCATCACCAATCTGTTTTCTCTATCTATAAGCTTGGTTTTTCTTAAAAAAAAAAAATAGTTCACATATAAGTGAGATCACATAGCATTTGTCTTTCTGACTTAGCATGATGTCCTTCAGGTTCACCTGTGTTGTCACAAATGGCAGAATTTCCTACTTTCTAATGGCTGAATTATACTGCACTGTGTGCTTATAGATGGTGTGGGTGAGTGGGCAGGCATGTCTCATTTTTCTTATCCATTCTTCTGCCAATGGACACTGATATTGTTTCCGTATCTTGGCTACTGTAAAATAATGCTCTATGAACACTGGGGTGCAGACATCTTTCTGAGTTAGTGTTTTTATTTTCTTCAGATCAATACCCAGAAGCGGAATTTTTGGATAATATGGTAGTTTTATTTTTAACTCTTTGAGGAACCTCTAAACTGTTTTTCATAGTGGCTACACCAGTTTACATTTCTACCAACAGTGCACAAGGGTTTCTCTTTCTCCACACCCTCATCAACACGTTATCTCTTGTCTTTTTTATGATGGCCATCCTGGCAAGTGTGAAGTGATAGCTCACTTTTCTTGTACCTGTTGTCCATCTGTATGTCTTTTTCAGAAAAATGTCTATTTACATCCCCTGCCCATTTTTAAGCAATCGTTTTTCTGCTCTTAAGTTGTAAGAGTTCTTACATATTTTGGATATTAACCCATTATCAATATGTGGTTTGCAAATATTTCCTCCTGTTCACTAGGTTGCCTTTTCATTGGTTGGCTTCCTTTGCTGTGCAAAAGCTTTTGGTTTGATGTAGTTCCACGTGCTTAACTTTTGTTTCCTTTGGTATTGATATCAAACTAAAAAAATCTCAAGACCAATGTCTAGGAGCTGACCCCTATGTTTTCTCCTAGGAGAGTTATGGTTTCAGGTCTTATATTCAAGTCTTTAATTCACTTTGAGTTCATTTTTATGTATGGCATAGAAAACTGGTCCAGTTTCATTCTTTAGCATGTGGCTGTCCAATCCTCCAAGCACATTTACTTAAAGCCTATCCCTTCCCATTGCATATTCTGGGCTCCTTTGCCATAAACGAGTTAACATTATGTGTGGGTTTATTTCTGGGCTATTCTGTGTCACTGGTCTTTGTGTCTGTTTTTGTACCAGCATCATACTGTTGGCAATACTACAGCCTCATAATGTCAGTGAGCATGATGCCTCCAGCTCTGATCTTTTTCAAGATGGCTTTGGCTATTTGGGTCTTTTGTGGTTTCATACAAATTTTAGAATAGTTTGTTCTATTTCTGTGAAAAATGCCATTGGAATTTTGATAGGGACTGCAATGAACCTGTAGATTGCTTTGGGTAGTATGGACATTATAACAATATTAATTATTCCAATCCAAAAGTATAGAATATCTTTCATTTGTCCTTTTCAACTTATTCCATCAATATTTTACAGTTTTCAGTATATAGATCTTTTACTTCCTTGGTTAAATTTATTCCTCGGTATTCTTTTTGATGCAGTTGTAAATAAGACTGTTTCCTTAATTTCTCTTTCTGCTATTTCATTATTAGTGTACAGAAACACAACAGATTTCTCTGTGTTGATTTTGTTATCTTGCACTTTACTGAATTATTTATTGTAACAGTTTTTGGTGGAGTTTTTAGTGTTTTCTATACAAAGCATCATGTCATCTGCAAATAGTGACAATTTTAATTCTTCCTTTCCCAACTTACATGTCTTTTATTTCTTTTTTCTTGCCTAATTTCTCTGCTTAGGACTTCCAACACTATACTGAACAAGAGTGGCTTCCTGATCTTAGAGGAAATCTTGCTTTTTCTCTGGAAATCTTTCAACTCTTCACTCTCGAGTATGATGCTAAGTGTGGGTGATCAAATGTATTTTTGATAAGAATGCCAAGACCATTCAATGGGGAAAGGACAGATTTGGAAATGCTTTCTTGGCACCAAAGGCACTGGTTTAAAAAAAAAAACAAGAAACAGACAAAATTAGACTTCATGGAAACTAAAAAATTTTCTGCATCAAAAGGCACTATCCATAGAATAAAAGGGCAAATCAAAGAATGGGACAGAATACCTGCAGACCATGTAACTGATAACGGTATCAGAGAACTTCTAAAACTCAAAACCAATAAGAAAACTATCACTTCAAAATCAGCAAAGGAGGTGAATAAACATTTCTCCAAAGAATACATACCAAAAGGTGCTCAATATTATTAATCCTCAGAAAAATGCAAATCAAAATTACAGTGTGATCTACCTCACATACATTAGGAAGGCTACTTAAATAAACAAAAAAAAGGAAATGCCCAGGGAGTTCCCTTGTGACCTAATCATTAGGACTCCAGACTTTCACTGCCATGGCCCACATTCAATCACTGGTCAGGGAACAAGATCCTGCAAGCCATGGGGCTCAGCCATAGAAAAAGAAGATATTCAAAAGAGAAAAACCAACAGAAAATAAATTCCAAGTGTTGGCAAGAATGTAGAGAAACTGAAAACCTTGTGCATCATTGGTGAGAAGGTAAAATGGGACAGCTACTGTAGAAAAGAGTATGGCAATTCTCCCCAAAATAAAATTACCCTTTGACCCAACAATTCGACTTCTGGATATATATTTAAAAGAGTTAAAAGGCCATGTTTCGAAGAGATATTTATACACCCCATGCTCACTGCAGCATGATTCACAATAGCTAAAATGTGAAAGCAACTCAAGTATCCATTGAAAAATGAATGGATAAGCAAAATGTGGTAAATACATACAGTGAAATATTAACTCAACCTTAAAAAGGAATTTTGATATATACTTCAACATGGATGAACCTTGAAGAAACTATGCTAAGTGAAATAAGTCAGACACAAGAAGACATATACTGTATGATTCCATGTAAACATGGTACTAGAATAGTCAAAATCACAGAGACAGAAAGCAGGGTGGGAGGTGCTGGGAGGTAGGGGCAAGTCTCAGTTTAGAAGATGAGTTATGGAGGTGAGTGCTGGTGACAGAAGCACAGAACTGTGAATGAATTTAATACCACTGAACCATACACTTGAATTGGTTAAGTGGTAAGTTTATGTTACATGTATTTTACTACAATTACAAAATTGGAAAAAAACGTCAAGCAAGAGAACTGAAAATTATGCAAGCTCAGCAATCAGGCAATAATAGGTGCAGGGCTTCCTGAGGCTAGAGAACTCAACAGTATCTTGATGAGGACCCTGCCTAACCTAGGAGAGTCCTAACTCAGGTGACACAGGTACTAGTTTCTTTTTTTGATGGGAAAAAGCAACAGCAAGTAGCGTTCTGGCCTGTTACAATGAGACCCATGTTAAAAATGCAAGGAACTCCTGTGCACAGAGTTTTATAATAGAATACTGAGATCTGAGAATCAGCAAGAAGGAAAACATAGGCAATTCTACTGAACTGAGTGAAGCTGTGGTTATACACAAAAAAATTGTTTGAACATTGGGACATAATCAGTCAGCCTAGCTAACTACTGAAATGGTCACACATTTTATAGCTTGACCAGAACACACATATATGCATATACCTCTCTCTGTGTTTCGATGCCAAGCCCCACCAGAGCCCTATACACAGAAGAACGAAAATTAAGCAACGCTGTATGGCCTGCTAACAGCACACTACTCAGACTGTTTCTTACCTTCACTCCAGCTAGCATCCCAGTTGTGGACACACTGAAATCAAGATAGGCTAGCGTGTCTGGGTTGGAAGGTTTGTAGATCTGGGCAGGCCGCTTCTTTGGCAAATCATCTGGAGAGGAAAACAAGCTGTTAGCATCTCTGACTTAGTGGAAAAGTCGATGAGCAAACAAACCTTTTTGGTAAGTTCGAGAACCAACCTGTGTCTAGTATAGGGGGCCAGGCCCTGACATCCACTGCCGCAGCTGCCTCCCTGGACCGTAACAATTTACAGATCAGTTGTGTTGTCATCAGACAGGCAGAACGGCTCACCTGAGGGTCAGAGAACAAGGCACGGAGAGGAGGAGGGTAAAGGACAGGGGGCCATGCCTGCTCGCGTGCCAGCTGTGCACCATGTGGAAGCCGTGTAGCTCTAGGGTAGGCTGCGTGCACAGCCACTTCATTCAGGGCCACGTCAGCCAACGGAGGTCCATATGACTGGGAATCAGACCACAGATCACACGAGCAGAGCTCGTGCGAACTAAGGCCCTGGCAGTTACTAGAGCTGAGTGGTGTCAACCGTGTGGCCGTCACCTCAGAAAGCACCACCCAAACTACCCACTCTCACCACACACTCCCCATCCTCCAGAAATGCTCACTCTCCACACACAGCCTCAGCACTTACTGCCACAGTGACAACCCTGAAGGTCCTCTGACACAACTACAAACAAGTATTCATTTGTGATGTCCCTTGGGGTTCCTCCTCTAAGGGGAAAAACTTATCTTAATCCTCTTAAACTTCACCAGGCAAAAACAAAAACAAAAAAGTTAAAACAAACTGTACTTTCAAAAAGGAACAGGCTGCTTTTCAGTCTTGAGGAAAGAAACTTTAAAACGTCTGACTTTCCCACTCCTCCTGGCTTGTTGCTTGGGCTGGTGGGGAATCGCCCAGTGTCCGGAGGGGTGCCCTCTCTAGGGAGTGGATTTGACTCCCACACATTGTGGCAAAACTGCTCTCTAGCCCCTAACTCTACGCACAAGTTGCTATCTTGATTCCAGAGCAAAACAGCAAGCTCCTAGAACAAAGAGGCTGGGCCCCCTCCACTGCTGGGACTGCAGACGCCCACACCAGCCCTGGGGCCCAGGCTCTGTAGTCTTCAAGCCCAGCACTCGGGCCAGACCCCGCAGGCAGTATTACCTCCACGATCATCTTCACGGTGGGCAGCGTGGTGGCGATGTTCTGTGGGTGTGGGGGACGGACAGTGATGGGCACGCAGCCTGCATACAGGCAGCCATAGAATGCAGCGATGAGGTCTATCCCTGCACAGAGAGAGGAGCAGTCTTCGGTGAGACTCAGCAGCAGGAAGACCAACCTGGAGCAGCCAGGCCGGGAGGGGGCCACCCCCGCGCGTCTGTCAGACTTCAGGGACAGCCCCCAGCAGCCCTGTTCTCTCAGGCACAGCAAGCCAACGTAGCCCAGAGGTTTCACTGCTGTCATCCCTCTAAGGACTCTTTATACTCAACTTCCCGATTATCCACTCAGTGGTCAAGTATTTAACTACGGATTAAATGAACTGCCTCAGAGAGCTAATAAAATAAAATTCGATACAAAAGTCTTTGTGAAATACCAATTTGTCTGTGCCCCTATCATCAGTCATACAGCATGCAGCACACAGTCCACCCTGTGAGCCAGGCCGGGGTCGGGGCCCATTTTGGTGGTTAACACAGTGAGGCCATCGAGCACCGACGGGTGTGATGCAGGGTCCCTCAGGCAGGGGTTGGTCTGCACAATCCCATTTCTTACCTGGTGGGTAGACCAGGGCAACGTGGTCCCCATCCTGCAGGTGTCCCCTCTCCATCAGCATCACGGCTATCTTCTCAGCTCGCTTGTGCAGCTGGACACAAGTCAGCGAGTTTGCTATTGTGCCCTGAGTATCACAAGAACAAATGGGTATGATGTTTTTTTAATATCACAGCTTTGAGATGCCATTTGTATACCACACAACTCACTGATTTAAAATGTACACTTAAGTGGATGTATCTGCAGAGTTGTGTGACCCCCACCACAGCCAGCTTCAGAACATTTTCATTACCCCCTCAAAAGACCACCCACCACTGGCATTCTGCTCTTCTCTCCTCCCCAATAGCTAGGAAGTACAACACCAAAGATGACTCCAGATACATCTGCATTAACAAGAAACATTTAAAAAATAATTACTGGACATGAAAAAACAGCTAAAAGTATAAAACAAAATCAATCTAGTAATTTTTGGACTTATGTGTAATTGTCATGGGCAATAATAAGAAATTAGTCATAAATCTGGAGGATCTGAACTATGAAAAATAGGACTAATTGAAACTGTTTTTAAAAAAGACCAGATCAAAAGTCAAGGAGGTCAGAAAACAAACAAACCAACTCCCAGAAAAGGAACCATCCAAAAAAAAAACCAAAAGGAAAAATGGGAATTGTCAAATTCATTTAATGTAGACTTTTAGATATGCAGGAACAAATTAACACATTTGGATTGAAAAGTACCTTAAAAAACACTGAGGACAAAAATCAGTAGCAAAACAGGTACTAAGAGATATCAAAATACATGACATTTACTCCTTATTTATAAAAGCAAGAATAAACTACAAATTATAAACATACAACTTATCCAAAAAAGTTTCCCTTGAGGATGTACTTTTTATTTGCACATATTCCCAGGTAAGAAGAGATCATCGTCTACAGCTATTTAAAAACTGCTTTATCATCAATTCCAACTTTAAAGGGATGAACGGGGGAAGGACCTTTCCTTATACAAAGTGCAAACTTGACAGAAGTGTCGGGTGAGGAAGACCCTGCAGCTGGACCCAGGATGGTGGGCACCAGGGCCTGATGCATTTATTGAGGTGGGGAGCTTCCAAAGAGAGTGACATGAAGACGACTGTCCACAGGGAGGTGGTGTGAGCAGTTGGTTTTGTGGGAGGAGAAACGTGGACAGGAGAGACCAAATCTTTGGGGCTGTTAAAGGATACGGGTGACCTGGTGACTTGAAGTGAAGAGACACTAGAAATGCCACCCAAGTGGAACATCTGCACGGGGTGTATGGGATCCAGTGGGATGTGAACCCTAAAAGGATATATACACCAGCAGCTGGCATTTGCCCAAAACACTCATGAGATCATTGATGGCCTGGGGTGCATAGATCACCAGGCCTTGGGGCACAGAGGCTGGTGGAGAAGGGGGGCCACCCAGGCAACTGCCAGGCAGGCCTAGGACCCTTCCTGCTGAGACCAGCCTCCCCACAGTGGGGCTATGCTTACAATTCTCTGAATTGAACTTTCTCATCCCACATATTTTCCTTCGTCATCTTCCTTTTGAGGAAGGTTAAAAAATAAACAGAAAAAGACACAAAAAGTGGAAGAGCCAGAGAGCAGAATGTGGCAAAGCTGGGTAAACACAGAAAGACCTACGAGGCTGGTGTCTGGGATCCAGCTGAAATCTGAGAACTGGTGCCTTCTCAGCTGGACCAGTCCTCTGAGCAATCACTCCTTTGTAACACACGTGTGCGCATGAACCAAAACATATTCCTCTTCACCCAACAGTCCTGCGAGCTCTTCTAAGTGAAGATGGGGCACTAGCCCCTAGCATACCAAGGTGAGGCCAACACCACCGCCCCCCACCCTGAGCCCCCATGCTTGCATGCCAGCTGTCCTGGAGGAACGCCAGCACTGCACTCCTGGCTGCGGCCGGGGACCAGTCGAGTTGCTGGTGGGGCGGCAGTACCAACCAGGGACTCCTGCCACCACCCTGCTGCCCACGCTGGTCCATTAGTGGGTCTTATCTTAAGAAGTGAGCATTCTGGGATTGAGCTGTTAAACTCTTTCAACTGCTCTTCTTTCAGTTATCCAGAGAGCCAGCGCTGATCCTCTATCAGTATCAGCTTTCCTGTCACATAACAAAGCCTGTAAGATGCAAGAAGAACCGATGACTCACGAGCAGCTGAATGCTCTTGACTCTCGTTCCGAGAACGTCCATCTCCAGATACTTCAAAATGGTGAGATCTACCTGCATTCTGTCCTTCAGCAATCTCTGCCACTGCTTCAAAATACCCTTTCCCACCCACAGGGTTTACACCAGACCCAGAGCCCCTCATGGCAGTCTGGTGCCAATACACCCAGCACAGCCTCCCCTCCCAAGTCTCTGCCTACAGGCTCAACATTGAGAGAGTGTCACAGGACACAGGCTTTGGCCAGCCCCACACCATGCAATACCACTTGTCATGGGGACCTTCACCTCAGGAGAAATGCTAATTTTCAGTCACACATTTCATTTTCCAAAGTGCTCACTGTGACAAAAAACAAAATGCTGTTTATCTTCAGGTCAGTGGTTATCTGGCATCCTCATCAACATTCATGGAAAAAGTTGGGTTTTCAGTACAGAAACCCACTGCATAAGAAGGTTCTATGTAAAGTACACATCAGAAAAAAAGTACATAACAGAAAATTAGGGCTGACTTTCCCTGAAAGAGGTCTTGGCTGGTATCATGACAAAACAGCAATGCAGGGTGATCCACCACCCAGTTGCTACTCCGAAGACAATGATTTCAGTGTAGGTGACTGTAAACATGGCACCACTCCAAAGTTTTACATTAAATTAAATAATGACAAGTAAAAACATACTCAGGAATGAAGAAAAAGCCAAAAATGATTCACATTTTAAAATGTAAAAAAAGTTAAAAGCCTTGGCTGGTGTTTCTCTTAAAAAAGTAACAGATGCTCTTTGTATATGAATTCCAAGAATATAAGTCCTTCCCGATTTGCAGTGAATCCAATCCTCACTTCTGCCTACAAGCCTAGCACAACAGCTCCGACACTATGGACCACGAGCCGTGGAGGAGGGCATACAAATGAGTGCTGTGGGCAGTGAACAGGTGGCACAACCCAGCTAGGACTTGCAACAACTGAGGGGCCGTCCAGAATGGAGGATGCCTGGAAGCAGCCTGCGGCCCCACATTGGAAGGACAATCTTTGGGGATATTGAATAAAACATATTATTAGAATGAATTTCAGCTGTTTCTTCTCATCTTTTCAAATTTTTGCTTTCAGAAAATATTAGAACTGTGCGTGTGGCTTGTGCTGATTTCTATTGGATGGTGCTGAGCTAGAAGGCTTAGTGAGTGGAAATTCCACTGTGACCGCCATGGAAAGGATGCTCCTGACCTGCGGCTCAGACTGAACACCTGTGCTGAGTGCACACAGGGCTCAGGGAGGACAGGGATGAGCGCAGACACCAACTCCGTGCTGACCCATCCAGCTCTGTGGATGCAGCTGCTGCCACATCAGAAGGCCTGGGAAACAGAAGGAAGGCAGGCTTCCTGTCTGAAGGAAGGCTACTGCTGTGGGCCATGCTGTCTCCATGCTGACCTGAAGTAAGCTTACTCACGGCCTTGACCTCCACAACTCACCCCTTCGAGAATATGACTCATTTCTGGTGAACACATTTCCCCAGTGACCTCGTGTCTGGCCATAGCAAAGGACTGTGAACTTAGGATCTGGGAATGGGGACACAGTTGACCTGTCCAGCACACTTGCCAGCCCCCAAGTGACACGTAGCTGGACCAGTTGTTTCCTCCTGCTGACAGGACTACAGTCTACCAATACAACCAAATCATTTCTGAATCTTTGTGTCTGTGACAGCAATGAATCTTCCTCTCACCCAGAGCTCTGGAGGGGTCACCCTCAGGGAGCTCAGGGAAGAGGCTCTGAAGAGGAGTCCCTCCTGAAGCTGAGGCCAGGCTGGATAAGGCTCCAGCTCCAGTGGCCCCTCTAGAGGTGTTGCTGGGAACCACCAGACACCACAAGAGATGCTGCAGAAAAAAGGGAGTCACCAACAGTCTCCAGGAGAAATGCCAGGGCAGAGGACAAAGTCAGAAGCAATGATTACAGAGTAACTGGGACACAACAAGGCACCAGTGCCAGAAAAGAAGTCTTATCTGTGTTTATAGACTGAGGCAGAGCCAAGGGAGAAAGATGAAAGCAGCAGGCAGGGTGGCTTCAGATCAGACACAGGGCTCCCAGTAACCACATCACTGGGCTCATGACCCATGTGCACCTGTGGGCCCTGAGCCAAGAGAGTTAATCCTGGGAAGGGGGTCCAAGTGTAGGCACCAAAAGGCAGGTATAGCAAGCATTTCTTACAGAAGCTGGGGAGCTGGAGTGCTTTCTAAGGCTCTTCCTGGGGTCGGTCTGAACAGACACAGTGAGCAAGAACTGCTGAGGTCAGCTCAGCATGCAGGGTCAAGATGAGCTGAGTCAGAGGAGGACCAGAAGTACTTCTACAAACTAAATCACTGCAAAACTGGTCTGCAGTGGATGTCCAACTCAAGAGATTTACATTGTTGGGACTTACATTGTTGGCATTTCCTTTCATTTGTCCTTAACTGATTGCTCTAAGTGACAAGAAGCACTTTTGTGCACAAAGATTATGATATTTTGCATCTCTGAAGAGCTATAATGTCTTAAAGTTGCAAGCATCCACACTAATCAAGAAGACCTGGTTAAATCTAGTTTTCAGGCTTTATTTCCAGAGCAAACAAAAACAGGTATATTTTAAGACTTCTGCATTTACTGCTCATTGTTAGTACTATTTGCTTGTGCAGTTAAGGCCTTACTCTTAAGTACTATAATGGAGCACAATCTCATGATTTACTTTTCTAATGAGAAACATAAATACGAACCTTAATTACAAAGATTATTTTCACTCCTAAGAATGAAAGCCTATAACTAAAACATGACTTCTTACCAAAAAAAAAAAGTAGTTAAATAATAAAAAGAAACATAAATACCTCACAGATCCACAACCGTTCTCTATTGTAGACATTCTCCACTCATTTAGGAGGAGATACTGCAAAAATATTGCTAAAATATATACATACACAAATATATGTGTATATATACAACTGATGGCTCAGCAGGTAAACAATCTGCCTGCAATGCAGAAGACAAAGGAGACGTGGGTTCGATCCCTGGGTTGGGAAGATCCCCTGGAGGAGGAAATGGCAACTCACTCCAGTATTCTTGCCTGAACAATCCCATGGAGAGAGGAACCTGGTGGGCTGTAGTTCAAAGGGTTGCAGAGAGTCAGACACAACTGAGTGACTAAGCACATGTATACATACACACACACACACACACACTCTCAAACCCTTATATTAAAAAGTGACCCTTCTTAGGTGAAAGGTCTCAATCAAAATAGCGACAAACAAACAGAAGGATTTAGGTAAGACTGAGGAGAAAGGTTTGAGTGGAGAGTATGAAACAGCAGCATAAAACCATGGAGCACACAGGCAACACCAGGGTACACGGTGGGGCCTCACCCTACAGTTGAGCAGCGTGTACAGCACGTGGTCAGGGGTGGTCTGTGCCCTCCACTGCAGGACCTCCGAGAGGAACAGGAACTGGAACAGAGGACAGCTGTTAGGTCCAGACCATCCTGGGCATTTGGGCTGGCTCAGCATCTAACAGTAGGGTCTGTCGGGGTGCTCTGAGGGTGCCTTAAGACAGGAGAGAATAATCTCTGACAAATATAATTGACAGGATAAGCAGGCGCTTACAATGCTTTCCTGGCAGTGACTGGAATTCACTGTGTCTGATTCAGATCCAGAAGTTGGAGGGCTGGGGCCGTACCATCACGAGGGAAGTCCTCTGAAATCTGCCCAAGGATGGGAAGATGCCACTGCCCTTATAGACAGAGTAGTCGACACAGATCTACCCTGTTTCAAAAATGGGCTCTCTTAAATTTGCTGTGTTTACAGTGGTCACCTCTGAAGGCATTCAACAGCCCTGAGATCACACAGATCACATGCACCCACTAACATGTCTACCGTAACAAGGACGGTCCTGTTTCATGTCACCGACACAGCAATCGCCACAGGTTCATCTTAATCCATTTTATGATAGAAATGCAGTGTGAGGTGTGGAACATGGTCATCAAGCACTTTCTATGAACATGTTACTACATGTTACCGAACTGGCAACATTTTAAATGGCTGATTTTGTCATATTTCCTTGGAGCCCCCACAGAGTGGGACCACCTTTTGGTGAATCACCAGAGTTCTTCAGCTGAATGCTATAATGGGGACTTGCAGCTGCGTGGGACAAACTGTGTGTCTGATGCTTATGTGGAGAAGGGTCTAAATATTCCTCCTACAACTCCCAACGCTGCTTTAAGAATGTCTGGCTTTTAAACCTGGGTTTTGAATTGACACTTCCTTGAATTGCAATGATACAAGGACTGAAACCTCACCATAAGGTGGCCAGGAGGCAGTGTGAGTGTCCAGTCAGAGCTGGTGGAGAACCAGAACAAGTGTGCAGGGAACACCAGGACAGGATAGGGACTGCAGACGCTGGCTTCAGGCCTGCTGGTCATGGGCTGTGTCATCCACCCACTTCTGTGCCATGTGAGGGGTCCTAAACACTGCACCCCAGCAAACACGCTTTCCTTACGAGATTACAGAAGGGTCTTGCAGGGAGGCAGGAAGAAATGCCATCAATGCTAACACTGGGCTGGCAGAGAGGGCAAGTGGGAGTCAGTGACACCTGTGACACAGCATCTGGGCAGGAGTGGAGAGGAACCAGACAAACTCTCACCTTCCGGGCCTGGTCATTGTCTTCTATCTGGCCCAAGTCTCTGCCGCTGGCCTGTGCGATCCTCTTCCCAGACACCAGGTTCCCCACCATCACAGAGGCAGGGCCGATCTCTGCAAAGCAGCAGCAGCACACACATGAGGTAGGACGCGAGTGAAGTTCCTGAAAACATGACTTCCCACTTTGGGAAGGAGCTTACTCTGATTTCCTTTCAAAGATGTGACTTTGAAAAGCCTGATTAGAACAGGGTTTCAAGTAAGTCACTACCACGAAAACAAAGACAAACAGGAGCAAACCTCAAGTGAGGGGGAACAGAAATAAAGCTTTCAGCATCTTCCCTAAGCGTCCTCCCAGGCCACTGCCTTTGTTCTCTGGTGAAGGGCATTCAGTATTTGCTGGAAAAAACTAGCTTTTTGACAAGAGTCATATAACCTTCATTATTTAACAAGAACAGATGAGACACCAGATACCATTAGAGAATCCTTCCTTAAAACTGCCAGTTACATGAAGCTGTCCTTTCCGCGTTGCCTCAGAGTGGTGTGGATGCCCTGGCACTACTCAGTGCCCTGAGAGGCAGGTGACCAGCCGGTTCTCACAGCCCACTCGCTGGGTCACACTTCCCTGTCCACAGTTCCCAGTCATCCGGTGACATCTGAGTACTGCAGCCCTGCGGTGGTCGTAGCATTTACCAGTGATCCTTCATCCTAAGCATCTGTCTTGAACTCTGGTCACCAACGGCGTCCCAGTACCTGGGCCCACTGGGGGCCAGGACACCAGGTCGAGGTGTCCAGGAATGAACAGGGTTAGAGGAGGGAGAGGGAGTGAAGCCTCCCTGGGGAGCCCAGAAACTCTTGTCCATTCAGTACAAACATGCCAGGCTTTTTTCCTATCCTTTTCTCATGCTCATGAAGGGCTGTGCCCTGTGTCTGTCTTGGCTGGCCACCCGAAGCCAGTGCCCACAGGATGTGAAGAAGTGGATGCTTCACTGGGAAATAACTCTACCCTCCACACCACAAACAGGGGTCAAAACAACAAAACAGAGGTAAGAGGAAAAAAAAGAGAGGAAGAACATTAATAAGGAATCTGAGAATATTAGAAAACTTCAGAGAAAGATTACTGGCAAATGCCAACCTAAGGTGCCCAGAAAGCAGTGAGAGCTGAGGCCTTGTGAGCTCTTTCAGGGAGGATATAAGCTCTACCATGGGAGTCCCAGCCCGGCCCCACAGGCTACTCTGCTGGCAGAGCGTGGTGGTCAGCCAGTGGGTGACCCCGTTCCTCCTGCAGCATCAGTGCCCTCACCTGAATCTGGAGAGACGGCTCATTCTCACTGCATCAAGCTTGCTTTGGTAGGTGGCCTGGTTCCTATGTCTACCACCACTGTGCTGTACCCAGGGTCCATCAACCATCTCTAGACAACTTGTCATGATCTCTGCCCCTGCTGCCATGCTTCATCAGTGGAGCAAAGAGCATCAGGCCTGGGTCTGTCTCTCCAATACTCTGGCCCTACAGCCTTGGGTTAGTTCCTGAACCCCTCTGTGGCATGATCTCATTTCCTTGTAAAATGGAGACAAGAACACCCACTCCTTAAGGCTCCAAGAGGAGGAGACAGGTTAATACCAATAATGTATATAGGCATGGGCGGCTTGTGCCAGGCCTGCTACTCGTCATTCTAACACCCCTTGGGCTCACCTGGCCGCCCCCCTGGTCTGTTTGCATGTCAAGCCTGGGGGCTGGGGGCTTTCCATCACTATACTAACACCACATTCTTGCAATAAATTCCTCTTCACTGATAACTGGGTGCCACCTTAAAGAGCATAATCGTTGCTAGGAGGACCAAGTCAGATGATTTATAATTACATGTTCCCTGATAGTTCAGTTGGTAAAGAATCCGCCTGCAGTGCAGTAGACCCTGGTTTGATTTCTGGAACGGGAAGATCCGCTGGAGAAGGGATAGGCTACCCACTCCAGTATTCTTGGGCTTCCCTTATGGCTCAGCTGGTAAAGAATCTGCCTGCAATGCAGGAGACCTGGGTTTGATCCTTGAGTTGGGAAGATCCTTGGAGAAGGGAAAGGCTATCCACTCCAGTATTCTGGCCTGGAGAATTCCATGGAATGTATAGCGCATGGGGTCACAAAGAGTCAGACACAACTGGGCGACTTTCACTGAACTGCAAATCAGCAGACAAATGTTCAGCATCATGATGACACCACAAATGAAGCTGCAGAACTCCTCACAGGCTCCAAGGGCTGTAAGCTATCGAAGAGGTTTGCAGGTTTTATTCTAACGTCTGTAGGAAGGAGCGGTGACCCTGAGAGGTGCTTTGCCAGAGTCCTCAAGGAGGTCTGACACCTGCCAGGGAGGCTGGGCTCAGGTACTGCCAGCACCTCTCCTTCCCAGTGGCCCTCGCCCTGGGCCTGGACTCCACTACCTTCCTCCCACATGTGGCAGCAAGACAGTGTTTAGGAGGAGGCTGACCTGACAAAGTGTATGACCAGAGGCTGGAGAAGAGGAAGGCTGAGAACAGGGTTGGTGTGGCCCTCGCCCAGACCCAGGACCACCCCAGGCCCTCACAGCCCTTCAGACGTACCTGGTTGCTTCTGCCGAGGCTTAGGCAGGTTTGTAACGCATGTGTGGGGACACATGAGGACATTGCAAGGGTGAAGTGAGCCCTCCAGGAAGAGCTGCTTCGTTTCTGACAAATGGATGCCCCCGAGTGGGGTTTTGGGGAGGGTGTTTGCTGGAACCAAGGCCAGACAATAAACCCCAACTTGATGTATACTGTCGATTGCCTGGAAAGCCAGAAGAGAAAGAACCATGTGAAGCAGGTATAGTGAACAGACAAAGAGCCAATACTCAGACTGTGCACAGCACAACACACAGAAGCACATGGAGCACCCGCAAAGCTCCCATCATGGAGACACTCAGGTCAGGAAGGCAGGTCGCCAACCCAAGCAGAACACACAGGTCACAGAGCATGCGTGGAACACCACACACGTGAGAACGGACACTGGGAGGAAAAAAGCACGCTCTCAAAGTCATAACAAGAACTCCTGCTGCGACCTCCATGAGCGAATGGGAGCAGCTCTGCACACCTCTGACCCCTAGGCCAGGTCTATTTAGCTCCCCACCCCCAGGAGGCAAGCCCAGGTTCTGCAGCTGATGAGTCTCTGGTCAGAAGGAGGGATAAGCAGAGCGCTCAATGGCACAGGGAAAATGATGTGAGCAGGGAGGGGGCTCGGGGCAGGCGCAAGCTACCTGCAGCACCCTGCTCATCCACTGGAAGCTGTCCTCTTCCGTGGAGTCTGGCCTCTGCTCAGCCACAATCACAATCCTTTCGTCGTGCAGGACAGTCACTGAAAACACGGCTATTCTGTGGATGCAGACAGGACACGTTGGTGAGCACGTGCTGGAGATGCTCACAGAAGGACTGGCCCTGCCATGAAGGGCTTCACAGCTACTATGACCAGAGAGCTCAGAGGTTCGCACCAACTACCCCCCGGGAAAGAAAAACTGCAGCTGCCAACTTCCAGGCGCTCACCCACAAAAGCACAGGGGGAGAAGTCTGACAAAGCCAGGGGCAGGTGGAGGACGACTGCCACACTTCTTGTGGAAGCAGCCTGCTGCAGCTTGGGCAATGGGTCTCAAGCCAGGACAGACAGGAGTTGTGCAGGTATCAAAACTGCTGAAATTTACTGGGACCTGCAATTTGCATCTTGAGTTTGTACCTGCGAAGCAATATTCTCCCAGTGAGCAGAACTTTGCCATTGGGGAGTTTTGGTTTTCTGCTAGCCCAGATTCTCTCAGGGGAAGCACAGACTGGCCCTCTGGGGGGGGGGGGTCCTCTGCACAAAGGTGGCTGAGCTACACCCAACCCGAAGCTCTACGTCTTCCTGCTCCTGCCAGCTCAGCTACACAGGGCGAAACCCAGAGCAGCTGACTTCCTCCAAATCAGCAAAACCTCAGGAGCCATGGTCAGTGATCCAGCATTGGCTGTGTGCCAAGCAGGGGTTAGGAACACCACCCAGCAGGAACCCATGGGAGGCAGTTTATGGCTCATTTGCTACCTTTGGGTGAATGAACTGCAACAAGATAAATGCTTGGTTCTTTTCTTTGTGTAGTTTATTAATTAAAAATATGCTTTTCAAATGGATATGATTCTTTAACTTGGAGAACCTAGTGAAAATACATTTATCGGGCTCAGAAAATTTTCATAAAATTGGACATTAAGAACTGCACAGAATCACAGAAGTGACAGAGTTCAGGGGCTTCAGTGTACAGAGGACAGAGAGTCCCATTAGTTTAAGCAATTTTCTGCAGCTTTATATAAAAAGTGTAGCCTGTGGAGAACTATACAAACCACAGAGCATACCCACCTTCCTCTGTAGACGAACTTCATGGGCTCCACAGCCAGTGCTGTGGCCACGATGTCGTCGGCGTTGTGTCTGCGCCCGCTGACCACCATAAGCCCGTCCATCTTGCCCACCACGAACACAAGCCCTCCAGGGCCAACGAAGCCGAGCAAGCCCGTCCTCACGAAGGGATACTCGCTGACCGGGGCCCCTGAGCTCGTCACCGGGAACACCTGGGGACAAGGAACTCTTAAGTGCCTGCTGGGGCCTGACCTCCGCCCTCCTCCGTGAAACCCACTGCTCCTGCTTCCCTCTGCTGGGTCTCTTCACCTGGCCCTGGTGGGAGAAGCCCAGATCTGCACAGCTGCCATGAGTGCCCGCCTGCGGACACATCCCCTTTCCCCATTCCCACTCTCACAGCTTGTCCCTGGCCCACATGCAGGGCCCTCTGAAGAAGCCTGCCACAGTCTAACGAACTCTAATTCATTCTTCTGCTTATAAAACCACAGCATAAAAATGGTTAAGTGGAGAAGCAAGGCACACTTTAAATAACATCTGTCAGTAGTAAAATGATTCTTGTTCATTACACTGCTGTCTTCCTTACTGGAAACACACTCAAAAATACAGAGGGAGCAGCCCCACCACGAGTTCAAACTCGACCCCTAGTTTCCTCCCACCTAACACATAAGCCACACAGAATAGAAGACAGGTTTCACTTAGACCGTGTCTGGCTCAGTTTCAAGGGCACTTAGAAACCTGAATCCAGACTCA
Source organism: Cervus elaphus (assembly GCF_910594005.1). Classification (NCBI taxonomy): domain Eukaryota; kingdom Metazoa; phylum Chordata; class Mammalia; order Artiodactyla; family Cervidae; genus Cervus; species Cervus elaphus. Next base: position 46,658,930 of record NC_057837.1, on the reverse strand, counting down.
ACAGATCTGCCTGTACAAGCCACATCACATGTGTTCACATTCAAAGTTATATTTATAGCCTTTAAAAAATGTATCCCCAATCAACTCTTTGCTAACATACAACTTAGTCAAAGTGTGCTCCTCCTAAGGTCAGCACACTTGGTGAAATGGTAAGAATTCTGAGAATGTTGGGTTTATCAGGCAGTGTGCACATGTGTGTGCTAACTGCACGCCATACCATGTGCACACAGCACGGACACACGCTTATGTGGTGGAGGCAGCTGTGTAGTGTGAATGCTTGGCCGAGGCGGACAGTCCCTAAGGAGGCCACTGCGCCCTCCCTCGGCAGGGCTGCGCGCTCCCCAGCCCCACCCATCACGCTGCTGCTCTTTCTAGATGGGTGAGAATGGCAATGAGAAAAAGGCCGCCGTCTAGAGAAACTGTACTTGCTCTTTCTCAACCCTGGTTATGAGGCGAAAACAAGGCTGCTAAGCAAATTTATCAAAAAGCTATATAAAATGGCAGGAGAAAGTACAACCATTTTAATTACCATGAACATGTTTTACTGAGAAATCACCATCTCCTTTCACATCTATTCCACACACCTGGCAAAAGCTGTCTGATGGGGCTCACCTGCCACCTACCTCGAAGGTGTTCTTGGTCATACCCGAGAGGCCATAGTAGGACATGCCCGTGGCCACTGCACACACGCAGAGCTCCCCGACTTCGTCTGTCCTGCACAGCTGGGGAACCCCGTCCGGCTTCACTGAACACATGATGGCTGAATGCAAAACAGGAAGCACAGGTGACTTTAGAGAGGGAGTAGGGGGAGCTGGAGAGGAGAAATAAATGGATACAAAAAGAACACAAACAGAAGTAGCATCTGCAGCAAAACCACAAGTGAAAGAGAACAGCCCTCAGAGTCCCTGAAGCAAGTTGTGATTTTCTTGTTGCAGTAAAACATTTCATAGCTGTGCACTGCTGTAAGTTTACGGTGTAAATGGGATTTATACACCATGCAGACATGAGGATGACATTGAGAACAGACCATATGGCGTGTGTCATCAGCCAGTGCACACGGCCTCCAGGACACAGTCTGAGCCCTGAAACCAATGAGTACAGGACACCTGCTCCAGTCTCTTGAGCCTGTCTGAATAGAAAGCCTCCCTGTCCCATGGGAAGCTCCATCTTTACCTCAGACTCCCCATCGAGGCGGGCCCTCAGGAAAGGCTGAAGGGTGCTAGTTCTCCAGCCTGTGGCTCTGCACCCACCCCCACCCTCACCTCCAGGCATCACGAGGCCGACGTCCTGCACGGTGAGCACAGACAGCTTTTCCTCCGAGTCCACGCGGATGACCCGTAGGTCAGCCCATGCATGGACAGACGCCGCGGCCTGGGGGCTGGTTGCTGTCGTCGGTGGGCCTATGAGGACAGGTTGCGTCTGATTAGAAGTATGTCAGCTATCTGAACACAGACACGCGTGTCCACATGCCACCTGCACACCAAGGCTGCCCCTTCAGGCCCTAAGGGCAGACACAGCTGTCACATGCCCTGTGTTCTCTGCTCAGGACACACTGAGGTCTGCTCCTAAAAACTGCTAGACTCCTGAGAAGCATGGAGATCCCATAGGGCTCCCTTGTGTCCCTGCCTTCCCCTTACATGCGTGCACTAGACACCAACCAACTCCTCCAACTTACTCCTTCTCCCTGCAAGGTCGGATCTTCTAGATTTGAAAATGGCTAAGAAGGGAAACTCAAGTCTCCAGGAAGGAAAATGACAGCAGTCAACAGAAATGCCAGACTGTGAGTGTGGCCTCCAGGTCAGACGTATGCTGAGTGTGCGCACTCTCAGTTTTAAGAACTGGCAATTATTTGGATGAGAGACCAGCTATCAAGTGCTTGATGGTTAGGGAAGGTACAGCTTCCCACATCCAGGGTCTGCTGTCGCCACCCCAGTTCATCTCCACTTGTGTCCTCACTGCTTCCACTCAGCATCTGGTGGTGCTCGCCCTCCATGCCCACCCACTTCCCTGGGGCCCAGGCCTCCTCCTTGCCTCCGGCAGGGTGCCTCATGGCCCTCTCCTTCACTGTCCCCCAGGGTGGCTCGTCACCCCACTAATAACACCTCCATGCCCTCCTCCACAACAGGTACCTTCTAACCATCCACCCAGGCCTCCTCCATGAGGGCAGGGGCTTTCCTCTGGGTCACTGCTGAACCCCCACCCCTGGAGTAGCGTCCAGTAAAAAATGTCTGCCGACTAGATCAGTGAATAAACAAAACATTTACAGGATCATGGATTTTATCCTGAAAACAAAAGACTCTTCAATGTGAGCAGAGTTGAGAGAATATAATTTCAGTAAACTTAACGTTTGTTTCTCTAATTTTCCAAATATTTTTTCTATACGATTGCTGAAAAAGCCAGATGATCTTTTTGGCCAACCCAATACAAACACCTAAGGTGTTTTAGGACCTAAAATACAAACTATAGATAGCAGTCTGCCATATGGCTTTGAAGTATTTCATGAAGGTTTATAATGAAACTAAAAAACATAAATGGGGAAGCAAAAGCTAAAATTTGCAATAACGGGTATTTGAATCAAGTTATTGGTATATTTTAAAAAGAAGCATATATATCAGTTACATTTCAATTAAAAAAAATAAGAGTCTGAAAATCAAACTATTCCATCTGTAACAACCAAGAGGAGTAGCACTAAAGAATACAAAAGCAAAGTTGCCCAAATAATAAGACCCACATGAAACCACCTGGAAATGAGCCCCAAACAGTAGAACTGATATTGATCTCCTGGCTGTATCTTTTCTAAAGGCTCCAATAAAATTGTAAAATGAAAGAGGAGCCTCGCAGAAACCCTAGGGGGCCAGGACTCCCTCACCCTCATCCTCAATCAAGACCTCATGTTCAGAGTCAGAATCATCAGCCTGAGCACCTGCTGTGGACAGAAATATGCTCCCTTCAGAAGACATGTTCCTGTGCCAACCCCCTGTACCCAGAACGTGACTTTGTTGGGAAACAGGGTCTTTGCAGAAATAAGTAGTTTGTAAAGGGTTATAGGTCTACAAGCCAGGGTTGCTGGCACCACCAGAAGTTGGAGAGATGCCCAGAACAGATTGCCCTCAGAGCTCCAGACAGAGCCAACCCTGCTGACAACTTAACCTCAGACACTAAGACCCCAGAACTGTGAACTGTTACTAAAGCCCAAGCAAATGAACATTCTTAATAAAATTTATAGGTACTCCTGTTTTTATTTTAAAAATCCACATGAAAGCAAAATGCTGAACCAGCCAAGACATATCCCAAGTATGGGAAGATTTAAGAACTGATACGTTGTGACCAAGAAGCCAGGACGAGAAGTTCTTTCATGACCCAGCAGTGTCTTAGATACGAGATCCACTTTCCAACATCCAGTATTTAAATATCTTAAAATCATGAACTGCATTTATTATAGGAAATTTTCAATTATGTTTGTAAAATGCTATTTATGGGAAGACTGAGTTCACTCACCTAAATGTAAACCAACAGTACTAACTTTGCATTACTGTAATCTACGCCATATATTATATTTAACAGAGTCCCTGCAAGTCACACTTTCTTGGCAGCTTTGCAAAATACATGCAAGAAGGCAGCACAGAAGCACCTTAACTCCCAGCACAGTACTTGGCCTCGCTGCTCACTTGCTCACACCCCTGCGAACCTGGTTGTGTCCCCCAACCTTTCCGCAGGACCCGTTGTGCCAAGGAGGGAGCGGGAGCTGTGCTCAACTGGGCATTTCATGTGCCAGATAGTCCTGAGCCCTTTACACACCAACTTACTCATGACTGTGAACCTGCAGAGGCATTGCTACTCTCCCATTTTACAAAATAGAAAACCAAGGCTCAGAAATATTAACTTAGTTGCCTGTGTGAGTGGAAGGGGTTGTGGGGATTCAGCCCCACAGAGGAGCCCCTGCCCAACCATCCTGTCTCCTTTCCCAACACTTTCCCTTCCTCTGGCCTAGAAGACTAGGCAATTTTTAGTTCACTGTAAGTTTTTTCATGAAATTTTAAAACAGTGGTATGAGTAATGTGAGCACACCCTTCGGATGGACACAGCAAGCTCTGCATGAGAACACACGGCAGAAGGCTAAGACTCTGCTCACCTCCAGCTCCACCCCCTCCTCTGGCAGCCACTACCCACAGTAAGAGTGAAGTTTCAGTCTTTTTGGCCCTATTGCCTATAAAGTATGTGCACACACAAATATGTTTACACCAAAGAGAAGCAGAACCCCATGTACACATTCTTCTGCAACTTGCTGTTCTCACCAAACACCTCACAGAACTTCCCACATGGGTGTGTGCCTGTTAACACATACAAGATGTGTCCCGGACACACCAACGAACTGACATGCTTTAATTATTACATGGTGTTCAATAATACGAACACATTTTTCTTTCATTTAATTTGTATGCATTTGGAAATATTTCTGTAAGATACGTACCTAGAAAGGGAATAGAGTGATCAAAGAGCATATACATTTAAAATTTTAATAAAGCCTAAATACCTTCTCAAAATAGAGAAGCAAATGGCAACCCACTCTAATATTCTTGCCTGGAGAATTCCATGGATAGAGGAGCCCGGTGGGCTACAGTCCTTGGGGTTGCAAAGAGTCGGACATGACTAAGCATGCACGCACACACCTTCTCAAAAGACTGCGTCGTTTTGCAATCCCACCAAGAGTGAATGAATATTACTATGTTTTCACTCACAGTCCATTGCACTATGGGCTCAGAATGCTGTTCTTAAGCATTTTACGTATGTTAACTAATGTCTTCTTCACACAAGCCAATGAGACAGGCATGACCGTTCCTCACTCATAGACAGGACATGCACCACCAGGGCGACGGTGGTGGGGTTGGAAAGGCAGCACGCCCAGACTAGCTTCAGAACCCGTGTCTTCCACGTCGGTGCTAAGCTAAGCTGCCCTCAGCCTTACCCGTTTCCACACACCTGTGCTGACACTGATCACCAACCTTATAACTGTTTCCAATATGGTGAGTAAAATGCATTTCTCATTGTTATTTCAATTTGTATTTCCAAGATTATTAACCAAGTCAGGTGATCTTTTTCTCCATTAACACCCTCCTAGGAAATAAAAAATCCAAGGAGATAAACTAGGTGATGGGAGAAAAACCAATCCCAATAAGCAAGATTCTTAGGAATTTCAAAACATCTACTTTAATAATCAAAACAAGTAAGCTGAATAATGGCCGAGAGTGCCACAGACCCATTTGTCAGCTTCCAGGTTCAATTCCAAGGTGAACAGTGTACTTATGCATCTCACACAGAACACAAATTACAGGAGGAACCATCCTGGCAATCTCAGGACCACACAGAGCTGTCTTCACAGTCTAAGAAAGCACACAGCTAGGAATGGCGAACACCGCCATGGTGGAAAAAGGGAAAAGCCCATTTGAAGCCAAAGAAGAGGCCCCGCAAGGAAGGAGCTGATAGAGAAGGCCTTCAGTGGGCAGTCTGTACCCACTGTTATTTGTGGTGCCATTTTTAGCCTCTAACACACTCAACATGATCAGCTTTGAGCTGATCACGCTTCTACAAGGCCTACAGAAAGAACTCCCGCACATGCAATGAACACATCAACACTGTGCAAACAGCTAGCCAGGCTTAAACATGCAGCGATGCTAAGTAAGTGGGGTCAAGTCAGCAACAAAGATTCTGAGGACTTCCACTGCTGGGACTCAACAAGGTAACTACATCTTCTTAGTGCCACTGACATCCTCCAAGACCTCAGCTAGCTGGGACAACAAAGGCACAAGGTTGAAACATAATATTCCCCAAATTAGGAGTTATTTTAATGTAGTTTTGTCCCTTTTCTCTGATGAGAGCAATACATGCCACATTAAAAAACCATTTTAAGAGCTGAGTAACATACAAAGGAACGTTTCTCCCTATATCACACCCTCACCTATTCAGTAAGCATGTAGTTAGATTTTTTTTTCTGCTAAATCTGTTACTTACAGAGGCTTAATTTTCTCTCAGCCAGAAAAGGGATCACACCATACACATTGTTTACAAGATGTGTTCTTCATTTGTCCTGGTTACTTTTCCCTGTCAGAGAGCAATCATCCAGAACCAGCAGGGAGACAGTCTGCAAGTCTGGGGTTAGGGAGGCTACTTCCCAGCATCTTCCTCTGTGAACCTCAGTCTTCATCAAAGCAAATTTCTGTGCTCAATTCAGTATAACACCAAACACAGTAAAATCAACTCAAACACACATGATCAGGACAATGAGATAATATTCATCTCTGCTCTTCACTGCTACCTCATTAAGTCATTTTAATTTAGATGATTATCATCTCCAAGCTATTTTGTTAGAGAAGTTTTAAAATTTTATCTAAATTTTTAGATAAAATGACGAACAATGTATTTTTATCTCTTATGTTTTAAAAATAAGATTATGGATCTCCAAACTCTGACATTTTGGGGCAGTCAAAAATATTCTTGAAAACCCCACTTCAACCCCATAGGCTGTGTTAACTGTTTTTCAGTCTGGATCACTGGTTGGTTTGCCTCTGTCAGAAATCGTCAAATTTCAGTACAACCTAGGGGCTACATGGTAAGGACAGTTCCATGTTTGCTATCTTTGCCTTTTGTTTCTGACCAGCTTTCTAACTACTAAATTAGATACTTTTTCAAGGTGGAAATATTTATGGTGGCACAGGGGTATCTTTACCATTCTTTGGAATTACTGACTTAACTACTGTGTTTTATATATATATATATATATACACACACTTTTTTTTTTAATTGCCAAAGTGTCAAGGTACTGAAAGAATACCTTGTAGTTAAAAGGGCCACAAAAAGTTTTTTTAGTTCAATCAATATTATCACAATGTAGCTGTTAAACAATGGGCTCTATCATCTATATTTTAGAGATGGAGACACAATCAAATGCAACCAAGGAGAAACCCAGTCCAGAAAACAACCTATTGGCATCCATCTTGTCCTGGTTTTGTAATTCTTCTGTTGAGTTCAGGTGTCATGGATCCTTACTTCTCCAGTAATTTTTATTCTACAATTAGCCTTCAGAGAAAAAAATACTAAACATTCATCTGGATGCACACTGCTGGCCCAGACACTGGCCAGGGCCCTGCTGCCAGCTCTCCAGTGCACAGGTACTCCCTGCTCCTTTCCAAGCAGGATCCGGAGGTGACTGTGTCCTTCTCGCACCCGAACCTTCCAGGACACTCCCTTTCATGTAGGTGAGAGGCCTGCTGCTGCCTTCAAGAACAGGGACATCAACATTACTTAGTAGCCATGACCACGGGTGCCAAGCCACCAAACCTGGTGTCCACTCTGGCAAGACCAACTCAGAGCAGCCTCAGAAGGCCAGCCCTCCTGGCTTCCACACCCAGATCCACTGGCTGCCCAAGCAGCTTCCCTGTAACAAGCTGGCTTGAAGATTTACAAACATTTTAACAGAAGACCATCACAGAGCAATATGTGTTCAGAAAGTCTGAGCAATGGAGATGCATCGGCAATTTTTCTTCACTGAGGACCACAGGCCAACCACTCAGTGCCATTTTCTACTTAAATGGACAAAAGCCAAGCGGGCAATCATCTGCTTCCAGCTCTTTACTGCAAGTTCAATCTCTTCTTCACCACAGGGTAAAACAAGCTGTCCTGGGAAGGTTATTCAGACAGGGCACAAATGCTCAGACAACAGCATAAAGGAAAAAATCAGCTCCCAACCCTTCAAGTGAGAATGAAGGACTCAGCAACAGAAACAGACTGACAAGGCAGCCAATCACTTGTTTTTTGCTTTTTTACGTTTTCTTTTAAAGATCATCCTATGAGTACTAGACAAAGTGTGAGTGCTGCAATGCTTCCATGCTGATTTTATAATATTTAAGAAAGTGTCCAGTTTGTCCTCACTCCCAAATCCACAGGAGCAATGATGAGGCCTCCCAGGCCCCCACTCAAAACTTGAGTGAATAGAATGGATCAAAGCTGTTTTTACTTAATAACTTGCTCTCTCACTTTTTAAGTGTGCAAAGTGCACTTCAAGTTTCAGGAAAAAAAAAAGCACAAAACACAAAAAGACAGATTCATATTCCAAAAGCAAGACCATTCTGTAGACACAGCCATGTGTGTGGATACCAAACAGAACAGGAATCTGACCTCTAGCCACTGGTCACACAGCCTGTAGAGGAAGATGTTCCAAAAAAAATGAGTGTTCTCACAAGTTTGCTTGAAAATGAACTTAAATATGAACATGTAAGAAACAAGGATGGTGAACGAAACAGGTTCTAAACAAGAGTTTAGCATGTGTTTTTCGTCTACATTCACCCCGAGACAGAGACCTTGTCACCCACTTCACTGTCACGCTGTCTGAGTATGACACCATCACAGAGCAATGCCCTCCCTGCACAGCCAGCACTCACAGCTCAAACGCAGCACATGCAGGTCTTCCCTGGCATTAGAGCATCACCCCAGAGCCCCAGGATGCTGCCCCACACCCTACCTGTGTCCATGCCTTCTCCCTCTCCACTGTCTCAGCCCTTCTCAGGACCAGCCTCATGGGCGTGTGGGCAGTAGGGACATGGCCTTTCTGCTGCTGCTGCTTTCTCAGGGAATCAGATCATGATACTATAACTTTATGCAGTTAGCTGCACCTAGTCAGTCAAGTGAAACTAAAGCAAACAAACAAAAACCCACATGACTTCACTCAGGTAAAATGCAAACCTACCTCTTTCTGCTTAGGTGAGTGTACACATCCAGTATACAGACATGTGGGAAAGGGCTGAACTTTTCACAGCCTTTTGCTGCTGGTGAATTACAAAGGGTCATTGTAAGTGTACAGCAAGTGACTTTTATGCCTCACTTTACGTATTTTCCATTTTTCTTTTATTCATCTATTAACAAAATATACACTAAACACCAACCATCAGCCAGAGACAGAGAATAAGCAATAATACACCAGTGAATCTGCCAGCCTGTGAGAAGGAAGCAAATGCTGAGAGGGCATCACAGTAAGTCATGTGAGCATGTGGTGGTCAGGGCAGGCCTCAGCCATGCTGCCCTAGGGGCACACCAGAGACCAGGAGGTCTGGCCACAGGGAGGGAGGATGGGACCAAGAAGGGGCGTGACCAGACAGACTGTGTGGCCTTGTGGCTCCTGGTCAGATGGGACAGCAGGGCAGAAGGGTGGGAACTCAGGGAGGCAGTGGAAGAAAGTGTTGGGTTTGGATGTCCCCCGGCAAACTGGACAGGATGCTGGAGCTGGTGGAGGTGGGGGGTGTGCTTACATGTGGCTCCAGTGGATGGTAACAGAGGACGGGAGTGGAGGCTTAAACTAAAAATCACGTCTACTCGGCCTCCACCTCTCCTTCCCACATGAAAGGAGAACTGAGTCCACAGTGGCCAAGACCTAAGAGATGAAGACCAGCCCCCAATTTTCACAAGCCCCTGGATCTAACCTGAACTCCTCATGGACAGGGAACTCATGTGAAGCCTGGGAGGGGGGAAACAGGAGGGACAGTGGCTACACACAGCCTGGAGCAGACACGGGGTGAGGGCACTGGGGCTGATGTGCCAGGTGCAGGGAGGAGGCACAGGTCTAACTGGTCCACAGTGACTTAATCAGTAAGTCAGTCTACCCTCTGCCCTTTCTATCACAGGAGGTGGTTGTGAAAATCAAGGTAAGACTGAAAAGCACTTTTTCAAATGTACACGTTTTGGACAAACTCAAGGTAAATAACACTATGGCGAGCACCTGGCTGGTCTTGAAATGCACCCTGAACTGCCCCCTAGAACCTCTCTCCTACCAGGTATGATGGGCATGAAGTTTGTGATTTCAAGTCACATCAAAACCAAAATAGGTGGTCAGGTAGCACATCTCCACAGTGGAGGTTCTCTGTGAGCATCTCAGCACGTGGTAATTTGCTGGCCGTCTGAGGCCGGTCGTCTCCAGTGCTCTGTTCACTTTACTGCACAAAGTAAACCGTTTTCTGAGGCACTGCAGACAGATGTGTGCTGCCTACAGGTGCTGTATCTCCGGAACCACAGGGAACCTCAAAGACATGACATCACCTGGTCAAAGCCATGAAAAAAACTCAGAAAAATAACTCAGTGAAGCAGAGATCAGCAATTTATCAGAGTTCAAACTTCTGGTCATGAATACGCTCACTGAACTTGGGAGAAGAATGGAGGAACTGAGTGGAAGAATGGAGGAATTTCCCCAAAGGCACAGAAAATGTGAAAAGAACCAAACGGAACTAAAGAATAACAGAAATGAAAATGACACTAGAGGGACCCAACAGTTCAGCTTAGAGAGCGTGGAATCCATCAGCCATCTGGAGAACACGGTAGTAAAAATCATCCAACAGGAAAAGAAAAAAGAAACAAAAGACAGGAGGACAGTTTAAGGGGCCTCTGGGACAACATCAAGTGTGCTAATGTTCACAGTATAGGGTCACAGAAGGAGAAGAGACAGAAACCCTGTCTAAAGAAATAATGGCTGAGAACTTTCCTGACCTGGGAAAGAAGACAGACCTTGAAGTCCAGGAAACACTGTGGTGTCAGGATGAAATCAAAGAGATCTCCCTAAAACACACTGAAATAAAATGGCAAAGGTTAAAGATAAGAGAGAATCTTAAAATCAGCAAGGGAAAGCAACTAGTTACATATAAGGGAACCCATATAAGACTATCAGTCGACTTTTCAGTGAAACTCTGCAACCCCGAGGGTTTGGCAAGACATACTCAGAAGGCTGAAAAGAAAAACATAGAACTAAGAAGACTCTACCCACAAGCTTCTCATTCAGACTTGAAGAAGGGAGAAGAATTTTACAGAAAAGCAAAGCTGTAGGAGTTCATCACCACTAAACCATTCTTACAAGAAACGTTCAAGGGACTTTTATAAGTGGAAAAGGACATAACTAGATATAAAAAATTATTAAAGAAAAATCTCACTGGTAAAGGCAAACAGGTAGTGGTAGTGGTAAAGGTAGTGGATCAACCACCTGTGAAGCTAGTAGGAAGGTTCAAAGACAAGAGTAGTAAAATCATCTATATCCACAATAAGCAGTTAAGCAACTCACCAAAATAAAAAATGTAAAACAGAAAAAAAAAATGTAAAATAAGACATCAAAAACAAAATGGGGGGGGGGGGGGGAAGTAAAAATGGAGTGCTTTTAGAATGTGCTCAAACTTACTGAAAACTTAAGTGACCATCAACTTAAAACAGATGCATAAAAAAAAAAAAAAAACAGATGCATATATACACAGGTTGAAATATATGGTGCTCACTTCAGCAGCACATATACTAAAACTGGAATGATACAGACAAGATTAGCATGGCCCCTGTGCAGGAATAACATGCAAATTCAGGAAGCATTCTGTATTTTTTAAATTTAAGGCTGATTCATGCTATTGTATAGCAGAAACCAACATTACATTGTAAAGCAGTTATCCTCCAATTAAAAAAAAATATATATGACATTCATGGCAACCACAAACCAAAAGCCTGTAACAGACACACAAAAGAATAAGGAGACAGGAATAAAACATACCACACAGAAACCATTTTTTCTTTTCTTTCACTAATAACTCCTTGCCTTGCCTATCTCCTGCCTAGAAACCTTCCATGTGTACAACCACTAAGAGCTTAAAACTCAACATTCAAAAAACTAGTAAGATCATGGTATCTGGTCCCATCACTTCATGGCAAATAGATGGGGAAATATGGAAACAGTGAGAGACTTTCTATTTTTGGGCTCCAAAATCACTGTGGATGGTGACTGCAGCCATGAAATTAAAAGATGCCTGCTCCATGGAAGGAAAGCTATGATAAAACTAGATAGCATATTAAAAAGCACAGACATCTCTCTGCCAACAAAGGAAGGTCTGTATAGTTAAAGCAATGGTTTTCTCAGTAGTCACATACAGATGTGAGAGCTGGACCATAACGAAGGCTGGGTGCCAAAGAACTGATGCTTTTGAATTGCGGTGCTAAAGAAGACTCTTGAGAGTCCCTTGGACAGCAAGATTAAACCAGTCAATCCGAAAGGAAATCAACCCTGAATATTCACTGGAAGGACTGATGCCGAAGCTGAAGCTCCAATACCTTGGCTACCTTATGAGAAGAGCCGACTCACTGGAGAAGACCCTGATGCTGGGAAAGGTTGAAGGTAAAAGGAGAAGGGGGTGGCAGAGGATGAGATGGTTAGACAGCATCACCAACTCAAAGGACGTGAGTTCAAACAAACCCTGGGAGATGGTAAAGGAGAGGGAAGCCTGGCATGCTACAGTCCACGAGGTCGCAAAGAGCTGGACATGACTGAACAACTGAACAACATGCTAAGCACAGCAGGGGTCCCCAACCTCCAGGACCTAATGCTTGATAATCTAAGGTGGAGCTGATGTAATAATAATAGAAATACAGTGCACAATAAACAGTAATGCACTTCAATCATCCCCAAACTACCACCTGTCCCTCTCCACCTCCTTCCCCATCCACGGAAAATTGTCTTCCAGGAAACTGGTCCTGGGTGTCAAAAAGGTCGGGATCACTACTCTACAGCATCACGACTCTAAAGTCTCTGGTGTTCAATAAATAGCAGTGTGTATCTGTTAATCCAAACTCCTGATTTATTCTCCCCCAAACCCTTCTTCTTTGGTGACCATAAGCTTATTTTCTCCATATGTGTTTCTGGGAACTACTGACAAATCCAGACAGGCCCTTCTAGCCCTTTTCACCCTGAGCAAAGTCAGCTCTTATGAGCCATAACCACAGCCTGTCTCTGATAGGCACCAATGGCTCTGAAATGGGCGGTGATGCTAGAGTGACCTAGGACCAAGGGCATTGCATTTCCTGACCTTAGCAAGAGCCGCAGCAGCCCAGCTCCACACAGCAGGAGACCCCAGGCCCCAGATTCCTCTGAAGTGCTGTTGAATAGTTCAAAAGCTCAGAAAACTAGTGTGTTTACTGTGCAGTGTATGCAGAACTGCCGAAAATGAAGACAACATAAAAACCATGTGTAAAAGGGAAAAGGGATGGCCACAAAATTTTCATTTCATCTGTTTACTCTGTTCTGTTGATGTTGATTAGACACAAAGTCATGTCAGACTCTTTGCAACCCCATGGACTGCAGCATGTCAGGCTCCCCGTCCTCCACTATCTCCCGGAGTTTGCTCAAATTCATGTCCAATGAGTCAGTGATGTTATCTGACCATTCATCTTCTGCTGTCCCCTTCTCCTTTTGCCTTCCATCTCTCCCTGCATCAGGGTCTTTTCCAATGAGTCAGCTCTTCGCATCAGGTGACCAAAGTACTGGAGCTTCAAGTTAAACCTGAGCCTAATACAAGCAAATGAAAATATGCATAACCTGCCAGGACGAGGTTCATTGCTCAGCATACCTACAGACAGACTTCCACTGACCTGGGAATCACAGTGAATCTCCAGAGTGATAAGTAAGCTTCTAACTAATGAATTTAGACTATTTCAGAAAATCCATTCTAGCATATACGAGAATGAAACCTCATCTTGAAAGTTGGGTCCTATTTTTATTCTCACACTAAGATAAACTTCAAAGACTTCCAGGCCTCTGTTAGCTGCTGAATGAGACCCCTCCCCAGGCTGCCCACTGAGTTAACGGATTTGTACCTCCGGATGGCCACAGTGAGAGCCTCTGGTGAGCTGGCACAGGGGCAGATGACTTCCTGGCGTAGACCTTTACTTTGGAAGACGTTGAGAAATGCATCACAGGAAGAAATAGACCCTAGACAGATAGAGGGGATGACAGTGGACAATTAAAAATATCCCGTAATATAAAATGCCTTTGAGGTTATAATTTAGGCACATGTGGAATTAGGCAGCATGGACAAATACTTCATTTAACATAACCTACCATTTCTGTTACAATGAAAGCTAATACTATTCTCAAACACAGAACTCAAGAATTTTAAAAATGCAACTTCTATATTTAACCATACATTTTTGCTGACTGAAGAACTTAACTTTAATAACTTTTCTGAGACTTATTCTACCATTTTCCATATGCATGTTCCAAGAGAGAACTCTAAACCCAACTAAATGAAGAAAACATTCCTCTATATTAATATGAGTGATGAGATCAAGATATACAGTTATCAGGAACCTATCAGCTAAACTAGTTCCTAATACAAGTTTACCTTGCTTCTTTTAAGACCTATTACTCTGCAGAGTTATGGGTAAAACCATTTGTGTATTAAACAGTTCATAATTTATGGAGTTCTATTGTAAACAGAAGAATCACTTATAAAACTAATATACAAAATTACCTGTTTGCAGATCAGATGTTCTTTAAGTGTATGATGCTTTAATTTAGAAACACAGATGCTGCAAAGTTTACTAATGTGATCAGAAATATTCATTCACTCATTTTCATTCATTCACTTTGCTTCTAGCTTATATACTCTTCTCATAAAAAACAAGCTAGCAGAATTTCTGTTGCAACTGACTGAAATATTTCTCAAGGTATATTAATAGTATTCTGTGCAATTGCTCACTTATTTTATCCAGGTAGTTTCTGGTATAGAATTTGATAATGAAATTCCATTAAAAATGACAAAGTAAATTTCCTGATCAATAAACCTGCTATGGACCATAAAATAATTATAATTAGTATTTCTTGAGCACTTATTATATCCCAAGGAACTGTACATAGGGACTGTTGCATATCTGATGACTGCATACCATCTTGCAGCTAAAAGAAAGAGAAGAGTTTAACAAGTCACATTTCCTCAGAATCAGGAAGGAGAAAAGCCAGGACTCCACCCCCAGGGCTGTGGATGGACCTTCAGGCCCTGGTGCCCTGAGGCCCTGGTAAGACTCTCCTTCACTAAGGTGAACACTAGAAAAGGGGAAACCAAAGCCCAGGGAATGAGGCTCCTCCTACCCGCCTGGTCCTTCACTTACAGGGGTTTGCGCCATCAGCCACTATCAGCATCCGGAGAGAGGAGAGGTTGATGTCTCTCTGATCCCTGTGCGCCACCAAGGCCCAGTGCATGTCCCGAGATTTGACACAGGCCACTTTTGCTAAAGGAGAAGCAGGTGCAGTGAGTGACCGCCTGTATCGTGAGATGTGTTGACACTCAGAGGCAGCCCCCCAACGCACCTTTGTACTGGCAGACCTTCTGAATCCAGGACAGCGGGTTCACCTTCATCAGTGCATAGGGGATGCTGATCACATGCATCATGTTCATGACGCTCTGGAAGCAGGATACAGGGGTGAGCGGGCAGTAGGGTGGTGTGGGGATCCCATGAAGGGGGTGAGCAGGGGGCGGTGAGGGAAGGTCCACATGGGCATGACCCTCCAAGAGGCTGTGGGCATGGAGGTGACTCCTCAGAGTGTGTCTTGGCGTCCCCAGCTTCTATTGATACAACTTAAGAGTCTAAGTTCAAATCCTTTTCTTAGAAAAACTTAAGTGGAACAATCACTTTTTATTGGGCTTTCAGTACTGAAGCTTAACTCTCGAGAGTACTTTATTCATTTTTATTCACAAAATTTCCTTTATTAAATGTTACACTGAACTCCAAGCAGCAGTGGAGAGTTCTCTCAACCCCCACACTCTTCTATCTGGCCTGGCTCATGTAGACCAGGACCTGGGGAGAAGGCGCACCACACCTGGGGGGAGTGCACCCGTCAAGCTCCTGGCTGCCTGAGCTGCTCGGGCCGGGGAAGGCACCTATTTCTTTAAATGGATAACAAACACTACCTCTTTAAGTAAATGGGTCGGTACTCACATTTGCAGCCAGGACTCACACGTGGCTCATACTCATACTCATCCTCTGTGGCTGCACCCCCTGAGCTGGCAAGAAGGAACCACGATGTGGGGAAGCACTAGACAAACCTATCCTGTCAGTTCTGCCCCCTTTGTGGGTAGAGGTGGTACGAGAAGGCACAGAAGCTCTGGAGCAGCTCTGCCAGAAGACGACCATGTGCCCCTCCCTGCACACGTGAGCCTGCTCACCACCAGCACCCACACCTCAGGCTTGTTGCCCACTCCATGCAGCTGTGAGGCATTTTTCACCATAAAGATGATGCTTTGGAAGAGTGGGAGCTGTCTAGTCAGGGACCAACCAGCCTTGCTCCAGAAGGTGGCAACCAGAAAGAGACTCCACAACTGCCAGTTCCTGGGGCAGCAACCTACAGCACAGCAACCAGCAGGTGACAATATTCACGAGATCTACCACAGAGCTCTTGAAAGCAAGACTGTCACAAAAGAACTCCAAAAGCAACAGTTGTCAAGCAAGTAGATGGGCCAGGTACTCATTACACATGAGGCCATATGGTTCTCATACAAGGTCATCATTCCCACTAGACAGATAGGAAAACCGAGGCTCAGTGACTCGGGCAACAAACGATTCTTGGGCACGGGAGCAGGCAGTGTGCTGTGTCACAAGCCACAGGAGAAGGACCAAGGTCCAACTTGGGTCCTCTGGGCTGTGCTCTTCCTGCAACACCAGCAGACAAGGGGAGTGTACATGGGGGGCTGTGCTTGTATGTCTTACTGATGAGTGTCCAGGCGCTCATGGGAAGAAGTTGCTCAGCTGGAGCCCCAAACCTTTGTCTGCAGGATGCTTGCAAGCTCTTGTACTAATAACTTCTGGTTTATCAGGAAATAACAAATCCTATTTCTTAGAGTTATGTTCCAATCACTTGTGTAAAACTGCTAGAATTTTTTGCTTCAAAAAAGATATAAAGTTTCAGCAAAAGAAACTTAAAAAGAAAAATGGATGAGTGGAAATCATCACATGTACAACAGACACAGGAAGCCTCTAAGAAGTGATGCTGAACACATCCTGAAGAAGGCCATCACTTCTCACATGGCACTAACAAAAATGAGGCCTCTACAACTCATGCTTAAGTTCTGACCAAGGGGAAATCTGTAACTACTTTTCCCCTGTAGCATAATTCCTGAAACGTTCATTAGACGATTCAGAGAGAAAAACAAGAATGTTGCAGCCAAATCAGATGTGTGAGCAAAGTGACCCAAACACAAGACGTCAAGGTTTCTGCACAATCTGAGCTGCCGCCCACGGGAAGGGAGACCCTAAACTTTCCTGAGCCTGAGAAACGCCATGCTCACACTGCAGCCCCAGAGCGTGGCCCCTAACACATACCAGTAGCTAACAACCCTCTGGTTTGCTGAGCTTTCGGAAGTTACGTTAGCTGACAACCGAAGACCTCCAGAAATGGCAGCTTCTCTTTATCACGTGGGAGGAAGGGGTCAGGTCATGACTCTAACCCTGACACTCAGCACATGCAAAGGTAAAGAGGACAGCAAAGCCAGGCTGTCACACTCACCGTGAGGATTCCATGCCAGAGCCCAACGTCTTTCTTGAAATCCAACACATTCACAATCGTTTCAGCTGTACAAATACAGAGTCAAAGATTTTAACAAAAGACAGTCATGGACCAAAGGACAAAGGAAGTTCAGTGTCACATCAGTGGCAAGGAATGGGTCTTAGAAAAGTATTACTCCACTGTCTCTGTAGAAATGCTGCAGCCTCCAGTTAGAACCTCAGAGACAGTGGCCTGCCTGGAGCAGCAGCTCTTCAACCATCACTTAAAACACCCCACTCCTTCTCCTTTTATAATGTGTTTTCCCCCTCCCTTTTTCTTTCTTAAAATATTCTTTTCATGTCCCTCATAAGTTCTCTCAAGAGAGGGAAATGCTGTGTACTTGCAGGAGGAGGTAACTTCCAGCAAACGCACCACTAGAATGCTCGCCAAAGTCTCATATCAGGTGCCTTGCCCCCATTTCAAAAAGGGACATTCAAAATACACAGCCTGTATTCTATTTGATGCAAGATTTTTTAATGGAGAGAATTAGGGAGCAAATTTACATTATCTATCCTCCCCAATGGCCACAAGAGTGACGGCTCTGGACCTTTGGGAAATTAGGGTAAGGAATACAGGTCATGAGGTGGTGAAAAAAAATTGGAATTCAAACTGACAAATAAGGTGGTGATCATCAGAAGTGATGTGTCTTCATGTGCGAAACATCTGGACACTTGTCCAGGAACCGGACATCTCCTGAGAGAGTGCACTGCTCTTAAGAAGGGAGACTGCCAGAAGGATGGTGAGAGAGAGAATGAGAACAGCAAGAAGAGCAAAGTGCCTCCTCCATGACTCCTGACAGACTCCAGGAAGAGACTCCAGCATAGTGGCAGCCAGTGGCCAGGGGAGACCTGATGGCAGCCTTTCCAGTGGAGGGAGCTATGGGTATGTGATCTGTCCCTTCCTTCCAGGAACCGTCAGCACTGTCAGCATGGTTATTATCTGCAGTCACACTATGCCTGTGCTCCCAGGACCACCCCAAGCAATGCAAGGAAAGCACACCATGGAAACCAACACTCAAGTGTGAAGTGCAGCCCCAGAACCCCCGAGGCAGTGCAGGGAAGGGGTGCACTGTAGCACGGGGCATGTCTGTAAAGACCCCACAGAGGTTCTGGTGTGCATCCATGGGCGAACACACTCCAACCATGTCAACTATGTGTTATGGCCTGAACTGTTTTCTCCCCAATTCTTACCCTGGAGCCCTAACCCAGGTGTGACTATGTCTGGAGATGGGATTCTGAGGAGACAGTTAGGTTACAGGAGCCCATAGGGCAGGGCCAACAGAATGGTGTCCTAACAAGGAGAGGAAGAGGCTCTAGAGCTCCCTTGGCACACAGAGGAGGCCCTGTGAGGACACAGCCAGAGGCACCGTCGCGGGCCAGGAACCAGGGCCTGCAGCTCTGGGCGCTGGGCTCCACCCTCCAGACTGTGAGGTGGCAACAACTGCAGTTCAAGCCCCAGCCTACGGTGTCTGTTTTGGTTGCAGACTAGTAAGACGCCAACTAAACAGTCCAACAGATGGACTGTCACGGTAGCCAGGGAGAAACTTAATCTGACTCTCCTCATGACTGGTGGGCACAATACGCACCTCTCAGGGATGGATCTGGGGTCAGGTTCCCCCAGCAGGGGTCTACCCATACCTTCTGTGTAGCCACACGCCTGTGTGAGGGCCTGGCAGTGGGTCAGAAGCGCGATCCTCGTCACGGTCACCCCGAGCACACTTCCATCCTTGCACGTCTTATACTGCAATGAGAAGGGGCCAGGAGGGTAGAGCTCCAGGCCCACAGCCACCGCTGACCCTGAGCTGTGTAAGGGTTGCAGCACGTGTCGCTCAGTTCCCCACCTTGTCCAGACCCAGCAACTCACCTCAATATACGCAGTGTCATTATTTGCGTCCTTAATGTGCGGGAACCAATCTCGAGGAGGTTTAGAGAGATGTTTTGACTCTGTGACAAACCATAATAGTTTTGGCCAACCTTGGAAATAAAGAACAAGTTCCTTTCAGGCAAGCATCACTCACAAGACAGGTGTGACCCCACCTTCCTGCTAATGGCAAGATCCACAGCAGCACAGGCCAGACCAAGTCTCTGTGTTTCCACCAAGTCTAAGGGCATGGCCAAGGTGCTGTGAGCCTCCTGGAGCCGGAGCCCACCACATGCAGGCTGGGAGACCTCCTGTGTGGATAGCGGGTTAGCACAGGCCATGGGGCACATTCTCCCCACCCAGCACGGGCTCACCTTTGAACTGTGGGATCTCCCCCGTTGGGCTCTTTGGCAGCCCCTTATGGCAAGCATCACTTGTCAAGGCTACAGTCACCCCACAGCTTCCAAGCAAGAACCCGATCTGCTGGCTTCCTGCATCCTGGAGACGGCAGCAAGGAGATAAGGTCACGAGTAGAGGTGATGGCACTTTCCTGACAAAGCATGGTCTCACCCTGGGATGGCACGAACCCCTCAAGAGAGGCTCAGAGAGTCAGGGCTCGGCTGACGTCTGCATGGTGGGGGCCAAACCTCATGCCCTCTGCCCGCTACCTAACCTTGGACAGGGCACAAGCTTGGCCTCAGTCCTGTCATCTGCACCATCCCTGTGGCCTGCTGTGAGGGATGCACACAGGGAGCTCGGTGCGTGCTGGTGCACTCATGGGGTCTCGTTTCATTCCCCTCCGGTTGAACAACACCATGACCATGGGCCACAGAGAGGATCCAAGAACATGCCTCTGGTCAGGACACTGACCCCAAAAAGTCTATGATCACACCCATGCCCACCACGGAAACAAACATGCCATCATGGAGTGAGGGCACCACCGCACGGACTGAGCAGCAGCATTTGGGAGCAGACACTGTGGGACAGACAGGCCTGGGTGCCGCCATCCCAAGCACCCAGCTGCCCACAGGTCAGTTAATTCACTTTCCTTACTCCCAGCACTCCCTCCAGCTATGATTCAGAAAACAAAGCTGTGGCGCAGCCAGCGTTCTTGGAAGGGAAACATCAGGACTGTGGTTAGGCCATCAGCTCCTTCCTTCCCCCTCCAGTAAAATCAGCAGCATCAACATCTCAGAACCAGATCTTCCCAGTGCCTAGCTCCCATGTCTCACTGCAGACCGACAAGCTCTTCTCTACAAGGAATCCTGCATGACCAGCCTCCACATGGCCTTGGGCCCCAAGAAGGGGAGGCGGCCTGATGCTTGGCGCATGGGGACCTTCCCATCCCAGGAACCTTGTGAGACTTCCTTCAAGTAGAGCTTTTTCAAAGAGAATTATATAATCTGTCACTTCACTGTGAATGCAGGCATCACATCATCAAAAGCTGGACCAGGCCAGGGGCAGGGAGATGGCTCTGCAGCCAGGTTCAGGGACAGGAAGGCACTTCTCTGTGATCATGAACTTTCAGGGACCACCTACAAACAGGGCACTCAAAGCGGCTCAGGGAAGCCCCCAGGGCAACTGTCAGACCTGCCAGGGCTCACAATGGAGGCCTATTGTCCCCTAGGTCCTGTCTTTCTAACATCTCCTCCTAAAGACCCTAAAACACAGAGGAGGGGTTGAGAGTAACCAGGATCAGGATCCGTGGCTACCATGAAATTCAGCTTTGCACCTGCTCCTCAGCGTCTTCTTGGTCTGGAAACTCTACTCAGAGGTCCAGGTGTATGCCCACTTCGCAGAGCCAGCCCTGCCTGTTCACTGGGCTGAGATGAGACCCCGCCGCCTGCTCTCAGAGGGCCCCCAGAGTCTCCTTCACACACCTGGACCCCTGAAGCTAAGCCCAGCTTGACCCCAGAGCCTCCATCTTCAGCACTCCATGGGTCAGTTCTCCTGGACTCCGGGTCAACGCCCTGAGCCCGATCCTTGGGAGCCCACCCATACCCCACGCCACCGTGTGGGAAAGGCTCCACAGAAGCTGCTCAGGAGGCACGAGAATCACTGTCCTGCGGCTGGAGTGCTCCCCTCCCCCATGCTGCCGGTGCGACTTTCCCTGGAAAGGCTCTTTCTGGCCTGTGCTGGCTGGGGCCCTTTCTCTGTAGAGCTGAGCTGTAGGGCCACAAAATCTCACAAACTCTCCTCTGCTGTAGAAGAAAAAGGTGGACCACCTCTGAGTGCAAACCTCTCCCCTCACTGACATCCTTTCTCCAACAGAGCTGATGAGTGTCGTCACTTGTTAGGCAGTCTCTCCACACCCACACTTAAGCAGCATTAAACGTGGCACGTGACCATCCCTTACCCAGTCCCATCTCAGTCTCCCAGTCAGACAGCATCAGCTATACTCATGAGAAGGATTCTCTCTAGTAAATGTGAGGTGAGTATATGGAAGACCTCTTTCATGAACTCTGTATTTGTGGCCCTGAAACTACTAGCTGGTGCTTTTCCAATTTTGATGTTTGTCTGCCCAAACTGCTAGCGTCTCAGCAAGTGGATTATGTGCTAGATTCTAAGGTACGGACAGACTGCACTGGTGCAGGACAGTGAGCCCCCTCTGAGTCCAGAGGCAGATGCTGATGCGCCAGGTGCTGCCGGGCTGGACTCCTGTGGTCTCAGGGCTCACTTGGTCTCTGGTCTACGGAACTGAATGCACAATTCTGCCTCTGGTAAGCCCTGCCGCTCCCCATGCTGGCAGATGTGAATTTGGCTTCAGAGCTCCCACCAGCCCACAGGTCTACTCTACTGTCATATGGCCTTCACAGACCAGCTCAGCACCCTCAAGAGGGTGGAGAGGACAACCACCATCCACACCTGCCCACTGTGGCACAGACCCTGAAGGTTCCCCTGTGCCCCTGTCCACTTTGTGGCCAAGTTCCAGAGGGATATCCCTTTCTACTACTATGAACTTCTCGAGTGAAAAACCAGCCTTCACTCCTCATTCCAAGAATAAGGATAAAGATACACACATGGGACTAAGTTGTTCTATGAGGCTCAGCAACACTCAAAATTTGGAAAATTTGGTTCTCAAAGATTCAAAACTTCATCACCAGTGCCACTGTGCGCGTCTCACCTCATGCTGATGGCAACCAAGCCAGTGCACTCTTTCATTTAAAAGTAAGAAAAGTGGGGTTACTCTTTTGCCCCCTTCTGATGCCTATGTCAGAAGCTCTATCTCCTTTATACTTTAATAAAACTTTATTACACAAAAGCTCTGAGCAATCCAGCCTCGTCTCTGGCCCCAGATTGAATTCATCTCCTCTGGAGGCCAAGAATCCCGCGTCTCATCGTTCAGCAACAACCTTTCATCTTGGGGGCTCGTCCGGGATCCTTCAGGACAAGATGGGCCTGACAATCTATGTGAGCCTACTTCTGCTGACTCCAGAAATCCTGAGTCTGCCGTTTGACCCTCAAGACAATGCCTTCCTGTCCTGGGCTCACTCCTATGCTGCATTCCACAATCGGTCTAACTGCTGGGTCTGCAGAGCACTCCCCTCTTCATCAGTGGAAGGCTTCCCGTGGTAGACATCTCCACTTCAAGGAAAGGACTTTCTCCAAGTCTGCAAATACCTTCAACAATCGCATGTGATGCCTCTTCTTAAACTGATGACATCTAACAACCTTAAGATGGACTGATGTAACTATGGACATAATGTGACTTTTCATTTTGATTTTAAGTTGGTTTAATGACTATTTTGCCTTACATCTGTAACCGTATAATGGGGTTTTCTAACTGTCTAAAAGCTTTTAATTTACAAATAGTTGTCCCAGCTCCTGTGAGTGCCACAGCCTCCTCCAACTATTACTTGGAGCCCCTAGATCAGACATCCTCACTATGAGGATTAGGAGAATATGTTGCCTCACCAATTTAGGGACAACGCCCCTTGTCAGCTCGGAAGCAGTTATGGAATGAGAACGACGCCCCTTTTTCCTAGGCAACATAATTCTCCTAAAAGAAAAGGGGGGAATGAGAGAGTCATTTCCTAGGCAGGTTGATAAGAAGTCTAGGGGTCCCCAAGGAGAGAGAGGTCTGGAATATTCAAGGAGGGAGAAGACAAACTTTTTTACTTTTTTTCCTCTACATTCCTTAGGATTAATGTATCCTGCCTGAGGACAGTCTTTGGATTAAACCCTCTGGCTAATTCTGTTATCTTAAAACATAAATTATGGGAGTAGGTCTGGTCTTTACAAGGCTGTATCCTGCCTGAGGACAATCTTTGGATTAAACCTTCTGGCCAACTCTGAAAAAAAATAAATAAAAGTAAGAAAAGTTTCCTGAGGACAAACATTATGTTCTGAAGGCACAGACTGAGCCCAATGCACAGCTTCTGGCTTCATGACAGCCTGTGAGTCATCTCCTGGCTCTGTCCTTTCAGGTGTGTTCTGAAGGAGAGAGGGCCAGGAAGGAACCCCAGCTTTTTCTTCTGAGAGAGGGTTCCCATTCCTCAGATTAACAGTGACCATATGAGGGTCTGAATGGGCCCGGGAGATAAGTGAGACAGAGCCATGTGGCAGGCCGCAGTCGGGAACACCTACGACGGCTACAGGCAAGTCTCAGGAACCCCAACAGGTGCAGATGAGACACCGAGCCTTCGCTCAGCAACTCCTGGTCAGGATGTGGCAGAGGTAGCTGCCTCTTTGTTCAAGTGATTTTCCTCTGCAAACCAGCCCTGGTCTGGAAGACAGCAGGCTCTAGACATAAAGTAGACAAATCTACTTTCTACGTGTGATGAGTGAACAACAACTGCCACTCACAAGGATAAACATTCAGGGGTCCACTCATGTGCTCATGGAGAATCTGTGTCTCCACCTGTAAGCCTACAAATCCCTCCTGATTATCACTGGAGAATCCAAAAGACCCCAGTCCCCTGCATTAGGTGTCAATTAAAAAGGAGCATCACACACCTGAGCGCCTTCCCAGGTCAGCAACACCACCAGAGAACCACAGGGGAGACCATGGTTACTGCTCAGGGAATCCTCAAGCCCTTCTGCATTCCCTGTCAATTGTGAAGGTCACAGGGCTCAGGGAGATGAGGAAGCACTTTATTGGATGTGTTATCATACCCCAGGAATGCTAGAGGCAAACCCTTGCAAATAGGGTTCTCCTCAGGCCACTAGAAGGGGCTCTGATGTCAGGGGCTGCGGGGCTCACCCCGCTTCCAGAGCCACTTGCAGCCCTGCCCAGGAGGGTCCGGCCCTCCTTGCAAGTGCACCCAGGAGGCCAAGTAGAAAACTTGCATGTTTTGTACCCAGGAAATGGAAACAGCAACCATTCCCCAATCATGTTCTAAGTAATCCCACGTTCTCTCCTTCTGACCCCAGGAGCAGAGTTTCAAAGGCACCCACACACCATGAGCAGACCTTGAGGCATTTCCCCATTTTTATATCATAATAGCCACAAAGACAGCTGGAAGATCCTCTGGAAACTCTGAGCCTGAGCACGTGAAAGCCCTGCATTTTGGAGCTGGGAGAGTCACCTCACACAGTCTGTTCACGATGTGCTAAACGATGCCAGGTGAATCCAGGGTGGAGCCCCAGGGCACAAGCTGTAACACAAGCAGTGGCAGAACCACCCCACAGCCGTGGGCTCCGTCTCCTTCCACAGTATCAGAGAGTGGGGACCATCAGCACCAACCCCAGCAGAGCCTCTTCTCCTCACCCTCCCTTCCAAAGTTATTGCAGGTCTGCGGGGCGAGAAGCAGTCACTTACGTGGACAAAGACACACACTGCTGTGTAGGATTCTGACACAGGACTACACTACAACTGTGACAGGAAGATAAGTTATTTATCCTTCTTTTGGAATAAGATTCAAGAAATTATAGCTGAACCTGGGACTTGACAACATCCTAACACCCGAACAAATGTGACAACTGCCACCCCTGAAAAATAAGTAAAAAATCTACCATTTACTCAGATTTCTAGCACAGTGACACTGAAAAACAAGACACTGGAATGCCTGGCTTTCTGGCAGATCACCCTGCTCAACACACAGAAGGCACCACCAGCAGCAGCAGCTGACTCCGGCCACTGAGCTGACCACAGAGTCAGGGCTGGGACGGCCGCTGAGAACTGCACAGAGTCTCAGAGACAAGGTAGGCAGCCCTGGGCTCTCCAATACACATGCTGCTGAGAGGAAAGCTCTACAGACACTGTTTGCACATTCTGACCCCACAACAGAACCTTTCAGTATGACCAAGCTGACATTCCTGGTCGAGAGGCCTCAATAGAAAGATGGGTTCTTTACCTTTCTGGTGAGGGGCACCTCAATGGGCACAGGCACAACTTCGGCCAGCAGGCAGCCGTAGAAAGCCACCATGGAGGCAGCAGGGTCGTTGTTGGGGAACACCAGTGCCACCTGGACCCAGAGAGAGAGAGAAGGATTAACACTGACACCATTCCACTAGAAAAAATTAAGATGCCCCGTTTAAAAACGCATTTTACTAAGACACACTTTAATAAGTTATCAGATACTCTTCCTTTAGCTCATGTGGAAGGCAAACAGATTATCCATGGTCCTCTCTGCCACCGCATCAGAATGCAACTATCCATACTGTTTCCATGTTATCTTCCCCAACAGCACGTACTTTTACACAGAGGAAACCACTGTGTATACATTACTTGTCTCTCACTATTGTTACTGGGCTCTAAAGAGTGTTCCTGTGCTTCCACATGGTCTTCACCATGGTGACTGCATGCGGGGCACGTCCTCCCTAAAGTGCTGGACTCAGAGCAATGCTATTCTGACCCCAGTTTGACTTTAGCATCCCAAGCCTTGGTTTTCTTACCTGAAAAGTGAGAATACTAGCTAGTAGAACCTACATTCTAGTGTTGTAGTAAAGGTCAAGTGAGAAAATGTGTAAGGCTCCCACTATGCCTGGCACATGGCGGGCAGCCATGAATGGCACCCATCCAAAAGGCCCCAGGCTTGGCCGGCCCTCACAGCAAAGGCTTCTGTGAACACCGGCCCACACCTTCTGCCACACACTGCCTCTTGGGTTCAGCCTATGAAGAGCTAGGAGAAGAATAATCATGGAATTCTAAAAGGTAAATTTAAATTACTATCCAAATAGCCAAACAATGCATTGTATGACTTTTCAAATGTTTTCTGATAGTCCTCAAAAGAATCTTACGAACAATCTTTTACCAGATGGGCTGATAATTATTTATTCTTATATGAACTGTGTTTCATTTCCTGTGCCTATTGATCTGCTAGTATTTATATTTTATAGTATTAACTCTCATGTTTGATGCAAAAACTTCTTGATATAATGCTTTCTATTTTCATGAGTGCACTTAGTGATATATGTACACTTGTCAAGTTTGTCCTGTATGTTATCAACAAGTGTTTGACAAATCTTCACCACATTTATGTTCACCTGGCGCTCAGGTTTGCAGTGGAGCTAGCGCAGGGTCCGTCTGCTTGCTCTCCCTTGCCTGAGGCTCCCTCTGGAGCAGCCCTCCCTACTCCAGCCCGAGCAGCCACCTTTAGGATGGAATAGGCAGTCCTACTTTCGGATCTGTTACCGCCCCCGCCCCCCATCTCTGTAGGACTCTGTCTCATGTGAACAACAAGCTCTTCCCACGCGCTACTGTTGTATCGGCACTGCCCTTCCTTGTTAATAATTAACCACATAAATTCCCTGATTTAGCAGATATATGTTTTTTGTATTACTCTATTAAATTTAACCCATTTTTCTTTAGAAACACCCTAACTAGAAGTTACTAACTTTGTCATGAACAGCTGGATAAAACATCTTAATCACCTCCACATCTAAGTAAGCAGGTTGGCATAAAGGATTCAGATAACAGCTAAAGACAGAGAAGGCTGCATCTTAACTCTGACCCTGCAAGCAACTCAGGATAGCTGATGGAAACAAAATTAAGTTTGGGATTATGTGAAGATTTCCTTTCTATATGGCATTCCTATAGTTTACTAAAATCAGACAATGAGAGCCAAATGAAACAAACCATAAGGCCATTAAAAACCATGCTGCACTACTGAAGAATTTTAAGAAACTGCAAAAAAACTGTTGCTGCTAAGTCACTTCAGTCGTGTCCGACTCTGTGCAACCCCATCCCTAGGATTCTCCAGGCAAGAACACTGGAGTGGGTTGCCGTTTCCTTCTCCAATGCATAAAAGTGAAAAGTCAAAGTGAAGTCGCTCAGTCATGTCTGACTCTTCGCGACCCCATGGACTGCAGCCTACCAGGCTCCTCCGTCCATGGGATTTTCCAGGCAAGAGTACTGGAGTGGGGTGCCATTGCCTTCTCTGAAAAAAACTGTTAATAAGATATTAATCTTAATTTTGTCCCCAAAACACCCAAGCAGATGCCAGGCTACCATCAGTAGGACTTCCAAGGAGGAACAAAAGAATTTATTTGCACATCTCTGCATATAAACCACAAACTATTTTAAAAATGATCTGAGGTTTACACTGGCCTCAGGTATTCTGTCTTCAACTGGTGGTCTGAGAGCAGACAGCATCTGTTTTTAGATCTGGATCTGGCAAAACAACAATATTCAGTCAAACATTTGCAAAGCATCCGGGGCACCACTGCTGCTAAGACTGCTCTCCCTGAACCAAAACAGAGGAAAATACAGGAGATGCTGCAGTTCCTCCCCAGACTAGTGACTCCACCCCAAAGTCCTCCTGGGGCAACCAGTCTGCATGCAGGAGTCTTCAAGAGCACAGCACTGAGCAAAAGGCAGCGCTGCTTCCACAGCTAGACTGTGGATCAATGAATCCCCAAGATTCTGGTCTGGTGCCATCCCAGCTCTGTTCAAAGGACAGTCAATTTGATCCAGGATTTAAAATTCCCACTGCTTGATCACTAAAGTTCATGCTGAAAACGTCATGTTATATAACCTTGCAGAGTTGGGTTAAAACAGGATGAAATGTTATATTAACATCAAGTGAATTAAAGCAAAATACAAAATTGTATATTATGCTCTCAAAAATATAAAAGTAACATAGAAAACAGTCAATACCTACAACCTCTTTTAGAATCAAAATTGAATTTTTTAAGGATTTAAGAAAGGGAAGACTATTTGTATCATTCTCACCACATTTCCCTTTTGTATCTCTATCAGTCACAAGTCCTGTGTTTTGGTAACTGCACAGTGATTCCAGTGCAATACACTGGAAGCATACATATGGATGCTTCATTTTCATAAACCCACACGGTTTCTTTTTGTTCGATTCCCTATGTATTCCCTGGCATTTCATTGCACTTAACTATGCACAGAGCATAACAGGCATCAACAGACCACCTCCTTGATCTGCTCTCCTCCACTGGTCTTCCCATACCAGCCACACACCACAGAACTCCCCTCAGTCCTTTCCACTCTGTCCTAGAAACTGACCAAGAGCTCGGGGCTTGCTTTTTCTCCCCAAGAAGTAGTCTCAGATTCCAGAAGCTCCCAAAATGAGAACACTCTCTGTCCTTCTAAAGCAGCCCAGCTGTATCTCTCACCATCTATTTTGGAGACCTTTTTCATTTTCCAACTTACAGAGAGCCAATTATCAATATCTTCATTTTTTCCCTAACATAGCAAGCTTCCTGAAGGCAGGCTTCACATATGATGCATCTGTTTATTCCACAGCTCCCACTACAATATCCTGAAACCTTTTCAGCTTAGGCACATAAATGCTTTTTCAAAGCCCAAGCAGGTACCCCGAGCAAAGTGCATTAAGAGGGTCACCCACAAAAAAAGCATCAATAATTTTTATGCCAAAGACAGAATGTTCATTATCCTTGGGAGAATTACATTTAATTTAAAAAAATTTTCAAAGAGGTAAAGAACCTGTTTATTGTGATAGAAGGTTACTATCAACCAAATACTACAGTGGCATATGCTTATTTAATAGGCATTTATATGCACATGCCATATCCCAGCCACATGAATACCTTTCAAAGGAATAATTTAGAAATGCAGCCCTCCTCACACAATTCAAACCACCTGCTGCTGAAGAGAATGGTTTCACATATTCTATCAAAATCTGTCCCGACATTCTTTCTTTTTTTTTTTTCATAATAAGTTTATTTATTTTTTTTTTTCTTTTTTTTTTCCCCATCCCGATCCCCCCTCCCACCTCCCTCTCCACCTGATTCCTCTGGGTCTTCCCAGTGCACCAGGCCTGAGCACTTGTCTCATGCATCCCACCTGGGCTGGTGATCTGTTTCACCATAGATAGCATACATGCTGTTCTTTTGAAATATCCCACCCTCACATTCTCCCACAGAGTTCAAAAGTCTGTTCTGTATTTCTGTGTCCGACATTCTTTCTCACAGCTGAACAGAGATGGTTTATTTTACAACTGTTACTGAAAATGAACTTTAAAAATTTGCAGGCCAAGACTTAAAAAAACGACTCTACTGAGACCTACTAACCAAATTATAAGCAAGACATTATCCATGCAACTGACATTTTATTGTAGTAAAATGAATATAACAAAGTTTATCATGCTGCCTGTTTTGAAGTATACAGTTCAGTGGCATTAAGTACATTCATACTGTTGTAAAACTATCATCAACTATCCATTTCCAGAACATTTTCACTTTCCTAAACTGTAACTCAGCCCCCATAAACAGTTAACTCCCCATTTCCTCCTTCCCTCAGTCCCTGGTCACCTTCATTCTTCTGTCTCTAGGATTTAAGTACTCGAAGTACCTTGTATGAATGGAACCATACAACATTTGTTCTCTTGTGAGTGAGCATAATGTCCTCAAAGTCCCTCCACGTTGTAGAACATATAAGGATTTCCTTCCTTTTTAAGGCTAAATAACATTACATGGTATGAATATACCATATTCTGTTTATCTGTTCACCCCACCATGGATGCTTGAACTGCTGCCACCTTTTGGGTTTTGTGAATATTGCTGCTGTGAAAAGTAGTGTAGATGCTTATCTGTTCAAGTTCCTGCTTTCACTTTTTTTGAATTACTGGGTCAAATGTTTAAATTTTTTAAGGAACCACCATAGTATTGTTTTCCACAATGGCTACACCACTATATATTCCTAAAAGCAAAAGAAGGGTTCCAATTTCTCATTGTTGCTAACACTGATTATTTTTTCATCCTAATAAGTGTGAAGTGGTATCTCACTGTGGTTTTGATGTATGTTTCCCTAACGATTAGTGATGCTGAGCATATTTTCATGGGCTTATTTGGCTATTTGTAAATTTTCCAAAGAAAAAGGTCTATTCAAGCACTGTGGCTGGTTTTTAAACTTTTGTAAAGTATATGATTTGTAAACATTTCTCCCATTCTGTTTCTTTTTCACTCTCAACAATGTCCTTTGGTGCACTGAAGTTTTTAATTTTGATGAAGTGCAATCTACCAATTTTTTTTATTCCCTGTGCTTTTGGTGCCATATGTAAGAAATCATTGCCAAATTCAATGTCATGGAACATTTCCCCTATGTTTTATCCGAAGAGTTTAGGTCTTTAATTCATTTTAAGTTAATTATTTAATATACACTATGTGTGTGCCAAGTCACTTCAGTCATGTCTGACTCTGAGACCCTATGGACTGTAGCCTGCCAGGCTTCTCTGTCCATGGGATTCTCCAGGCATGAATACTGGAGTGGATGGCCATGCCCTTCTCCAGGAGATTTTCCCAATCCAGGGACCAAACCTGTGTCTCTTGGGTCTCCTGCATCAGCAGGCAGGTTCTTTATCACTAGCACTACCTGGGAGGCCCCAATATATGCTATAAAGATTCAATTTTGGGTTTTTGGTTACAGATATCCAGTTTTCCCAGCACCATTTGTTGAGTGCACTAGCCCTTCTCCCATTTAATGTCTTAGCATCCTTCTTGAAAGTCACTTAACCGTATATGTGAGAATTTATTTCTGGGCTTTCTATTCTATTCCTTTGGTCTGTATCTGTCCTTGTGTTCATACCACACTGTTTTGATTACTGTAGCTTTACAGCAAGTTTTATAATGAGGAAATATCAGACCCATGATTGACTTTTAAAAGCTAGAGGTCAAACATGTTCATTAAATTGCAAAGAATCATAGTCTACCACAGAATCCTAGGGCTGCGGTAATCTTATTAAACATTCCTCGTAATGAACCCATGCTTTTCTAATAGCTCATAAGTAAATCATAGCTTGTATTCTTGCTCATTTATGGTGCTCTACAATGAAACTTCCATAAAATTCATTTGGAGTCCTTTGGTGCAGGTCGATAACCCAGTCTTGGGGCATGAAGGTACAGAGCAACATATGGAAAAAAAGTCACTCCACTTAAGGCAAGAAAAGTAGGTTCTACATGTAGGCCCACATCTTATTCATAGGTAAAGCTTGGGCCAGATTAACTGCTCTGTGTGTAACATTAAAAAGGAAATACTAACATCTATTCTCAGTAAACTGGCATACTGCAGTAAGAATACAATTCTTCTTGACGAAAGACAGTAGACTGTATCTACAGATTTAATACTAGGAAAGGAATGTACCACGGTTTGCTGCAAGGATTCTTGGTTATCACTGACTGATATAAAAAAGTCCACAAGCACGCAACTGTCCTGCATCCTCAGACAGACAGCTGTTTCACATTAGGTCACATGTGTCAGGGGTTGGAACATACGTCCTGGGGCTGGACAGAGATGGCTGTGAGCACTGGCTACACCATTTTCTGGACACATGCCTTCATCTGATATGACTCTTATTCTCTCAAGTCCCAGTTTCCTTGTGGATAACCCATGAGAACTACTACAGTCAAGCTCACTGAGCTACTATTAACGTTACACCTGCTGAATAATTTCTCCTGGGCTGTGATAAATGTTAAGAAAGCCTGATTTGGTAATATGAATATTAGGAGGCATTAAACTTTGCAACTTTAAAACAGTAGGTGTCTTCTCCACCTCAGATCACATGTCCTGCAGATTCAATAATTTAAATTGCACTTACCCTATCTCCAGGTCGCACCATAGGCTCTTGTTTTGTACCTAATTTATGCAGAATGTTGTAAGCAACCTTCATACTTCTTGTCCACAGTTTGCCTATCAATACAAATTATAAAGATACAATTAAATGTACACATGCATTTTCTATTGTGTATATGTATGCACATTAACCTATATTGAGAGTATTACCTTTTCATTTTAAGCTTTCAAGTTATTCTGAGTCCTTAGAACCCAGATGGGAAACAAAAGCCAGCAACTCTGACTTATAAAATATGAGCAGCCTGAACACCAGAATAAGGTATTAAATACAAACAGCTAGGGTGCTAAGAACCTACAGCAAAGCCACAGAGAATTTAACTACCATCACAGAAGTAAGGGAGGATTTCTAGGGAGTAAAACAGGGGAGGGGTCACGGCATTAGTGAGTTACCACTAATTCATGTTGTTCAAAAGGACACATATTTTCCTCTTTTAATGAGTCCTGTTTTGTGTGGTTCAGTTCAGTCATGTCTGACTCTTTGCAACCCCACGGACTGCAGCATACCAGGCTTCCCTGTGCATCACCAACTCCTAGAGCTTACTCAAACTCATGTCCATCGAGTCAGTGATGCCATCCAACCATCTCATCCTCTGTTGTCCCCTTCTCCTCCTCCCTTCAATCCTTCCCAGCATCAGAGTCTTTTCCAATGAGTTAGTTCTTCGCATCAGGTGGCCAAAGTATTGGAGTTTCAGCATCAGTTCTTCCAATAAACACCCAGGACTGATCTCCTTTAGGATGGACTGGTTGGATCTCCTTGCAGTCCAGGGGACTCTCAAGAGTCTTCTCCAGCACCACAGTTCAAAAGCATCAATTCTTTGGCGCTCAGCTTTCTTTATAGTCCAACTCTCACCTCCATACATAACTACTGGAAAAACCATAGCTTTGCCTACATGGACCTTTGTTGGCAAAGGAATGTCTCTGCTTTTTAATAGGCTGTCTAGGTGGGTCATACCTTTTCTTCCAAGGAGCAAGCATCTTTTCATTTCATGGCTGCAGTCACGATCTGCAGTGATTTTGGAGCCCAAGAAAATAGTCTCTCACTGTTTCCAGTGCTTCCCCATCTATTTGCCATGAGGTGATGGAACTGGATGCCATGATCTTAGTTTTCTGAATGTTGAGTTTTAAGCCAGCTTTTTCACTCTCCTCTTTCACTTTCATCAAGAGGTTCTTTAGTTCTTCCTCACTTTCTGCCATAAGGGTGGTGTCATCTGCATATTTGAGGTTATGTTTCTCCCGGTAATCTTGATTCCAGCTTGTGCTTCTTCCAGCCCAGCGTTTCCCATGATGTACTCTGCATATAAGTTAAATAATCAGGTGACAATATACAGCCTTGAAGTACTCCTTTCCTGATTTGGAACCAGTCTGTTGTTCCATGTCCGGTTCTAACTGTTGCTTCTTGATCTGCACACAGATTTCTCAGGAGGCAGGTCAAGTAGTCTGGTATTCCCATCTCTTTCAGAATTTTCCACAGTTTGTTGTGATCCACACAGTCAAAGGCTTTGGTGTTGTCAATAAAGCAGAAGTAGATGGTTTTCTGGAACTCTCTTGCTTTTTCAAATGATTCAACAGATGTTAGTAATTTGATCTCTGGTTCCTCTGGCTTTTATAAATCCAGCTTGAACATCAGGAAGTTCACGGTTCATGTACTGTTGAAGTCTGGCTTGGAGAATTTTGAGCATCACTTTACTAGCATGTGAGATGAGTGCAATTGTGCAGCAGTTTAAGCATTCTTTGGCATTGCCTTTTTGGGGGATTGGAATGAAAACTGACCTTTTCCAGTCCTGTGGCCACTGCTGAGGTTTTCCAAATTTGCTGACATACTGAGTGCAGCATTTTCACAGCATCATCTTTTAGGATTTGAAATAGCTCAACTGGAATTCCATCACCTCCACTAGCTTTGTTCATAGTGATGCTTCCTAAGGCCCACTTAACTTCACATTCCAGGATGTCTGCCTCTAGGTGAGTGATCATACCATTGCACTTATCTGGGTTGTGAAGATCTTTTTTGTATAGTTCTTCTGTGTATTCTTGTCAGCTCTTCTTGATACCTTCTGCTTCTGTTAGGTCCATACCATTTCTGTCCTTTATTGTCCCCACTTTGCATGAAATATTCCCTTGGTATGTCTAATTTTCTTGAAGAGATCTCTAGTCTTTCCCATTCTATTATTTTCCTCTATTTCTTTGCATTGATTATTGAGGAAGGCTTTCTTATCTCTCCTTGCTATTCTTTGGAACTCTGCATTCAGATGGGTGTATCTTTCCTTTCCTCCTTTGGCTTTAGCTTCTCTTCATTTCTCAGCTATTTGTAAGGCCTCCTCAGACAACCATTTTGCCTTTTTACATTTCTTTTTCTTGGGGATGGTCTTGATCACTGCCTCCTGTACAATGTCATGAGCCTCCATCCATAGTTCTTCAGGTATTCTATCAGATCATGGCTCCTCTGTCCATGGAATTTTCCTTTGAATCTATTTGTCACTTCCACTGTATAATCTTAAGTGATTTGTGTGATTGCAACAAACATAATGGCTACTTAGGATGGGTTCTGTAGGGTCTGATATCCCTCCTTCCCTATGTCCTAAGTTTCTCAACTTTAATTTTTCCTAACTTCAGAGTTTTAGGGTTTTTAGACAGTAACCCTTGAATTTAGATAAAGATAATGGTAAGAATTCTGAACTAAAGTTTTGAACTCTGGGGAAAAAAAAAAAACACTACAAAGCAGTGTTAAAAAGATTTTTAAGAACATAAGAAAAATGACCAGTTTTGAAGAACCTGCAGATTCAAATCCCTGCCTTCCTCCCAGTGCCAGACATTTTCTCAGCAGGTCGAGGTGATAGCAAACAGTCTGAGATTGAATCAAAATGACTTTTAAAATCTAACATGAATTCTTGGACACATAAAGGGCTTTTACAACATTAGGTTCTATAAGCTTTCAGAAGCAGTCAAGGCATTAAGAGATTTGCAATAATAGTAAAGTGAAAGTCTCTCAGTCTTGTTCTACTCTTTGTGACCCCATGGACTGTAGCCTGCCAGGCTCCTCTGTCCATGGAATTTTCCAGGCCAGAATACTAGAGTGCATACCCATTCCCTTCTTCAGGGGATCTTCCCAACCCAGGGACCAATCCTAGGTCTCCCACTCTGCAGGTGGATTCTTTACCATCTGAGCCACGAGGGAAGCTCAAGAATACTGGAGTGGGTAGCCTATTCCTTCTCCAGCAGATCTTCCCAACCCAGGAATCAAACCAGGATCTCCTGCATTGCTGGCAGATTCTTTACCAGCTGAGCCACCAGGGAAACAATAGTATAGTAAAGATAACAACAATTTGAATTATTTCCTATAAATGCAATCTCTGTTCTAATCTCCTTCCTATTTAAAATGTAAAAGCTAAAATTAATATACAGTTTGAATGAAAAGAATCTGAATTTGTCTTATTCCATATTGGATTCTGTAGCAACACAATTTAGGGTTGCTCCTGTCTTCCTACCAATGGATTTATCAACTTGTCTCCCCCCTTAGTGATTAGGGGACAAAGAAGACTTTTCCACTGTTTCTGATTGCTGTAATTCCTAGACATTCCTGGCTCATAGTATGTGCTCAACAAATGTTTGTTTTATTAACAGCATATTAACCAAGTTGTAAAAAGCACAAAATTACAGTATTCATTTGAGCCTATTTCTTGAGTACTGACAGTAATTACTGTGATATTTTATTCGCACCCCTCTTCCACCTTCCTTAACTCCACCTCCTCAAGACTGGCTACTTTACAATTATTTGGTTTTTATTTGGTGATTGTATTCTCTCCCCAAAGAGTTACCAGCCATTAGAAATAACTCAGGGATTTATTTTCTTCCTAAAGAAATCACAAATACTCTGTGCTGTCAGATTTCTTTAATGTGAACAATGTTAGGAAACTATTTTGGCTGAACAAACAATTACAATCAACTTGTTTTAACTGAAACAAAAAATCAATGTGTTGTAAACTACAATTACAATCAATGAGCACCATTATATCTCCTTAAAAATTTCAACTTCATTCTGAGTTTGGAATATTAAAGTTGATATCATCATAAAGTCATACAAAAGCCAATTTACAACAGACAATTTGAAAAAGGCAACAACACACTTTGGCAAAGTTCTAGAAATATTCTTCTAGTAGAAAAAGTAAACAGCAAATTGCTGATTTAAATTAAAGACAATACAACAGTTTTTGACTGATTTAGAAAGGAGAATGAAAAAAAATTCCCAACCAGGAACACTCACCCAGGCAAAGTTATCATTCAGAACTGAACAACAGATAAAGTTTTACAGACAAGCAAAAAGCTAAAGAAATTCATCACCACTAAAGCAGTCTTATAAATTCTTCCAAAAACAAAAGACGAGAAAACACTTTCAAACTCGTTTTACAAGGCCTGTGTTATCCCGGTATCAAAACAAGACAAGGACACCATGAGAAAATTAGAGGCCTGAAGAACACAGATGCACAAATCCTCAACAATATATTAGCAAATCAAATTCAATAATATGTTAAGATGATCATACACCATGAACATATGGGATTTATTCCAGAGATGCAAGGATGGTTCAACATCCACAAATCAATTAATGTGATTAATACGGCACATT
The DNA here is from genome assembly GCF_910594005.1 of Cervus elaphus. Classification (NCBI taxonomy): domain Eukaryota; kingdom Metazoa; phylum Chordata; class Mammalia; order Artiodactyla; family Cervidae; genus Cervus; species Cervus elaphus. Next base: position 46,622,069 of record NC_057837.1, on the reverse strand, counting down.
AACAGAATGAAGGATAAAAATCATATGACCATCTCAGCTCATGCAGGAAAAAAATTTTAAAATTCAATATCCATTTATGATAAAAACTGTCAGCAAAGTGGGTACAGAGAAAACATATCTCAACAAAATAAAAGTCCTATATGACAAAGTCACAGCTATCAGCATACTCAACAGTGAAAAGCTGAAGCATTTCCTCTAAGATTCAGAAATAAGACAAGGATGCTCACTTTTGCCATGTTTATTCAATATAGTATTGTAAGTCCTAGACAGAGTAACCAGGCAAAAAAAAAAAAAAAGCATCCAAACTGGAAAAGGAAGATGAAAAACTGTCACTACTTGCAGATAACATGACATTATACATAGAAAACCTTAAGACAAAACAGAAAAAACAGAGTAATAAATGAATTCAATAAAGCAGCAAAATACAAAATCAATATACTGCTGTTATCAGAAAACTGCTGTCTATATACTAATAATAAACTACTAAAAAGAGAAACCAAGAAAAAGATCCTATTTATAACAACATCGAAAGGAATAAAATACCTCAAAATAAATTTAATTAGGAGGTAAAAGACCTGTACATTCAAAATTGTTAAGACTTGGGACTTTCCTGGAGGTCCGGTGGTTTAAGGCCTCGTGCTTCCACTGCAGGGGGCACAGGTCTGATCCCTGGTTGGGAACTTAAGATCCAGCATGCCGCATGGTGTGGCAAAGAACAAACAAACAAACAAACAAAAAAAAACACTACAAAAAGCACAATGAAAATGAAGCCCCATAAAATCTGCATCTTAAAAAGAAAACACACACGCTGTAAGACTTTGATAAAGCTGAAGATAATACAAACAAATGGAAAGATATTCTGTGCTCATGGATTAGAAAAAGCAGTTTTGTTAAAGTATCTGTACTACGCAAAGCAATCTAAATCCAATCCCAATCAAAATTCCAACAGCACTGTTCACAGAAATAGAATAAACAATTCTAAAATTTGTATGAAACCATGAAAGACCCCAAATGGCCAAAGTCATCTTAAGAAAGAAAAACAAAGCTAGAGACATCATGCTCCCTGACTTACCAGTAATAAGAACAGTATGATATTGGCACAAAATCAGATATATAGATCAATGAAACAGAATAACCCATAAATAAACCCACAGATATAGTCAACTGATTTATGACAAAGGAGCCAAGAAAGGGAAAAGGACAGTCTTTCAATAAATAATACTTGGAAAACAGTATCCAATCAGCTCCTTGTCTGAACCTGGCAAGGGACAAGGGTCAGACAGGAAAGTCTTCTATCTTTCTGACTGACTAAAATCTATTTCTGAGTATAATTTAAAAAAAAATTAATCCTATGCCCCATTATGGGTGAAATACCCTTTATCCACTAAGAATTTCCCAACAAAGCCAGAAGAAAAAAATTGAGACTATGAAAACAAACGCTCCTGAATCCCATTTCATTCCATGAGATGCACAGGATAATGATGGAGTCTACAGTGGGGGCCTTCTGGGCCCCACTAAAAGCTGGGTTATGTTACTTAACACAACACCTGGCTCTTGACCTCCATTGCTAATGGAGAAAACAGTTTCTTTTCTACCTGCAATTAGAAGAGCATTATTATCATAGAAATAAAACTGGAAGTTAAAAACGGTAATGTAACCTCACACGTGCAGATATAAGCCATCTTGTCTTTTAGTTATGAAGCTGATTTCTTTGCAACACTGCGGCAGAGTGTGTGAAAATGACCTGACAATTTGCTTTCTCCACGGCCCCTTATCTGTGCAGCAAAGAGAAAGGAATCTCTCTCGCATAGTTAACTATTTCCAAAAGTTTATGGACTGCATTAATCATACTGAATAAAGAGTTAAAGTTTGCTTCCCTTGCTTGCTAGAAAAGCACTGTGGAAATAGATTTTGTTTCTTCTGAGTGATGCATGTCAAAGAGTTCTATATACATTCTTTCTTGTTTCATTTCTTTAACTACCAATCTTTCTTCAAAGAATTAATTTAATATACATTCCAAGAGGTAAAATCCAACATCTTATTATTAGAGTTATAGTTACTGATTTTTGTATCACTTTCTGGTTTTTACTCAAAAACATTAACAAATAATAATTTTTCACATTCAAATCAAATAATTTTCCTATACTGGCTTGGCCCAAAAGTTCATTTGGGTTTTCAATAGCATCTTACAGGAAAACGCAAATGAACTTTCTGGTCAATCCAATATTTCCTTTTGGGTTCCATTTATTTCCATACTGGAAACATAAGGCAACACAAATATAAACCGCCACCCTGAAACTGGCAGTTGCGTGCAGGTACAAGCAGACAAAAGGTGGATAAGCCTCAAAGAATTACCGTAAGTGAGGATGTAGAGAGGTTTTCCATTTGTGTCCATCGTGGTCAAGCATGGGGCCTTTGGTGAAATGGTCCCCCATCGCTGTAATGCTGCTTCTAAAGATGGGGGCCAATTTGTAACTACACCCAGCTGCTCCCCACGCATCGCCAACATCTGGGCTCCCTCTGGCTTTGGCTGGTTTGGATCTGGTTGTTGAACTAAATACATTTGAACACAGAAGGTTTTCAAGAAAAATACATCCATTATTAGCACAATCATTCTTATTCATTTTAAAGAAGCTAGAAGACTTATATACTTGAGTTAGAAATTTATTACAGGAAACATGCGCAGGTGCTTTTCTAGAATTAGAGCTACAACTCACATATGAGCCTCACAGATATAACCAAAGCACGTAATTCTTCCAACATCCAAGGCAATGTCGGGATGTGGAACTTAGGGAGACCTGACTGCATTTATAAACTGACAAGTAAAATTTTAACACACCTAGGGTCTAACATTACAATAGCCATGTTTAAAACATCAATTCTCAACATACACCAGTAATTATAGACTCCAAAGAGTTAAAATCTGGCTGAAGTATATTGTGCCCTTAAATATGGAGATGTAAATTTGAATTTGCTACAACTACTATGAGTAACTAGCACAGCTCATATTTTCTTAAGTAAAACAAAGATAAATGCCCTATAATACAAACAATCTGCCCAACTCTTTACCATGGGTGAGAATCTGAGAGGTGATTCTTTTTACTTCTGGGAAGGTTTCTCTTACTGCATATGGCAGATGATTTCCACCTACTGGCTGGAAAATCAACCATGTCTTACTTGTGGCACAAGGACCAAGAAAATAAGGAGACTGGGTTTGATACAACAAGCAGTACTTTGTTTCAATTTTAGGTTTTCTTGTAGTAAAAGGCTCAGGAGTGTTCAGAGTGATGACATCCAGCTCCTGAAGCTGTCCAGAGAGGCAGCAAGGCAAGATTTCCACAGCTCACTCTGCATTCCTCTAAAGCCTATGCAGAGAGAATGCACTGCTTGTTGAGCTCAGGTTGTCTGATTTCCTTGCATTTCTGTAGCTTCCTGGAGTCTTTAGAAAGAGGACTAGCTCATGGGACAAAATCACATGCTGTCAGAATCAGTACCAGTGGTACTGACCCAGCTGTTTTGGGACTGAGCATATGTTTAAAGGGACCTTGTGGAACAGTACCTACAGTTTCTAGGCAGGATTCCTGTTTCCTGTGAACACCAAGATTATTGTTTTTAAAGATCAAACAACCTTGGTCAAGAAATAACTACAGTTTATGGGGTCACAGAAACACTGGATGAGGGGGTAGGAAGAGGCTCTTTCACCTTCTAGCAGTTCTTCAAAGTCATCAACGAAGAATTCTCGTAAGGGTGGTCGTTTGGGTCGTTTGAGGGTATTGACAAGCTGCTGGATCTTTGCGGATACGCGGCTACTTACAGGCACACCTGAAAACAGAATCATGAGGCAGGTGGACTGACTCTCAGCACAAACCGCCATGAACAAGCAGCCACAGTAAAAACAGCTGTGGAACCACACTCTGTCCCATCTCAGCCAGGTGCCCTCTGTGTCCCTAGATGATTTCTGTCAACAAGAACACTCCGAGGAGAGTGGTCCCAGCATGTGGCCTTGCTGGGAAGCCTTGACAGAGAATACAGATGGGGCAGAAATGATTCTGTTTACACTGTGAGCTGTCTGGCTCTGGTGACTTTGGGAACAGCTCCAGACCACAGACTGGGCTTGGTCCCACCTCTATTCCTAAAAAAAGAGTCTGTCATCTCCTCATCCATACCCGTCCCAGGTCTGATCAGAAAGCTGATGAAGCAGCAAGACCTTCCCCAAGTCCCAGTCTCCCCTGAGACCACCTGTGCTCAGCCTCCAGTTGCCACCCCGACACCTCCCGGTGAAAGTACAGGGACCTGAGGTGATACAAGTGCGACTATCCTCTTTCAGGTGACAGCCAGGTCCCTTCTATATACCTTTCAGACCCACTCTCCTGAGTGAACATTTAGGGAACACATCCTAGAAGCAAAGCAACCAGAAGTCTCTAAATTCAATTTCTGATATTAACACAGAACTCACATATATTAATATTTATCCACATGTACTGAGGAAAATAAACCCCACCTTATAATACGTTTCTTAGGATAATAAATGCTACATAGTTTTTAAAATGATCAGTGAAAAAAACATGAAGTTTTAAAAAACTTAAATAAATGAATGGAAGGAACACCAAGACACTGAAGCCATAATTGGATCAAATGTACCCTCCTCTGCAGGCAGATTTCATTCCTATTCAAAGCTGGTTAGAAACCTGAACCTGTAAATTACAGGCCTAGAACCTTCTAAGCTCCTGGACAAAAGAACCACACCCACAAGAGGTCTTTCCTGTTCTGACTGAGCCAGAGCCCTTTATCCATGGCACATGCGTATGTGTTCAGTCTCTCAGGCAAGTCTGACACTTTGTGAATCCATGGACTGTAGCCCATCAGACTCCTCTGTTCATTGGATTCTCCAGGCAAGAATACTGGACTAGGCTGCCACATCTTCCTCAGGGGATCTTCCCGACCCAGGGATCAAACCCATATCTCCTATGTCTCCTTCACTGGTGTGGGTTCTTTACCGCTAACGTCACCTGGGAAGGCCTCCACCACTCAGTGTCACAAAAACAGAACTCAGCTTTTGGAATGAGTATGACAGCTTTCAAGAAAATTTTTCTATCAAATAACCATTTTAATAGTCTCAAAATAGTCTATGAGCACTTTCAGAATTGAGACATTAAATATTTTACAATCTTGAAATTATATAAAAATATACACAACCCAGAATTATCAATATCTAAACATAATATTCCCCTATTAAATAGTCCCAGCTAACCAGATTTAAATTAAAGAAAGTAGGGGAAACCACTAGACCATTCAGGTATGATCTAAATCAAATCCCTTATGATTACACAGAGGAAGTAACAAATAGATTTAAGGGATTAGATCTGACAGAGTGCCTGAAGAACCATGGATGAAGGTTCGTGACACTGTACAGGACACAGTGATCAACCCCAAGAAAATGAAAGGAAAAAGGCAAAATGATTGTCTGCGGAGGTCTTAAAAATAGCTGAGAAAAGAAGAGAAGCTAAAGCCAAATGAGAAAAGGGAAGATATACCCATCTGAATGCAGAGTTCCAAAGAATAGCAAGGAGAGATAAGAAAGCCTTCCTCAATAATCAATGCAAAGAAATAGAGGAAAACAATAGAATGGGAAAGACCAGAGATCTCTTCAAAATTAGAGATACTAAGGGAACATTTCATGCAAAGATGGGCACAATGAAAGACAGAAATGGTATGGACCTAATAGAAGCAGAAGGTATCAAGAAGAGGTGACAAGAATACACAGAAGAACTATACAAAAAAGATCTTCACAACCCAGATAAGCACAATGGTGTGATCACTCAACTAGAGCCAGACATCCTGGAATGTGAAGTTAAGTGGGCCTTAGGAAGCATCACTATGAACAAAGCTAGTGGAGGTGATGGAATTCCAGTTGAGCTATTTCAAATCCTAAAAGATGATGCTGTGAAAGTGCTGCACTCAATATGTCAGCAAACTTGGAAAACTCAGCAGTGGCTACAGGACTGGAAAAGGTCAGTTTTCATTCCAATCCCCAAAAAAGGCAATCCCAAAGAATGTTCAAACCACCGCACAATTGCACTCATCTCACACACTAGCAAAGTAATGCTCAAAATTCTCCAAGCTAGGTTTCAACAGTACATGAACCGTGAAATTCCAGATGTTCAAGCTGGATTTATAAAAGCCTGAGGAACCAGGATCAAATTGCCAACATCCGCTGGATCATCAAAAAAGCAAGAGTTTCAGAAAAACAACTACTTTTGCTTCACTGACTACGCCAAAGTCTTGTGTGGATCACAACAAACTGTGGAAAATTCTGAAAGAGATGGGAATACCAGACCACTTGACCTGCCTCCTGAGAAATCTGTATGCAGGTCAGGAAGCAACAGTTAGAACCAGACATGGAACAACAGACTGATTCCAAATTCAAGGAAAAGAGTACGTAAAAGCTGTATATTGTCACACTGCTTATTTAACTTATATGCAGAGTGTAACATGAGAAATGCTGGACTAGATGAAGCTGGAACCAAGATTGCCAGGAGAAACATCAATAACCTCAGATATGCAGATGACATCACCCTTATGGCAGAAAGTGAAGAAGAACTAACGGGCCTCTTGATGAAAGTGAAAAAGGACAGTGGAAAAAGTTGGCTTAAAACTCAACATTCAGAAAACTAAGATCATGGCATCTGGTCCCATCACTTCATGGCAAAGAGATGGGGAAGCACTGGAAACAGCGAGAGATTTTTCTTGGGCTCAAAAATCACTGCAGATGGTGACTGTAGCCATGAAATGAAAAGATGCTTGCTTCTTGGAAGAAAAGCTATGACCCACGTAGACAGCATATTAAAAAACAGAGACATTACTTTGCCAACAAAGGTCCATGTAGGCAAAGCTATGGTTTTTCCAGTAGCCATGTATGGAGGTGAGAGTTGGACTGTGAAGAAAGCTGAGCACCAAAAAACTGATGCTTTTGAACTATGGTGTTGGAGAAGACTCTTGAAGAGTCCCCTGGACTGCAAGGAGATCCAACCAGTCAATCCTAAAGGAAATCAGCCCTGAATATTCATTGGAAGGACTGATGCTGAAGCTGCAACTCCAATACTTTGGCCACCTGATGTGAAAAGCTGACTCATCAGAAAAGACCCTGCTGCTGGGAAAGACTGATGGCGGGAGGAGAACGGGACGACAGAGGATGAGATGGTTGGATGGCATCACCGACTCAACGGACATGAGTTTGAGCAAGCTCCAGGAGTTGGTGATGGACAGGGAAGCCTGGCATGCTGCAGTCCATGTGGTCGCAAAGAGCAGGACATAACTGAGCAACTAAACTCAAATGAATCTGGTTTGGATGAATCAGATTATTTCTCAAGGCCACTGGCGCTGCAGCTTCAACAGGACACACACATCATCCCAGGACCCAGCTCATAGTTTCTCATGTGTTAGGTCTGGGATGCGGCCCAGAACCTGTTTTCCAACAACTGCCCCATGTGGTTCTGATACAAGATGCTATCACACCACTGGACTGGACAACAGATGAATTTACCTGGGGGAGGAGGCGAAGATGATAAATTTAAAAGACAACAACAAAGATACTAAAGTGGTGAAGACAAGGACAACAGTTATGACGGATTCAGTGAACACTGGATTTAGTGGAGGACTACACAGACATCGACACTGAGAAGCAGTCCAGAGAAACCAATCATACTGGACACTGGACTGACTCCAGATGTACTAACAGAGAACTCACAATCCAGCGACCTTGGGCTCTGACCACAGTGAGGAGGCATCAGCCTGTTGGAGGCTGGGTTCAGGCCTCCTCATCACTCCCGAGTCACTGTGTCACAGACACAAGCTCAGTGGTATAGAGGGCACACAGAAGCTACTACAGACATCTTCCAAGACAAGAACACTTTACATCATCATCAGGTTCCATGCTAACTGTCATAACCCTAGAGGTCAAGGAAAGCAGAATAAAGCATGAAGTTCGTGTGCTAGCCTGTCACTTCAGGAGGGGTAACAGGAAGATGTTAGAGCATGTGAAGATGAAAGATTCGAGGAATAAGAGAACCCCAATGGCTGTACACAGATCACCAACACTTTAGTCAACATGGAGGGAGAAAAGGACCCTCTTTCTTCCAAAGTCTAAAGCACCACACTGTCCATCTCTGTCAATTATTTCAGTTGTGTTTAGCTCCATACTGACCTCCAAGTACTTGTTCATAGTCCTGACACCTGCACTAATTTTGTAACTGTGGAATCAACATCATTCACCACCAAAACCAGGATTTTATCAAATCTTTTTCTTCTCATGACTAAACACCTACAACAAGGAGTAACTCTTGCCCTTGGAGACAGTCTGCACTTCCTGTAACTGCCACCTTCTAGGGAAGCTCATGAAGGCCCTGATGAGCTCATGAGCCGACTGGGTCCCTAGAAGAAACACATCCAGTCAGGGCACAGAAGGGCACTTGGAATTTACAAGGGAGGAAAACTTGCTGGAAGACATACCATCACCAGTCTCCATGAGCTCAGCATTGCCATACTTCGGGGCTGTCCGTGACGTCGTGGAGCCCTGCGGCCTTTCTACTTGTATTGCATGTTCTGAGGTGTAAGTGGTTACGTCAGGAGGTGCAGAGTGATTTTCTGTAAAGAAGCAAACTGTAAGTTTTCTGGTAATCATGATACATTTATTATGAAAGCTACATAAGCAGTTAAGTTTTCTAAAATGCCACATCCTAAGAAGAGTACAAGATTCTGAATTAAAAACTAGAACAAAAACTTCAGCATAAAGATGGTCTTTACCATAATTTACACTGCTCAACATGAACAAAGTTAGGTAAAACTTCAGACACAGTATCACTGCAGAACCCACATCAATGACTCACTGTAACATTTTAATTAGAATAATGTAATCAAGTGGTGAATGGAAAAAGATAGCATAAGTTATGTATTTGCTCATAACAGTAATTTTCTTATTTGTCATAGCAGAGGCAGTTAAGAGTTCAAGCTTTAGACACAGAGAGCCTGGGGTTTGACTCCCAGTTCTGCAAATTCTTGAGACCTTGGAAAGCATGCTGACCTCTATACTTTGGTCTCTTCATCCACCAAATGGGAAAAATGGTAACTAGTTGCTTGTTGGATACACATATGTAAATGAGTTAATATATGTGAAGTTTGTAATACGGCACAGGAGGGGTTATCAAATCAAAACTATCCCCAAGAAAAAGAAATGCAAAAAGGCAAAATGGTTGTCTGAGGAGGCCTTATAAACAGTGGAGAAAAGAAGAGAAGCGAAAGGCAAAGGAGAAAAGGAGAGATATATCCATCTGAATGCAGAGTTCCAAACAATAGCAAGGAGATAAGAAAACCTTACTCAAAGATCAATGTGAAGAAATTTCTAGAAGAGAACAATAGAATGGGAAAGACTAGAGATCTCTTCAAGGAAATTAGATACCAAGGGAACATTTCATGCAAAGATGGGCACAATAAAGTACAGAAACGGAAAAAAAAAAAAAAAAAAAAAAAAGGACAGAAATGGTATGGACCTAACAGAAGCAGAAGGTATCAAGAAGAGGTGGCAAGAACACAGAAGAACCATACAAAAAGATCTTAATGACCCAAATAACTACAATGGTGTGATTACTCACCTAGAGTCAGACATCCTGGAGTGTGAACTTGAGTGGGCCTTAGGAAGCATCACTATGAACAAAGCTGGTGGACGTGATGGAATTCCAACTGTGCTATTTCAAATCCTAAAAGATGATGCTGTGAAAGTGCTGCACTCAATATGTCAGCAAATTTGGAAAACTCAGCAGTGGCCACAGGACTGGAAAAGGTAAGTTTTCATTCTAGTCCCAAAGAAGGGCAATGCTGAAGAAATGTTCAAACTACTACACAACTGCACTCATTTCATATGCTAGCAAAGTAATGCTCAAAATTTTCCCATTAGGCTTCAACGGTACGTGAACCGAGAACTTCCAGATGTTCAAGCTGGATTTAAAAAAGGCAGAGGAACCAGACATCAAATTGCCAACATCCAGTGGATCATTGGAAAAGCAAGGGAATTCCAGAAAACCATCTACTTCTGCTTCATCAACTACGATAAAGCTTTTGACTGTGTGGATCACAACAAACTGTGGAAAATTCTTCAAGAGATGCGATTACCAGACCACCTTACCTGCCTTCTGAGAAATCTGTATGCAGGTCAAGAAGCAACAGTTAGAACCTTACACGGAAAAATGGACTAGTTCCAAATTAGGAAAGGAGTACGTCAAGGCTGTATATTGTCACCCTGATTATTAAACTTACATGCAGAGTACATCATGTGAAATGCCAGATTGGATGAAGCACAAGTTGGAATCAAGATTGCCAAGAGAAATATCAATAACCTCAGATATGCAATAACATGGCTGAAAAGGAAGAAAAACTAGAGTCTCTTGATGAAAGTGAAAGAGGACAGTGAAAAAGTTGGCTAAAGCTCAACATTCAGAAAACTAAGATCATGGCATCTGGTCCCATCACTTCATGGCAAATAGATGGGGAATAACTGGGAATAGTGACGATCTTTTATTTTTTGGGGCTCCAAAATCACTGCAGATGCTGACTGCATCCATGAAAGTAAAAGACACTTGCTCCTTGGAAGAAAAGTGAAAAAAGTGAAAGTCACTCAGAGTCTGACTCTTTGAGACCCCACGAAATATACAGTCCATGGAATTCTCCAGGCCAGAATACTGGAGTTGGTAGCCTTTCCCTCCTCCAGGGGATCTTCCTAAACGAGGGATCAAACCCAGGCCTCCCACATTGCAGGCAGATTCTTTACCATCTGAGTCACAGGGGAAGCCTAAGAATACCGGAGTGGGTAGCCTTTCCCTTCTCCAGCGGATCTTCCCAACCCAGGAATTGAACCAGGGTCTCCTACACTGCAGGTGGATTCTTTACCAACTGAGCTATCAGGGAAGCCCCCTTTGAAGAAAAGCTATGACAAACCTAGACGGCATATTAAAAAGCAAAGACATTTCTTTGTCGACAAAGGTCCATATGGTTTTCAAACCTATGGTTTTCCCAGTAGTCATGAAGGGATGTGAGAGTTGGACCATAAAGACATTTAAGTGTCAAAGAATTGATGCTTTTGAATGGTGGTGTTGGAGAAGACTTGAGAGGCCCTTGGATTACAAGGAGATCAAGCCAGTCAATCCTAAAGGAAATCAACCCTGAATATTCATTAGAAGGACTGATGCTGAAGCTTCACTCCTTTGGCCACCTGATGCAAAGAACTGACTCATTTGAAAAGATTCTGATTCTGGGAAAGATTGAAGGCAATAGGATACAAGGATAACAGAGGACAAGATGGTTGGATGGTATCACCGACTCAACACACCTGAGTTTGAGCAAGCTCTGGGAGATGAAGGATAGGGAAACCTGCATGCTGCAGTCCATGGGGTCTCAAAGAGTTGGACATGACCGAGTGACTGAACAACAAATGTGAAATTCTTAGAACAATTCATGATAGAAAATGAACATCTAAAAAATAGTGGCTATTTTAATATCTGTTTTAGCATGAACAGTATTGAACAGTCCGGTCATTCAAAAAACAATTGTTTACATCTAATGTGTATGGGCAGAGAAGGCAATGGCACCCCACTCCAGTACTCTTGCCTGGAAAATCCTATGGATGGAGGAGCCTGGTAGGCTGCAGTCCATGGGGTCGCGAAGAGTCAGACATGACAGCAACTTCACTTTCACTTTTCACTTGTATGCATTGGAAAAGGAAATGGCAACCCACTCCAGTGTTCTTGCCTGGAGAATCCCAGGGATGGGGTCACACAGAGTCGGACACGACTGAAGTAACTTAGCAGCAGTAGCAATGTGTATAGGATACTGTGTTTTGCACAATGAGACATGCGGTGGGCCCTCCACACATTATTTGATGATAAAACTTAAGAACTTAAATGGTTAAATGGAGATAGCACAATTTTGCATTTATTAAATAAGACATATGACTTCCCTGGTGGTACAGTAGATAAGAACCCATCTGCCAAAGCAGGGAACACGGGTTCAATCCTTTATGACTGAGCCTGCATGCTCGAACTACTGAAACCCATGAGCCTAGAGCCTGAGCTCAACAAGAGAAGCCACCACAATGAGAAGCCCACAGACCACAATTAGAGAGTAGCTCCCGCTCTCAGCAACTGGAGAAAGCCCACACACAGCAAAGACCTAGGCACAACCAACCATAAATAAATATTTTGAGTATGTCAAATGAGACTCGTGATATCATTTTATACATATTAAGTTCTAATAATGGGTATTTTACTATTAATTTTGATTTGTTAAGCCTTACAACACAGAAACTAGTAAGATTTAACTAGTTTGTCAAGATTCTGTAATTCCACATGACAGAAGCATAATATTTTGTGCTGTTAAAGGGGAGTAGGTACTGGAAAGCCTTTCTCCTGTGGCCATTGCCTACCTTGGCACTACAAATGAAGGCCAATTTAAACTGTGAACTCACTAATGAAAAGCACAAGAATGAGGAAAAACAGAACACCAAAGAGATCATGGAAAGAACACTGTTTACAGACTGTGCTAAAAAGCAGCCAGGGCATGCCCCGTTGACTTTGCTGGGAACCTGTATGCCGGGGACCTCAAATTTTAGCTGTTCTGCAAATGTATGGAAAACACCTCAGTCATGGGTATTGTTAGGAGGTTGCAGGTAATTTTAACAAGTAGGTAGATTGGCAAGTCCTGAATTCGCCTGAAGTGAAGAGACTGACTTCTGTGGCAGTGAACATGTGTACATTAAAAGATATTACACCAAGTGAGACTTGAGGCCAAGAAATATTAACCTGAACTCCTAGGTAAGCTTCAAATGTAGCAACAGTCCAACCAATGCAGGTGCTTAGGACTCTGGAGACCCTTGAGCCCAGGCACACTAATCAGCGTGTGGAAAACATACATGGGAGCTGAGTGCTGGGCCACCAGGAGTCACCTGACTAGTCCTCAGGTCCACGTCTCAGACCTCATCACCTGGGACCGGTTACTGACTTTCCTATGCCTCCATCCCTCATCCTGTAAAAGGAGGTGATAATGACAGTGCCTACCTCTGAGTGACAGTGGGAATCACATAGATATAGGGACACAAGCACTGGTGTTACCAGACATGCAGACAGATGTGCCAGGAGAGGAAGACATGGGCAGCTCATGGTACCAACAACTACTCTTCCAGAGTCTGAGCCTGGAGATCACTGATAGATAACAGCTGGCATCAGCCCCTAAGCACCTAAGCACAGGCCATCAGTAGAGAGCCCTGCTCCCCACTTCTCATCTCCCTGTTCCAGAAGTGCCCAGACTGTTATGTACTGAATTATGTCCTCTCGAAATTCACATGTTGGAGTCTAATCCCCAGGTCCTCAGAAGGTGACTGTGTTTGGAGACAGTGGTCTTTTTTAAAATAAATTTATTCACGGTTGTACTGGGTCGTCATTGCTGCCTACAGGCTTTCTCTAGTTGTGGCGAGCAAGGGCTACTCTCCAGTTGTGGTGTGTGGGCTTCTTGCTGCAGTAGCTTCTCTTGTTGTGGAGCATGGGCAAGGGCGCACGGGTTTTAGTAGTTATGGTGCAAGGGCTTAGTTGCTCTGTGGCATGTGGAATCTTCCCAGACCAGGGACTGAACCCATGTCCCCTGCATTGGCAGGTGGATTCTGAATCTCTGGACCACCAGGGAAGTCTGAGACAGTAAGGCATAAATGAAGCCACCAGGAAGGGCCCTAATTCAATCTAACTGGTGTCCTTGTAAGAAAAGATGAGGTCACAGACACCCACAGAGAAGACAGCTGTTTACATGCCCAGCCGAGAGGCCTCAGAAGGAACTGCTGACACTGTGATCTCAGACTTCCAGCCTCCAGGATTGCAAACCAAGGAATGAAAGTTGTTTAAGCTGTGTTTAAAGTGCTTTGTTATGGCTGCTTGAGCCACCTGACACACACCCTTAAGGGAAATTTCTTAGATCACAGCCCAGAAAAAGCTCACCTGTTAGAGAGAGGAGCGTGGGGGTGGGATGCTTTGTCAGACTCCTGAGGACCATTCAAATGACCTCCTTAATATTTCAGACACTGTATTCATTCATTCTCTTCATCTCCCCTGCATGTGCTTTTGCCAAACAGACCTTATTTCATGTTTCAATATAATCTAGTTCTCCATGGCTGAGTAGTTAACTCACAGGGGCCTAATATTTCAAATAAAACTACAATAGATGCCAACATATGATGAGTAACATTTCAAATTAGCCACATAAGACAAAAGCAGCTAAAACGTTAAGCTTACTGCATTTCCATCTTACTCAGATTTACTTGTTTCTGTTACATGGTAGCCACATCACTGTGATGGCCAACAAGTCTTTGTGCTGAGCGGCCACTTTGAAGTTGGGAAAAGGAACCATTCCAATACATCTAGTGATTAAGACATAGGAGCAGTGACAGCTGCGTGACTTCAACGTGCTTTCCAAATTTATTTATATGGCAGCCCCTCCCCCCTCCCCTGCAAACTCCCCGCATATGCTGTCACTGCAGGATCATAAACCCAGCAGCTGGCTGCTGTTATGAAGCCAAGAACATTCTGCCACTGCAGTGACACACAGTGCCCTGATTCATTTGGACAAAGATCAGGCCTCCAGGTATTTAACTCTGAGTTCAATACCTATTTTTCAGTAGTGTTTAAAAGACTTTTGTATATAAAAGATGCTCGAGAAACACTTGATGGGTAAGATAAAACAGAGTGTGGCTGAAGGTGCAGGTTCAAAGGTCTAAAGTGCGCATCAGCCCCAGGCTTGAGACCTATCAAGTCCAAACGCACCAGGAGCTGAAGACTAAGGATTCTCATCAGAGCAGGTTTGCATCTTCTGAGCCAGATGACCCACTGTTCCTGAGATCAATTTCCCAAAACTCTTAAAATCAACAGAAAAATGGCAGCCATCTTTCCAGCCACCTATCAGGTGTCACCTCCTTTGTGACTGCCCCAGAGCTACTGTGACAGCTTTGCACCTATTCCTTGACAGGTGGGACCTGTTCCATCCACCCTGGTATGGCTTCTGTTCCCAGCAGCTGCCATGGGTTCCTGAAGACCCTGGAATCAAGGCACTAGGAGAAGATGGGAGGGGAGTGTGTTTGGACTTCTTCCAGGACAGTATCTGCTGTCTTGGCACCACCAGTACCAGAGGTCTATCTCATTCACTGTATCCCCCTCCCACTCAGGATGTTAGTCTGTTACACTTGCCAACCATCCAACCCTGTGGACAGCTGTTTCAGCCATGACCATTTCAGGGTACTAGCTGATCTTCCTGCTCAGCTCCACCATGGGATTCCATGCATCCTTGAACTACCCCCTTCCCTATCTCCACTCTTGCAGGCGTCCAGCTCAGTCCGGCTCTTGTGTCCTACTCAGATGCTGAAGTTGCCCAACACCCAGCTCACATCGTTTTCACTCAGCAAACATCGGAGTGATAGTTCAAAGAAAGAATGAACACAAGAATGAGTACACCAGAGCACTTGATGACTGGAGATAACATGCTTCTGTTTCTCACATTGCTAAAAGGCAACTTTCCTTAATTCTGACTAGGGACCTCAGGGGTCAGTGGTCAGAGAAGCTACTTTCAGCCTGTTATTTTTAGTCCCCAAACAACTTCTAAAATAAGAGAAGAAAAAGAGGAAATCTGTTCTTCATGTGTAGAAAGCTAAGTACTTGTGGTCCACTAACTGATGACAGATAAGGAGAGCTGTGTTAAGGAACCCAGCCTTCCATCTGTCAACAGGGCCCTCCCAAGTCTCCCCCGGGCAATACGACCTCTTCTGTCACTGAGCAGGAAGTAACGTAGGCCCTCAGACCACCCGTCCACCCAGCTGCCCTGGCTTCCTAAGACGACATGGCTGTGCCCTCCACATGGCAACAGAAAACTGGGTTCCTCAGTGGAAACATGGAGGTAACACCCGGTGAAAGGCGCCTGCAACGATGCTGAGGGAAGCAGTCAGAGCATCCAGTTTGTCGCTGGAGATGCTGCTTGGCTGCCCACTGTACCAACCTGTCTTCCATGTGCAGGTCACCAAAAGAGCAGGCCTTCCTCCTTGGTTTCCCCTGAAACATCCACCTCCCCAGTGCGACAGAAGCCCCAACAGGAGGGTTCTACTGGTGTGTCACCCATAGGTCATACTGACACATGACAATGTAAGTGAAGATTTATCTCCTTACTCTTTAATAATCACTCGGGGACAGAACAGATTTACTCAGAGAGCCACAGAAACACACAGTAATTGATGGAAGAGTCTCACAGGCCTTGTGTTACCTAATGCAAATTTTCTTTTCCTGCTTAATTTTTCAATAGCATGGCTTAAAATTCTCTGAAACAGGAGCTGACAAACTATGGCTCACAGGGCGGCCTGTCAGCTGTGTTTATAAATGAGGTCTTGCTGGTGTACAGCCACGCCTGCTGTTCACGCATGGTCTGTTGCTCTTGAGCCAGGGCAGAGGAGCAGCAGCAGGGACTGTATGGCCCACAAAGCCTGACACCCACTCTCTGGCCCTTTCCTGGAAAAACTGGCGGACACTGCCTCTCAATCAGAAAGCTCCAGCTGCCAGGGACGCCCTGGCCAGGAAGGGAGGCAAGAGTGTCGCAGAGAGACCCCAGCCCCAGTGGTGCAGGCTTTGCTAATACCACCATCCTTGGTGTGTAGTTAGTATTTTAAGACTATAAATGTCTGAAAAGTATCAGTAAAGAGATTACAAAAGAACTGATACTATGGATGATTATACATAAATAAATTATGGTTATTTATTACGTTTAGCCCTCTGAGCAAATTCCCTAGAAAACCAGAATCTAGATCCTAAGCAAATGCCAGGCTCCAGGCTAATTATGCATCAAGTACATGAAGGCACGTCCACCTGCTTAGCAGGATCAATGCAGGAAACCTGACGAGAATTTCCTTGCTGATACAAACAGCAGCATTCATGCTGATAAACTCTATGATACTCTGGAAATGCAATTACTTCTATGAATATCCGGCTAATGACAATATACCCCAACACATGCAGATGAAACCTATATGTGACGATATCTCAAATGTATTAGTCATAAAGGATGACACACACCTTACCTACACATCTGTAGCTCATGAAGAAGTCTCTTTAATTTCCTGACTATACAAATTTTGATGCTGAATGTACAACAATGTTATCTATTCTGCTTTGTTCTTATTTCTTAATCTAGAAATGTAGTAATAGCTTCTTTTCACTTTCTCTATTTCCATGTAGCTAATTCTGGTAATATTTTACTCCAATGCCTTTTTATAAATATACCTCTTGAAGTTTCAAGTGTTGCTTTAATTCTTCTGGTTACTCTAAATTATGTTCCTTGACTTTTGATAAAGTATTTTAAAGGTACTAATCCTTTGCCAATTGTCTCAGGAACACAGCATGCACAAAGGTTCTGTAGACACTTTCTAGTTTTCTCTCTTGACAATGTGGAGGCCCTGTTCTGTCTAGGTTGCAGAGGCCATTGCACGGTGCGTCCATCTTCCTGAGTCACAAATGTGCATGCCTCAGGCGTTAGCATCTTGTGACAGGAATGCCTTGAGCCCTCACTGTCAGTGCTCAAGTGTGAATACCATCTAGCAGAGCCACAGGAAGAAAGACTCCCTGGATGGGGACCACATCATCCACTAAGCCAGTCTGACAGAAGGTGAGTGCTGCCCCTGTGCATCAGGATGGACTTATAAGGATGAAGGATTTCCTTCTAAAACAACAGAGCAGAAGTACTACTCACTTGTCTGTCACTTGATGGTCTCTAACCACTCATTTTCCCTCTGCCCACTGGGCGAGAGACACCTCCACAGACTCTATCAAAGTGCCTCACCTCAAGAGGTGCATTCCTCTTTGCACCCAAGGTGCAAAGTGGTGGTTTATTTGACCCTACATTTCTTAAAACACACATGTACACATAATACTTTCTTCTTTTGCAGGCTTTTGATGGCCTCAACAAAAGGTCAAATACTGTCAATTCTGAATTTTCACTTCTTTGGCTTTGCCACAGGGATAAAAAAGTCTTAATTCTCCTTTTCTTATTATTTTGCCACTGCTTTCTTTCAACAAAATTTGTTTTTTGCATTTATAGAAAATTCCTATATATTCTAGGAACTTATCTTTGTGCCAAATTAGAAATTAGTGAAATGTCACATACTCAGAAGCTCTCTTTTAGTTACACTGAGATTTAACGCACATGAGCAATGCAACCTTTTATGGTCTGGGTAGGTTTAATTCTCTGTGCTATAATTTCCTCCAATATTCCGTGTGTAACTTCATAAAGTGAGAAACAAATGCAGGGAGTAATATGTCCAAAATTACGTATTTCTCTTGGTAAGATTGCTGATATTTCCTTAAAAGTGAACTGAATCAAGAAATACACATTCCCAAGGTCAGAGCGAGGGGCAGAGGTGGAGGGAGCTTCATGCCCCCCCTGCACATGTGGCTGCTGGATGCAGCACACAGACAGCGCCGAGGGACTGTCTCAGGTTCCTAAACATTCAGGGAAAACTTTTAGTGTCCAAAAATATCTAATAGTCACAAGTTTCTCAGATTTCAAATAGTTTCTCAGTACACAGTAACCAGCGTATGCTACCAAAAATGTTTTAAACTCAAATTTAATAATACCACTTCGCATGTGAGCATTACTTTTAAAACTATGAAGAATTTTCCTATTTTCCCCTTTTTATTCACAATGGAGAGGTGGCAAAGGAAGGACAGATCATTCCTCTTCTTTCCACTAACAAACCAGAGCAGGCCAACAGTGACTGCTGAGGAAGCCAGCCCTCCCTGTGTCCTGCTGGGAGACAATCGGCCTCACTGCTGATTCTGGAAAGGCTGCGGCTTTTAACCTCAGCTGCACGCTGAGTAAGCACCACTGAGGCCAAGTCCTAGAAGTCAGTATGGAACTCCTCTGACTCTGTCATGGAGATAGTAATCTAGAAAAAAATACTGTGTAAATGTGAATCTGAGAAGGTGGCAGAGTATCGAATTCATTCATTTCACTAACCTATTTTCTAAATGTGGATTTTTTGGATAGGAGGCTAGACATGGGAGGAGGACATGCACCTGCCCTGTGCTCAGTTCTCAACCATTGCACTGGTGTCCCTGGACGTGGCTGACCCTGGTCCACATCTTTGAATGGAGAACATACTAAACCATCTTGGCACCACACTCAAAGCAAGTGATTTACTTTTATGAACATTAATATTTTATTATTTAAGTATTTAAAAATCTCAATCCACAGATGGAAATGGATGAGAACAGACCTGGACCTCATACACCAGATGAATGTGGCACAGTGAGTGTCAGGCGAGGGTAGAGGCAGCGACATATGACCCTCAGGTACTCCAGGTTCACAGAGCTCCACTGCTCATTCAATACACTCCTTTCCTCTAACAACTCTTACTTAATCTCCTTTTTTACACAGTTTTCAAACACCTTGCCAATGCTTCCAAACTCTGTGCTTTTTTAAATACAAAGGATCCCACTTCTCATAACCTAACATACATTCTGGGAACCATCCCAGAAATCTGAATGCCTACAGCAGAAAACTGCTGTAGTGATGAAAGCCTCCCCTTTTCAAAGTAAGGGCAAAGTCACTCTCAAGTGCCCAGTCATGCTTATTAGCATGATTAAAATGTTACTTAGGATTGCATTATAGCATGAAGAGAAGAAAACATGTAACCAGATATGGCTACATGTTTCCCTAATGAACAAGAATGCACTCCTCTACGAGCAGAAAACTCCTAAATTATAATTGTAGAAGACATCTAGGATGTGAAAAATAGTAAAAAACCAAGGGTTTCACAGAACAGTAAAGCCAACGCAGCAAAGCAGCCCAGGAGCAGAGACAGGGTCTGACCTGTCCCTCGAGTGGGTTCTGAGGCCACGATGCACAGACAGGGAAAAGGCAAACTAAAAGGTGTAGGGACACTCAGCAGCCACTCAGATGCACAGACAGGGAGAACAGCACAGCCAACTGCCGCGGGGCACTCACCTATGTGCGTCTGAGCCATGACGTCGGCCAGCCTGTGGGCGGCACCACTCCCCCCACTCTGGGTGGAAGAGGACGAGGTGGTGGAGGTGGTAGAACCATGGATGGCCTGGCTGATCCAATGCTCCATGTTGATGCTGCCCTGGCTGGAGGTGGGGGTCCCCTGGGAGTCGCCCTGCACCGAGCCTTCGTCTTCTGAGCCAGAGGAGGTATCTGTGGGAGAGAGGCAATTAGCTGCGACTGGGGCAAGCAGCACTCCCAGGCCCAGGCCCTCTCCAAACACAGACCCATCTCACACACTAACTGGTAAATGACCTTCGAACACTCTTGAAGTTACAAGCTTTTCAGATGACAAATTATTTTTCAGTATAGTGAGGTCTTCTTCCAAAGCACCTTACCTTACATATATATGCTAGAGTCTTCTTGACATTCCAAACTCAGACAAAGACATCCTCACCTGTTCTCCACTCAAGACGTTGGGGAATAACAAAATGTTTTTCTGTGCACTCAGACACCAAGCAAGAAGGTCATGGTGGCATTTTCTAAGACACTAAACTTTCAAGTGTTCAAAGTGTAATGTTCTGTAAGCCCTTCTTTATTCGAAGTGTTTCTCTGAGCCACGTGCTATTTTAAGTTGTGTGTGAGTGTGGCAGGTTGTGAACAAAAAATTTTATAATGATAGTGTTGGCATTTATGATTGTACAAAACT
The DNA here is from genome assembly GCF_910594005.1 of Cervus elaphus. Taxonomy (NCBI): domain Eukaryota; kingdom Metazoa; phylum Chordata; class Mammalia; order Artiodactyla; family Cervidae; genus Cervus; species Cervus elaphus. The sequence goes on along the minus strand of NC_057837.1, from coordinate 46,601,299 downwards.
ATCTCAAGTGATATTGTCACTAAGACTCTAAATGACAGTTTACAACATGTATTATATAGTATATCTGAAAATGCTAACCAAACAATTAAATGCACCAAAAATGACATTTCCAATAATGTTCTTTTATATTTTGCAAAGACACTTGTACAGGATTTGTTCTCCTGAAAGTTCTGTCTTTCCTCATGAACGACACAGTAACACCCCTAAGGACGGAGTCAACGTAAAGAAAAGCACACACACACATAAATCACACCGCACCTTGTACTTCAGACTCAGTATTTCCCAGAAAAAGTGACTCAGAAAAAGGTCCAACTCCCTGAATACTGTCTAGTTTCAAAGCTTTAGTTAAAATATATTTGAAGTGCCTTTGTTATCCATATAAGTCCATTCTGTTTGTTATACACATACAAAATTAAAATTTTCACTTTCATATTTCAGCAAATTATAACCACAAACTAAACAAACAGGATTAAGTATACTAATTATGGTTGTGTTTGACTCTTTGCAACCCCATAGACTGTAGCCCACCAGGATCCTTTGTTCATGAACTCTCCAGGCAAGAATGAATACCACAGTGAGTTGCCATTCCCTTCTCCAGATCTTCCCAACTCAGGGATTGAACCTGGGTCTCCTGCATTGTAGGCAGATTCTTAGCCATCTGAGCCATCAGTGAATCCCATGCTGATTTAAAAACAGTTCAAATTACATGTTGTGGCTCAGAATTAAGAAATGAAGGAATGTAAGGAAATCAGCAAAAAGGACTCCCTTTCCTAATAGAAAATTCTATTCTTGAGATAAAGAACATTTCTTGTATTATCCTTTAAGAAAACACAAAACAAGTAAGTTTCATATTATTTAAGTTTTGTCTTATAAAGTTCAGAACTTTCACTTTTGAAGGCATGAGAAGTTGAAGAGAGGTCCGAATTAGTACCGGACATACCTGATCACATCCCTGAGTTGAAGTATGTGCTTCTATTACCCTCACTGCTTGCAAACACTCAGGACTAAACTTTACAAGACTCCAAAAAGTGCTTTATATATTCAACTATTCTTATTCCACCTTAAATTTCTCTTGTGAACAAAGGGGTGTGCCAGGTAACTTAGGTCTGCAGAAAAGAAACAGTGGCAACCACGCTATGAATAATGCTGGAACAAGAAACACACACACACATACACACATATAAAATCAAGAAAATTAGGCTCAATCCTTTGTGTTTCTAATAGATACCTGGACATTTAATTTTGTGCTTCACTTCAGTTTTGAAGATAATAACATGTGCATACGTGCATGCTAAGTCGTTTCAGCTGTGACCGACTCTTTGCAACCCTATGGACTGTAGCCCTCCAGGCGCCTCTGTTCATGGGATTCGCCACAAGAACACTGGAGTAGGTTGCCATGCCCTCCTCCAGGGGATCTTCCCAACACAGGGATTGAACCTGTGTCTCCTGTGTCTCCTGCATTGGCAGGCGGGTTCTTTACCACTAGCGCCACATGATATAGATTATAACTATTTGCACAGAGTTAAGCAGAGAAATTAGGTAGTTACATAAAATTCAAGGTTAAACAAAAGCAGAAATATAAATGGGATATTACCTTCAACCATTTATATCAGGGGTGGACAGGCCTGTGGACCACACTCTCTGCCTAAATTCATGACAAACTTTTATTGGCACAGAGCTACGTCTCTCACTGATATGCTGCCCTTGGCAGCTTTAGTAACTCAATGGCAAAGCAAGCAACTGTGATACCCAAAAATACTATCTGCACTTTACAGCAAAAACTGATGTCACCAGATTTAAGTAACTGCCTGAAAATGAAAGTTGCTCAGTAGTGTCCAACTCTTTGCGACTCCATGGACTAGACAATCCATGGAATTCTCCAGGCCAGAATACTGGAGTGGGTAGCCTTTCCCTTCTCCATGGGATCCTTCCAACCCAGGGCTCGAACCAGGGTCTCCTGCATTGCATGTGGATTCTTTACCAACTGAGCTACCAGGGAAGTAACTGCCTAAATTTTTCAATTCATTCAATTTCTTAACAGAACATTACAACCTATTGATATTTTGAAGACTTGAGAATATGCATACACCAGTCTAAGCAGAGAAGAAATCCAACTTCTGCTGTGAAGAATTAAATTTTATAGGACTTTAACAAAAGTCTGTATCATATTTATGAGTCTAAAATCTTAAAATGCATATTTATATAGACATTAAATGCATACATAATCATGCCAATTTTCCTTCCGAGTTTAATTTAGAGCATATACAACTGTTTCTGGACTTCTGGTTCTCAAAAAATGAATTATAGCACCATGATTTTGAAAGCTAAAGAGACTGCAGTTGCTGGCACTAACCTAATTCTAAGGCATGCTCATCCCTCTATGAAGCCAACAGGGCCTGCTGCTCACCTGGGGGTGTGTAGGCGTCCATCGAGGTCTGCACAACCAAGGACCTGCGTTTGGAAGGCATAGGCACCGCCATCTTCCTTTCTTTGTGTTTAGCGAGCGCAGCCTGGACAGCTTCTGTATGGACGTCTGAAACAAAGCGGGAGCTCAATCACTCCATTGTTTGGAGACAGCCCCAAGGCCCCAAGCTTCTCTGCCTTGTTTCTGGTCCTGTGACAGAGTCTATCTTCCTACAGACACTGTCACAAATGGAAGAGTGGGGAAGGAAGGAAAGTAAGTATAAGCCTGACAGTTTGAAAGCTCCAGGAAAAAGGCATTTGAATTCATTTGCAGACTTTTAACTATTCATTTTATTACCCTGGAATCTGTATAATCAGATACTGGATGTAAATCTCTGTGGTATTATTCTTTCCTTAGTCAGTGGACCTTGATCTTCAAATATTTCTTCATGGGTCACATTTTCAAGCTTCATAATTCATTTCCATGTCTGTTAAGGGAAGTATGTACACCTTACAGGCTGTACAGTAATGATTTTAAGCTAACAGTTTCTAAACATCAGTTATGGGGCAGTCCTTACATTAGGTAATCTTTATATATTAACCTATTACATTAACTCCACCATTCTTTTTTAATGCCTGTTTTGTAAGGTAGTGGCCTCAGGACTGGGTGTGGAGAATCAGGTGGACAAGGTACTATCTGTCATGTAGCTCACTTTCTAAAGGGCTAAAGAAAGACAAGAGCCCGTCAAATGGGATAGGAATGGAAATCAGATAAAAAGATTGAATGGCTACTTAATTGTGAAGCCAGGGAAGAGATCTCTTACTGGGAAATATGCATAGTAAGATGAAAATCTCCAAGACAGGGAAAAATCAACTCAAAGGCCCTGCACTGTGAATGAGGGTGGTGCCGGCAAGACACATACAGCACCAGCCAAGGGACTCACCAGGGTAAGGGCTTTGCAGGAGTGGTTATAAGTCTGACAGAGAAGCATGGGGTTGAAGAGTAAGAGTGGATGAGGGATCATCCTGGCTGCTGGGAAGGTGCCAGCTAGAGAATGAGAGAGGAGCCAGGAAAGCAGCCAGAAGGCAGCAGTCAGGGCATGACTACACTCACCAACTTCCACACGTTCTATGGAGGAGGCTCTCGTTATTCCCATTTCAGAAACAAGAAAGCAAAGGTGTAAAGCTCTCCCAGTATAACTTGTCAGTGGCAATGACTGGGTGTGAACCAGGTGTGAGCACCTCCAGGGCCCACATCTTCACCACTAACCACACTGTTCTCTAACTGATCCTAAGAAACCCCACCCTGTTAACATTTGAGAGTCAGGGATACAGACCAGCTCTCAGGCCAGATGCAGCCTGCATTCTCCTTGTAATAATGTTTCACTGGAACAGAGAGGCATCATTTCTGTGTGTGTCATCTACGGCTGCTTCCATACTGGAAAGCAGGGCTGAGCAGTTGTGACGGAGATCATAATGGCCTAGAAGGCTAGAAATATTTGCTATCTGGCCCTTTACAGAAAACATTTGCCAACAGTTGTTCTAGAGCATATCACATACCAAACACAATGACTTTATTATTTTTTGTTCAGATTCTGTGTGCACTGCTCTTCTCTCCTCATCTAAATTCAAAGTACTTTAAGACAAAAACCCAGTTTCTGGTTACTCTTAAACTCCTAGATTGAAAACTGGTGACTGAATGACTTGACTTTACATTACTGAACAAAACTAAAGGGCTCATTAATGAGCACACTGGTTCTCCACACATCAAACACTTTGCTTTATATGTATCTCCTTCTTAGGTTTTTGGATGTAAGTTCAAATGTACAGAAAATAATAGGCAAGGATAGTACAGAGAACTCTGGTATAACTTTTACACAAACTCACCATTTATATTTGACCCCATTGCTTTCTTTAAATGAGTTTTTTTCCTAATCATGTGAAAATAAACTGCAGCTACCATATTTTTCTATACCTAAATATTTCAACATATTTCCTATAAACAAAGATAGTCTCTTACATAATGTGAATTCTCAAAATTGGGATATGTAACAATGATAGACTTTGTGTGTGTGTGCTAAGTCGCTTCAGTTGTGTTTGACTCTGTGCGACCCTATGGACTGCAGCCTACCAGGCTCCTCTGTCCATGGGATACTCCAGGCAGGAATACTGGAGTGGGTTGATGTGCCCTCCTCCAAGGGATCTTCCAGCAAACAAATCTATGTCTCTTACGCCTACCTGCATTGACAGGTGGGTTCTTTACCACTAGTGCCACCTAGGAAATCCAATGATATACTACCATCATCTAATTCAAACTGCAAGTTCAAATGGTGCCAACTGTCCCAGTAACTTCCTTTGCAGTTATTCTGTCTTTCTAGTCTGTGATTCAATCCAGGACCATGGGTGCATGTATTTATTAGATTTTCTTTGCCCTCGTAGATTTGGACCAGTTTCCCAGCTTCTGCATTCCATGAAACTGGCCATTTTAAAGGATCAGTCAGTTCAGTCACTCAGTTGTGTCCGACTCTTTGCAACCCCGTGGACTGCAATATACCAGGCTTCCCTGTCCATCACCAACTCCCGGAGCTTCCTCAAACTCATGTCCATCGAGTCAGTGATGCCATCCAACCATCTTATCCTCTGTCAGCCCCTTCTCTTCCTGCCTTTAATCCTTCCCAGCATGGGAGTCTTTTCCAATGAGTCAGTTCTTTGCATTAGGTGGCCAAAGTATTGGAGTTTGAGCTTCAACATCAGTCCTTCCAATGAATATCCAGGACTGATTTCTTTTAGGACTTTAAACGACATAGGCCAGTTATTTTGTAGATTGTCTTCAGCCTGGGTTTTCTGATATTTCCTCATGACTAGATGCAGACCATGCATTTTAGCAGGGACTTCACGTAAGTCTGTTCCCTACTGATGGAGTTAACTTTGGTCCTAAGTTAAGGTGGTGCTATAAAGCTCTTCTAAAGTAAAGACGCTATTTTTCCCGCCATGTAATAGTCTGTAAAGAAGCGGCCAACATGATTATGTTTTGAAAATATTCATCCCAAGTCTATGGCTCAACTTTCATACCTTTAATAGTGTGCTCGATGAGGAGAAATTTTTCATTTTCATGAGATTCACTCTCTTATTTTTTCCTAACTAGCACTTTTTGAATTCTGTCTATGAAATCTGTGCCTAACCCAAGGTTTGGGAAGCTTTATACTTCTACCTTTTACTCTTAGGTCTAGGAATCACTTCAGCTTAATTTTTCTAAGTAGTGGAGGCTGGTGTTTTACACATCTTATTCAACTTTTCAAGTACAACCTGTTGTAGAGACTTTCCTTTCCCTATTAAACTGCCCTACCTCCTTTGTCAAATATCACCTGATATTTGTGTATGAGGATAATTCTGAACTTTCTATCTGGTACAGTAAATCTGTATGTCTAACATTTTTTTAGTTCCATACTATTTTGATTAGTACAGTTGTTGCTTTTATCAGTTAGATTATTATTTACTGGAGCCATTCACAAAGAAATTTATATTTTACTGGTTTTTTAACTGCAGAAAAAAACTTGTCATCACTCTCCCAACATTTCCAGCTGGTCAGCACAGTATTGTCAACTGCATGCACATGACTGTGCAACATACCCCAGAAGGCCCCACGCTGCATGGCTACAAGTCTACATCCACCTAACAGCAGCTCACCACCTCCCTGTCCCTAAGCAGCCATCATCCAGCTTTCTCTTCCTACAAGGTGACTATTTTCGACACCTCACGTAAGTGGAATCACATAGTAGGCATTCTTCTGTGACTGGTGTATTACTCAAGGCAAAATGTCCTCAAATATATGCTAGAGAATGTGTCATAAATTACTTTCAAGGCTCAGTAGCATTCCACTGTATATACACACTGCATTTTCTTTATCCAATCATCCATTGATGGATATTTAAGTTGCTCGCACCTCCTGGCTACTGTGAATAGTGCTGCTTATAAATATCTGGTTCAAACTCCTGCTTTAGATTATTTTGGATATATAACTGGAAGTGGAATTGATAAGTCATATTGGTGGTTCTATTGGGTGGGCCAAAAAGTTGTCTTTTCGTTAAGTTTGGGGAAGATGAAATTATGAAGTTGCAGAAATGAAATTATGAAATTACAGAAGGTAGTGGAACAAAATGGTGAATAAGTTGTTCAATAAAGTTCTAGGTAAAAATGAAAAGTCCCATCTTTTACTTAAAAACTGAAGGGACTTTTTGACCAACTCAATATATACACATCACATCTTTATCCATTCATCCGTCAATGGACATTTAGATTGCTTGCATGTCTTGGCTACTGTAAACAGTGCTGCTATGAACACAGGGGTGCATGTATCCTTTTAAATTATAGTTTAATGATCTTTATTTCTAATTTCAAATTCCAATTGTTTATTGCTGGTATATAAGTGGCTTTCTTTATATTAACCTTATATTCCACAACCTTGCTATAATCACTTATGAATTTTCGATTTTTTCTTGATTCTTTAGGCTTTTCTACATAAAAAAGTAACATCACAACAAACATGTATACTTTTAATTTCCTTCACTTAGCCTATTGCATTAGCTAAGACTTTCAGTATAATGTTGAAAAGTAATGATGATGGGACATTTTTACCACGTTGTTAATCTTAGTGGGAAGTCTCACCACTAAATATCAACTGTAACTTTTTTCATATTCTTCATCAAATTGAGAATGTTCTCCCCTATTCCTAGATTGCTGAGAATTCTTGTCATAAACAGGTACTGGATTTTGTGAAATGCTTTCTCTGCATCTATTGACAGGGTCATTTTTTTTTCTTTAGCCTGTTGATATGATAGATTACATTAACTGATTTTCCATTGTTAACCCAGCTTTGCATACCTGGAATAAATCCCACTTGGTTGTGTTGTATAATAGTTTCTGTTTTGGGATTTGATTTGCTAATATTTTGTTGAGGAATTCTGCACCTATGTTCATGAGATACTAGTCTGTAGATTTCCTTTCTTGTAATATCTTTGTTTAGTCTTTGTATTAGGTTAATGCTTGCCACATAGAATAAATTAGGAAGTATCCCCTCTGCTTTTATCTGCACAAAGAGAATACAGGACACAGGTACAACTTCTTCCACAAATGTCTAATAAGACTCACCAGTGAACCTATCTGGGCCTGGTGCTTTGGAAGGCTATTATTGTTTCAGTGTTTTTAATAGACATAGGCCTATTTAGTTGACCTCTTTCTTCTTGGGTGAGTTTTGGCAGATTGTGTCTTTCAAGGAATGGGTCATTTTCATCTGGGTTTTTGTATTTGTAATCACAGAGTTGTTTGTAATATCCCCTTAATATTCTTTTATTGTCTATGGGATTAGTAGTAATGGTAATTTTTTCATTTCTGATATTAGTAACTTGTGTGTTTTCTAATTTTTTCCTAACCTGCCTACAGTATCAGTTCTAATGATCTTTTAAAAAAACAGGATTTAGGCTTGGTTTTCTCTATTGCTTTGTTTTCAATTTCTTTATTTCTCCTTTTATTTATTTTCTTCTTTTAATTTACTTTCCCTACTTTTCCTGGTTTCTTAATGCTTCTTGAAGCTTTTCAACTATACTATTCAATGCTGTACGTCTTCCTCTAAGCAATGCTTCTGTTACAGCCCACAAATTTTGATCCTCTGTATATTCATTTTCTCTTCAATTCAAAATATTTTAAAAATTCTTAGACTTCTTTGACCCAAATGTTATTTAGAAGTGTGCAGTTTAACCTCAAAGTATGTGGGGATTTCCCCGTTACCTCTCTATCACTGATTTCCAGTTTAATTCCATTGTGGGCTGAGAGTATACTTTGATTTCTACCACCTTCAGTGTTATGAAGTGTTTTAAAGCCCAGAACATAGTCTATCTTGGGGTATCCAGCATGAGAACATGTATTCTGCTATTTTTGGATGTCAATTAAATCCAGTTGATTGATGCCCTTACTGACTTTCTGCCTGCTGCATCTGTCAATTATCAATACAGAGATGTTAAAGTCTTTGTCCATTTATTCTTGTTTTACTGGTTCTTGTCTCACATGTTTTTTCATAGTTTGTTGTTGCGCATGTACACATTAAGGATTATTATATCTTCTTAAATAATTGACCCCTTTACAATTATGCAATGCTCCTCTTTTCTCTGATAACTTTCCTTGCTCTGAAGTCTGCTCTACATGAAATTAATATAGTTACTCACGCCTTTGAATTAGTATTCGCACTATATCTTTCTACATCTGTGTCTTTCTATTTCAAGTGGATTTCTCATATAGACAATGTAAGTGGGTTCTGCTTCTTACCCACTCTGACAGTCTTCACCTTCTATCTGGTGTACTTAGGCCACTTACTGTCAAAGTTATTATTGATATACTTGGATTATATTTACCATGTTTGTTAATGTTTTCTGTTTGTTGCATTTGTTCTTTATTTGTCTTAAACCCTTTTCCTGCCTTTTCTAGCTTTAACTAAGTATTTTATAGGATCCCATTCTTCTCTTCTGGCATATCAATTATACTTCATGTTTAAACTGCTTCCAGTGGTTGCCCTTGAGTTCGTAATATATATTTCACAATTAATCTGAGTTCACTTTCAAATAACACTGTAACTCTAGCGTGGTATGAACACCTTGCAACAGAGTATTCCTAGTTCCTCTCTCCTGTAACATTGTTTTCATTCATTCACTAATTAATATGCTATCATCACCCAAATGTTTATCTGTAAGATCAATTGTGTGTGTTAGTCACTTCAGTTGTGTCTGACTCATTGCAATCCTATGGACCACAGACCACCAAGGTCCTCTATCCCTGGCTTCTCCAGGCAAGAATACTGGAATGGGTTGCCATGCCCTTCTCCAGGAGATCTTCCAGACCCAGGGATTGAACTCACATCTCTTAAACTCCTGCACTGGCAGGAGGGTTCTTTACCATTAAGAATAAGAAAAACAAAGGATTTTACCTTCATCTATTCCTTCTCTAGCATTCTTCCTTTCTTTATGTAGACCTGAGTTTCTGACTTATCCACCTTTAGTCTATCAATGAGTTAATTCTTCATTTCTGCTACAGTGTTTCTGAATTCTAGCAATGTCTTTAGTCTTTCAGAGTTTCCATTATCCATGCCCAATTCTGGGGTCAGCAGTTTGCCCAATGACCTCAGTTCTTTAATGCCTTAAACAAAGGTTGCTGGCAGGTCAAGAAACAACAGTTAGAACTGGACATGGAACAACAGACTGGTTCCAAATCGGGAAAAGAGTACTGTCACCCTGCTTATTTAACTTATATGCAGAGTACATCATACAAAATGCCAGACTGGATGAAACACAAGCTGGAATCAAGATTGTTGGGAGAAGATTATTAATAACCTCAGATACGCAGATGACACCACCTTTCAGCAGAAAGTGAAGAACTAAAGAGCCTCTTGATGAAAGAGGACAGTGAAAAAGTTGGCTTAAAACTCGGAACATTCAGAAAACTAAGATCATGGCATCCGGTCCTATCACTTCATGGGAAATAGATGAGGAAGCACTGGAAACAGTGAGAGACCTTATTTTCTTGGACTCAAAAATCACTGCAGATGGTGACTGAAGCCATGAAATGAAAAGACTTATTTTCTTGGACTCGAAAATCACTGCAGATGGTGATTGAAGCCATGAAATGAAAAGACTTATTTTCTTGGACTCGAAAATCACTGCAGATGGTGACTGAAGCCATGAAATGAAAAGATGCTTGCTCCTTGGAAGAAAAGCTATGACCGACCTAGACAGCATATTAAAAGGCAGAGACATTACTTTACCAACAACGATCCATCTAGTCAAAGCTATGACTTTCCCAGTAGTCATGTATGGAGGTGAGAGTTGGACTATAAAGAAAGCTGAGCGCCAAAGAATTGATGCTTTTGAACTGTGGTGTTGGAGAAGACTCTTCAGAGTCTCTTGGACTGCAAGGAGATCCAACCAGTCAACCCTAAAGGAAATCAGTCCTGAATAATCACTGGAAGGACTGATGCTGAAGTTGAAACTCCAATACTTTGGCCACCTGATGCGAAGCACAGACTCATTGGAAAAGACCCTGATGCTGGGTAAGATTGAAGGAAGGAGAAGGGGACGACAGAGGATGAGATGGTTGGATGGCATCACTGACTCAATGGACAGGAGTTTGAGCAAGCTCTGGGAGTTGGTGATGGACAAGCAGGCCTGGCGTGCTGCAATCCACAGGGTCTCAAAGAGTCAGACACGACTGAGGGACTGAACTGAACTGAACTGAAGCCTTTTCTTGTGTAAGGATGTGTATGAGGATTTCTGTGCTTCCACCACATGCCCAAGTGGAAACCAAGTCTACATCCTCTATTCCATTTTTTTCTCATTATTTTCTCATTTCTTCTTCTTGTGCACTCATTCAATTTCTCTTCTCTGGCTTCTTAAGTTAAATCCTTATTTAATTTCCAGGATCTCTTCCTAACTAATATAAGTATTTTTTGGTAACTATTGTATCAATGTCTAAGTACTGTTTTGGTGTATCCCATAAATTGATGAATCATTTTTTTTTTTTTACCTGAAATACAAATCCTCTTAACACGACGTCCCTGCTTCAACCAGCAACCTACCCCAACCCAACTACCTATACATATTTCTGAAATCCAACTCTGACTGTGTCTTCTGTTAAATGACTAGGCATAACTATCAAGCTTTATTAGTTTTCTACAAGCAGACAGTTAAAAACTGTCTTCAGCTGCATCTTCTGCCTTCTCCTCCATTCTTACACAACGTTTGGCACAACCTAGCACAGCACTATGAAAGACAACTTTCTGCTGTGGTGGTGATTTTCCACATCTGCAGTGCCCAGTATAGTAGTCACTTGTCTTAAAACGTGGCTAGTACAAAAAAAAAGCGCAGAAACAGAATTTCAAATCTTATTTAATTTCATTAATTTAAGTATAAAGTTTCTCTTGTGCATACTGACCACCATGCTGGATGATTTCAGCTTTACACAGACAGAGCTTGTCTTTCACTAGGAATACTAAGTGGAGTATGCAGTCTGATATAAGTCTTCTAAGCAAGAAAATGTTATTTTCTGATTTATACCCCAAAATTGATGAAAACCTTTAAAGTTTTACTTATGGGATTAATGCTTTGATATTTACTGAATTAGAAAGGAAACTGAAAAACTTTTTAAAATACATGACTTCATAATCATGGATTCCACTGGCTGTAAGAATAACATCATCATGTCAGGCAGCCTCTGGAAAAACCCACTGTACATTCACAAAAGAATGAAACTAAAAGAGGCAAGTAATGTGTTAGTATTATCCTGGAAATGGCTTGTCCTCACAGACTTTCCTGAAAGGGTCTTGAACCAACCCACAGCTCCCTGTACTCTGAGCTCTTCCTCCTGGAGGAAGACAGTACTCCATGACATTCGAGCTGGAATGAGCACAAGGTAGATGTTTTCTAGGTTTGGTAAATGCCTATTTATTCATTCACTTTCCAAATCAAATTTTAGTTCCCAAAGGAAATTATTTAAAAAGAGAGGTACAAATTACTCTATAAAGAATTCCAGTAGGAGTTCATTACCATGTAAAGCAATGGGTTTAGAAATGAAAATATATAGCCCAGAGATATTAAGTCTGTGGCTATATGGCTGACCAGATTGACTGTTAATTAGGTCAACTGTCTAAAGGATAACAGAATTACCTCTTCGCTGATAAATTTGGTCATTGAAACAACCAAAGTAATTCTACTGCAAATGGTCAAAGAATTTTAGAAAGCAAAATATTCTGAGAGTCACAAAACCTTTTCTCTTAAATGTCCTATATCTTCTGTGCTGGTACAGGAGAAAATAAAATCCTGAAACATGTACACTCAAAACAGATTAAAACAAGCTTCTAAGATTTTATACCACTTAAAAAAAAACAATATATGAGCATAAACTCTAAAAGAAAGTAACTCAGCATTGAAATGCCTAAATTAAGAAAACTAATTAGAGTATTTTAAAACCAGGAAGCAGCAGATAATGACATAGCGAAGGAGACTATCAAATGAGCCCAGGGATGCCCCAAAGGCCCTCCTTAGTTTTCCTCTAGGGTGGATGTCATCCCATATGATGGTGGCACTGAGTCAGTTAAAGAAAATAAGGACACAGCTGAGCTTTCAAAAGCTCACGGAAAGATCCTCTGGATATGTGTGCTCCTTAAAACTAAGCAGTCATTATTTATTCAAAATTGAGAGTGTAAATTTTTAAAAAAATTTAAAACTATATATAGAATAATATTTTTCACATCTTACATGATAATTGAAGGAATACCTGAACTATTTTTCATGTATTCTCTACATAGTAAGTAAATAGCTGGGGCAAATTCCACCACCTTTAACCTACAAATGGGAAACTGAATTCTGGAATGGCAGACCCAGAGAGGATCATCTATACAGCTGTACAACCTAGACATCTCAGAGTCACCAAAATCCCCTCTCTCACACACCCCTGCCTTAACTCACCACATCTCACTGGCACTGACTCATATCCTGTACAAATACCTCAGGTGTCCTGGGGCTTCCAGATCCTCCCTTCTAACTCATACTCCACAGTGTTACCAAAGTCATCTGCAAACCCCAACCCGCTCCAGTTGTGACTCTGCTTAAAACCTTTGATTGGAACCCTATCATTTTCATGATAAAGTCCAAGTGCCAAAAGATAAGGATGGGAGTGAGCACTTGTCTACTGTCTGTCTATACACATGCCTACACATATGTCTGTGTGTGTGTGTACATGTGGGTCTCTACCTGCATTTCTCCCATATGTGTGACTATGTACATGTATCTACATCTGTGTGCATGATATATAAAATGCACAACAGAATCAAGATAAGGGAGTAAATCTTAACATTCCACAGCAAGTTGACAGCACATATGTATGTGCTACCCTTCTAATTAATCTGAAAGGGGCCTCTGAGATGCCTGAATAAAGTAAGACAAGCTCTTGGTATGTGCTAGGATAAAACTACCTGTGAAAACACAGAAGGTAAATTTGGTTACAAACCCCTGCCTTCATCCCACCCCCACACACACTGTCCCAGGCATCAGGACTGAGACAGCCAAGAAGGCAGAAGGAGCAGCAGTGAAGCTGCACTGGCCTTTTTCCTAGTTTCTCCAGTCCATTCTTCTTGCTTCTGCACATAAAGATTCCTGATGCCATAAAGTCCGTCTTATGCCATCTTCCCATCTAGAAAGGAGAGCTGGGCCAGGAAGTCAAGCACACAGCTCCTGAGCTTGGTGGGAAGGGTGGCGGCTTATCCTTCAAGTCCCCAATAAGGGAAAGACTCATAACACTGAGAGGCTCACAGGGCTGATCCACCTGCCTCCATGTGAAGTGGCTGAGCTACTTCACTTTTTGCAGCCTCAGCTTCCTCTTCCGCAGCACAAAACAGCCATTAAGTATGTCACCTTTCTGTTATAAAAACCAAATGAGGTAGTAACACCATTGCAAGTACTTGAAAATATAAAGTGATATATAAATGTTATAGTTTGGACTGTCATCATCAGCAATCCACATGTACCCTGAACTGGTGTCCCAGCAACAACACTTATCATCTTCTTTAAAAAAAATTATAGTTAGGTAATCAGTGAAAAAACAACTGGAATCCAGATGGTGGCGGAAAAAATACTCAAAGAGTTAAACAGTAATCACAATACAACTTTCCTGATGCTAAATTAATGGAAGAAATTGAAGCCTGTCAAGCCCAGATGACTGCTCTAAAGCAGAATTATGAAGACAGCATTCTTATACACAGCGTCATAAAACACAAAGGAAATAAACAACACACAAATTATTAAGAATTTTATTTCTTTTTTGAAAACTCTACTTGAAAAACAAATCACTGAGGTTAAAAGAGAAGGAAAAAATACTAGCAACCAAGATAGGAAAAGTAAAAGGAAGCTTTTTGAAACCAGTGTGAAACTTTGTAACACTTAAAAAATGAGCAAAATTTGGCTTACAAAAGGTTACTACATTTTAAATTATTGTAATATTCTAAATAATGGACACTATCTTAAAAATATAAAAAGAGTTACTTTTTACTGAATTTTATTGTGTGCCCTGGAGGGTGTATCCATGTCTGAGGTAAGAGGTGATCTGCACATCACAACCAACCACAAACACACCCGAACACACTGCTGTGCATTCACACAGCTTCTGCAGACATGTGTCCACTCCTGCATTTCACCACCACCCACATTACATCTGGCACCTTACCCGACCGGTAGCGCTCATCTCGTGACCCTGAGGACCTTCGGCGGTGATAGCGAGAGGCAGAGGAAGGAGTGACTGGAGCCCGGCGCTCTGGAGGCAAAGCTTGATCCACCCCTGGGTTAAGGAAGACAGCAAAGTAAGGTGAGGTGACTGGCAGCTGGAGTTCACTAACTCTGCCAAGCAAGTCATCTGGCAGAATAAAGCCCTGACTCTCTGTTTTTCCACAGCCAAGCTAAAGCACATAGGGGAGTGGGCGTGGAAGGCTGGGACAGCCCAGGTGAGGAACAGGAAAGGAAGCACCAGTCCAGACTCCTTCCTGTCACAAATGCCTGTTATGTGCACATGAAGTGATGCAGAGTAAGCCATAGCAACAATTTTTAAAATTATAATTATCATTAAATTAAAAGTAACTGTAAATAAGTCTTGCAGAGTATTTTTATAATCCAGGTTGCCAGAACTGAACATAAACTTTCCTCTTTCTTCATTCAAAATTTCAAACTCTGGCAACTTTACTCCACTTGATGCTAAACAAGTGAACAAGCCATATTTCAATATAGCTTTGAAGAATTACCAAAACTGTTAAAATCATCAAATAAAAATGATTCAGTTTCTGGCCAAAAGCTGGCCTAACTCTGGCCAACGTGATAGTTATTCAGAAACAGAGTAGCCAAAGGCACAATCCAGAGAAAATTACTAGGTACTACGAGAGAGATTTAATTACCACAGTTCAGAATAAGGAAATGCTGAGCATTAAAGATTAACTGCTACTTCTTCAGAAAAGGGCCAGTAATACTTGACAGAAAGTGAATCAGAAAAAGCAATCTTAACCCAGAACTGTCTAGTCCCTGGTTTACCGTGATGGTTCCACAAGAGCTAGCTACTCATCCTTGAGGTTTAATATTCCTCTTACACTGGAGATTTCTGCACCTCCTTTTTCCACAGAATGTCTGTGGACCCCACGTATTACGTTTGCTATGTGAGAACTGCACAAGAGTACACCGTGCACTGCAGCTCTGTGCCAGGTGCCATGGGCCTTCATCTGGCAAGTGTGTTAATGTCACTGTCATTAATTAACAGTTCTTGTCACTGAACCATTCAGAGCTCCAAGTTTTTTTCAAGTTATTGCTACAAATGATCTTTGACAAAATTACTTTGTGAAAGAATTACTTTATATTTTTTATCAAACAGATGCACATAATTTATGAAATCAAAGAGTACTATTAAGTCTCATAGGAAAACAGTAGTTACCTGGTGCTTACATTATTGAACCTTAGAATTCTAAGCAACATTATTCATATAGTTAAAACTTTTAAAATTTATTTGTATAAATGTATTTATTTGAAAATTATGTATAATCATTGCCTTTCATGCCAATTACTATCGAGAAGGTAAATTATTTTACCTTTAATTGGAGGATAATTGCTTTACAATGTTGTATTGGTTTCTGTCATACATTAACATGAATCAGCCATAGGTATACATACGTCCCATCCCTCTTGAACCTCCCTCCCATCTCTCACCCCATCCCACCACCCCTCTAGACTGTCAGAGAGCACTGGGTTGAGCTATCTGCATGATACAGCAAATTCCCACTGGCTATCTATTTTACATACGGTAGTGTATATATGTCAATACTACTCTCTCAATTTGTCCCACCTTCTCCTTCCCACTCTGTGTCCACAAGTCTGTTCTCTATGTCTGCATCTCTATTACTGCCCTGCAAATAGGGTTAGGGTTAGGGATAATCATTGCCTTTCATGCTAATCATTGTCAAGAAGTTAAATGATTAAATGCGAATCTGATGCTATAATCTTTATGTAAATCTGTTTGTTTTTTTCTTCTCTCCTCTGTCACCTTTTACACCTTTTTTTACATAAGGAGTGGCAAGCAAGCATTATGTTCTGCAGCAGAGGCATTACCAGATCTATTTCCAGCAGGTCTTTTACCCAGGCTATTCCATTTGCCCAAAGAAGAAAGGTCCAGTCTCTTGCCTGTGACTAAGCAGTGTTCATCACCAAGGCGGAGCTGTTCTCCCTCTCCAGCACTGTGCTCTGATTTAGGGCCTCTGGTACAGTATTGCCTGGTGTCCCTGACTCTGGAGGCTCTTAGTTCCCTTTCTCCAGACAGCAAACTTCTCTGCAGGAACGCAGAAGGAGTGATCGCCTGTTGCCTAGAAGCCATGCCTACCCACAATGCCCACCATCATGGTTTCATCAGCCCATTCATCTGCTGCCTTCCTCGCTGTGGCTAAATAAGGTGCCTCTAATCATCAACCTTATAGAGCCTAAAAGCACATCATTATTTCTCCATTCTCTTGTCCTAGAGATTCATACTTTATCCATTTACTGACATAACAGGTTAGTTCTTGGGAAGAGGCAGAGCTAACGCACCCTGTCAAGCTGCCAAGATTAAACAGTGCCTCACATACACGCACACACACACATTTAGCTTCCAATCTCAGTACTGTTACCCATCAACTCCTTTCAAATATGCTTCCTGAAATTAGTTTCAACCTTGACCTTCCAGGTCCATAGGTGGCCATATCCCTCCTCTGGGAAGTGCAGTCACAGCACCTGCAGACCAACTATCAGTTCAGTTGCTTAGTCATATCCGACTCTTTGCAACCCCATGGACTGCAACGCACCAGGCTTCCTTGTCCATCACCAACTCCCAGAGCTTGCCCAAATTCATATCCATTGAGTCCATGATGCCATCCTACCATCTCATCCTCTGTCGTCCCGTTCTCATCCTGCCTTCAATCCTTCCTAGCATCAGGGTCTTTTCCAATGAGTCAGTTCTTCACAACAGGTGTCCTAAGGATTGAAACTTCAGCTTCAGCATCAGTCCTTCCAATGAATATTCAGGACTGATTTCCTTTAGGATTGACTGGTTGGATCTCCTTGCAGTCCAAGGGACTCTCAAGAGTCTTCTCCAACACCACAGTTCAAAAGCATCAATTTTTTTGGCGATCAGCTTTCTTTATGGTCCAACTCTCACACCCATACATGAACTTCTGGAAAAACCATAGCTTTGATTAGACAGACCTTTGTTGGTAAAGTAATGCCTCTGCTTTTTAATATGCTGTCCAACTTTGGCATAGCTTCTCTTCCAAGGAACAAGCATCTTTTAATTTCATGGCCACAATCACCATCTGCTGTGATTTTGGAGCCCAAGAAAATAAAGTCTCTCACTGTTTCCAGTGCTTTCCCTGTCTATTTCCCATGAAGTGATGGGACCAGATGCCATGATCTTAGTTTTCTGAATGTTGAGTTTTAAGCCAACTTTTTCACTGTCCTCTTTCACTTTCATCAAGAGGCTCTTCAGTTCCTCTTCACTTTCTACCATAAGGGTGCTGTTATCTGCATATCTGAGGTTATTGATATTTCTCCCAGCAATCTTGATTCCAGCTTGTGCTTCATCCAGCCCGACATTTCGCATGGTGTACTCTGCATATAAGTTAAATAAGCAGTGTGACAATATACAGTCCTGACATACTCCTTCCCCAATTTGGAACCAGTCTGTTGTTCCATGTCCAGTTCTAACTGTTGCTTCTTGACCTACATAGATTTCTCAGAAGGCAGGTAAGGTGGTCTCGTATTCCCATCTCTTGAAGAATTTTCCACAGTTTGTTGTGATCCACACAGTCAAAAGCTTTATCGTAGTCAATGAAGCAGATGTTTTTCTGAAATTCTCTTGCTTTTTCTACGATCCAATGGATGTTGGCAATTTGATTTCTGGTTCCTCTGCCTTTTCTAAATCAAACCAGCTATACAACATGTAACTTAGGGCTCACCTGCTATGGACCCTATACTTCTGTCTTCAGAAAGCTAAGTTTGCATATAGCATTGTGAATATTTACTCTCAAAGGCAGAAAAATAAGAGTTTACAACCCAAGGTTTTAAAAGTTTTTAAAAGAAAATGAATAAATTAGACAAAATGAGAATAGCTTCAATAATTCACCAGCCTCAGGACATTAAAAGAGATTAAAATATAAGTGTGCATATTTCAAATATTGGTTTTTACCTGACCTCACTGTGAATGAAATTTGAGGTAGCTTAAACGTACTTCAGTCAAAAAAGCAACTCCAAATTAGAATGACCTGGTACACAGGAGAACATGGGGCAGTAACCAAGGGATCTTGCCTGTGACCCATCGTAAGAGGAGCTGACCACATGCTCCTGGTGGGATGGGCTGTTTCCCAGCAAGAGTAATCACAAATAATCAGTAAAACACATAGTTACAGCCTAGTATTCAGCACTGCTGAGGTCTCACGCTCAGGCATCCCTGAAACCTAGCTCTTGGGACAGCCCAATATGGCCAGTATGTCTTCGATAGAAGGGAGGGAGTCCCAAGAAAAGTAGGGTAACTGTCCAGAAACATGCAACGCAAGGTGGATAACAAAAAAACATTCTTCCCAGGTAAAAACATGACAGAGATCAAGACTGGATCTCTTCTCCCACAAACACTGATCAAGCACTACTTGCTTCAGATCCCACATGAACTGAGGGCAATGCATCTGGACAATGCCATGCTCTGAAGATGGTGCCCCAACCTGCTGCTGGCATAGTCTGTGACCCTGGGCCTCAGTTTCCCATCTTTAGGCAGCACTGACAGGTATAGCCAATGCTTTACAGCACTGGTGTAAGCACTGTATATTTACTAAATTATTAACACAGTTGTATGAGACAGGCTTCTGCCATTTCACTGGGAGCAATCGAAGGCCCAGAACTGTGTCTGTGCCACTCCAGCAGTGCCCATCCATGTATGATGGGCACCCCTTCCTGGTGCACTCAAAGCCAGGCAAAGGCCAGGGCCCTGAAGCAGAGGCTCCCTTCTGTTCAGTGCTGCACTCCAGATGCAGTGGTCACTTGTCACACAGACCAAGTCCAGCTGGTACTCTGCATCTGGGAAGAGGTATTTTTGTGATCTCACCACAAAACTACTGTTCAACCAGCAGTCTTATAAAGAGAGATGGGAACTACTACAATTCCAGACTGTTACCCAGTAACAAACTCAGAGCAGCTGAAAGCTGCTGAGGTGGTGTGACTAAGGTGTGTGCATGGATCCTCACTTTGGACACATTAAGGGACTCTTAACAGGCACATTAAGAGTCCAGAAAAGGCAACAACTGTCTGGCTGTCTGCCTGCAGCTGAGTGCTGTCCCTGGCTCACAGAAGGAACTCAGGAAGCACTGTTGAACCAGTAAGTAAAACATTTAAGGCTCATGCAGAGGGCTGCAACACATCAATTCATACACAAGTCAGTGAGTTTTTGTTCCATCTAGAATTGCAATGGGACTCTAAATAAAACTCTTCATCAGAGGGGGAGAGCAGAGATGCATGAGAGGAAAAGAGGAAACAAAAGGACAGCACAGGAGAGAGTAAAACACAGCTGTCCACGCCTCGGAGTGTGCACCCTCCTGGGACTTCCATTTATGCATGTGGCACATCTCCAGCCCATTCGCAGACACCCTCATCCTTCATGGCTCCTTTCTTCCCCACCCTGAACTTTATCCTCAAGGTTAAAAGTTCACTGCCCTGACCCTTCACAGTCAGATGCCACCTGCTGCTCCAGGCACCCTCTCCACCCCCAGGGCCACCGCAGCCATGAACGTCAGTCTCTCTGCAATCCAACCAGGCTATGCCTGGTTCATGCCTCTGCACCCTGTGGACCCCAGAGCCGAGGCCCAGGCTCCTTCCCTGACTGCCAGCCTCTCTCCACCTCACGCTCCTCATGAGCCACCTCCCACTCCTGCCTCCAGGTTCCTGTCACAGAGAAATGGTTGCTGTTCCCAAGTTCTTGACCTGCTTATCACCACTCACTCCTCCAGATGCTTTTTCCTCTGCAGAGCTGAAAACTTTGTTTGAGCTCAAGGGGTAGAAAGCCGAGAAATAAGCCTTTTTTTAAAATTAGAATGTCATTACTTTCAATATATGTTTAAGAAAGGTTCCCTGAAACTAACTTAACAATGTAAAACAACTATACTTCAATTAAAAAAGGCTCCTCAAAGAAAACCCTAACAGCACAGTTCTGGCACCTAAACAATCCACCAATTTCAGATTATTAAATAAATGCAGTCATTTTATTAACACTATGGTAAACCAGACACTAGAAATCACAGTAATCCTAAGAATAAGGCCTATAGGGGCTGGTCCATTCACCATGACACAATGGTGCACTACAGACCAGAAAACCTGCTGTACAGACACCATACAGTTGCTCAGAATATTAAATGTTCTATAAAAAGTAAGTATTTATATAAATTCAGATAGAGAAAAACACTAAAAAAACACCTTGGTTTTCAACAGCTTTAAAAGGAATCATGAAAAAAAATAAAAGGAATCATGAAGGACATGTAAAATAAAACAAAGATTTTATTTCCACTAACTACAGACAAATCACTGAACCTCTGAACCTCGGTTCCCACACGTGCTGGGGTGCAGACATAGATACAGAGTGACTGTTACTCCCAGGACCCTCATGGTGACTCAAGGCTCTCCGCTCCCCACCTACAGCATTCATGGATCTCAGCGTCCTGCAACCTCACTGGGCATGCCAAGGGCTCTCACTTAAGTGAAAATATGCACTAGATAGTTGGTAAAATTGCCAAGGATCTTTCCATATTTGTACACTGGCAAGTTTTGAATCCTCCCATTTTCTTCTAGCACATAATTATACTTTGCTTCCCACAACAGAGTGACGTGGAAGTCGCTCAGTTGTGTCTGACTCTTCGCAATCCCATGGATTATACATACAGTCCATGTAATTCTCCAGGCCAGAATACTGGAGCAGATAGCCTTTCCCTTCTCCAGGGGTCTTCCCAACCCAGGGATTGAACCCAGGTTGCCCACATTGCAGGTGGATTCTTTACCTGCTGAGCCAGAAGAGAAGCCCAAGAATACTGGAGTGGGTAGCCTATCCCTTCTCCAGTGAATCTTCCCAACCCAGGAATTGAACTAGGGTCTCCTGCACTGCAGGTGGATTCTTTACCAACTGAGCCATCAGGGAAGCCCCTTTCAAGGCATGAATCCATATGCAAATTAAACATCAAGAGAAAAATGGTTAGCAAATTTATACTGATTTATGGCAAGGCTTTATGCTGGTGGAGGGTAAAATAGACTCAAGGGTGACAGCAATGTAAGAATTAGGCCCGCATGGTTGGGGAGATGTTTCAGTGGTAATAGTGAAGCTTCTGTCTGTCTTGCGCTGTTCTGACTTGAGTCAGTATGAAATGAAAGGAGTGGATTTCTTACCTGTACTACAGTTGTACATGGGGTCACATGTACAGTAGTACATGGGGTCACAGAGAGTCGGACACAACTGAGCAACTTTCACTTTCACGACTGGAAGAGTGTAGAGGACCTGGAGCCATAAGGGTTCAAGAGAGCCCCTACCCACTGTGCTGCAACTGTGTCTCATCCCCACATCCCAGCACTTGGCTTTGCTCAGCAGTGAGGCAACTTCGGAGGCAACAAGCGTATGTCTTCAAGACTGTGGCTTCAAGTTTCATTTTCCTTATAGACTGTCCATAAAAATCCATATGAGCCTGGTCCAGGGGATAACTACACTCTCGCTGTCCCCTGCCCTCCCTTCCATGGAGGATCGGCTGTTCCTAAGTAACTACTGGTGTCTGGGGAAGGAACCTGATTGGTTCAAAGCCATCAAAAAAAAAACAAGAAAACCATCCATCTATCTATCTAGTCAGCAGCTGTGTATGATAAAATAAGAATACGCTTTAGACAACTTAGGCACCAAGTTGTGTATCAAGATCATGACCACAGCATACCTAGGATACAAGTCATTACCTCTAGTGATGAAAGTTCCTTTCCTGGAGCAACTCAGTCTGGAAAGAATTCATGCTAAGTCACAGGCCATCCCGATTTAACTATTCGTATTTCTCTTCGGTATTTAACCTTGCACACTACACCCCATCCATCATGAACAGGTGGCATGGCCCAGGAAGGCCCCCAGGATCAGCCCTGGGTCCCTACAAAGCAGGTCAGAGGGGCAGCTCACTGCTGTGCCCAGGGAGGGAAGGCTGCACTCTGGGGAACAGGACTCTCCAGCAGGGTAAAAACAGACCAATGGTGCCCTAGGCACCAGAGCAGCGCAGCAGGTCTGACAACAGACCACCGGTGTACCTGACACTGGGGCAGCGCGGGTGTGAACACCAAGAAGCAGAACCAATCAGGCACAGCAGTGCCGGGAAGCTGCATTTCCTATAGCATATGAAACACAACGGCCTGTCCTAACCTCAGGGAGCAGGGAAGGAATCCTTGCCGAAGTGACACTTGAACTGAGCTTTAAGAGGTGCGCAGGTACAGGCAGAGGACACAAGCATGTGCCGACAGTGTGACATGGGATGCAGACTGGGGAGTTGGAGGGAGGACAGGCAGCTGCATGTGAAGCCCTTCTGATGCAGACAAGTCCACACTCCCAGTGGGGCCATCCTTCTCTAGTGGAACATAGACGGACGATAAACTCACCCCAACCTAGAGAGGTTCCTCCCTGAGGAGGCAGTCCATGTGGACCCCAAGGCAGATTCCCAGAGGCCAGGAGGGAAACAGACCTGCCCTCTGGTCCCAGCAGCCGAACTCACCAAGGTTTTCACAACAATGCAGTCACAGTAGGTCCCTCTAACAGAGCACAAGCCACTTGCTGCTGGAGGAAAGGCAAGCTGGGCCTGGAGAAGACTGGATTCACACAAGTCACCCACTGCTCAGAAACACTGGATGCCAATCATGAAGAAAGTAATACTCAGCCAATACACACATCATGACAACAGAGGGACTACATCTGGTCAAGGAAGATTTCACTATTTATGGTAATGATGGAATTTTACTACTTCACATCACCATGACCTTGCCATGAAAGCAGTGAAGACTCACTTATAGAAGCTGACACCATCTTATTAAGATATCCCTGAACAGAGTTGTAGAAAGTGGATTCTGTCTTCTAATTTTACAAATTTTAGCAGGTTCAGAGACTAACAAAAGAATACATAGCTGAAAAACTCCAAGAGCATTAGTACCAAATAATATCTCCTGAATAACATTTTCTCTTTGATGATGACTTTTAATATATTTTGACCCATTACTTGATTAAACACGTAATTTTTTTTTTTCTTTCTAGCTCTGGACCCTTTTCCTCATCTAGTTTTAGGTGAGCACTCAACACCATGCTCCCTGAAGTCAATATACCTTTGACTGGGTTCCCCGGTCACTCACTTCTGGGAAGAAAACCAGGGAAAACCTGCTTCCCCAGCACTTTTCCCTGGGATGGGGTAATGCACGGGAGCTCAGACTCAGGGTGCATCTCTTGCTCAAAGCTGCATAAGCCATCCTAATCCACAATCATGTGTCCTAAACAAATTCCCCAAATTTGGGATCTTTGAAATATCCCACAGATCCCAAAGAACTTTGAAATATCTTTAGAGTACTTTCTAGAGGAGTCTTTTTCTCTGATAAATAAAAATAACATAAAAAAAGGGAAAAAGGGAAAGTTCATCCAAATGCAAACTCTCTTTAGAAAAGTGTAAAGCAGGATAAGGGTAACTGAAAAGGAAAACAAGATGTTTCTCATGAAGATCCTACACCAAAAGTGTCATTTCTAAGGCTGACCTAGTCAAGAAAGAACCCTCTGATGCAGAGCTGCGCACTCTCCTTACTGCTCCCCAGAGGCAGTTGTGTACAGAGTGACTGTTCACCCAGGGCAACTTCTCAGCATTCAAATCAGCATAAGAACTGTACAACTACCCGGGCATCCAGCTTCCTGACCCCAGCATCCCCAGTGAACCTGCTTTCTCCTTCCCGGTTGGGGATGGTATGGCAGGAGGCCCAGGGAGCAGCGTTCCCCAGCAGCACTCTCAGCCTCACACATCCATAAGTGCGGGAGGCAAACAGAAACTGTGACGGGGCCCGGCAGCTAAGGCCCAAGTCTGCCACCTGTCCATCAATGCTCCTCTTTTGCCCACAAGGACATGCCTCATGCCTGTTAACAAGCTGGCCTAGAGAGGAGAGCAGAGGCACAGAGGGGAGACCAGGCTGTGTGTCCTCGTCTAAGATCCTGGGGATCAACTGTGACACACAGCTTATTATCTGTACATGATTCTCAAACAAGGTCTTTTATTTGAGTTTATGCTTATTCCTTATTATACTAAAAGGTGCACTGAACTCATCTTTCTGGGCTTCTTATATTCAAAATACTGTTCACTTAAATAATTTTGACCTCTGAATAGAAGAATCATGACTCTGATGAACCGGTTCAGTTTTTCAATTTCAAAACTCCGTGACTGTCCTCTGGAGTCTGCCCTCTGGAGACTACCTTAATGGAGCTATAGACCTCACTCCCTGAAACAGATCTCAAGGGCCAGGGTACACTAGAGCTCATCCTCACCCAAGTCTCTGACAATGAGACAAGGTCAGTGAAGATCAATAATTTTAAGAAAAACAGTATGATCCGTCATGGATTCTTCTTTCCTAAGTGTTTTGTAAGTGGTGCCCCAACTGCGAAAATATGGCTGCAAAAACTGAGTATTATATTTTAATAGAAAACACTAGACCTGGGCCCTGAATCAGCAGGATAATCATGGTTCACAGCCTGTGACAAGCTCTGTGCCTGAGGAGCTCGGTAAGCTGAATGAGCTGAAATGGAGGACGGGGCTGAGAAACATGACCTCCTAGGTTCCCCCAAGGCTGAGCCCTACACTTCTATTTATAATGGCATCAGGCAAACAGTCCATTGCAAATGTGCCCTGCCATGGGATCTCTCTCAGTTAAGTGCGCTCACCGAAACGAAAGTAAAACAGTGGCCGGTTTCCTGCGGTGCTGGCCGCCCGCTCTCTGACCGCGGCGTCTCGGATGTCACACACCCCGATGTTGCCAGCCTGCAGCATTCTTCTCGGGGCTCCTTCACTGTGCTGCAGTCTACACCGGACCACGGCAGCTCCATTCGCTGCTGTAACAAGTTGAAAAAAAACTAATTAATTCAAACTTTAGTTTTTTTTAAATTTGTTACAGCGCCGAGCAGAGCTGCCGACCCCATGCAGAACAGCACAAAAAACACCAAGGGGACCATGTCACACAGGGCCACCCTCAGCACCCAGCAGTATGGGTCAGCCTCGTCCTGGGACTGTAGAGGCTCCATCTCCCAGAGCCATCTCCTGGGCATACACAGAACTGCTTCTGTTTCACTTTTGTTTGGCAAGGCACAGAAAATAAAATCTAGCAACACAAGGACCTACCGCCTCCCCACCAGCCTTCCTCCAAAACCACGAAGGGCCACCTGCAGATAGGAAGTCATCCCAGCAGTTCTGCTGGAGGATGAGAAGGAAAGCGGGGAGACCACATCTAGTCGTCTGCCCCCGTGTGTCCTCTAAAACTCTCACACACAGGGTCAGCCGGACAACACACTGCTCTTCCATCCACTCAGACAGCGCACAGCTCCTTCCTTTTACAGACCAAAGAGCAAGAAAACTCAGGTCGCCAGCTAAGGCAGCCCTGCACAGCCAGCCAATCTTTACATTAACTTTCTTAATCTCCAAGGAAAGAAAGAAACCACATAAAATCAAACAAGGCTAAAAAAGCAGCACACTCAACACAAATGTCCTGGAAGGTGAGCCGCAGGTGAGGACACTCCTCCTCGCCCCCAACACTGGAGGCCATGTCACAGCCCAGAGAGCCAAAAGGCCTACACATGTGGAATTGAAGCTCTTCTAGCTGGAACATCTCAGCATGGCTCTATACCTGCTCCAACAGTGAACACTGTAGAGTCCATTTCTGTTGCTGTCCTACCTCCTGGAGGACTTGTGTTAGTATTGAGCCCTTCCTGATGCCCAGAAAATTCTCAAGGTTGCCCTCAGAACAGAGGTGTTACACCTGCAGCCCAGGGTCTCCCTCCTTTCCCTGAAATGTACAGAACCAGCTCAAGTGTAGAATCCTACATACTTGCATGTGTGAAAACCACAGAATGAAACAGAACTTGTACTTGGTTGAGAATTCATAATGCAGACAATCATGTTTCAAAAAACAACCAACCAACCTTTATGATTTCAAAATCCCAGGCAGGATGTTACATCATTTTCTAGATTTGCCTCCCGAACCCCCACCAATGAAGTCAACAAAAACTGTTGATTAACTTAAACCATTATCAATAATTTTAACTAAGTCAAAATCCATGTTTAAACCACAAACGTTCTCGTATTTTTTATGATTAGAGTATTTTAAAGTAATCAAACATATTACTTTCCTCTGTGGATGAATACCTATTACAGTTATCTGGCACCTTCACAGAAAACTCCTATGCGTCTTCTGAATTCACAAAATATGCTGCAGTCACACAAAGGAGTGGGATGGGGCTGGTGCCACCTCAAGGGCCTGATCCGCATGCAGTCTGGGGACTGGGGGAGGACTGGTGCTCAGCTGTTCTCTCAGGAGTTGCAGTTAACTCTTAAAACTGGACACCTTATGCTACTCAGCAAGGTTTACATACTCGGAGGCTGGGGCAGGTAGGCTCCAATCAATTTCGATCTCTTCTTCTCATATCCTTTTTGTGTGATGTCACCTGTAAGAGAAGGAAAGGGGAGTTCAGAATGCTTTCACTGGTAGAGCTAAGCACTTAACTAAGAAGACACAGTCACACATGTAGGTGTCTTCTGTTTCCTTATAATTTAAGAAGAAAGCACTTTACATCATTCACCTTGACTTTTCTACTGCTTGCAAACACTCATTTAAGTTACATAAAATCCTTTACAGCGCATGCACACACTGGTCTCCAGCCCCTTCTCACAAGGTTTTGGCTCTGATGGAGTCCAGAATTAAGATTATCTTACTCATATCTGCAGGGCAGGAAACTTCCCTGATCTATATAGCGCTCATTAACTTAATCAACAACGGATTCTGCAGGTGTCTACCCCAGTGAGAGCTGGCCAAAACCACCAATAATGAGCATCTTCCTTTGTTAAGGAGATTTTTTTTTTTAACTTATCAGACATGTCAGTTCCAAGGACTATACACTGCTAAGGTAGTTTTGAAAATAAGCTATAGATTCAATGCAATCCCTATCAAGCTACCAACGGTATTTTTCACAGAACTAGAACAAATAATTTCACAATTTGTATGGAAATACAAAAAACCTCAAATAGCCAAAGTAATCTTGAGAAAGAAGAATGGAACTGGAGGAATCAACCTGCCTGACTTCAGACGCTACTACAAAGCCACAGTCATCAAGACAGTATGGTACTGGCACAAAGACAGAAATATAGATCAATGGAACAGAATAGAAAGCCCAGAGATAAATCCACGAACCTATGGACACCTTATCTTTGACAAAGGAGGCAAGGATATACAATGGAAAAAAGACAACCTCTTTAACAAGTGGTGCTGGGAAAACTGGTCAACCACTTGTAAAAGAATGAAACTAGAACACTTTCTAACACCATACACAAAAATAAACTCAAAATGGATTAAAGATCTAAATGTAAGACCAGAAACTATAAAACTCCTAGAGGAGAACATAGGCAAAACACTCTCCGACATGAATCACAGCAGGATCCTCTATGACCCACCTCCCAGAATACTGGAAATAAAAGCAAAACTAAACAAATGGGACCTAATGAAACTTAAAAGCTTTTGCACTACAAAGGAAACTATAAGTAAGGTGAAAAGACAGCCCTCAGATTGGGAGAAAATAATAGCAAATGAAGAAACAGACAAAGGATTAATCTCAAAAATATACAAGCAACTCCTGCAGCTCAATTCCAGAAAAATAAATGACCCAATCAAAAATGGGCCAAAGAACTAAACAGACATTTCTCCAAAGAAGACATACAGATGGCTAACAAACACATGAAAAGATGCTCAACATCACTCATTATCAGAGAAATGCAAATCAAAACCACAATGAGGTACCATTACACGCCAGTCAGGATGGCTGCTATCCAAAAGTCTACAAGCAATAAATGCTGGAGAGGGTGTGGAGAAAAGGGAACCCTCTTACACTGTTAGTGGGAATGCAAACTAGTACAGCCGCTATGGAAAACAGTGTGGAGATTTCTTAAAAAACTGGAAATAGAACTGCCATATGACCCAGCAATCCCACTTCTGGGCATACACACTGAGGAAACCAGATCTGAAAGAGACACGTGCACCCCAATGTTCATCGCAGCACTGTTTATAATAGCCAGGACATGGAAGCAATCTAGATGCCCATCAGCAGACGAATGGATAAGGAAGCTGTGGTACATATACACCATGGAATATTACTCAGCTGTTAAAAAGAATTCATTTGAATCAGTCCTAATGAGATGGATGAAACTGGAGCCCCTTATACAGAGTGAAGTAAGCCAGAAAGATAAAGAACATTACAGCATACTAACACATATACATGGAATTTAGAAAGATGGTAACGATAACCCTATATGCAAAACAGAAAAAGAGACACAGAAATACAGAACAGACTTTTGAACTCTGTGGGAGAAGGTGAGGGTGGGATATTTCAAAAGAACAGCATGTATACTATCTATGGTGAAACAGATCACCAGCCCAGGTGGGATGCATGAGACAAGTGCTCGGGCCTGGTGCACTGGGAAGACCCAGAAGAATCGGGTGGAGAGGGAGGTGGGAGGGGGGATCGGGATGGGGAATACGTGTAACTCTATGGCTGATTCATATCAATGTATGACAACCCACTGAAATGCTGTGACATAATTAGCCTCCAACTAATAAAAAAAAAAAAAAAAAAAAAAAAGAAATATGGAAAATATGGTACTTGAAAAAAAAAAAAGAAAATAAGTGTCTAAAGCCAAAAAAAAAAAAAAGGTAGATAAAAACAAATAAAGAGGACATACAACCTATGGAATCCAAATACATGAATAAGATGTTTACAGTACAAACAAGAATTAAATTGCTAAAGCCAGAGATTCAAGGATTGCTGCTAGGTTGCCAAGTACGCGGGACGATAACCTTACGACAGGCGACAACCTTTCCCAATTGCAAGCTCGGACACACCTCACATGCTGATTTGTGCCACTGGATTTTTCTGAAGCTCTTCATTTTCACCCTAATATTCTGACCATACCATCATTCCTAAAACAGCTAAATATTAAAGTTTTAACAAAAACACAGCAAACAAATGAAAAGCTGTTGTGAGTCACACACAAGTTGCGAAGCCTGCTCTTCCGGGTGGTGATGCTTGCTACGTCTGATCAACCCAGAGGCACCCTGGGCCAAGAACCGCCTGGGCCACCACTGCTCCCAGCAGTCCACTCCGGCCCACAGAACTCACGACTAGTCTGTGTGCACAGAGCTGTAAACAACACAGATATATAGGAAGAACTATCCCCCATTGACTATTGAGCAATTTTGATGCTAAAACAAACCGACCACTCGTTGAAGACAATAAGCCTGTAAGAATGCTAGTTTCTGTGCTAACTGTGCTGCTGCTCAGCATTTTATAAACTCAAAACCAGCTTGCTCCCTCCAGCAGAGAGAATGCCCAGAGGAAAATGTAAGCATGTGGCAGGGGACAGAGCACTTGCGTGAGGATGTTGATGGGAAAATCACATACTGGCCTGCCAGAAGGTCACCTGAGCATGGCAGGTACCTATTCTTTACCTGGTGTTTCCCTCAGTCCCTCCCCTCCCAGCCAATCTCACAGGTGCTCCGCACAGTCCTGCCATCGAGTCCTAACCTGGTGAACTAGCCCCTTCCGGCTTGTTCTTCACCCAGAGTTCAGCTCAGTTGTGAGGAGGAGATCAAGACTGCAGAGTAGGAAGATGTTGAGCTCATCTCCCACCATGAAAATTCTAAAATAGATCTCCAAGTGGCGCAATTCTCACTGAAAACTAACCAGAGACTGGCAGAAAGACTGCAGTACAACTGAGGCTGTAAGATCAATCCACATGGAACAGGGTAGGAAGGGAAAAGAAGTGATCAGATGAGGACCTGTGTACCAGGGAACAACTCCATAGAACGGGAAGGTCACAGGGATGGAGCTCTGCCCTGAGGAGCAGGCAGTTCAGCCACAGATCGGCGCCCTGGTCCTGGGGTCTGACAGGAAGACGAACACCCTGGCTGGCTGGTGGGCCTGTGGACTAGCAGGAGGGCTGTGGGAAGCCTGGGCTCCATGGTGAGCAGCACAGCCGGCAACTGAAGGCTGCTCTAGCCACTGCCCATTTTTCACAACCTGAGCCCAGTCCCGCCTCCTTCTCAATGGGGAGAAGGTCTGGCAATGAGACTCAGAGTGGTGCAGACCCGAAGCAGTGACTGAGCAGGGTGGTGGCCACCACTGCTGGTGCTCACACAGGTGGTAAGTCAGCCCCAACCTCTGTCTGGGGCTGAACCCCTCAACTCTGCTGAGAGCCCACACAGGCACCTCCTGATTCAGCATTGCTGGGATGAGGGGCCTGGTGCCGGGACGGGGGAAACATACACTTAAAGGGAACAGAGGGGGCTCAGACCTAACCCTCAGGACTTCTGCTCCAGCAACCTGGGACCCTGCCCACTCGACAGGGTGGTGATGTCACCAAGCAGAGGGAAGCAGAGGGGAAGCCCAGCTCACATGGGGCTCCAGGCCTCGCCCTTCCACCTCCAGCCCCTCCTCCTACCAAGGCCAGAGCTGTCAGCACACCCTGGGAAGATATGACTTGTGCTCACAACAAGTAATGAAGCAAAAATAAACAGTTTAACAGATAAAGAATTCAAAGCATCAGCAATAAGAATCCTAACTAAACTTGGGAAAGAAACAAATGAACACAGTGAGAATTTTAACAAGAAACTAGAAAATATTTTTTTAAAAAAAGAATCAGTCAGAACTGAAGAATACAGTAAGTGAAATGAGAAACACACCAGAAGGAAAGAAAAGAAGATTAGGTGATACAGAGGAACACATAAGTGATCTGGAAGACAGAAGAATGCAAATCATACATTATAAGAACAGTAAAAAGAAAGGCAAATTTAAAAATGAGAACAGTTTAAATGGCCTCTGGAACAACATCAAGCATATTAACCACCAGGTTACAGAGGTTCCAGAAGGAGAAGAGACAGAGAAGAGGGTAAAATATGTATCTGATGAAATTATGGCTGGAAACTTCCCAAAACTGAAAAAGGAAACATATCCAGGAAGAAGAAGCATGGAGGGTCCCATCCCAAATGAGATGAACGTAGAGACCCACACCAAGACAAGTCATAATCAACAAGGTGAAAGTTACAGAAAAAGAGGATTCCAAAGGCAGCAAGAGGAAAACATGAGTCCCATTCAAGGGAACCCCCACATGGCTATCAGCTGATTTTTCAGCAGAAACTCTGCAGGCCAGAAGGGAGTAGCATGATACGTATCAAGTGCTGAAAGGTAAAAACTTTTGCAACTTACAATACTCTACCTAGCAAGACTATCATTCAGAATCGAATAAAAGATTTAAAAAAAAAAAACACACACAAACGTCTCAGAGAAACAAAAACTGAAGGAGTTCATCAATACTGAACCTACCCTAAAAAAATGTTAAAGGATCTTCTCTTAGTGGGAGAAAAAAGGCTACACAAGAATGATCTGTAGGGAAAAAAATAAAAAGAATGGTCTGTAGGGAAGAGAAAAATCCCACTAGTAAAGGCAGACACATACTTGATCCTCAGCCACTTAAACAAGCTAGGAGAAAGATTCAAAGACAAAGTTTAGCTCAAGTTCTAAAAATTTCCCAGATGAACATTTAAGTACGTGGGGACGGGAGGCGGGGAGAGGGGCAGAGGTCCCCTCCCTTGAAGCCAACCTTACAGGACACCTTAGAGGACACTGACTCTTCACCCTCACTCTGGAAAGCTCCAGATGTTAAAGATCTTGGCCCAAAGAAAAACAGGCACTTTTTAAAGGGGAAATGTTAAGGTCAGCCTCACAGAGGCCTCCACACAGGTTCCTAATCCCACAGACTCAGAAAGGTAAGTGGGAGGCGGAGTCAGGACTTCCACACAGGTGTTCTATTTTAGCTCCACTACTACATGCTGGCACTAAGCAGTCAGCTCGGAGAAACTGCAGACACAACTCGGGAATCCCAGGGTGCTATCATCTCTCCAAACCAAGCAGAGGGAAAGGGAGACACTATTTACTGAATGACTTCCACACCCCATGAATTTTATCTAAATCACAGGTTGGCTAACTACAAATCCAGTCTGTGAGTTGTTTTTGGAAATAAAGTTTTACTGGCACACAGTCATGCTCCCTGGTAAGCACCACAACACACACTGTGCAGCCTGCAAAGCCAGAAATATAAACTACTGAGCCCCCTCCTACATGTCCTAAGTAATCTCTTTTAATCCTTATAACCACTGATTTTACAGGTAAGGAGTCCAGGTGCAAATTGTATTTGTTTCTCGCCCAGGGCCTCAAATTGAAGAAGAAAACAACCTTTGTCCAACTCCAAAACTTTTCCCATAGAAACCACACCTGGAGTTTTCCCTCAAGCCTCCACTATGTGATCACTGGTCAGCATTCTCACTACCTGATGTCCTGCCCAGTTCTCCACCTGACTAGGACATCCTCACACCCCACTGCCTGTTTCCATGCCCCCATCCCTGCCCTGTCTCACTAACACCCCAGGCCACACAGAATTCTGCACAAGTCTCATGAGGCTTCGGGTGGCTGCTTTTTCTTTTGTAACACATACAAGTGGTTTACCTTCCAAGCCAGGCTGTGACACCTTCATGGGTCAGTGTCCTAAAGAACCGAGTGTGACCCCAATGTTCCACAAACCAGGACTGTGTTGATGGAGTTAGTCACAAATGAGCCACAGACACCAACATATAGAGTGACTTCAAATGGTGACTGGACAGACACTGCATTCAAAATCAGGGCAAGTGGCTGGTGATTACTTAACTGTTTAGTGGCCACATCGAGAAAGGCAGAGGGAAATCAAGGATTACTCCATCATTAAAGTGTGTGAGACACCAGCCTGGCTCATGTGTCACACAAAGGATCTAGCATCTGCAACAAGGGCAGGTTCCTCAGGCGCCCTGCCCCAGGCATCAGGGCTGAAATGTCCTCACTGCATTTCCTTTTTCACACACAAAGTTCAGTTATTTTTAACTGTGGGGCTACTTCAGCATCTGGTAGACAGAGGTCCATCAGATTATTTATGTCCAAGTTACTACAAGTTTATATAAATAGGGGGATCTTGTGTTCAACCAATGAGGATCTTGGGAAAATACAGTAAGATAGGTAGGTGGCTAGAGACAGAAGAGAGAAACTGCAAGCCTAGATGGCCGAGAGAAGGAAGCAAGATGGGTTAAAGAAGGTTCTAGGAAAGACCGAGGCTGGCCAGCTTTACACACAACTCCACCCACCCAGAGCAGCTCCTTGGTTTCCGCCTGAGGTTGACCTGCAATCAAGGCCATGGTGTCACCATGGAAACACAAAGTGTTTCTCTACACTTTACGTCCATTTAAGCTAAAGATCAGTTGGCTATTCCTCCCCTCTGCTCCTCCCTCTGGATCTGTAATGAGCACACAGTCTTCAGGGTGAAACTTGTAAACTCAAGGCAAAAACACTACCAGAGGAACCCTGCTCCACACCAGATTTCTAAGCAAGACGTTATTAAAACCTATCAATCTACAAAGATTATCCCATGGTTTATGGCAGGTTCATTAATATTCTTTCAACCTGGAAGCCAAAAGAACACTTTATCAAGGAAATGTGTAGATCACTTCCACATGCCACATCTACAACATGTTGCTCCTTCAAAAGGAGCATATAGCTGCTAATGTTGAAGGACACAGGCTGCAGGATGCCTTGCTTGAGAATTTTCCGTACAAAATCCAGAAGAGCTATTTTCCATGTTTTGATACGCAAGATACCATTTAACTCTTTCAAGAATAAGATATAAGACAGAAAAATGCAGAAATCATTTGTAACCTCAGTGAAGAGAAAATAAAAGTGGTTTTTTGAGACAGTTTCTATTAATACTTTATCAAAAGTTATTTATATTACTATTCCTGGACAAAGGAGTTCCATAAAATTGAGGATTTCAACAATAGAAATTAAAGTTCTCATATGTGTTCCGTAACAAAGAAAAGAGAGACTTACAGTCAAGTCAAAAATCTCAACTGAAAATGCAAGTCAAGTGAAGCCCCCAACATGTGGTTGAATCTCACTGACTCAGAAACCATTCTCCTTCCCAGCCCGTGAAGAAGTCTTTTTCTTATTTATACTGTAGTCAAGAGTTTTCAGGTAAACCCTGACTGAGTACTAGGAAAATGAAGGGAAAACTGACACTGCAGCTCCTCTCTCTTCTTCCGTCCTGGCTTCACTCTGGCACAGTCAGACTCGGGGGAATCTGCGGAGCCCTGCAGGCCTCTGGTCAGAACGGGAAAGCCTGCAGAGCCAGCAGTGCCCCCACAGGGTAGTATGTGAGCCACCACGCAGCTGGGTCAGCACCAGGGAAACAGATCAGCCTAACAGGGACGGTTTCCATTCTTGGTGTCAGGAGTTTATTTTATTATTTAATGCTGGAACGAATGCTTTATTTAACAAAGCAATCATTTCCATGTTTGGAATTTTATGGCTGTCAGGAACCTTCAGAATGCCTCTCTCCTAAGCCAATGGCTTTATAAGGCTTAGGGAGCACCCTTGACAGCCTTCTCCCGCCCACCCAGCTGCTGAAAGCAGCGTCTATCATCTTTTCTGCATAGATTCTGTTGTCCTGGCAAGAACCCACCTGTCCAGGGGAGTAGAAGTAGGCAACCGGGGACCTCTCCTCACCTTAAACATAAACTGGGGGGTCCACACATCAACTAATTTCTCTGGGTCTCATCTTTCTCAGTAACAAAATATCGGTAAATAACACCTATTAACTTTCACCGTAGTTGAAAAGATTGAATACACAGAAAGTGAAACGTCTCAGAAAGCACGAAGTAGGGAAGAAAACACAGTTTAAAAACCCAGCACGTACTTGTGTGGCATCTATCACAAGGGCAAACTTGTGAGGGATACACTAGGCTCTCAGGCGAGGCTCCTGCTCCAGCTGGGCGGGAAGGATTCCAAGCTCAGCAGGCAGGCGGCAGGGCAAGCCAAGAGCGTGATGGCTCCAGGGAGCCAGATGGAAGACAGCAGATAATGGAGCTATCAGAAACCCTGAGGAAACTCTTAAGCCCAACCTCTTAGGCATCCGTGCGCTTCTCTTTCACCCCTGCCACCACCACCGAATCCCAGATGCTATCAGCTCTCCCTGCATCACCCACACAGCCACTCACAGCTCCGGACCTCAGTCCTCCGCACCCGCAGCCAGACTGACCTCCCACTTGAGTGTGGTGAGACTGCACAGCCTCGTCCTCGCAGCCTGGAGGAGGCTGCTCAGGACTCTCAGGATTGAGGGCAAACCCATCAGCAGGGCCTTCACGTCCTTCCAGAGCCTAGGTCCGTGTCTCACCATACAGTATCACTTCACAGTTCATTATGTTTTCCTCTGTTACTATAATATATGTATTGCTGGAGTTATCACTCATTTTTCTCAGGTTTATGTTGTATTTTCCACGTAAAATTTAGAAATTGGAGTTTCATAAAACATCCTTTAAATAAGGCTGTTGTTCAGTCGCTAAGTCATGTCTGACTCTGTGACCCATGGACTGTAGCCTACCTACCAGGCTTGAATATAATCTCTAGGATTATAAAACCACCAGGACTTATTTAAGTTCTCAGTATAGTGGAAAAAAATTTCTCAAAATATGTATTAACATGGTTTGGATTTTCATGTTTATGTGAATAACCAAAAAGTTTCTCAACACATTTAGTTAATGGCATGACCAGAAAGAATAATATGTATTTTAAACATGCACTATGTTGAAATCGTAACTCTAGCCAGTAATGCCCAGATGCTGTCACTTAACTCTGACACTTGTCAAGTATCAGACACTCTGACAAGTGTCAAGAGTCGGGAGGGGGCATGCACATCCACAAACACAGGGGCCTCTTCTCTTTCTATTGCAGAGTCTTCCACAGAGCAGAAGTTTTCATCTTAAAGAATCCAATTTACCCACTCTTCATTTTAGGGATTGTGCTTTTAGTTTCAATTAACTTTGTTTCACCATCAGACTTGAAGATTTCTCTTTTTTTGGTAGACATTTTATCGTTTTACATTTTACACTGATATCTATGAGACCTAAGTTAATTTTTGTACAAGGTGTGGGATTCAGATCTAGATTATCATCATTATTATTATTATTGGTCTACGGATGTCCAATTGCTCCAATGTGATTTATGGGAAAGATCATCCCTTCATCACTACTGAATTGGTTTTGCTTCTTGGTCAAAAATTGGGCATTTTGTATAGGCCTGAGTCCCCCACCCCATTCCACTGCACTGTGGGTCTAACCCACACTGTTGACAACTGTGGCTACTCAGGAAGACTTAGCACTGGAAAGAATGATTCTCCTACTTTATTCTTCTTTGTCAAAGTTGTTTGGCCTATTTGAGGGCCTTTCCCTCTCCACATAAATTTTAGGAAATGTCTGTGGTATCTACCACAAACTTTGCTATGCAAACTGCTTTGATAGGAGTTCTCTTAAATTCATGTATCAGTTTCGGGAGAACTGACATCTTTACACATTGCATCATCTGATCCGTGAACAAGGTATTTAACTCTCTGATCTCTTTCACCAGTATTCTGTGATTTTCATCATCCTGACCCTGTGATAAAGCACGTTTCAATATGTCCTGGGCCCCGGGGACATATGACATATGACACAGGGACATAAGATTCCATCCCCTGCAGCCTGTGGTGTCTATTCCACCAGCAGGGCCCCAGGCAGCTTCAGGAAGCCCAAGATGCTGGCCAGCACATCAAAAGGCAAGATGATGTAGGCCTGGCTTTCCTCTTTGAAATGAAGAGCCACCACAGCCCTCTGCTTCTTCTACCAAAGAGGATAAAACACTGCACTCTGACCTTTTGGAAATCCAGGATCTGAAGGGCACACTACTACTGCCCAATGCTGAATGACCTCTGAAATGACTATAAAATACAGCTTTCACTTGGCCCTTATTCATACTCATTCCTAAGCTTTACCTCAAAATCCCCAAATGTGATGGAAGTGACCCTGACTTTCATTTTTGCATTCATTTACTCATTCATCAAGATCCTACCATGTGCCAGAAACAGATACAATCTCTAAACACTGCTGAATGAAAGACTAAATAACAGTTATATTCTCACTTTTAAAACATGTTTAAAGGTATATATAAAGGGATGCCTAAATTAATGAGTCCAGGAACTGTCTTAAACAAACTGCCCCATCTGGACAAGTAACAGGAATAAAATGGAGAAAAAGATTTTATTAGAAACATTAAAATGAATGAATATTATTTCCCTTAGTTTTGCAAGATGCAGAATATTCTAGGATTTCTATATTATTTTATCTTCAAATTATATAAATGTGAATACATATAAAAATGTCTTTAAATATTTATATACATAAGACGTGTAGTAAGCTAGTTATTTTGAGCTAGTTTGTATAATGGTTACTTCTTTTTGTAAGACTTATGAGCTGCAGGAAACACTCCAACAAAAGCTCTGAGGCTTCTCGTGCATAAAATCACTTTCAAGATGAAAATCACCCTGAACTATTGGGAGTAACACATCTGGACAATCTTGGCACGTAATGTGTATAATAAAGTTTTGATGAATCCACTACCTAAATAAATAATAATAACCATGACAGTATAAAACTTCTAACTTACAGAAATATGTTTTCTAAACATTTTGCCCAACTTTGATCAAGTGGCAATTCTTAATAATATACTTATTCAAAAGGTAAATAAGGAAGCATAACGTACACAATCGTCTACCCACTGATGTGTCATTAGAGGAGGCACTATAAACAGTGATCCCTGCTCCACAGTTGCAGTCAACCATCTGCGGGATATTCAAGTCCATGTGTATTTAGAGGTAATCTTTATAAAATAACATGCATATTCCAATATGTGAACCATACAATCACAGAATAAGGAAAGAATCTTTCGTTTAAAATAAGAAAATGACAAGTAATCAAAGTCTGAATCGACTGCAAA
Source organism: Cervus elaphus (assembly GCF_910594005.1). NCBI lineage: Eukaryota > Metazoa > Chordata > Mammalia > Artiodactyla > Cervidae > Cervus > Cervus elaphus. The sequence continues at coordinate 46,562,599 of NC_057837.1, read as the reverse complement.
GATAATGTGAAAATGTGCTAATGTGGCAAACCAGCTTAGAGAAAGCAATTCAGACTAGCCAAGGGTCAGGGCAGAAAAGTACAGTAAAACAGAGACAACCTAACTTAGTGTGCAAGCACAGTGCCAAGGAAGCCCCTGCAGTAACTCTTCCATGCCTATACATGCCCAGCACTGCTTCCGGTCCTTGGCATTTAAATTCAAATTCCCACATGGTAATACCTTTCACATCATCACATACCACACATCAACCAACTCCCTGATAAGCTCAGCTACTGTCATACTCTGGTCAGAGCATGGAATGTGAAAATGTTACAGAGTCAATACAGGAAACAAGACTGGGTGAACTTTAATCTTGATCACGAGTTAAAATGAGATTTGGAGAACACATAAAACTGCCATAATTCCTCAAAGGAAAGCAAAAAATACATCCAGCTGAACAAAAATGAAAGCCAGAATTTGTAGAACATTGCCAACACAGTGATATAGACATGTACTTTTAATGCCATAGCTGCCCATCTGGAAAGAGGAAAGGTCTCAAGTCAACAATCTAAACCTCTACCTTAAGAAAAATAGAAAAAGCAAAATAAACCCAAAGTGAGTGGAAAAAATAAGAGCAGAAATGGAAGAAACTGAAAACAAGAAAAGAAAAATCAGTCAAACCAAAACCTACAAGGAAAATCCCAAAAAATCTACAAAATCAACTCCTAGAACCAATAACTGACTTTCTCAAGATCACAACATACAAAGTCAAACCATATTAATATATAGTAGCAATGGATATTTGGAATTAAAATTTAAAAAACAATCTTATTTACAGTAGTTATGTAAATGTGACATACTTAGGTACAAATCTAATAAAACATGCAAGACCCGTACAGAATCTGTAGGACCAAAAGGATCTGCATGCTGAGAACTACAAAACGCTGATGAAAGAAATCAAAGAATCCTTGTAAATAACGACTGGCACACACACACTACTGTATGTAAAACAGGTAACGTAAGAACTCGCTGTACAGCCCAGGGAACTCTACTCAATATCCTGTAATAACCTACATGGGAAGAGAATCTAAAAAGAATGGATGTGTGTAGAACTGATTCACTTTGCTGTACAGCAGAAACAATGCTGTAAATCAACTACACTCTAATAAAAATGTTTAAAAGAAGCATGCCATATATGTGGAATAAAAAGCTCAACATAATGAGGATGCCAATTCTCCCCAATTAATGTATAGATTTAACATAATTCCAATTAAAATCTTAGTGGGATATTTTTTATAGATATAGATAAGCTAATTGTAAAAGTTATATGAAATGGCAAAGGAACTAGACTAGCAGGAAGGTTTTGATAAAGGAGAATAAAGTTGGAGAAATCACCCTGTTTGATTTTAATATCATCAAAAAGTTATAATAATCAAAACAATGTGGTGAAGATACAGACTGTGAACAGAGTCCAGAAATAGATTCCCACAAATATGGCTGATTTTGACAAAGGTACAAAACAAATTTAATAGAGAAAGGACAGCCTTTTACACATGGTGCTGGAATAACTGGCCATCTTTTTGGGGAAAAAAACCACACACACACAAACCCATCCTCAATCAACCCTTACATGTTCTATAAAAATTAACTCGAGATGCATGACAGCTCTAAATGCAAAACATAAAACTAAAAACTTGTACAGGAAAACATAGGGGAAATCCTCATTAATTTGGGGTACACAAAGAATTTTAGACATAACACTAAAAGCATGAGTTGTAAAAGAAAAAATAAGGTGGACTTCGTAAAAATTTTAAAGGTTTTTTCTGAAAAAAAAGGCACTCAAGAGAATGGAACCTCAGCCAGTGACTGTGAGAAAATATCTTCACACCATGTATTTAACAAATAACATTCTAATTTAAAAACTGGCAAAGACTCAATAAAGTATATGAACAGCTTGCAAAGGGCACAATAAAATTCATACAACTGGACAGTCAATTTTACTATTAATATATGCTAATTTTAAAAAAGTAAAACTACTTGACTATTAGAAAGAGAATTTGCACTAGGGGCTCCAAGGCATTTATTTTACAGATTATTAGAAATCCATGAAAGGATCACTTGCCGCAAGTGACACCTTAACCCAGGAGGAGACAGTAAGCACGTGAGAGATGATGGCTTATGCACAAGATGAAAGAGAAAAATAAATTTCAGTAATATTCAGAAATGTAATTGACCCAGCTTTTAACCTACTGTTAACCAGAAAACAGTGTTAGGTCCTAGTGAACCGCTGTATAGAAAATTAAGTAGTATTTTTTAACATATTTTAAGATCCTTTTAAGAATAATCTTTGTTCTTCTCTCTATGATTTTCATGAAGATTCTCTATATATCATATAAACATCACAGCAGTCATGAAAGACTGTCTAAATCCACTGCAGGGACTTTCCCTCCATGGCCCAGCATTCTGATTTCAATTTCAACTCAAAAGGCACATTCCCTTCCTGATTACTTCACCCAATAATGAAACTCCAGTTTCCTAACGACACTCAGAGTGAAAAAGTCAACTCCTTTCGATTTCTGGATAACAGAGAAAAGCATTTTGAGAACCGAGAGACAATTACATAGAAAGACCTCAACCCCTTCGTCTACTGGTGTCTGCAAATGCCCTCACTCCCAAGCCTTCAACCCCAATGCCTGCCAGTGCAGAGTTACAAAGAGCAAAAGAGAATATTTATCCTCAGGGCCCCATACTGTATAAGTCATTGTCAAATCACCACTGGACAGCAATCTGTTCAAATGCTCTGTGGAAAATAAAAGTCATCTCAGATAGACACATGAAGAAAGCAATTCTGAAGAGAAGGATCTCCGCCCCAATCCAAGCTGACATTCCTGCTTCCCAACGCCTCTGTTGTAGGTGGGCAAAGTCGAGAATCCCCCACATGATGCAGCTTCTTGATGCCACAGAGCAATCCCAGGCATGAACCACCTGCAAATTCCAGGATGAAAACAGTCCACAGTTCCTGCACTGACTGTAACAGATTCACCACCAGCATCCCGGTTAGGACCAAATTATAAAGGATAAATAAAAACAGGATCTGAAAGTTACAGGATGCCGATTCAGAGGAAAACAGCCAGAAAACTCTGATCTAAATTACAGATAATGGAGATTTTTTTCCTAGTATCATTCTGTTATCTCACTTTGCAACTAAATAACTTGGTATAACTTCCTTCAAAAAAAAAAAAAGAAATCATAAAGAATGAACAAAAAATGACAGCTAACCTGATTATTCTCAGCTTCCTACTAAAAATAGGAACAAATCAAAGTTACTAAAGTATCACACCTTATATCTGCATTGTCCCCTATTTCAAACGGTAAACCCTCACTGTCCCAAACAGAACCTACTTTAAGAAAGAGAACAGGTAGGCTCTTTATTTCTTAACACTTGGAGCCACTTTTAAATATCTCTATGTGAGCACATGTGAATGACTGGTGGCTAGGTTCAATTCATTCACTCATTCAACACTGAATGAGCATGGCTGTGAAACCCTGCTCAGAAGAGCAGGTTCTAGCACGAACATACACATGTGCTGACATTGGAACAGCCCAGCTGCCTTGCTGGACCTATGTCTGTCCTGGAAGAGACTCACAGAGGAACAGAGGATGGGGTGCAGTTACCAAGTATTTTGAGGAGCAACTTCAATTCCAAACTTTTAAAGGAAACAACTAACAGTGAGCACCTCACAAATAAGGAGTTAGTAACACTCCATCTACTTCTACAATCCTTCTTAAAGCATACACGAGCCATCTAGAGTCCCAGGCTCCCCAGGCGGCGCCGTGGTTAAGAACCCGCCTGCAATGCAGGAGATGCCAGGGATTCGGGTTCAATCCCTAGGTCGGGAAGATTCCCTGGAGAAGTAAATGGCAACTCATTCCAGTATTCTTGCCTGGGAAATCCCATGGACAGAGGGGCCTGGTGGGCTATAGTCCATTGGGTCACAAAAGAATCAGACAAACTTAGCTACTAAACAACAACAAGGGAGTCCAAGAGACACTGTTGAGGGGAACAGAGAAGAAATGTCAGGGTGGGGCTGCTTCTGTGCTGTGCTGCTGCAGCGCACTAGCTGGGGAAGATTAAGGCGATGCTTTTCAACCTTTTCCATCCATCAAGCCCTCACACTTGTTAGCAACACACCCCCAGCCAAGAAAAAGCCTGTCAATATTTCCTTTCCCTGCATCGTGGCTACAGTAAGTGTACTGCTCACCTATTGCCCTTAATGGGTCCTTTAACATTTTCTGTTCATAAATATTTCCCTTCCTAAGGCTTTGGTATTAAAAACTTTAAAAGGCAGTCCAGGGACTTCCCTGGTGGTCCAGTGGTTAAGAATCTGCCTAGCAGTGCAGAGGATACGGGTTTGACCTCTGATTGAGGAACTAAGATCCCACATGCTATGGAGCAACTAAGCCCATGTGCCACCACTACAGATTCTAGGCACCCCAACTAAAGATTCCACATGCTGCAACTAAGACAACGCAGCCAAATAAATGTTTTTAAAATTTTTTTAATGCAGTCAAAAAATATTTCTGGTTTTAGTTTGTTTCTGTTTTGTTTTTGCCCTAGAGACACATTATTAAAGTAAACCAAATTCACAAAGATTATAAAGATTTCCTGAAAACTAACTTCTAATTACAAGGGGGGAAATGACTTTCTACTATTAATACTGATATAGAAGAATGTTGATGTCTTCTTAAAGGAAGGGAGAAAAACACTGAATACTTATACATATATACATGAGCACACATATCTGCAGTGGTATCCAAACAACTTAAGTGTTCTTACAAATGAGGGTCCAACTACTTAAAAAAGTGTAAGTTAAAACCACATGACTTTTAGGAGTCCTACACTACACTTTTTAAATACATGTACCCAATACTGGGTATTTTACTTTGGGGTCACTATTCCTAAATTAACATTCCATTTTTAGTCACTGGTTTTAGAATTTGTGATTAGTTTTGGGTAAAAGAAATATATTTAGTTTCTAACAGTGAATTAATGACTTCCAGGAAAAAAGCTACTGAATTAATGACTTAGGGAAAAAAAGGATAAACTTTCAAGCTAAATTTGCTGAACCTCATATAAGCTAAAAGATTTGGTTTTTTAAGTTTTCTCTGTTGTGTTTGTGTATGTTTCCCTTGAGAATGGAAATATCCACCTAATTTTACTCAAAAACAACAGACACCTGTTCAGGATCTAACCAAACATCACTCTTCAGTGTGGCCCTGACCCTTCTCTGTGCCTGACACACCCTCCAAGTGGAAATCAGTAATGATGACCAAGAGGGTATGAGCAGAAAGGTGACGACAGTCTCAGTGTTTAGCATTCATGCAGGTATTTACACTAGTAAAATATTCACCACAGGAAAACAAACAAAACCCACCCACGTTCACTCTTGATGGCGGGCAGATTTGTACGATATCGTTTGCACAATAGTTTTAAATATCCTGTTAAGTAAAAGGATCTAACTGGAACCTTCAAGAGAAGCAAACTTTTATGCAAAGAGATAGGCATTTGTAAACACTAATGGTGAAGACAGGACTTCACACCAGGCTATCCATCATGCAGGCCACGGGAGGCAGAAGCCACGCTCTATGATCCCTGTTCACATAGGGAATGCAAAGTTTCCCAGCTCAACAATGTAAAGACTCTGATGGCAGATGTACTTAAACTCTAAGTTTCCAAAGAGTTAGAAGACAGGAAAATGAACCAGCTCCCAGTGACACCCCGTCATGTCCGCCTATGGGCAATGACAGCATGAATGCAGCCACATCAGAGTGAAAAAGGTCCTGTCTGTCTCACTGACTCCAAGGGGTGTCTACTGAATCCCATTACGGACACCTGCCCACACTGACGAACTACACTGTCTCCTTATGCCTCATTCCACCCAGACATTCCAACCAAGAGGAGAGTCCCCTTCAGCCCTGCTGCTCACAAAATCTGAGCTTCCACTGATTGCTTGAGGAGTTTAAACAGCAGACCTGTGGCCCAGTTTAGGAAAGGGAGCCGGTCAAGCATTTCCTGCTTGCTGGTGCCCAATGGTAGTGAGAGCGTCAGCACATTCTCAGCATCCTTCCATCCCTGTATACAGAATCTTCACCGCCTGCCTCTGGGACAACTCCTCCTGCTAATGGCTGCTGCCAAGAGAGCTAAAGCTGGGAAGGCCAAGCTCAGACCATTCAGGGCAGCTGTCCTGGCCCTGTCAGACAATGGCTTTTTCCAGGGACAGGCTCCAGGAATTAGTCCAGAGGTATCTGCCTCCTCTTCATTCTCAAGGGTCCCAGACTCCAACCCTCAAGGGCACTGCTGCCGTTTTCTCGCCAGCATTTTGTCTTCATTGCTCCCAGCCCATGCACATCAGAGGCCTGGTGGCCAAGTGATTCCCACTCTAGTAGCCCATCTATGGTTAGGACTCCCATATGACAAAGGCCAAGTTTATGCATATTATCATCTATTTCTCTGCATCTAATAATCAGGAATCTGACTATTGAATTGTAGGAGAAAGGCAATCCCAAAGAATGGTCAAACTACCGCACAATTGCACTCATCTCACACACTAGTAATGTAATGCTCAAAATTCTCCAAGCCAGGCTTCAGCAATATGTGAACCATGAACTTCCAGATGTTCAAGCTGGTTTTAGAAAAGGCAGAGGAACCAGAGATCAAATTGCAAACATCTGCTGGATCATCAAAAAAGAGAATTCCAGAAAAACATCTATTTCTGCTTTATTGACTATGCCAAAGCCTTTGACTGTGTGGATCACAATAAACTGTGGAAAATTCTGAAAGAGATGGGAATATCAGACCACCTGACCTGCCTCTTGAGATACCTATATGCAGGTCAGGAAGCAACAGTTAGAACTGGACATGGAACAACAGACGGGTTC